>NC_047085.1:173472229-174207229 GCF_902459505.1 Geotrypetes seraphini | reverse complement strand
GCCCTCTAAGGTGCCCCACTGCTCTATAGGGATGTCTATATAGCCAGTCTATTATAATTCTGGTCCTTCCCATTTCCAAATAGTCTAGATTTGGATGTTTTCAATTCGGTTGTTTCTGTGGCCTCACACTTTCCACCATAAATGTAGTGGTTAGTGTGTCTTATGGGCCTGGGTTCTCCTTTCTATGATTCACTAGCCAACTCAATAGGCTACTTAAGACTTGTGTACTACTCTAGTAGGCTTTCCTAAACCTGGTAGTGCTGTTCTAGAGACAGGTATGTACTTTTTCATTTAGAGTATTGTGGGGTATGAGGGTGTATGTGACTACTGGGGGAGTGTGGGGTGGGGTCATTACTTAATCCCTCCAGTTATCATCTGGTCAGTTGAGTACTTTTTGGCCACTTAGATGATTCTAAAACAGGTCTAGCTCAGAATATCTTTCAGTCTAGGAAGTCCTGCAAAAGGTTTGATTATCACCACCACATGTCCAAGTCTAACCCAGCCCACAGCCTGCCCATATCCTCCCCAAAACGCACCTCTAATATGCCCCTTTCTAAGATGGACGTTTTGGAGGACAAACATCCTGCAAAACGTCTAAGTTTTTTGTTCCGATTATTAGCACTTGGATGTTTCACAGAAAAAAAGCATCCAAGTGCCGATTTTTGGATGTTTTTGTGTTTTGAAAATGCCCCTAATAGTAACATAGTAAATGACAGCGGATAAAGATCTGAATGGTCCATCCAGTCTGCCTAATAGTTACTGGGTCATAGACTGCAGAGTTCTGCCTGGTACTGTCCTTAGGGTTCAACTACTGGAGTCGCCGTCAAAGCTCACTCCAGCCTATCGGAACTCTCTCATCATTTGTAGGATACAGACCATAAAAGTCTACCCAACACTATCCTCATGTTCCAAATTATTGGCGTTCCCGTCGAAGCCCTCCTCAGACCATTCTAAACCAAATTGCCATATACAAGACACAGACCATGCAAGTCTGCCTAGTACCAGCCCTAGTTCTTCCCATTGCCATTTTCCTATTAATGGATATGTGCATATTGTAAAATTAGTGCATGAGCTCTCAACACCACCTATTTAGATGTTAAGGGCTCCTGTGCTAATCCTTTGTTAATCAGTCAGCATGCACCAATGTCCAAGTGCTAACTGATTAGTGCAGGGCATGCCTACTGTCTGCCCCCAAACAGGACCCAGCACTAAAATACAAAATGTATGTTTTAACACATGGGAAGTGCACTGAGCCTGCTGGTAGCACATGGTTCCACAGCATGTGTCACCAGCGCCAATTTTAGGCAGTGGTAAGCACTCAGTAGTGTTTACCATTGCTTAATAAAAGGGTCCAATATTGCTCTACACATGGAAAAATGTGGTATTGTAGAATATTTATCTGACTCAAAACCTAATTCTATTAAGAGTAGCACAGCTGTCTATTCTTCAGTATCAGGGTCCTCCAGAAGTGTAGAAAAGCCTAAACTATCTACTCACATGACGATTTATATTATATTACAGCCTTTTCACCCTCATTCTCTACTTGCCTCTTAAATGGGAAATGCAATACTTTATTTAAAGTACGAAAAAATGAATGACTTCCCTTGACATTTTGAACACCTCCTTCAGGTTGATGGCAAATAGGAAAAATTACTGGAAGTGCCATAATATTCAAATGCCTCATTCTGTTTTCAAAGAGTTTCAGCTTATGATGCATCCAGGTGCTGCTCTGTATTAAAACAGTTAAATGTTTGTAAAGCTATAATCTGAGGCCTTGATACCACTGCAGTCCGCATTTTTTAAGCCACTGAAAGCTGTGGCTGAATTAAGCAAATATATTCAATGATTGATCATGTCTGGGTTATGTCACTGAATATCTGGGTAAGTGTAGTCACCTGGAAGTTAACGTGGTACAGGCCAATATTCAAACCAGTCCTTGGCTAGAATTAGTGGATAAAGTTGCTATTCCTAACTGGTGGAACACTCCAACACTTACTGCTAACTGAACAATGCCATGGTTGTCACAGGGAATATTAATGTAAGTGCTGCCATGTAAGTGCTGCCAAGTATTGATGGAATGCCAGTTTAGAGGATTTAACTGGGTAGGAGCCTTTTCTGTCTAGTGTAACCGGGTCTGTGGCCTGAACGAGCCTCCACAGCACCTCACAGTGGTTACACACACAACAACACCTACGTGTGACCCAGACTGGAGTCACCCTGCAGGCATGGACTGACACCAAGAGTAAAACCAAAAATAAACCACAATTCCTTAGAAAAAGAAGTAAATCAAAACTCAGGATTTATTTTCTTTTAGGTAGTAAAGTCAGGATTAATAGTAGTACTACCAGCAACAGGTAAGTAGAAGGTCTTCAGTTCAAATTCAAACAGCAGAATAATGAACAGTCCAAACATAAACTACAAAAAAAATACTTTTTTTTTTTTTTCTTCACCCCACTGGGTTTTGTGCTTCCCTTAGCATTCAATTTAGCCTGCTCCTAAGCAGGGCATTTAGTTCATTACAAACAACAAAACACAACAGGGTTTAAGGCACTGGATACCCTATTGTTAGTGCTTCAAAAGGAAGCCTCTGGCAGCCATGAAATTGCACTGCCAGGAAAAGGAGAGTGCCTCAGGTTTGCTTTATTTTTCAGCATATAATAGCTTCAAATTTCCCTCCCAGATTATAGCAAACCTCTCCCTCAGTTCAGGCACTATCAGCTTCAACCAAAATGCAAAACAGTAAAAAAGAAAGTCCTCCAAGGTTCAGCTTCATTCAAACAGTCTCTCAAACAAAGAAAGCTGAACAAAATGCACTCACTGTTTCTTCAATGGTTAGCAGGTACAGCTGGTGGACAAACCAACTTCCATGGCTTCCTCAGCCAAGCTCATTTCTTCTGGCAGGTTGTTAGTCTCCATTGGAAGTTCCAGCTCAGCTACAGATTCTTCCAGGATATCTCCAGCCTCTTGCACCTCCATGGGTGTAACTGGTTCGCTCTTGCCTGGCCCAAGGAGACTCGCAGGGAGCAAAGGTCCCAACCTTCTCCCTAACCTGCTTCCTTGCTTGTACACAGCTGCTGGTTTTATACTGATTGGGCTACGCCCTAGCCTGGCTGATTCAGCAGTCCTCAAGGCAGCTCTAGAGCTCCTCCTGTGGTGCCCTGGATATTGCTGGTCTAGGGAACTATTGGGAAACTCAGGCTCCCTCTGGTGGTCAGCCTGGGAATCAGCCAGATCCTCACTAGGACAGCTTTTACCTACTCTCTTCCGGGTTTTGCTGGGAGTCTTAGTAGAAACACTAACTGGAACCAGGTCAGGCACGAAGTCTGTCTGGTTACATACCCCCTCCCTTAAATGATGCTTATCCTTATAAGCATGGGGATTATCTGCCTAGCAAAAAGGAGAAAAAAAAAATTATTTGCGTCTCCTATTTTTATATCTCTTCTCCTCCGGACGTGGATTGGGACACAAATTTTCAAAATCTTCGGGCCAATGCAAGACCGGAGGTTCTGGAGATTTAGCCTCGTTCCCTTCATTCTGAGGCTCAGCCTCCTCCAACTCTTCTATCCTATTCGAAATTGCAGTCATGACTTGAGCAATTTCCTCAAAGCGTTCTTATACTTGGTCCTGTAGGTGTGTAACACTACCCCCTACATGTTTTACCGAGTCTTTCACGGTTCCCAATTGTACGGCTTGTTGTTCTACTGGGCTTTGTTAATCTGGCTTTGTTTGACCAGAGTGGCTGGTTCCACTCCTTGGCCGGCCCAAAGCTCCTGTTTAGACTGTAAATTTTTCAACTGAGATAGTAACTCCTGCTGTTGAACTTGACTACTGGACACTCTAGCCTCTATTTCCCTAACCTGGCTCTTCATCTGGTCCAGAAGTTTCTCAAGAGTGCTAGCCTGCTGCTGTCCCTGTATAACCATCTCCTGTTTCAGTACTTCCTTTAATTCAGGCATGAAACTATTAGATATAGGTTTTTCCTTTACAGGCTGTTTAAGGCACGCCTCCACACATGCCTGCCGGACAGCTTCTAGTTCCTCTTTCCGGTTGGCCACCTGGGTGCTTGCTATCTCTTGTAATTCCTTTTTTAGAGACACTACTTCTTGTTGAAGGAGGGCAATACTTTGATCTGCCTGAGTTATCCTGCCCTCACTAGAGCACTGAGAATATCTTTCTTCACAGACATCCCTTTCCCTATCTTGTGAAGAGTTCAGTTCAGGCCTTTGCGTATTGTCCGGGCTGGCTATCCCTGTAGAACCAAACTCTTTTGACCCCCTATCGGTGTCCCTCAGGTGAACCCACCGCTCTAACTTAGGGAACCATATTCGCTCACAAATCAGCTGTGCTATCTTATCTCCGTGACGAACCTGGTAATCTGCCTCTCCTTGATTAACAAGGAGCACAGAGAGGTTGCCTCTGTAATCGGGGTCAACAATCCCTGCTGCTACATCAAGGGAGTGTTCCAATGCTAGACCAGATTTGGCTTCAATCCTAATGTATGAACCCGGTGGAGGGGAAATCTGTAAATCAGTCTTAACTAAAGACCGGCCTTTAGCTGGTATAACCTGTTCATGGGCTGCATAAATATCTAAGCCCGCCGCTTTAGAGTACGCTTGGGTGGGAGCCCGAGCGTTCTCGGACAGTGGAACCCACCTAAGTGTGGGCCGCCACCCCTGTCTAAAAGTAGACGAAGGAGATTGTCTTTTCTTCCAATTTTCCTATCAGAATTCCAACCCCCCTTAACCTGAGTTCCGCACACTAGTTTAGGAGTCGGTGAAAACTTAACCTGCATTTTATTAAAAACTGGTCCTGTTTGTTTCACCCACCTCCTCCATCCTGGCCAATCCCTGCCTAAAATTAGTGGGAACGGGCAAGTATCCAGGATGGCGACTTGTAAGTTATATTTTTTTCTCCCATGTTGGAGCTTTACCATAGCCAATGGGTAACGTTTAGAATCTCCATGCACACATCTTACATCCACACTCTTCATTTTCCCCTTCCTTAAGGATGAGGTCTCCACCCGATTCCAAAGTTGGCGTGAGATTACCGATTGTTCTGCCCCTGTGTCTAATAACGCCTCCACACTTTTCCCGGCTACCCACAATGGGACCCGACACCCTGATAGGTCAGGTCTGTTAGACTCCAGGGACATTACAAAATCTCTCCTCTCTCTACAGAACCGTTGTGTGTGTCCCGGCTTTCCACACCTGTAACACCTTCTGTCCCCACCCTGAGTGTTAGGTTTAGGACTTGGACCACAGGGATCCTTAACCTGCGGCTTCTTACCCCAACCTTTGCCTAACTCCCGTGGGTTCGATCTAGGTGTGTGGTCAGCTAAGGGACTCATATTCTCTCCTGAAGGTTCTTGGGCATCTATAAATGCTTCAGCCACTTCCAGAACTTGTCCTAAAGTCTTGCAGTTCTGCCTCTTAATCCAGGACCTGATGTTCTTTGGGACAGCTTCTAATAGTTGTTCCCTCACTATTTCTGTGAATAAGGCCCTGGCATCATTCAGAACTGGTTGCAGCCATTTTTCAGCCAGTTTGGTAATGCGCTGAAGCAACGCTTTAGGCCGTTCTGTATGAAGCATTGTGGTTGCCCTAAACTTTTGTCTGTAGTGTTCTGTGGTGAAACCTAAGAAATCCAATATATGGGCTTTTACTACAGGGTAGCTATTGGCAAGCTCGGGCCCTAGGGTCTGGAATGCCGCTAGAGTCTCCCCGGCCAGGCAAGGCAACAACCGGTACACCCATTGCTCTGGAGGCCATCCAGCAGCCACAGCAATTCTTTCAAAAGAATTAAGAAAATCGTCCGGTGCATCCCCAGGTGCTATCTTGCATAAGTTTAAATGCAATAAAGGGTTAGGTCCTACCGGTGCTGGAACAGATACAGCGGGTAATGTCTGTCCTGCAGGAGGTATAGCAGTCTTTTGAAGAATTTGTGAAAATGCTTTGGCCTGGTCCTGCATTGTGGAAATCAGTTCCCCATGTTGCCGCATCATTGCTTCCTGATTCGCCTGCCAGCGTTCCTCGCTTGACTTCAGGATAGCCTTCAAGTCATCACACTGCCGCTGCCGCTCGCCGGCTAGTGTGGCTAGGATCTGGGCCTGCTCCATCACGACGACCTACAAAGTAAACAACAAGACAAGGAGACCCAAGTGTGGCCGCTTGGAAAGAGTGTTCCTCCCTTACTAGCCTCCCCCAGCTTCCAGTCCTCCCCAACCAGCACCACTTTATCCTCACCAGCTACCCCTAGGTACTCTTACCGGAGGTACTGGTGAGTCTTCGCATTCGTGCTGATTGGGTGCACCGCCCGTGCTGTCTCCGGTCTGGAGCTGGTTTCCGGCTCGGTCTCCTGGTCCCTCTGGGTCGTCCTGGAACTCGGTTCTGGAACTCTGGTCCGGTTCTTTCCACCTCCGAACTCCAACTGAGCTCCTCGCTGCACTCCTCCACAGGATATGCTGTAGTCTTTTTTCCTGCTTCCGCCTTCCGGTGGGAAACTCCTCCTCCGAATAGGTAACAGGAACCTCCTCCAATAAAGTACTCCAACAAAAATTAGGCTTTTTCAAACAAACAATTGGTCAATAGTTCAATAGTCCAATTACAAAAATAAAGGATAGTCAAATATGCCCTTCCAGCACAAGTTCAAAATGGCACCAACAAAAAAAAAAAAAAAAATTTTTTTTTTTTTTTTCACAATTGCAGTACCTTGGTGTCGCCTGCAGGAGGTGCACTATCCCACTTCTGACACCAAATATGTGTAACCGGGTCTGTGGCCTGAACGAGCCTCCACAGCACCTCACAGTGGTTACACACACAACAACACCTACGTGTGACCCAGACTGGAGTCACCCTGCAGGCATGGACTGACACCAAGAGTAAAACCAAAAATAAACCACAATTCCTTAGAAAAAGAAGTAAATCAAAACTCAGGATTTATTTTCTTTTAGGTAGTAAAGTCAGGATTAATAGTAGTACTACCAGCAACAGGTAAGTAGAAGGTCTTCAGTTCAAATTCAAACAGCAGAATAATGAACAGTCCAAACATAAACTACAAAAAAAATACTTTTTTTTTTTTTTCTTCACCCCACTGGGTTTTGTGCTTCCCTTAGCATTCAATTTAGCCTGCTCCTAAGCAGGGCATTTAGTTCATTACAAACAACAAAACACAACAGGGGTTTAAGGCACTGGATACCCTATTGTTAGTGCTTCAAAAGGAAGCCTCTGGCAGCCATGAAATTGCACTGCCAGGAAAAGGAGAGTGCCTCAGGTTTGCTTTATTTTTCAGCATATAATAGCTTCAAATTTCCCTCCCAGATTATAGCAAACCTCTCCCTCAGTTCAGGCACTATCAGCTTCAACCAAAATGCAAAACAGTAAAAAAGAAAGTCCTCCAAGGTTCAGCTTCATTCAAACAGTCTCTCAAACAAAGAAAGCTGAACAAAATGCACTCACTGTTTCTTCAATGGTTAGCAGGTACAGCTGGTGGACAAACCAACTTCCATGGCTTCCTCAGCCAAGCTCATTTCTTCTGGCAGGTTGTTAGTCTCCATTGGAAGTTCCAGCTCAGCTACAGATTCTTCCAGGATATCTCCAGCCTCTTGCACCTCCATGGGTGTAACTGGTTCGCTCTTGCCTGGCCCAAGGAGACTCGCAGGGAGCAAAGGTCCCAACCTTCTCCCTAACCTGCTTCCTTGCTTGTACACAGCTGCTGGTTTTATACTGATTGGGCTACGCCCTAGCCTGGCTGATTCAGCAGTCCTCAAGGCAGCTCTAGAGCTCCTCCTGTGGTGCCCTGGATATTGCTGGTCTAGGGAACTATTGGGAAACTCAGGCTCCCTCTGGTGGTCAGCCTGGGAATCAGCCAGATCCTCACTAGGACAGCTTTTACCTACTCTCTTCCGGGTTTTGCTGGGAGTCTTAGTAGAAACACTAACTGGAACCAGGTCAGGCACGAAGTCTGTCTGGTTACACTAGTTATAAGCTTTTGAAGATCAGGCCCTGAGTTTCCAAAGCCTCACTTTTCCCCAAATGTTCTACAGCAGGTCCTTTAAGTCTGTCCACATGATCTTGCACTGTCCCTAGAGAGGCATCCACTTTGTTACTTATAGTGCACTCTAAGTAACAACCGCTTGTCAAATAGATTCCAGGATAGCAGTAGCAGGATGTTCTAATGTTTATATCTCAACAGCCTCAAAGATATCTCTGATCCATTTACCCTTACTCTGTTGTCTCCTCTACAGTCAGATTGGTCAGACCATGTGTATCCTCAAAACACTTCTAGGCATAGATACTTCCACATCAGTATCCAACAGTCTAGTTGCTCTGTTTAGTTCTACGTTGAGACCTTTGGAAGCAACATCTCCACGCTCCTAGGTTTTCCAATACAAATACATTGCCACCAAATCCAATAGCTGGTTGGCATCTGTCTGACCCTTGAGGCTGAGAAACATCTCCTCCTTAAACCAAGATAAATCTCATTCTTTAGCATTAACAATCAGAATATTTCCCAAGGTTTCAAGATTCCTGTCTGCCTCCCAAAATGTATGGAAACATACTGTAGTGTGGAATAAAAGTTAAGGTTCCTGAAGGAAAAACCTTCTGTTCTGTCAACAAATAAGACTGAGTCAAGGATACAAACTGGTGACACCATCTGATGAAAATGGGATGGAACTACTCTCTGAAAGGGTCCAGAGAAGAGTGAGTAAGATGGTTAAGGTGTTGGAGGAGCTGCCGTACAGTGAAAGATTAGAGAAACTGGGCCTCTTCTCCCTCGAACAGAGTAGATTGAGAAGGGACATGATCGAAACATTCAAGGTACTGAAGGGGATAGACTTAGTAGATAAGGACAGGTTGTTCACCCTCTCCAAGGTAGGGAGAACGAGAGAGCACTCTCTAAAGTTGAAAGGGGATTGATTCTGTGCAAACGTAAGGAAGTTTTTCTTCACCAAGAGAGTGGTAGAAAGCTGAAACGCTCTTCCGGAGGCTGTTAAAGGGGAAAAACACCCTCCAGGGATTCAAGACAAAGGTAGACAAGTTCCTGCTGAACAAGAACGTGTGCTGTTAGGGCTAATCTCGGTTAGGGTGCTGGTCTTTAACCAGAGGGCCACCGCGTGAGCGGGCTGCTGGGCATGATGGACCACTGGTCTCACCCATCAGCGGCAATTCTTATGTTCTTGTGAAAGCTCAGAAAATTAGTGTAAAGTTCTATACCTGCTTGGCACTTCCCTCATGCAATGGTCCCTTCAGCTGCTCAGTTGAACAGAAGCAAAACTGCCCAAATGTGTTGTGTTCCCTGATTGTTTTTATTATATTTTTTTTTTTCCTTCTTACTATGTTGCCTAAGTTAGGCTTTTGGCAGTGCCCAAAATGTGGCAGAAAAATTCAGAATTCTAACACAGACACCAACTGACTTCTTTTTTTTGCCTCGGTCCTTTCTATAATTTTGGTGTCATTATTATTCACTTTTATTAAGTTTTATCAAGTTTATTATGCAATTTGATTAATCGCCTATTCTACATTCTAGGCGATATACAAACAATAACGAATAAATAAAAACTTGGGGTAATTATTACATAGACAAATAATATTATATAATTACAAAAACTTACAATCATGAGACACTAGGCATGTCCATTTGCACCAACTAAAATATGGTAAATCCTCATGCCTAGCTTAGGCATGGATGCCTCTTATTCTCTAATTATATGTGTAAATTTGAGACACCTTCCCTTCCCCCGATCCACCCATCACTCTCCCATTTTTGGGCCCTTTTTTTGGCAGCACATGTAAAATTTAGGGGTCCTTTTAATAAGGCGCGCTAGCTGTTTTAGCACCTGCTAAATATTAGTGCATGCTAAATGCTAACACATCCATTATAGTCTATGGACGCGTTACCATTTAGCGTGCGCTAAAACGGCTTGAGCGCCTTAGTAAAAGGACCACTTAGGCACGGATCCCGTGCCTATATTTCCATGCATAAATTTAAATTTAAACCAATTAACACTAATAATTGCTTGTTAAGAAGTCAAATATCAGCGCTAATTGGCTTGTTATGCACAAATTGCACACATGCAGAAATGCTGGCACACATAAGAACATAAGAAGTTGCCTCCGCTGAGGCAGACCAGAGGTCCATCTCGCCCAGCGGTCCGCTCCCGCGGCGGCCCATCAGGCCTATTGCCTGAGCAATGGTCCCTGACTATCCCTATGACCTACCTCTACTCAAAGGGCTCCTTTTACTAAGGTGTGCCAGCATTTTCTGCACCACGCTACATGAAAAATACTAACGCAAGCTCTATGGAGGTATTAGTGTGTAGCGCACGCTAAGCGCGTGCTAAAACTGCTAGCACACCTTAGTAAAAGGAGCCCAAAGTGCCAAATATAGATATAGGACGTTATACTGTGAGGCCACATTAAGGGGTTTTGCAGTATTTGTCTGTTATCATGTTACTTAATGTTTTTGAATTTCTCTATTGGTGGTTTGGCATGGGCCAAGTGTGGGTGTAGACGTCATTTGGCCATTAATGAGCTGAACTTACTACATATCGTCTAACACAGAGTTAATGTGGAGCATTGTGCTCCAGTCATCAAAATCATCTTACTGTCCCTTCATTATGTCATACTATTTATGATACCACTCATAAATCTATTTTCTCAGTAATTGTTCCCATGTTACAAAATGCCATGTCTTCCTATCTTCGTCAAGAATCTTCATTTGATAGGTTTAAATCTAACCTCAAAACTTTCCTATTTAAAGATACATACAACATATGAGAATAAGAGACTTCCTTCACCATTGTTTACTTTCTTTTCATTAAATAAGAACGGGACTATTTTAATCCAAACTTAGATAAAGTTTGGTCAATTTTAACTATATTTCCCCTCTCCCTTTTATGCTTTTCATTTGTGTTCTTTTTTATTGAAATATTGTATTTTTCCCCCCTTTCCTTATGTATCTTGTCAATTGTCTTTTTATTATTCCCTGTATTTTTTTTTTAACTTACCTTTACTGTAAACCGCTCAGGCATTTGATAGGTGGTATATCAAAATCGGAATAAATGAGTGAAGTGGTGTGGTGGAAAGCCTGAAAGCATTTCAGGAATAGGAAGAGGGAGGGTTGGGTGTGTGGGCATGCTTTCGTGTTTTCCATATATATACTGATATTTGTCAACATTTCCTTATTTCTGATCTGAAGAAGAAGGATTACCTTCAAAAGACCATCATCAAATGCATTGAGCTAATCCAATAAAAAGATATCACCTTATTTCCTTTGGCTTTTTTTGTTTGTTTTATTTTTTTATATTGCCCTGAATAAACTTAAAACCACTTACTGCATCTTAAATAGGAGGAATCAAATGACTTTATTTTGAATCAAAATAAAAGGCATTTTCTGACAAAAAATAAAAAAATAAACAGGAGGCACACGTGTGTCCAAGTTAATCAGAATATTCAAAAATATCCCAAAGCCTAAAGTTCTTAATATTTGGAACTCGCACTCTGCATTCAAACAACTCAAACAACACTTAAACATAAAATTAAACACTTAAGCATCAATTTATTATGGCAGAAATTTGGCCTCAGCTTTATTAATTGAAATACTCAAATAACACAGCAATTCAACTTCTGTTTCATATCCCTCTCTTCCTAGGCGGTCTTCCATTTTCTTTTCCCAACAGCTAGTCGGTCCCGACCTAGCTGCTTCTCCCCAACATCCACTACATTAGATTACATTCTAAGTATCCCATCTGCAAGGCCTGCGGTGTCGCCCGGCCTCACCTGTCTGTGGTGATGCCGCCCACAGCATATAACATTATCATATCTTTTACTATTTCCCCACAATCCATGGCCGCCTGGAAGTAATCCCCACCCCATTTTCCGCCACGTTGCGACAATCCCAACCCCCCCTTTGCCCAACACAGCACTGAACACAACTACCCAGTGAAAACAATCCCGCACCTAAGCCAAACAGCCAAAACATACTCCCCCCCCCAACCTAAACCAAAGTAAAACAGCCCCACAGAAAGGGAGGGAAGGGAGGGGATTAAACCAAAACTAAAAATAACAGCTCACAATAAAAATAATAAAAAATTGAGGGAGCACCCTTTCTTGATGTATCATTAATTATGGGCTTGCCACATATTAAAATACTGCATTATAGTATGTTAAACCCAAAACTTAGACCTTCAAAGCATTTTAGCACGGATTTAGCGCGTGCTAAATCAACACATGCGCTAACCGCTAACATGTCCATAAGATAACATGCACGCATTAGCATTTAGTGCGTGTTTAGCACATGCTAATATTTAGTGCACGATAAAAAGCTTAGCGCACCTTTGTAAAAGAGGGAGTTAATACCTTCTACTGTAGCAGAAGAAACAGAACCTCTAAAAGACTAATGCAATGATATTTGAGTATGTATTCCTGAAGATGCACTTTAGAAACACTAAAGACTGATAAATTTAAGTAAACATAGCTTTTCAGATCACAGCTCATTTTTCATCTGAGTAATTACAGACTACCCACATTGTGGTAAGCTTTTCTAGCTTAAATTTTTATCTTGAATATCCTACGATTAGTTTTCTTCAATGAAGGTCTTTCCTATATTTTTCAGAGGTGTATCTGGAGAAAAAACGCGCACAAAAAAGGTTTGGAATACAAATGGTAAAGCCCACACATCTGACCTGTCTCCAAGTGAGCATCAATTGAGCCTGATTGATCAAATGTCTTGCATCTGCCAACCTGTCATTCAAGCAAAGGGGATTTTGATGAATCCAGCACTTAACTGAAGGAAAGCTTTGCCAAAATGACTTTGTGATTCCATTTATGTGAGCTACTGTAGCCCTAAAGCATCTAGGTTCAGTGAAATCTTATAGCTGATTGTTTGCTATGGATAATGTTTGCTAGAAAACAACTCCAATAATTCAGAAAATGTACTGTCACAGAACTGAATGGATTTTCCTCTTAATGTGCGCCTTTAACCTAAAAAAAAAATAAAATCACAAATGTCTGCTGCGTTACACAGTGAGAATATATAAGCATTTAAATCACTAATATCATTACTTACACGTGTAATTGTGAAATATGTTCTGTTTGCATTGAAAATTAAGGGAGACAGATGGTACAAAATCAGCTTAAAGCTACTGTATATGCCCATTAAAACACCCCATAGAGTTTCTGTTCATTGTAACAATAGTTTTTTTTCATTTATAGAAAATTTTTAAATGCAGAAGTGAAAGGAATGACATGGACTGGAGGACTTCATAGGAACAGGTATAATAATATGTGATATCTCCTTCTCTGCTTCCCAGTGCTTCCAGCCAACTTATTGCCCCCTTATCTTTCTCATTGGTCCCATGAATTTTGATTTTCTGAAGTATTATTAATAGAAGTATTTACATCTTTGACCTCCATAAATTTCTTGTTGACATCAGCAAATTAGGAATTTGGGGAGGCTAGTTTCATTCATGAATCTTTCAAGTATGCACACAGTAGGAAACTTGTACTTCCAAGTAAGCAGGGGATTATTTGAAAACACTCTGTCAAAAATTACAAAGACTATGGGACACTCGATGAAGTTACAGGGAAATACTCTTAAAACCAATAGGAGAAAAAAAATTTTCACTCAGAATAGTTAAGCTCTGGAGCGCATTGCCAGAGGATGTGGTAGGAGCGGATAGCGTAGCTGGTTTTTAAGAAAGGTTTGGACAAGTTCCTGGAGGAAAAGTTCATAGTCTGTTATTGAGAAAGACATGGGGAAGCCACTGCTTGCCTTGTATTGGTAGCATGCAATATTGCTACACCTTGGGTTTTGGCCAGGTACTATTGATCTGGATTGGCCCACCGTGAGAATGAGCTACTGGGCTTGAAGGACCATTGGTCTGACCGAGTAAAGCCATTCTTATGTTCTTAATACCCACCATAAATGACAGAACTTGAGAAATCAAAAAATATCAAGTTGCTGCATACATGCAATCCATCCCATTTCAAGAACAGAAAAAATGTACTTTTTGGAGTGTACAAAATTTCCAAGAACCTCCTTCATTTTATGTGTATGTGTTGTATCTGTTCAATCCTGTTTTCTCCTCTTCCTTTCTTAACCAACTGTTCACTTAGTTCCCCCACCCCATGTTTCAGTGGATCCATATACCACTTCAACCTCAGTAGGCCAATCTGGGCTTTAATTTCACCTTGACTGGTCTTACAGACAGTTGTTAGAAAAAACATACACATTGGAATTTAGATGTCTAGGCTGAGATATGCCAGCTTCCAGTATTATTTTAGAAAAGTATCTAATGACATAAAGCCTTTTAAAAATACATGCAGGAATGACAACATACAAGATCTGACAATTAAATTCATGACCTTGCCACCATGTGCTTACATACGCAGCACTATACATAGAGCTTGGTAAGGTTTCATAATCATGGTACATCAGTGTCTCACAGCTGTGTTTGTGTCGATGTGTGCTGGTGTCTTGCTGAGTGACGTTCATTATTGTTGCATGTTTTTGTGTGCTGTCGCAAGAATGTTGGAGCTTGAATTAGAGCAACAAACAAACATTAACCCCCTCTTCTACTAAACCACGCTAGCGGTTTTAGCGCAGAGAGCCACGCTGAATGGCCTGCGCTGCTCCCGATGCTCAATGAGTTCCTATGAGCATCAGGAGCAGCAAGGGCCATTCAGCTCGGCTCTCTGTGCTAAAACCACTAGCGCGGTTTAGTAGAAGAGGCCCTAAATTTCTTGTTAAACTTGGCAAGAGTGGAAGTGAAATCAGGGACATGTTAGTACAAGTTTATGGGGATAATGCCTTGAAGAAAACGGCAGTGTACAAATGGATTAAAATTTTTCTGAGGGGAGAGAATGTGTCACTGATGAAAAAAAAGTCAGGGCAGCCAGTAACGAGTAGAACTGATGAAAACATTGCAAAAATTTGTCGAATTGTGCGTCACAATCATCGGCTGACTGTGAGAAGCATAGCAAACCAAGTAAACATCAATAGGGAAACAGGAAAAAACTGAAAATCTTGGCATGAGAAAGGTATGTGCAAAAATGGTCCCTCATGGTTCTTCCATCATGACAATGCACCAGCTCACACGGGAATTTTTAGCCAGTAAACAAATAACTGTATTGGAACACCCTCCCTATGCACCTGATCTGACCCCAATGGCTTTTTTCTTTACTCAAAGATAAAGGAAATATTGAAAGGAAGACATTTTGATGACATTCAGGACATCAAGGATAATATGATGACAGCACTGATGGCCATTCCAGAAAAAGAGTTTCAAAATTGCTTTGAAGGGTGGACTAGGTGCTGGTGTTGGTGCATAGCTTCCCAAGGGGAGTACTTCGAAGGGGACCGTAGTGATATTCAGGAATGAGGTATGTAGCAATGAAAGAGTAAGGGGTTACCTTCTGCTAATGCTACCATTCTACTTCCATACAGCAGGGGCTATCAGCCCAAGACTGAGCAGAATACATGGCCCAGACCGCACTGGGATTTACAGCTCAGTGTTGAGCCATCTTAACAAGGTAACCCTGCTGAGCAGGGAGGTGTTTATCTGCCATAGAGGAGAATCATTCAGGGAGGTCCCAGAGTGAGAGGATCCCGAAGAAGAGAAACCTTCCCTAGCCATGGCTGCATTCAAGCCCTGGGGAGGACTGGAATGAGAAAGCTTAGCGACCCTGGCCCAATTCACTTACCTGTCTTCTGACCATCCTCCGATCCGTGCATACAAATGAGGGCAACGGCATGCAAAGTAGGCAGGGATGTGATTCACTAAACAAAATCCTGTAACATCGACTGGGCTGGCCAATCAAAAAAAAGCGACTTCTGAGGACCAGTTGCTGAAGCCCTTTGCGACTCCCCTGCCTTCTACAACCCTGCTCTCTGCCCTATCAGCCCCGATCTCCTGCTGCCCCGAATGCCTCCTGCAGCCCCAAACGTGCCTGCCTTCCCCAAACATGCCTGCTTTCCAGCCCCGAACCCGAACATCCTGCCTGCCTGCCCCAACTCTCCCACCCTTCCCCGCACTGCAAGCCCGTGGTTTTAATCTGCGGGCTTAAGTGGGTTAAAACCACAGGCTCCCAAAAGTTCCTCGATCGCCTATTTTAAAAAATCTATGCCATCCCTGAGATCCAGCACTTTTCAGGTTCCCTGGCTGCGCTCAAATAGAAGAAGAAAAAAAGCCAATTCCGACAGCCTGGAGGTCCTGCACATGCTCAGACCATCTACAGATGGTCTGCGCATGTGCTGGGATCGCTATAGCGCGATCCATGCCTGCAGATGGGGGCATTCCTCCGATCGCCCTAATCTGCATGTTGGAGTTTGCTGAATTAGTCGGACCTGCCTGGATCGGGCCCAATCAGGCAGGTTAGTGAATCCTGTCCTATGTTTGATAGTTTTCCTAATTAGGTAGAGAGCCTGCAATTACTGTTCTCTTTAAGCTAAGAGGGAGTCCTCCAACTGAACAGCTGCTAGTGGATGGTGGTGCTTCATTATTGTGTTTTCAATTTCTAGAAAGAGGCAGGTTCCCTGGAGTCCTGCAGAGGTTGCCTCTCCTGCGCTGTTGAAAATCTGATAGTGAAATAGCACTGGCAGGACTATAGGTGGAGGACTCCTGCTCAGCTTAGAGGGAACAGTGCCTGCAGTCATATGGCACAATCAATTTAATGGGGATAGGTGGAACAGGGGTATTAAGATACTATATATCAGTAGAATGTAGTCAAAGCCAGTGGCTATACATATAGAGGCATTGCAGGAAAGTTAACTCCCTAGACTCCACCAAAAATATATAAACCTCAAATCTAAATTTTTAAGATAAGGAGCATCCTCAGCGTGAGTTTGAAAGCTTTAAATAGCGACTCAAAGAGCAGCTCTAGTGCTTAGAATAGTAAACCCAGCAAACAAATGATGATGGTATGTGGCTGGCAGAGAGTGGTAATCTCTGCTCAGTGTTTGCTGGCGATCTGCACGAGGCAGAAGCGTAGGAAGATCGCTCCTGCCCCGAAAGCCCTCTAGACCACCAGGTAAGGCCGGGAAGGCGACAAGGAGGTGGGGGTGGGTCAGAGCCGGATAATCGCGGTTTTTCGGCATTCGCGGTCCGGCTCTGCCCGTATCCCCCGCGAATGACGAGGGAGAAGTGTATTCACAAATGATGATTTTGCAATGTGGTACATAAAATTTGTGCGCTATGATTGAGATTTAACCAAAAGTTGTTTTACTTCATGGTCATTCCTTTGAAATTACTATTTCTATGAGCATACTTTATGCAACTAAAATTTTTAGTGCATTTATTTTTGAGTCTGCGGGATTTTCAGTTATTCATTTTTAGAGAAGCGGCATTAGGGCTGTTTAAGTCACATTAAGGGCCAATTAATATGACTTAAACTCCCAACACCACTTGATGAATTCTCCCCTTAGTGTGACCTTTGAAAATAATGTAGGGCTCTTTTTACAAAGGTGCGCTAGTTGTTTGTGGGTTGCAGGTTCCCAATGATCTATCTCTATCTATACATGTCATGCATACATGCATGCATCTTTAAACAGACTTTACTTCAAAAGAAAAAGCAATACTGCCTTACAATCTATTCGAACTCCGGTGTTCAGTGAAGCTCTCCTAACATCTGATAAAGGGATGCAATCCTTAAACTGGTAAATGAAAAACACTCTACACCAGTAATGATGAAATATAATGGTTGTCTGGCATGCTAAAAAATGAGCCTGTTAAAAGTTGTTATGCACCATTTCATGTCAATTCTACAGATAGGGTGAAGCCCTCTCAAACAAATACCTGATGAAAGAGTAAACCTGTAAAGATAAATTTGCTGTCCGTCAGTACTACATATAGATGTGGGTTTGTGCTATATCTGCTGTGAATAAATTACTGCAGTAATGCCTATTATTTCAAAGAGCAGCAAGAATAGCATAACCCGATGATGTCAAAGCAGTGTGATCAAA
Source organism: Geotrypetes seraphini (assembly GCF_902459505.1). NCBI lineage: Eukaryota > Metazoa > Chordata > Amphibia > Gymnophiona > Dermophiidae > Geotrypetes > Geotrypetes seraphini. Next base: position 174,189,271 of record NC_047085.1, on the reverse strand, counting down.
ATTCTGACTATGCAGTATCATTGCTATGTCACTCCGGTTTTTCCTTCCTGAGCCATATTTACAAACTTTTATTCTACTGCCATTAGCCGTGTAAGTTAAGAACATAAGAATAGCCATACTGGATCAGACTAATGGTCCATCTAGTCCAGTATCCCGTATTCACTGAGGTTACATATCGTACTACGATGTGGAAGAGCATTTTGATATGACATCTAAATCTGAGTTTAGACATTTTTGAAGAACGCACTGAAAAATCCAATAGCAAGCGTGACCACTTACAAAACAGGAAAATGCCTATTTTTTTGTTTCAAAAATGACCATTTCTCAGATGTGTATGGGTAACAGTGAACCTGGTTTTATAAATGGCGCCCACGTCATTCCCTTCTTGGCTGGACTGAGAACTTTTTATCACTCCCCGGTAGAAAAAAGACCATCACCTCTTTCCCAGGGCAGGATTAACCAATAGGCCAAGTAGGCACGTGCCTAGGGCCCGAAATGGTCAGGGGGGCCCGATGAAGGAAGGCATCAACATTGTTTTTTTTCCAAACAGTGATGGGCCCCTCCAGCATCGATCGGTAACGCGGGCCCCACCCCAATCGGCAACCCCCCCAATCGACGGAAAGTATGACAAGCAAGCAACGCGGGTAAGAAAGGCAATGAGAACTATAATTGTGCAAGCGGTGCTGCTTGCCCAAAGCTTCCTTCTGACGCAGCTTCCTGTATCCACCTGGGCACATGGTGGGGTGGGGTGGGGCGGGGCAGGGAGGCCCAGTGTACTTGTGTGCCTAGGGGCCCTCGACGAATTAATCCTGCCCTGCTCTTTCCAAGACAGCCTACAGCAACTCCTCCTTTCCTCATGCCCCATACATTTCAGTAGTTTTGACATTAAGGGGTCAATATTGAAAGCAATTTAACTGAGCAGTAGAGGCTCCTGCCTGGTAAATCACTTGTGCTGGTCTATCCACTGATATTCAGCGGCACTTAGTCAATTAGTGCTGCAGCATATCAGCACTAACCACTAAAACTAAGGGCAGTCCAAGGATGCATTTGGCACTGAACCACCTACTTTAAGTTAACTGGACAAACTAGAATGCCTAAAACTCAGTCCCCTCTTTATCCAGCTTCACTTAGGCCATTAAGTGCTGATCAAACTTAACTGGATTAGGGATAGCCAGTCACATGAACCCAGATTTTCAATGCCAGCACCTGGTCATGGCCTGACATTGAATATCAGGGTCCAATGCCAGCATAGGCTATAAAATGCTGATCATCACTGACTGCCTTTTTACCCCTATATTTCTTTCACTGTCTTTTTCAGCGAGTTGATGAGCAGCAGTGCTTAGATTTCTCCACATTTGGTTAGTTTCGCTACATCTTTATTCATTGGACCCCTGAGGAAGGTGTTTTGCCAAAACACGGCCCGTGTTGGCTCCGTTCAATACAAATGTGGATTGTTTTTAAGCTTTGTTTTTGAGTTGCTTTGAAGAAATAAAAACGAAGACTTTGAACATCGTTTGTTTCCACAGTTTTGTTTGGTTTGCCATTTTTTCTGTGGAAACTTGGGTCAATTTTTTCTTGGTTTTCATTGTTTTCAAAGAGTTGCATCTCTTCCTGGCCTTAAAAAGCATTTTGGGGAGTCCTTGTATTATGCTTAAATAAGCACTATCACTAGGTTAAAAAGGCACTACCACAGGACATGCTGTGTTCCACGGTGGTTTTGGGATCAGCACACATTTCCCAAGGGCTAACAGATGGGCTTTATTTCTTAGTTCGTGGATATGCTTGAAGGCAGAGAATAGGCATGTCCTGCGTTAATTAGCATGTTGGCATTGGTGTGTGCCGACTGATTAGTACAGGATTAACACGGGAGCCCTTACCACCTACAAAATTCAAAAATGGCCATTAATAAGAAAAAGCAAATGGCAGCCTTTTAATACTACTACTATTTATTATTTCTATAGCACTGTGCTAAAAATAGTAAAGGGTCCCATAATCTATTATAGCCATATTTTATTCATGGGACTCACTGAACCATGCATGCATGATAGCGACATTACCCAAGTCTGCCTCAATAATTAAAGCTTGCAGATATGGAATTTTATTGATTAGTCTGTGGATTTTGTATTCATAGTTTTCTAGATATTTCTCTGTGACTTGCTTACACTCAATATAACCTTCTGCCTGTTTTACTTTCATACCCTATTGCTCAAGAGTTTGATTAAATAGAAACCAAAATTAATTTCTATTGCTGTTTCACACATACAATAAATTAACTGCTCCATTTGCATTGCTGTTTGGAATATTTTCCAAGAGAAGAATGTTGGCTTTCATGGTATCATCTACAAATCATTTTCCCACCTTGAATATAGACAATTAGCTAAGAATGACCTCTAGGAACATAGCATTTCATTGCTTAAGCATACCTTATCCCAAGGGGCCTTCACATTTACAAAGCAGAACTCTTTCCCGGCCCAGAAAGTCCATTAAATTAAAACAGAAGAATTATTTTTCTTTTTCAAAATTAGTTATTGGTTTACAGTTGAAATTTAAAACCCTCTCAGTAGAAATATTTGGCCAAAAATAAATAAACAAAATAGAAATAGTAGAAAGGTGTGGAACAGGCAATTATTTGCAATAGGAGAAACTATTGATTTCCCTTTTGATACATAGTTTAAATTATCCCTCTAGAAAAGTAGTAATGCATCTTTAAACAGATTTATTGATGCAGCCAGAAAAAAAACAGCGTTACTTAACTTCAATGGCATTGAATGTTTCTTTTTTTTTATTTGATAGAAAGATAGAAGTGACAGATAGATAGACCTCTCAGACAAGGCTTGATTAGTTGCAATCTAGGCTGTTACCGAAGAGCAGAATGCAAATGAGAGAGAAATGCTGCAGTTTTGACTGAGGTCATGTCAAATAGAAGTTGAAAGATCTTGCATTGTACTTCAAAACTTGACAGGCCTTGAAAGAAGGACAATCACAAGAAAGAATGTCAAATTATGATGATGGCCATGAGGAAGATGATTTAAAACATACATTTAGAAATGATGTCCTGAACCATTTGGGATGTTACTTTATAGGTTATGATTTTATATGATTTAATAGATAGATGCACTTTAAAAATGTCCATTATGGATATGTCAAATATAAAAATAAGCATGTGACACTTACCCTCTCTTTTATTAAGGTGTGCTAACTGATTAGCGCATGCTAATCGAATTAGCGTGAGCTAAACACTAACATGTCCGTAGACTAACATGCATACATTAGCGTTTAGCACACGCTAATTGGTTAGCGCAGCCTAGCAAAAGAGGGCCTTAGAAACATAGAAACTGACGGCAGAAAAGGGCCACGGCCCATCTAATCTGCCCATACCAATGACCCACCCTTACCTACCTCTATGAAGAGATCCCACGTGCCAATCTCATTTTTTCTTAAAATCTGGTTCCGATAATTTAGACACAGCAGTATAGTAAACGATACAGACCACTATGCCCATCTACTCCACCAAGATATTTTGGTCCCTGTTGCTAAGTACAAGGGTTAAATGAAAAGTAATGCCTCCACCTCTATGGGCTCCTTTTATCAAGGCACGCGACGAGGGGTTAGCGCGTCGGACATTTCATCACACGCTAACCCCCGCGGCAAGCCAAAAAACTAACGCCTTGTCAATGAAAGCGTTAGCAACTAGTGCGGTGGGTGGTTTAACATGCGGTATTCTGCTCATTAAACCCCTACCGCGCCTTGATAAAAGGACCCCTATAACTTTTGTTCAAATGAAGATATTGTTGTAATGAATTAAAAAAAAAAAATGTTTGAAACTTGTGGTTTTATAACATACGTTTTATTTTCTACATATTTGCCACCATTCACCAATCATTTCTGCCAACGATGGACGCATTTTTGAAAGTTGTCACCAAAGAACTGCACCTCTTGTCTCTTCAACCATTTGCTCACAATCCTTTCCACCATTTCAGCTGAGCAGATGGACCTGAAGGTATTCTTTCCATTTTGGAAAAAAAAAAAGATGGAAATAAACTTATATATGACAACTTGTTATACATCGAGGGGAATTGCTGGTTTCTATGTGGTTTACAAAACAAATAAGAGAAATGTGAGAAAAAGAAAAAGGAAGAAGGGAAGGGGGAACATAGCTGGGAAGGGAAGAAAGAATCTCGGAAAGTTAGGGAAAAAATTTCATGGTGCTAAGTCTGGGTTGTAGGGCAGATGGGGTAAGACTGTGAGACTATAACTATCAAAAATAGGATGAAGAGATCTATATATATGTAATAACCCAAACAAGCAATGATCTCATGCAAAGTTAGCAGTCCTTCATGAGAGGAAATGGATTTCAGCATCCCTATAGACCAGTGGTTCTTAACCTTGTTGGAGGTATTGAACCCCACCAGTTTCATATGCGTGTTCACCGAACCCTTCTTTATTCCCTTAGTTTTGCCGGAGCTAGACTAGAATTACTCAACTTGGCATTGCAAATCATGCAATTAGGACGCTGACTCCCATCACGTTCCGTTATACATGTGAATCCATATTGTACATATTCGTCCGACCACTTTCGTATTTTGCTCGACATAGTTAGTAAGGGATTAAAATATTAAGATAGGTATCACACGACGTACCATCATAACAGTTACAATTCGACTACTGTGCGCATCAAATCCCCTGCAGCACAGTTGCGAGATCACCTGCAGCCAATTATGGACAAGCGGGGCGTATCATCACGAATCATAAGCGCTTCGGTCATGTTCAATCATCTATCAGTTAAATCACAAATTTTGATCAGAAATTGATTGATGTATATAAGGCGTTAGTTACAGATTGATAGATCAAGAAACCGAGTACACGATCAGTCTTGATCAAAATCACTGAATAACTGATAGATGATTGAACGTGACCGAAGCGTTATATGAGTCGGAGGTGTGTTTTGACCTCCGCCGAACCCGCGAGACTGACTCACCGAACCCCTGGGGTTCAGTCGAATCCAGGTTAAGAACCACTGCTATAGACAATCCAAAAGGATAATCAAGTCTGTTTTGAGCAAGCTCTGTTGTCTTTCATCGATCCTAAAAAAAATCTATCAAAGCTGACAAAATTAAATTGTCAAATCTATTTTTTCTTTAGATATATATAATTTTGGTCCAACTATCAGTGGTGCAAAATATGTCTCAACACCTTAAACTTTGGGCTCCTTTTACAAAGGCGCGCTAGGGCCTTAACGTGCGGAATAGCACGCGCTAAAATGCCACGTGCGCTAGCCGCTACCGCCTCCTTTGAGCAGGTGGTAGATTTTTGGCTAGCGCGTGCTATAGAAACATAGAATATGATGGCAGAAAAGGGCCGTCGGCCCAGCACGTCTGCCCACTCAAAAGAACCCTCCCCTTAAAAGAACACTCCCCTAAGCAATTCCCCGAAGTGAACCCACATGTTTATCCCATCGCTTCTTGAAGTCGAGCACGTTGCTGGCCTCAACTACCTGACGTGGAAGGCCATTCCAACGATCAATCACCCTTTCGGTGAAGAAGTACTTCCTGATGTCGCCATGAAATCTCCCACCCTTGAGTTTGAGCGGATGCCCTCTTGTTGCTAATCCGGTGTGTGCGGTAAAACCCGTAGCGCACCTTCCTAAAAGGATCCCTATATAAAAATGCCACTTAGCTTTCTAAACAGAGATTCCCCCGTTGCTGGGTGAACAAAATACTAGTTTGCCATATCCCGTTTTGCCACTCACAGTGACTTCTTCATGGGTCAATTAAAGCAAGGGAATTGGCAGACCCCCCCCCCTAAAATTCTCCAGCAACTTTGATAGTGAGGTGTTTTTTTTTGGGGGGGGGATCAATGAAAGACAACGGAACCCGTTCAAAACAAACTTGATTATCCTTTCGGATTGTCTGTGGGATTGCCGAGATACTTTTCCTCTCACATGAAGGACTGCTGACTTTGCATGAGGTATGACTGAGACCCATCTTTGCAATTACCTCTTTGGTGTTTAAGTCTGTGTGAGATTTAGTGTTATCATGTTAAAACAAAATTTTCTTCTCGTTCTTCCAAACTCTTCTCAGTCACTCTTTTCAAAGTTTATAGGGTTGAATGTAATGCTTTGAGAGATTCTTTGTTGCCCAAGTTTATCAACCTTTCTCATCTGAGACTCATCTGTTGCTGTCATGGGTAATCCATTCCATTTTTTATCACACAAATCAGCCCTACCCAGTTCACCATCTTTACATTTTTTGGCCCAGCAATGCACAGTACTTGCATAAAAACAGTCATCACCATAAACAACCTGCATACAGCAATGAATTTCAATTGGAGGGACTCTTTCAACATTCAGGAATTCTATAGCAGCACGTTATTGAAATCACACTGTGAATATTCACTGTATGCTTCATGTTACAAGCAATTGCAAAAAAGTCTTTTCACACAGTTGAGGTGAAGACGAGTATATGTGGAGCATCAATGCTGCCATTTGTTGATGAATTATGGAGGTGGATGCATTACTTTTCAATTAACCTTTATATTTATTCCAGCTATTGGCAATAGAAGTTAGATCACTTACAGAATATTACCCTTTACCCAAATCAGTTGTTGCTGTATTTTTATTCTGGGTAGATGATCATACAAAATTTCCATACTTATTCCAAAATTCAGAGTTTTCTGCCTCCATATCCGGCCTCTGTACTTTCTAATTGTCCGAAAAGCAATCAAAACTAATTAGACTGTTCAACCTCATCGTGGGCATAAACACATCCACACTTCTAACTGAAGTGAATAAGAAGGTTCAAGATTGTTTTTATGTTTTTACTAAGGCACGCTAATCGCTTTAGCGCATGCTAACTGATTTAGCATGCACTAATTAATTTAGTGCAAGCTAAAGATTAGTGCGCGCTAAATGTGGCTCCCATAGAATATAATGGGCGCCTTAGCATTTAGCATGCGCTAAATCGGTTTGCGCGCCTTAGTAAAAGGACTCCATATTTAGAATATTGCTCAAAATTAGTGAGGTTATGCCCCGAGTATTCAGCTGCCTATATCCTCATGACCTTCTTGGACTTTGCCTGGCTACCACAACCTGCTGTCATCCATTGCTTTCTTTGGTGGTGTAGCTTATTAGTTTCCTCATAGCTTGCAGTGTCACTAGGTTATATTTTCTTTTTTTTCCCTAGTTACCTATTCCCGTTTCTTTCCTTCTGAGACAGAGAACTGAAGGGGGGAATTATTTACAATAGTGCAGCCTCCTAACCTGTTTTTTAGCAATGCCCTTTATAGCTGTTCCAAACATAGATGAATTCTGTCACAGCATTAGTTTCCAACACAGTTTGAGAAAAAGATAGACTTTATCCCTTTCTTGAATTTTCCGGTTTTCTTTTCTAGCTTTAAGCCCTTCGGTAAGTATGTCAGTCACTGGTAGGTGCAGTATCCAGAATCATGTCTATTTTTTGTACAGATATCCTATATGTAGGCCAGCTTTTTACAGGCCTACATTTAAAGAGTCTGACGCATGCCTACGGAAACGCCTAGGCATACCTATGGATGCTTAAGGCAACTTAAGGCCATGCTTAAGGTCTGTACTGTGTTTGTGGTAAAAGGGGATGTGGGAAGGTCTTGATGGTATGGGGGATGAGTATATAGGCAGACAGCAGGGCCTATCCAGATCCCGGTGTTAAGCCTTTTTTCTCATGTTAAGCACGTTAGCACTTAATGAAATTTAGTAAAAGGGTGACTAAATTTGCACCAAAGATAATAGGAGGGTCAGTGGAGATATGAACCCTGGCATCCATGATTCTTAACCCAATTTAAGAATCATGGATCTTATCCTCTGAGAACTTCTTTATAGATGAACTTGCTTTCTATAAAAGGTTCAGTTTATATTCTATCAAAAGTAATTCAAATTTTAGAGTCTTATAGATGAGAAGCTATGTCTGAACCCTCATATCAATTTACGAATGAAAAAATGATTCATTTTATTTTGGAAATTAAGGAGAATTTGAATATTTTTTGTCTAAATTTCATTTTTGCCTATTGGTTCAATCATTATAATTCCTATATCTTATTGATTACAGTAAACAACATTTATTTAAACTATACTAAGTTGGTTTTATTCAAATTGTAAACTTTACTAAATTTATTTTATTTAAAAATTTATAACCTGCATATCCTGCAATTCTAGGCGGGTAACAATAAAACATGCATAATAAAATGGCACATGATTGCATAACAATAAAAGTTATACAAACAGTTGACATTAAAATCTACTACAAGCAAAACTAACCACAGTCAGAAAGTGTATCAAACATAAAATTAAAATTAAAACCACATTTTAGGAAAGGAACACTTGTTCAAAAAGCCTAGTTTTTAACATCTTCCTAAACTGCAGAATCCCTGACAGATTTCTCATCTCCATGGGCAACTTGTTTGTTTGTTTATTTATTTCTCACCTGCCCTTATCCAGGGCGAGTTATATATTAACATACAAAATAAAAATTTACATTTATCGTACAAAACACTTCAAAGACACACTATAACAAATTTCATACTTACATATCAAATCAAATTACATATAACATACACGTCACATCAATGCGAAGGGTTCGGTGCTTGGACCCATGCTCTTCAACATATTTATAAATGATCTGGAAATTGATACGACGAGTGAGGTGATTAAATTTGCGGACGATATGAAGTTATTCAGAGTAGTGAAGACGCGGGAGGATTGTGAAGATCTGCAAGGTGACATAAACACGTTCGAGAAATGGACATCGACATGGCAAATGAGGTTCAACGTGGATAAGTGTAAGGTGATGCATGTCGGTAACAAAAATCTTATACATGAATACAGGATGCCCGGGGCGGTACTTGGAGAGACCCCCAGGAAAGAGACTTGGGAGTATAGGTGGACAAGTTGATGAAGCTGTCCGCACAATGTGCGGCGGCGGCGAAAAGGGCAAACAGAATTCTAGGAATGATTAAGAAGGGATCACAAACAGATCGGAGAAGGTTATCATGCTGATGTACCGGGCCATGGTATGCCCTCACCTGGAATACTGCATCCAGCACTGGTCACTGTACATGAGGAAGAACACAGTACTACTCGAAAGGGTCCAGAGAAGAGCGATTAAAATGGTTAAGGGGCTGGAGGAGTTGCCGTACAGTGAGAGATTAGAGAAACTGGGCCTCTTCTCCCTTGAAAAGAGGAGACTGAAAGGAGACATGGTAGAAACATTCAAGATACTGAAGGGAATAGACTTAGTAGATAAAGGCAGGTTGTTCACCCTCTCCGAGGTAGGGAAAATGGCGGGCACTCTCTAAAGTTAGATTAAGTGGGGATGGGCGGATCCGCTATGCCTAAGGCCTGATTGGTCCAGGCTTCTAGAGCCTGGGCCAATCAGGCCTTAGGCTTCGGAAGGATGGGCCGGGAAGGGGCGGGCCCACCTCATTTCGACGAGATGGGCCTGCCAGCTGGCCAACAAGGAAAGGTTAGTTTGGTTGGGGGGAGGTTTGAGGGCTGTTAGCGCGGGAGGGGGGATGCGGAGGGGGTGCGTCTTCCGGCAGGAGGGATTGGGCACCCTCCTGCCAGCGATCGGTAGTGTCAGGGGGGGGGGCGGTCGGTAGTGTCGGGGGGGCATCTTCTGGCAGGAGGGATTGGGCACCCTCCTGCCAGCGATCGGTAGTGTCGGGGGGGGGGGAGGGGGGCGGTCGGTATACTTATAGCAGCAGAGAGATCCCTTGCCGCAATAAGTATAGCGGCCGCGTCTACTTACAATGTAGACCAGCATTTTGTTGGCCTACATTGTAAGCGTCTCTTCCTCTACTAGGGAGATGCGTAGGGCCGCCTAGGTTCGCCTAAGGCCCGCCTAAGGCCCTTAGGCGAGCTTAGGTGTCTTGCGGGCCTCGCCTTCAATATAGAAAGCCTGCCTGGGGAGCATTTAAAAAAAAAACGTGCATCCCAATTGGCTGATTAGACAGCTGTAGGATGCCTACAGCTGCCTAAAATCGGGACGCACTATGTAGAATCAGGGCCTAATTGTGAATGTTCAGTTATCACCCACTGAATAATCATGGTTGGCCACAAAAATGCTATTTAAGAGGTCAGGGGCTTTTATCAGGGGTAAGGGGTCACACAGTATCCCTTAGATAACCAATTTGCAAGCAATACTTTAAATGCTCTAACTGGTTAGTATAAGAAACCCCACTCCCTCACCCATGATATGCCCCCTCCTAAATATTAGTGTAACTTAGTAAAAGGGCCCCTAAGTAAGAGAGTCTACAAGGCCACAGACTTAGGCATCAGACATTGGCTATGGATATGATAAGAGGAGTTGTTAGAAGGCAGGAAGCAGCTCCGAGCAACTTTAAAAGCTAAGCACTTCATTGCTGTTGAGCCTCCTGCGTGCTAAGTCCATATTGCCACCTTCCTCTTCTCTAGGTAGACCTACTAGCTGCTTACTGACACCAGTCCAGAACCATACTTCTAGTTGGTTTCTAATTTATGCTTTAACCTTATGTTCACCTTGATAACTCCACTCCTAGCTCACTAATAATTTCTGTTCTAGCCTGTAATTCCCTAGGTGACTCCAGTTCTGGGATTACAGTGCTATGGTACCTGTTTTCTTCTGCACAAATTCGAACTCCAGTTCCTCCTACTTTCAAGTTCTAGATCTGGGCCTTTGTCCACCTGACTAGAGCTCCTGACTTCTGGGTACTTCCTTTCTTTTGCCAAGGTCAGCCTATGCCAGGCCCAGCCTGAGGTTCCATGCCCTGGGCTAGGGCTCTGGCCCAAACCCTCCAAGTACTAAAAACAAAACAAAAAACTATACCTTGACAGATTTGCACACTTTGTTCACCACTTTGAATTACTGTGGGCCAGAAAGCAATATACAATTAGACTAAACAAAGAAATAAATCTCCAGTTGGGAGAAAAGGGGTGAATGATGCTACCTCTTCAAAGACTATGCTGTATTACTGCAGGTTGATGATTAGTGATCATTCCAGGAAGATTAGAATGTGAAAAGTGAGACAGTGTACCATTTATTTTCTATCTAGTTCATACAGGATGCAAACCAGAAAATAAGATTTCAGCATTTCCTGGTGCTTTTTTACCCAAATCCAATCTCTGCTAAAGATGCAATTTTGTGACAATGATTCTGGAACACAGTTCCTCCTTGTACTTCACATGCTCAGATCCTCTATGTAAAACAGTCAATCAAAACAGGCAAATGATTTCCCCAGGATGTTGAAGGGAACCATGCCACAGTAATTCAAGCTACTTCGTGGCTGACTCTGTGCTTTCAATAAAAGAGAGGCAAGCAAGCCAACAACTGTGTAATTTAAAAATGTGGTCTGAAAACTTGAGAGATTTTTTTTGTTTGTTTGTTAAAAAGAAAATTAAAATTCTGCACAAAGCAAGTTGAAGGAATGGAAGATATAGGCTCAAGAGAAATGTGATTGCAATACTGACAGATAAATGTAAGGCATTCCTGTTATGACAATGAGAACTGGTTTTTCTCTCTTGAAATATTAAAAGCAATGCCTACAGTGGTTCAATTTGCTTCCTTATTTCAAACCCTTGCAATTGGAGCTATGGTTATCTGAAAGTTTGCTTACTTTCTCAAGAGTTTCAAACTTTCATAACCCTTGGATGACCTGATGAACACAGTAAAGCACAGTGAAATCAAAAGATTGGAGAGAGAGAGCCCAAACACCTTCAGTATTAAAAAAAAAGAAAAAAAAAAAAGGATAAAGCAAGGGAACTGTGAGATGGTATAAATGAAATGGTTTGGATGAGTATAGTGCAATGCCTGTGAGATTGGAACAGACCCTTAGATAAGCGTGTGCGGTATTTATAGTGCCATTCGGTAACATTCCCGTGAAATCATCACAATTCATCATATATTTCCACTATTTCAAGATGTAAGCATTCAATACTCATGCTGTAAAGTAGGTATTATGTTGATTTATGTTAATCTGCTCCATCAAGGCTGTCACATTGCATTGTTAAGTGGTGACATTGGTGAAATATTTCTACTCGGTGTTGTACTGCAAGCGGGGCAGAGAACCCACAGCAAAAGCGAGCAATCACTTCCTAAAGCTGTTTTATTGTATCAGATCCAGCACTGATCTTAGGGCCCGATCCCCCAAGGCTTTTCTCCCATCCTGTTTCTCAAGAAGAATATTGAACCAGTTAGGCTCTCGGTGAGCTGCGATTTGATTCCGAATTTGGTTTTAAACTCATCCTTTAGGGTTAAATAAGAATAATGCATGCATAGGGGCATGTGCTTTTCTGCAAGTGTGTTTATAAACCTCTGGCATCTTCCTAATCATATAGCTCAATGTCTGATTACTTTCATTGGGAGTCATTTTCTACAACAATAGCTGAAATTGCTGGGTATCTATCCCTAGTAAACGTGTCTGGATTTCAGATGATGTTCTACAGCACTGTAATTGAACATGGTTGACCAGCTAATGCACTGTTGGTTATTTGATTTTCTTCTTTAAATCAAATCTAGTTTCTGTTGTATTAAAAAAAAAAAAAATAAAAAGAATATCAGAAGCATCTCTCATCCTCAGTAGTCGGCTACAGATGCCCTTTTACCTCTCTATAGTGAAAATTTTACTTCGGTTGTTAGCTGACTCAAAACAACACGCAATCATTGTGTAAAAAAATATGTGCCATCAGAGTTTTTATGAAAGAATAGTATTAAAATACAAGCAAGGTCGCAGGGAAACTGGCTTGTCAAAGAACTTCTTGAAAAGTTAAGTTTGGTTTTTTTATTTCATAAATTTATATACCAGTTTGATGGTTAAGAGATCACTCAAAGTGGCGGGCAGGAATGGCCAAGCTACGAGATAATATACGTCATCAAACATAGGGGTCCTAAGTCATCCATTATATTCTATGGGTGCCTTAGCATTTAGTGCGCGCTAAATCAATTAGCGCACCTTAGTAACAGGACCCCCATAAGTAGCTGTGATCAAAACAGCATTCATCAAATGTTCTTCAGTCTCCAGATTATAGAGATAGGAGAGGGCAAATAGATTCACGTTTCTTATTGATCAACATATTATTGTTCAGGATAAAAATTAGTTCTCTATAATCCACTGAATCTAGAGATCATTTGCATATATATTTAATAGAAACATTAGTCTAATGTATAGTGCATGATTAAAGCAAGCTTGGGGGATAATTGTATTACAGGGTGCCTTATTTAATTGGGCAGGAAGGTGCCAATTTTGGTCCCAAATTACAAGCAAAAACCATGCAGAAATCATGTCTAGACTGAAGGCGTGGACATTAAACCTGCTTGAAAGCAGATATAAATGCACATACTGTATGCACACAGAATAGCATATTTTATAGTCAGCATGTATACTAAACATCTCTGTGCTCACTCTGTCCAGATGTGCCCCTGGCCATGCCCACAGTAAAAGTACACGTTCATGCCAACAAGCATACTTTTTACTCTTGAACTAATGTTATAAAAGCTATTATGCAAATATAGGAGGACATTCAATAAATGGTGCCCAAATTTAGGTGCCAGGATGATCTGTGCTAAGCTAGCATTCTGTAAAGACCATTTTACCTGGAATGACCTTTACATAATCCTGGCTTAGCACATGTTTCATGCCTAATAGCAAGTCTCCCCTGGAAAAGCAATTTCTTTGCTGGCTCCAGCTGGCTAAGGAGGTGTTTTGTAACATCTAATCTGCCCTACCCCTCCATAGGGGCCTCTGCTTTTGAACTAGAACTGTGCCTTGCTGGTGATATCACCAGTTTCGGAAACCACCCCTAAAGCCGACAAGCAGTCAGGTGTCTCCCGCTGGTGGGCCATGCCAAAGGGCCCTTAGTGTGGCCCTTAATGTGCATAATGTGGGTGAAGAGTGGATGTCTGAGGTTTGGTAAAGATAAAGTAAATAATGTGATACTGTTTTCTAATTCTTAAGGAATTTTTAAACTTGATGATGACTTTAACTTCTATTTTACCAATTTATATGATGCTTATACTTGATGAGGGTAGGGTTGGTTCTTCGACTTCTGGAAATGTGATACTATCTCTAACTTTTAATTTATTTAGTTTTCTATACTATTCTCCTGGGGGAGCTCAGAATGGTTTCATTATTTTATTCAGGGACTTAAGCATTTTCCCCTGTCTGTCCTGGTGGGCTCACAATTTATCTAATGTACCTGGGGCAATGGAGGGGGGGATTAAGTGACTTGCTCAGGGTCACAAGGAGCAGTGTGAGTTTGAACCCACATCCTCTGGGTGGTGAGGCTCCTCCCCAGTGCATCCCAGAATGCACCAGGAAGGCCCGACATTTTCCAGTAGCGGGCCCTTCCGAAAAGAGAGAACATTTTTTAAAGAAGAATGGGAAGGGAGGGATATGACCATGGTGGGTAGAAGCGGAAGGGATGCCTGGACCTTGGAGCCCCTGGAACTGTGGCGCCCAGAGCAGCTGCCCTGTTTGCACCCCTCCTCTCTAATGTTGGCCCTACCCCCAGGCATTTAATGGAAGTAATTAACTTGATAGTCACTCACATACAAGGAGTAACATCAGCTGTACAGCTTACCCACTCCTAACCTAGCTGAGAAATTATTCAAATACTTTTCTGACGACTTGTGCAACTTTCTTTAAAAAAAAAAAAAGTCCCCTTATTTTCTAACTCTGTCTTATCTATCTATATGTATCTTTGCTTATATCTTATGCTATCTATTAAAATATTTTGTTGACATTATAATGCAGCATACTCTGCCATACCTTCTATTTATTTATTTGGTTCAATTTGTACCCCGTCCTCTTCAACAAGCGCAGAATAAATATTGCTATTTGACCACTACTACTACTACTACTACTAGTTATCACTTCTATAGCACTGCTAGAAGTTTAAGAAACCCCCTTCTCAATAGAGCTTACAATCTAATTTTTACCACTGTTATTGTCTGTTGCCTATGTATGACTTATTCTTGTTGTATATCGCCTTGAGTGAATTTCTTCAAAAAGGCAGTAAATAAATCCTAATAACTAAAGAAAATAAACTTCTACCTTTGTCATGTTTCTTCTTTCCCTGTCATCCGTTCCTCTTCTAGACCATACCTTTTCCCTCTGTTTCCCTTATTACTACTCATTTATTGCACAAGCTATATATTTTTTGCATGCACTAGTTGGTCATCACTGCCTAACAGCTATAAACAACAAACAGAAAAGCTTGTCTTATGACAAGTGTCCCCCCCCCCCCTCCGCAATGGTGTTGACGACCAACACAACTGTTCCCCTACTCTCTACCTAAAACAATACTTGCTATACTCATCAGAATATTAAGGTAGCTGCCGATTGTTTTGGTTCATAATTTGCTTGCAATACTCAAGGGATTAATTATGGATTAAAACGCACTCTGTACTGTCACTTATTTTGGCTAGGATAGAGATTTGTTCAGGAGGGGAGGAACTGATGCAGGCAAAGCATTCTTAGCTGCTCTCCAGTTTCATCTTTTTCCTCCTATCAGAACTAATGTCAGGAAGCTTACTACTCACGCTACATTAGAGGCTTCCATCACATTTCACATATTATTGTCAGGATAACATGAAAACTTGCTTGCCTTATTTTTGCAGCATCATGTTCCAGGTTGATCTACTAATTCACCCACTACTGCACAAGTCTTCCACAGATCCATATGTCTCCTATGAAATTTATTCAGAATGCAGCTGTTCAACTTATATTTTTTTTCTTCAGCATCATTTTTGATCTTGCGCTCCTTCTCCTCTAGTTATCGCATTATGTCTCCAAACACTTTCAGATGCAGCTCAAGCTTTTACAACTTTGCCCCTTCTCTGTAATCAATGCATTCTCCTAAACTCTCTTTATTTGTCATGTATGTTTGTTTTGACTATGTTCTATAAAGCATGGACTATGGGAGCTCATTTTCAAAGCATTTAGACCAGGGCTGCCCAAGTCCAGTCCTTGAGATCTACTGGCAGGCCAGGTTTTCAGGATATCCACAATGAATATGCATGAGAGAGATCTGCCTGCATTGCCTTCTTGGTATGCAAATCTCTCTTATGCATGTTCATTGTGGATATCCTGAAAACCTGGCCTGCCAGTAGATCTCGAGGACTGGACTTGGGCAGCCCTGATTTAGACACAGAAAGTACCATAGGCTACTTTGGTACTTTGTGGGCCTGATTCTAATAACGGCGCAGTTAAGTGGCGGCAGGCGCCCTACTACCACCTAACTTAATTCTTTTAATTGGCGGTAATCAGTGCAGTAATTGAACACCTCATTTAAAACTGATTCAAGAAGTCGTTTTAAAAAAAAATGTAGGCAACCACGGGTGCCTACAAAAAAGGATGCCATGATCGCATCTACAAATGGGCCTAATGGCACCAAAGACAAAGCAGGCATGGTTTACACCAGAAATGACCTTAGCCGCTGCTAGGTGCATCTGTAAATGTGATTCTTGTTAAACATAGGCAACCTTAATGTAGACCTGCAAAACCCTGGCCTACATTATTGGCACCTATGTTAAACATAAGCTGCGAGTCTCTTAACAGCAACTAAGAGTGATTGGCATGTGGCCAGCATCAGTTTTGGAAGAGCTGACCGATGTAGGTGGCGTTACTAGAATCCGGCCCTGTGTGCCTTAAGTGCTTTGAAAATGAACCTCCATATCTCTTATATGTGTCCAGTAATGTAATGTAATTTATTTCTTATATACCGCTACATCCGTTAGGTTCTAAGCGGTTTACAGAAAATATACATTAAGATTAGAAATAAGAAAGGTACTTGAAAAATTCCCTTACTTTTTGGTTGGCTTGGAGGTCACCCACATGTAGAGAATATGCTGCCTGCTTGTCCTGGGATAAAGCACAGTTACTTACCGTAACAGGTGTTATCCAGGGACAGCAGGCAGATATTCTCACAACCCGCCCGCCTCCCCGAGGATGGCTTCTTTGCTAGTTATGGAACTGAGGACCACGAGGTGGGATGCGTCCTCTAGTGGGCAAAAAGGCATGCACATGCGTGGTGCAGTGCTATGTATGCTTGGTAGCACTTTAGAAAAATGGTGGTGTTAGTAGGTTGGAGTATCAACGATATACAGGAAAGAGGAAACAAAAGTAGAGGAGACAATCGCCTATGACATTAATAAAAGAAATAAGATGAGAACTAAGGAAATATATAGAAAGGATGGGGAAATATCATCATGGAAAGTCATGCATGTGAATGTTCAAAATCCTGTTAACAAAATTACAGATTATCAGAGGCTACCATCGCAGAGGCTGACTTTACACTTCTCCACTCCATATCCACGGGGGTTAGGGGGCAGAGCCGGTCCGCAAATATTTTAAAAATGCGAATAATATTCGGGCCGGTTCTGCCCCTAGCCGCCGCTTCCCCCAGCTATTTTAACAAAACATAGTAACACAGTAGATGACGGCAGATAAAGACCCAAATGGTCCATCCAGTCTGCCCAACCTGATTCAATTTAAATTTTTTTTCTTCTTAGCTATTTCTGAGCAAGAATCCAAAGCTCTACCCGGTACTGTGCTTCGGTAGTGTTCCAACTGCCAAAATCTCTGTCAAAACCTACTCCAGCCCATCTACACCCTCACAGCTATTGAAGCCCTCTCCAGCCCATCCTCCCTCAAACAGCCATATACAGACTGACACAAACCATTCAAGTCTGCCCAGTACTAGCCTTAGTTCAATATTTAATATTATTTTCTGATTCTAGATCCTCTGTGTTCATCCCATGCTTCTTTGAACTCTGTCACTGTTTTCATCTTCACCACCTCTTTCGGGAGCACATTTCAGGCATCCACCACCCTCTCCGTAAAGTAGAATTTCCTAACATTGCTCTTGAATCTACCACCCCTCAACCTCAAATTATGACCTCTGGTTTACCATTTTCCTTTCTCTGGAAAGGCTACGGGAGTTCAAGGCAGCCATTTCCTATGAGTGATCTGCACGGGGCAAGAGCGTGGGAAGATCGCTCCTGCCCCGTAAACCCACTAGACCACCAGGTAAGGCTTAAGGGGGGGCTTAAAATATCACATCACACACAAGTCCTCATTCGTCAAGGATAAATCTTCCAAAACTTCTATTGAAAATTTTCTTGTTCAGAAATCCAGACAGACAACTTGAGTAATTCTTAATCTGTATCTTTATTGCTTGCCCCAATGTAAATGCCCGACGGGACCCGTTTCGCCTGGAAAGGCTTTTTCAAGGACTGGAATGGGACGATTTGGCATGGCTGAGATGAAATATCCTGTGATGAATTGTCCCATTCCAATTCAGGCCTGGAGTTCCCATCAGTCTTTGAAGGGCCATAGTGTGCTAATATCTCTCTGGTGTCCAATGTACAGTTTACAAGTACACTTTCCCCTCCGAATCCGCTCCTGCCCTGGGATTGAAAGGATTTCTAAAGAGTACCCCCCTTAGGAAACTGAAATAAAGATTTAACTCTGAAACAATACAAGGGTTTTGCCAATGAGAAATGGACTAATTGAGACATATAAACAGGAACTTCTCCATAAAGAATCTCAAATAGAAAACAATAAAACTTAAACCGGATCCTCACTTCAATTGGCAGCCAATGCAGTTTAATTATACTGCGGGGGGTGGGGGGTTTTCCCAGCCGAAGCTGCTGCCTCTTAACTGTGATCACGACAGGGGGATTCCCTTGCCGTGAACAGCTGATTGCAAGGGATCCCTTGGCAAGTCTCTAACTGCCGCCTGTGATCGGTTAGAGAATCGAGGTGGTTAGGCATCTGTTCTCTTAGGGCAGACATGATTCTGCATAGGATGCCAGTGTGCGATTCTCAGCCGCTTCTTAGGTGGCTACTGAGAATGGTGTCCTATACAGAATTTCCCCCTAAAAGCACAGTTTTATCCTGATCAAACGCTGTATAACAATCATTGAGTAAAGAAGCCAATATTCAGATTGTGAAGAATGAAGCATGAATGAAGACTTGAGTGCTGGGAAAGTTGAAGAAACACGATGGCAGATAAAGACCAAATGGCCTATCCAGTCTGCCCATCCATAGCATCCACTATCTCCTCCTCTCCCTGAAAGATCCCACATGCCTTTCCCACACTTTCTTGAATTTAGACACAGGGCTCCTTTTACGAATCCGCGCGAGCGATTTAACGCGCGTAATAGCGTGCGCTAATTTGCCGGCTGTGCTAGCCGCTACCGCCTCCTCTTGAGCAGGTGGTAGTTTTTCGGCTAGTGCAGGGGTTAGCGCACGCCAACAATGTGCATGCGATAAAGCCGCTAACGCGGCTTCGTAAAAGGAGCCCTCAGTCTTTGTCTTCACCACCTCTACCATCCTTTCTGTAAAAAAGTATTTCTTCAGATTATTCCCGGGCCTATCACCTCTTAATTTTATATTATGCCTCTCTCACTCTAGCATTTTCTTTCAAATACCTGATGCATATTTATGCCATGAAGGTATTTAAATGTTTCTATCATATCTCCCTTCTCCTACCTTTCCTCCAAAGTACTTGTATACTGTACATATTGAGATCTTTGAGCCTCTGTAAGCCTTATAACGTAGACCTCCGACTATTTTAGTAGCCTTCCTCTTGAATGACTCCATCCTGTTTATATATTTTTGAAGGTGTGGTCTCCAGAATTGTACTCAATATTCTAAATGAGGTCTCACCAGAGTCTTATACAAGGGCATCAATACATCCCTTTTTCCTACTGGCCATTCTTCTCTCTATGCATCCAAACATCCTTCTAGCTTTCCCTGTCACCTAATCAACCTATTTGGCCACTTTAAGATCATCACATACTATCACAACCAAGTCCTGCTCTTCTTTCATATACAAAGTTCTTCACCTCCTAAACTGTACCATTCCCTTGGGTTTTTGCAACCCATATGCATGACTTTGCATTTCTTAGCATTAAATCTTAGCTGTCAAATTTCAGACTATTCTTCAAGCTTCACTAGGTCCTTCCTCGTGTTATCAGGGTTGTCTACTCTATTGCAAAAGCAAACAAACAAATTAAAGAAACATTTACCAGCTCTATTCTCCTGTCCCCTTTGAAATCTGAAACTATCCCTCACTTTTTGAGGGGGTTCACAAATGGATTTTTACTGTTTGAAAATACATCAAATACATTAAAAAAAACAATTTAAAGGATTGTGGGTTAACATTAAATATTCATTTTCATGCTTATAATTGGGCCTTTTCTGCTCTTTTATTTCGCAGCCTAATTGCAGTCTGCCAATCAGACGTGTCATCATCAAATTGGTCAGGTGTAAAATCAAGTTTGAACTCTGTGTCTACATCAGTGATGATATGAAGGGAGTACATTAAGAGGGTAGAAATGTCAGAAGTCAGAAACGTGGACCAAATGCAATGGGATCAACATATTTTTCTACCTCATCGCATTCTGGGATCTTAATGCTGGGTTTAACATGCTGCACCTGAACTGTCTCTTCACCAGGACGTTCTCTCCATATCAGGATGGAAAAAAAAAAAAAAAAGCAGGTGTACAGAAAGCTATTTTTACTTACTGTGCTGAGCTGACATAATATCTTTGTCACTGGAGATTAGGTAGCATCCATTAAAGGGCCATGCCGCAAAGGCAGCTTTAAAAATAAATGTCTTCATTGGGTACGAGGTACATTGGAATTGAAACCTCCTGACAGTACCTTTACTCGACGTGACTGTATGTGAATCACCATGGATAATTAGGAAACTGAAGTGAACACGTTGAGCGGATGAATAGCATTAAAACTATAGCTGCAAGATATCAAATGTTCAGCAGCAGCATCGGAACAAAACACTGCATCATTGCTTTAAGAGAGAACAGCTGTATAATTATTTCATGTGCCGGTCATGAGTATGAGAATGAATCATGGGCACTGGATGCACTCTGAACTCCACAAAGATCCCTGTCTTCCATAGGCTTCACCACTGCAATGCCCCGAGAATCTAAAGTGGCATGAATGGACAGGGAATGAAAATAACCATTCACAAAACAGCAGACTTGTAGCCTTTATTTCCTCAAATAACTATCATAAAGAAATCAGTAACAGTAATGGCTACAAAACATTCTGTAGCTTGAAAGTATGATTGCAGTCGGTGGCATTATTATTGTTTTAAAGACACGGAGATACCATGTACAATACTTTGCACTAAACTCTTTTGGACATGTAAGGTTATTTAGGTTTTGCCAAATAGAAGTAATTTCCAAATTGGTGTGCATTATTTGAGCGCTAAAATAGTTTAGGAGGTACTGTATTTAGGAACTATTCATTGTGTTCAAAAATCATATTTCTCGGCCAAAAAAAATCCTTCGACTATAAACAGAGTGTGACTTAATAAGAAAAAGCAGCAGATTTCAAAGAGAAATCAAGCAAAAATAATCTATAGGCACCAAACATTCAAAAATTACTTTCATACTCAAGAGACCACACCATTAGAGAACAATCTCTACACGTGTTTTATAGGGAAAAAAATAATTGGTCTCAAAACAAAACTAATCTCAAACCGGCTGATGTTCAGCGCTGTTTAACCAGCCAGAAATGACATTGAACAGTTAACCAGCACTTAACCAGCTAAATGTAAATATTCAGTGTGAGATAAGCAGTTATCTTTGCTGAATATTGAAGGTTAACAGTTAAAAGTTAACTGGTAATTTTCATCACTGACAGGCCAAGTTTAGCATGCTATTCCAAGAATACCAAAACATAAAATGAATTGTTTAATTTATTAATTTCTTTAATTCAATTCATATCCTAAAAACTAACAAAATTTATTTCATCTACATTTAAAATCTACAACAACAAGTAATACAAAGTGCAGAGTGCTACTAATGACAAAATCATAGGCTGGGAAAAGCTACAGCAGGGGTGTCAAAGTCCCTCCTCGAGGGCCACAATCCAGTCGGGTTTTAAGGATTTCCCCAATGAATATGCATGAGATCTATTTACATGCAGTGCTTAACGTTCCATACTGTAAGGTTCTCTCGTCTTAATCCTTATTGTTTTCCAGTTTTACTTACTTATATTGTTCAATCAGCATAAGCCTCCAACTCCAGCTGAGTTTCAGTTGAGTCCATCATCAGGGAGGTTGAAGATATAAGTACTAAGACAATAAGAAGAGTTTTCTAAATACTAAATACTACAACTAGTGCATTTACTATAGTCAAATACATTCCAATAACCATTAATCCTCAGTTCCTAGTTATGAATACCTAGTTATGAATACCTATCAAGTTTAGCAGCCAAATTGGGCCACATAAATAGTAGTCCTATTTTTGGCTGCTACAAACTTTAACCTGCCAGGTTAAGTTCACACTGGCCAAAAGAAATTGTTTATTCAATGTCGGTCACCGGAAACAGCCCAGCATTGATTATCCACATTCAGCACCAACTGCGGGAGTTAGCCAGCCTGTCTGTCGTGGTTTGAATATTGGCCTGAAAGACCCAGAGGGGCAGATTCTATAAACCCAAGACATAGAACATAAATAGACATAAGAACATAAGAACAGCCTTACTGGGTCAGACCAATAGACCATCAAGCTCAGTAGCCCATTCTTACGGTGGTCAATCCAGGTCACTAGTACCTGGACAAACCCAAAGAGTAGCAACATTCAACACTACTGATCCAGGGCAAGCAGTGGCTTCCCCCATGTCTTTCTCAACAACAGACTATGGACTTTTCCTCCAGGAAATTGCCCAAACCTTTCTTAAAACCAGCTACGCTAGCCACTCTTGCCACAATGCATTCCAGAGCTTAATTTTTTTTGAAAACTGTGACTGAAGAACTGTATATCTTGTTTCTTCAACCAGTTGCTCGTAACCCTTTCCACCTCATCATTTGGGTCAAACAGATGCCCCCAACGGTATATCTTCAATTTTGGAAAAAGATGGAAACCACATGGCTCTGAGTCTAAGCTATAAGGTGGATGGGATAAGTTTGTGAGAATACAACTAAAAAAGTAGGAGACTAAATACTCACTTAAAATTCAAAAACTTCTCCTTTATTAGAAATCTCAGTGTGTAATGAATAAATGTCCAACAAGGAGTTATTATAATATAAAATAATAGGTGGAGAAAGAGACCTCAGTAAGCCAAAAAATACACGCCCTGAACAAAGCTAGAGCAATTCTTGTTTTCTTTCATTGGTCATAAAAACTCCACCATGTAATTTCAAAACTATTAATGCACACTTGGTTTCATTGGCAATCAACTATACTGATTTCGTGTGCATTAAAACTGCTTCAAAAAGCATGTCTCAAAAATGCATGCAAGTGAATCCAACAAGCAAACCATTTAACTGAGGTCTTTTACTCCATCTATTATTTTATATTGAAAACTCATCTTTTTTCAAAATATTTAGCGAACTAATTTAAATCATCCTTAGGTTATTTTATTTTAAATCTTTTGTTCACCGCATTGAACTTACGGTTATGCGGTTTATAAGTACGATGTTATGTAATATTATATTCACCACTTTTTGGAGGAAGTTTATTCACTGTACATTGAGGTTTCTAACAAAGGAGACATTTTTTTAAATTTTCAGTGGGTAAGTCCAAGACCCATCCTCACATTTGCTTCTTAGTTGTTTTGTGCTCTGTGAAGCCTAGTGTCATTTTGCAGCAAAATTTCCTTCTTGTACTTCTGAACTCTTCTCAGTCATTCTTTCAAAGTTGTCAGGGTTACAATGGAATGCTTTGAGTGATCATCCTTTATGAGTTCATCAACCTCGCTCATGAGTCTCATCTGTTGCTGTCACAGATCATCCACTTCATTTTTGATCATACAATCAGCCCTTCCCAGTTCACAGTCAACATTTCTTGCCTCAGCAATGCACAGTACTCACATCAACACAGGCATAGCCATAAACAACCTGGATGCGGTGGTGAATTTCATTTGGAGGGACTCCTTCAATAGTCAGAAATTCTAACATGGCACTTTTCTTAAGTCACACCAAGTCCTCACTGCATATGCTTCCATTTCACAAACAGCAAAACAGTCTCTTCAAGCAGACATTTCTTGTCAACTGAGGTGGAGGACAAGATTTCAAAACACAAGCAAACATGTGTAGTATCAGTGCTGTCATCTGTTGCTGGATTAGGGAGGTAGAGGCATTACTTTTCATTTAACCCTCATATATTGTGATCAGTCAGGTATACACCAAGCACAGGTCCCAGTCTGCTCAGAAAAGAAAGAAGTGAGAAAGAAATCCCGGGGAGGAATTGGGAAGGATCAGGTTATGAATGAGCTAAATAATAGCACTGACCACCGGGGGAGCCCAAGAGGCCCTTGGAACACTGCCAGGGCTGACACAGCAGGGCGTTTCCCCAAACTATATAACCCTGTCTCTCCCAGTAGAAAAGCAAGCCGGTTAGGAAGGAAGCTAGGTCCTTGCCTTCCTAAGGATCCTGTCCAGCCAGACAGGGACAACGAGTGCCAGCCTATGGAAGTTGAGCAGTTTGAACAGCCCGGAGATCTGTCTCAATCTGAAGAGCTCATGGATATCCCAGAGGCTTGGACTGGTGAAGAGAATGAACCTGAACCCATGCAGGTGAACTTAATGCTGAGCCACAAACAGTGAAGGTGTTTGCAAACTGTTTGTGTGCTGTGTTTTTGCTGTTTGAATGAGGATTTTGCTTGGATAGCTTAGAGAGAGTGTGGGAGAGGATTTGCTGCCACCTGGGTGGGAATTTGTAGCCTGTTTTTTTTAGGCCAGTAATTGTGCAAATCCTGTGACTCTCTCTTTTTCCTGGCAGCCATAATTAGTGATTGCCAGAGGCTGTTTTTCCTTTATTTTTTTTGTGCTATGGACTAAGAATGAAGGATACCTGAATGTTGGATTATAATTTTTGTTTGGACTGAATAAAGCAACTGCTTTCCTAGCAGTCTAAAGAAGCTCTAGGGAGCCAAGGTCTTGGTATGAGGCAAGACCTAGAAAACTGTGGCAAAGTAAAGCTGATAGCTAAACAAGTTGACTTTTGTTTCTTTGCCCTTTTGGCAATTGTTTGATTTTCTTTTTCCCTGATGAATGCTGTATATAATCTGGAGGGAAAAATATCAGAATGCTGAATGACATTACTTACCTGTTCCAAAGACATTAAGTAAAGTGAACTGTTTATTTAACTTGACTGAGTGTTGGAACTTTATTTTGGAGTTTTGTTTTTCTGAATCCAGTCCTACAGGAAGACTCCATGTCGGGTCTCACGCAAATGTTCATTTTTATGTGTAGCCGTGCTCAGAGCCTTAAAATCCTATCCGGGATTACTCTGACGGCCACAATATGCACATTTTTAAAACATCTGTAAATCATGATTTTGCATGGCATCCAAATTCTGCTCTGAACCTACAAAAAGAGTATATTTTAGTTGTGTGAATGTACACATATAAAAGGCCTCTTATACAATTATTCCATGGATTACACTTGTAAGAGTAATGCCGCATCAAGAATATATATCTTTTTAAGCAACTGCTCATAGCCATGCTTAATGGCACCATTTGGGTGGATTATGAGAAAAGACGCTAATTATGTACATTGTTTATAAAACATATGTATATGTGCATACTTTATGCTCATACGTTCATGCCTGTTCCTATGCAGGAGTAAATGCCTATGGTTTGAATCTATGCACAAATTCTGCAGCATTGTCACTAGTACGTATTTTCAAAAGGATATTTAAGTGCTAAAAATTAAAAAAAAAAATAGGTCCAGCACAAATCATTCCCCCCTAAAAAATCCATCTCGCAGACATTTTCAAATAGGAAAAATGTTGGGGCTTCCTGTCTGAAAATACATTAAAAGGACATCCTTACTCTAGAGATGTCCATCTTGAACCATCATTTTACTAAACTAAACTAAAACCCCTGTTTTACTAAGGTGCGCTAACCTATTAGCGCGCGTTAATTGAATTAGCACATACTAAACGCTAACGCGTCCATAAACTAGCATGCATACGTTAGCGTTTAGCGCATGCTAAATCAATTAGCGCGCACTAATCACTTAGTGCACCTTAGTAAAACAGGGCCTTAGCTTTGTATACCGTGTCTTCAACCAAAGTGGAGCTCGACAGACAGAAATATTGGTATGGCTAATTTACGAAATGATTAACAAATAAAATAGTATTTAAAGATTTGCGAAAAAGTTGAAAAGGACCCAGGACGCCTTAAGATAAAGAGGAAACTCGTTCCATAATTGAGATAATTTGAAGACCAACGATTGACTGAAATTCTTGATTCCTGTGATTCCTTTCGCTGAAGGAAAGGAAAATTTGAATTATTGGGTGCCTCTTGCATAGGAGAATCTATAGGCATTCCATAATAAAGGGACGGAAGGAATGAAAATACCATATAGCATTTTAAAAGTAATACATGCATATTTAAAGTGAATCCTGAGATGGACAGGAACTTTTAATTTAAAAATGAGGGGTAAACAAGGCACAAGGATGTCTGTCTGGCAGCATTCATATGAAAATGGCCATACATAATTCTTGTAGAAGAGAGAAGTAGCCAATGGTTATTATAAATGTGATACCTCCAAGAAAATAAAAATACCTATTATACATGATTGTATACAACTTTAATAGCCTTCAAGCTTGCAAGTGTTTCTTATCTTTAGGTACAGTAAATACCTACTTCTACTATTTATCATTTCTTTAGCGCTACTAGGCATACGCAATGTTGTACATCAAACATGGAATGGACAATCCCTGCTCGCTGTCTGTATACAGTTTCTTCCTCTGTAAACTGCTCTAAACTATTTGTGGTATTGCGGTATATAAAAATTAAGTTATTATTACAATCCAGTTATGACCGACAAACTGGACAAAAAGGTTCATCTATGCACAGTGATCAGATGGGGAATTACGAAAGGAATGCAGAACAGATGGGTGCTAGCAGATGGGCTGGAGTTAAGAATTAAAAGCAGCTTCAAATAATTGGGCTTCAAGCATGGATTTGAACACTGCCAGAGACAAAGCTTGAGGTACCGAGTCAGGCAGTTTGTTCCAGGCCTACGGTGCAACAAAGTAGAAGGGACAGAATCTGGAGTCAGCCTTAGAGGAGAGACTTACCCGATGAGCAGAGTTCCCTGGGAGGAGTATAGGGAAAGATGAGAGAAGAGTTACTGAGGAGCTACGGAGTAAATACACTTGTAGGTCAGTAAGAGGCATTTCAACTGCATATGGAAACGGAGAGGGAGCCAATGAAGTCACTTGAGGAGAGGGGTAGTGTGTGGACTGTATAATGGCACTGGTGGA
The DNA here is from genome assembly GCF_902459505.1 of Geotrypetes seraphini. Taxonomy (NCBI): domain Eukaryota; kingdom Metazoa; phylum Chordata; class Amphibia; order Gymnophiona; family Dermophiidae; genus Geotrypetes; species Geotrypetes seraphini. The sequence continues at coordinate 174,162,014 of NC_047085.1, read as the reverse complement.
ATATAAGGTAGAATATGAGCCGAGTTCTGGACAGATTGAAGGGGGAGAGATGGTCTAATGGAAGGCCAGTGAGAAGCAGGTTACAGTAATCTAGGCAAGAGGTGATTATGGTACGGATGAGAGCAGTGTCCTCAGAAAAGAAGGCTCAGACTTTAGCAATGTTGTAGAGGAAAAAAAAAATGACAGGTTTTGGTGGTCTGTTGAATCTGAGAAGAGAAGGAAAGGGATGAGTCAAGGATCACTCGAGGTTGTGAGCCGATGGGACAGGGAGGATGAGGATGTTGTCTACAGTAATAAAGAATGGGAAAAAGGAGAGGTGGGTTTAGGAGGAAAGATAAAAAGCTCAGTCTTGGTCACGTTTAGTTTTAGATGGTGGTGAAGCATCCATGTAGCGATGTCAGACATGCAGGTCAAGACTCAGGCCTGAATGTATATAGATATTTCAAGTGTAAAGAGATAGATCTGTGATTTGTCAGCAAAGAGGTGATACTGAAAGCCATGGGAGGAGATTAGAGCACCAAGGGAAGAAGTATAAATGGAAGAAAGAAGTGGTCAGAGGACAAAGCCTTGAGGTACCCTAACCGATAGTGGGATGGTGATTGAGGAGGATCTACCAGAGCATATGCTAAAAGTGCAATGGGAGAAATAGGAAGAAAACCATGGAGGGAGCCCCAGAAAAAAAAATAATAGAGTTATAGTGGGATTCTAACTTTTGTCTCTTGGTTTATAGTACACTGCATTAACCACTAATCTACTCCTCAAGTCTACTTGCAGGTGACATATCCTGGTTTTCCTTTCCAATTTCACTTTCAGGGGAAAGTGGGGACAGCAACAACTGGGAGATTAAACATAAGAATAGCCTTACTGGGTCAGACCAATGGTCCATCAAGCCCAGCAGCCCGCTCACACGGTGGCCAATCCAGGTCACAAGTACCTGGCCAAAACCCAAAGAGTAGCAACATTCCATACTACCAATCCAGGACAAGCAGACTATGGACTTTTCCTCAAGGAATTTGTCCAAACCTTTGTTAAACCAGCTACTCTATCCCCTTTTACCACCTCTGGCAACATGTTCCAGAGCTTAACTATTCCGAGTGAAAAATATTTCTTCCTATTGGTTTTAAAAGTATTTCCTTGCAGTTTCATAGAGTGTCCCCTAGTCTTTGTAATTTCTAACGGGAGTGGAAAACTGATCCACTTGTATCCGTTCTACTCCACTCAGGATTTTGTAGATTTCAATTATATCCCCCCTCAGCCTTCTCTGATCTAATAGGTGTTTTTATTAGGTTCACAGGGGTGACAATTTCCACCTCCGTACTGTGGTAACCCTCAGGGATCTCCTCTTGGTCCTGTTCTTTTTAAGATCTTTTTGGCTCCTTTGGAACTTCAATTTTTGGAGTTTATTTTCTTCATCTACACCAATGATATACAACTTCTTTTATGGATTGGTATTTCTTCTCATTTGGACAGAACCGTAGACTGACTAGTTTCCAAAGATTGAGATAAAATCCCCAAAAAGTCAGCATTTATTTTTCAGAAGAATATGCTCCATACTCAGTACACTGGAACATCTGTGGTGATCTTAAAGTAATAGCTCTGTTACTTGGAATGCGGCTTAAATATATCAAGTACTGTTGTTTCATTTATGAATAGGACAGCCGTGCTAAGGAGTTGCATTACATTCAAAAGAACTGGCCACTCCATAAGAATTTGGTACCAGGACAGAAAAATGTGGTACATGAACCACTTGTTGACCCGACAAAGATATTTTTGCTTCCTCTTCACATAAAACTTGGACTGATGAAAAATTTCATAAAAGCGATGAACAAGGCAGGCAAAGGTTTTATTTATCTAAGACAGATGTGTCCAAGAATTAAGAAGGGTAATGCCTTAATCAGAGCATCTTTTTATAACATGAACAATCAGAGCATCTTTTTATAACATGGACATGACTGAAACAGGTCTAGATTTTTTTTAATGGCCTTTTTTTTTTTAGAAATGGATAATTCTTTCTGTTTGAAAATCACCCACAACATGCCACTCTTGCTATTTGGATGAACTGCAATATGAAATGTCCAAATTCTGACTTTACAAATAAAGATTTGAATGTTTTTAGCAGATTGACGTTTTTAGGCATCCATCTGCTTTGAAAATATGCATCATAGATAGATAAGTGTCTTATAAACTAGTCTTAAAATATAGTAGGTACCTACTTAGCTTTCACAACTGAAAATGTCTTATAAATTACCCAGATATCAACAAGGCAATTGGCTAGCAAGATCCAACGTGAAAACATAAAAAATGGCAAGCTGATTAGAAGATAAAGGTGTCCTTTACTGAAATCTGGGTTTATGATACTGCAAAATTTATTGGTTGGTCAAAATTGGACTTTAGGACCAATTATTATTTATTATGCCGCTGACACAGGGTGATTTGGGGCATCTACTTTTAGAACCTGGAGCAAGATTAGTAAATGAAGTTTACATTTTATCGTCTCATTGGCTTGCTATTTTTACTATTTCTACTTTATAAAATTACCCTCCATACATTATAGGATTATTCTTGAGGTTTTGTAGGTTGTAACATCTTTCAAAGAACCAGTAAAAAAAAATATGTTCTAGCACAGAAGCTTTCACAATCCCTTCTCAAATAACAGAAGAGGCCTACGAGCTCTCAAAAAAACGTGTTACATCATCTTTTTTGTTGGTCTTTCACAGGTATGACAACCTTCAAAGACTATACTTTTCATCAAGATGAATATGAATACTAAAAATCTCCACTGTATAGATTTTTCTAAAACAGTTGCTCTCAGCCAGCATTCTTTAGAGATTTTTCATTAAGAAAGTTAAACTGAGTGGTTCTAGCATGCATATAGAGCACAAGTGAAACCAGGGTAATATATATTTACAATAATACTGAAGCAATTTTTTACTAGTATAATTAGAGCTTTCAATCCAGTAATATTTATGTTGCGGATCAGTTTATTGACATTTACATTTTAGAGTGCGAAAAAAAATTGAGAACTTTCAAAATGATTGTTACTGAAGCTGAGAAAAGAAGAGAACTCTAAAAATAAATACTATGAAACTGGAGGTCAAAAATGTTAGCTATTATCAATCTGTATACGTTCATCATGCTATCTTGTAATCTTATCTTACCCCTCCCCCCTTTATGAAGCTGTATTAGGGTTATCGCTGGCCATGGCAGTAAAAGCTCTGACGCTCCTAGAATTCCTAAGAGCGTCAGAGCTTTTACCGCTGTGGCCGGCGATAAAAAACTCTAACATAGCTTTATAAAAGGGGGGGGGGTGTTAGTGACTAATGTGGAATTTTGTAGTATCATTAAACAAAAGAAAATACACAGAATTATTTTCTGTTTTCTTCACTTTTTATTGAGCTTTTCTTTATTATACACATCTATGTTCAGTGAAGGGCACTTTTTTTTGTAATCTTTATTAATTTTCAAACAGTGAATTGCAAAAATTTTAAACATAAACGAATCAGGAAAAGCACTTTAAATATACAAACATTCTGAAAACAATCATTTTCTCCCCCCCCCCTTCCTCCCATTCATCCATAAAAGTATAACCACATATAGAATTCCAATAAACTAAAAACATGAAATAATGATGCCTTCCCACCTCCCTCCCTCCCACCCTGGATGTGTAAGGAATTAACTAAAAAGAAAAGGTACATGACAATTAATGTGATTCAACAGATGATGTCAATGGGATCCAGTGAAGGACACATTTAACAAGAGTTTTAGAGGTTCTACAATAATCTAAACTAAGCTTCTAAATTTCTACACTTTTTTTTATCAATATAGGGTCAAGCACTGCTTTATATAACACATGTATACCGCCCTTTCTCCAGAAAAAGGAGCACTTGTACACTGCAGAATCTTACAAAGGGGGATCTGCCTTGAGACAGGCTGATCAGGGCGAAACATGAATTTGTGTCAGCATTCATACACACACCCCTGATATGGCTAGAAAATCTTCTGATATACTATAAGGAGTACACTTTTAGGAATAATTTTCAAGAATTTAAAAATATTTATATTAAAACACCTGATATTTAAAAGTATGGGCTGATGAAAAAGTGATGTTCATGCATTATGCTATAGTGTACAGTGGAATGTGGTGTAGTGGTTAAAGCTACAGCTTCAGCATCCTGAAGTTGTGGGTTCAAACCCACGCTGCTCCTTGTGACCCTGGGCAAGTCACTTAATCCCCCCATTGCCCCAGGTACATTAGATAGATTGTGAGCCCACCGGGACAGATAGGAAAACATGCTTGAGTACCTGAATAAATTCATGTAAACCATTCTGAGCTCCCCTGGGAGAACGGTATAGAAAATTGAATGAATGAATATATTTCTGACGGTCCAAAATGAGTGTGGTATATGCACAGTTTTAAACAAACACCAAGAGCAGGGCGGGCGGGAGCTCTTAAACAGCAAATGAGAATTTGGGGGGAGGCCCTGGCCCCTGTGGCCTCTCCCGTTCCAACGCCTATGAAAATGTATAGATAGAGGGGGAAGAAGCAAGTAGGGATCACTCCTTCCTCCTTCTGGAAGTCCAAATTCACAAGTTTAATCAGGATTTTCTATCCTGCTCATCTACAGAAGTCGTCTAAGCAGTTTGCATTCTCATTACGTAGGGAAGGGAGTATGTGAATGAGACATGACTGTGAAGAAAGGAGAGGAACTACAATTTTAGAAGGGCTAAGGAGCACCATGGGAAGTCTTGGTCTAGCACTACTTGGATTTTAGCATAATATGATATGGAACTTGGCATGATGGAACATGTTTCTTAAAGAGGTCTATAGCTTGATGATTGAGCAGGTCTGACCTAAAAAAAAATGTAATGCTGAGACAGCAGCTCCTTTAGCATGCCACATCTAATACAGCTGCTGCCTTACAAAAATCTCTTATTGAAGTTGTTTTCCATATTGTGAAAACAGACCTGTGAAAGATTTTTTTACATTCATTTCAATAGAACAATGCATTAATGTGCTGCTTTTTATTTCTTTGCAACATGGCATCTTATTAAGTTTCAAGTTTCAAGTTTATTTCACTTTTGATGAATCGCCTATTTCAAATTTCTAGGCGATGTACATAATATAATAAAGAAACTATAACATAATAACAATAAATTTCAATAATAACTAACATGTAAGATAGGAAAGAGGGTAAAGTTACAATAAAGGGTATAGAAAAGAAAAAAAAAAAAAAAAAAGGGAAGAACAAAAGGTAGGGTAAAAATTTACCAAGGCACATTTCATAAATATTAATTAACACTGAAAAGAAAATTTAAGAATTTTATAAGTTAAAAGCATCCTTAAACAAGTAAGTTTTTAAAAAGTTTTTAAAAGCTGAAATATCACGTTCTATTCTGATGTATTGGGGAAGGGAATTCCACCATTGTGGACCTGCGACAGTGAACATATCTGCTCTTCTTGTTCCAATGATTTTTAAAGAAGGCACAGTTAGTAAGTTTTGATCAGATGAACGCAGAGATCGTTGGGTTTTATATGGGATCAGCGATTTAGATATAAATTGTGGCTCGCTAGATGCTAGGGACTTAAAAATTAAAAACATCAGTTTATACAAGATCCTATGATTAATTGGTAACCAATGTGCGTCTATTAACAATGGGGATACGTGATCAAATTTTTTAGCATTATAAATAAGTTTTATTGCCGTATTCTGGACAATTTGGAGTCTCCTTTTTTCTTTTTGAGTTATATTTAAAAATAGTACATTACAATAGTCGATTTTTGCTATGATGAAAGAATGGATTAAAATCTTTAAGGAAGAGGGATTAAGAAATTTGGCAATAGATCTTATTTGCCATAATTTGAAAAAACAATTTTTAACAATAGAGGAGACATGTTCATGAATTATCATCTAATAATACCCCAAGAACCTTTGCATATAGCAGACTACACATGAAAGATTACTCCATGAAACCCATTTTTATATACAGTACTCCCCCGAAATTTGTGGGGATTCCATTCCAGGAACATGAATACTAATACTTCTGACCGGAAGAGGCAGTAAGAAAATACTGGAGTCCGCGAATTACGAATTCACGTGGGAATACTGTAGTTGTTGCTGTTTTCCGGGTCTCGCCGTGTCTGCGTAGATAGAACCAATATTTCAGCCATCATTCTGTGGCTACACTCCTCAGGAGTCCTGGTTGTAACTTTATGCCTGGTGACAAGCCAGCTTAGGCCTAAAACAGGGAAAAGGAAAAAAACAAAAACATCCTTCCCAAAAATACTGCCTAACCAGTTTTTTAAGCAACTTTCTTGAAAAGTTCTTTTGACAACACATTGTCCTTTAAAGCAGGAATGGCTTCCAGTAATTGAAAAAAATGTTAAATAGTCTCAGCTCCATGCCACACTCCTTTCCAAGCAAAAATAGCAGAACACAATCAATTGCCAGTCATAGTCAGATTTACCTCTATGGCTTCTGAGGTCTCTGGCTCAGGTGCAGCTATTTCCAATGCATCCTCTGCCTCAAAAGGTTCAGGTAAGTTGGGCTCCTCACTGCTCTCTGCTTACTCTGGAGAGACCTTAGGAGAAAGCTGTTCCTGCAGTGCTCTCTCTAGCTTCTGTGTGTTGCTCTTAAGTTTCCCAGAGCTGCACCCAAATCTGCCTGACTGAGAAGCAGGCTTTATCTCTCTCTGGCTCCCCGTGTGGCCACCCAGGAAATTTTCCTCCCCATTGATAAACAGGAACCTGCCTGAATACCTGTTTGGAATAAACAGCTATGTGTGCACTAGGCTTATTCCTGTGGTGTGGCTGCCCTTTTCTGCTTGAGGGAGACCCTGTAGGCTTACCTTTCAGAGTGACAGGGCTGACTCTACTGTCTGAAATGTCACAATATGAATACAGTCCTTACAGCATTGAAGTTATAGGATAATCTTTCTAGAATGTCTTCATTATTTCTGTTTCAGTATCCATCTGTTTTTCCATCCATCCATAAGTATGCTTGCCTGATACATGTATATGGATAGACAGACAAAAGGGAAGAGAATGATGGGGAATCTGGATTTAGCTCATGCTATTTCCGAAGTAGCTCAAGGCAAGTTAGATGCAGCCACACAAGATGTCTAAATCTGAATTTAGATGTTATGGGGAACTTTGTCCAAATATTCAGTAGAGCTCTTTGTTTTGCGTCTTTTTGCTGCTTCAGGAGAAAAAAAAAAACCAACCCATTGTAACTGCTGTAAATAACGTACCACAACAGATCATTTTTCTCCTGAAGCAGCGGGAAGCCACAAAACAAGGGACCCTTGTCGGGAATTGGTTTTCCTCTCTGGCTGGATATTTGGACTGCTGAAAATAAACAACTTTGGATTGGATGTGAAATTTCATCAACTCGACTGAAAATCTTGAGTTTAAGATAAACGAGCGGTTTATATTGATATTTTCTTGAACTGCAGATGATTTGCATAAGGGATTCTGATTTGGAATGATAGAGTCTGGGTTTTTGTAGAACAATCTTTTTCTCCTATCTTTTCATAGGAGGTGGGGTTTTTTCTTTTTTTTTCTCCCAACTGCTAAGATAATGTGACCATTTATTTTTTTTCATCAAAATGGGACATCTATTAATATTCAGTCCCGCCCCCAATACCGCCCTAGCCCCGCCCCCAATTTCTTCCATTCATTTTTCATGTACACACAATATCTTATTATTATGCAGAGAAAATATTAATTATCATTTATATTTGGGGGGTTTCAATGATGTCACCTCAGTAACTATAGAAAAATAGACAAATATAGTGCAAAATATAAACAGCAGATATAAATTCTCAAAACTGACACATTTTTATCACTAAATTGAAAATAAAATCATTTTTCCTACTTTTCCTGTCTGGTGATTTCATGAGTCTCTGGTTGCATTTCCTTCTGACAGCATTCTATCTTTCATTTCTTTCTGCACTCAGGCCCAACAATTGTCCATTTCTATTCCCTCCCTCCTTTCTTCCTATGTCCTTAGTGTCCCCAGTGCCTCCTTGCTATGTCCTTAGTGCCCCTTTCTATGTCCTTAGTGCCCCCAGTGCCTCCTTCCTATGTCCTTAGTGTCCCCAGATCCAGTGTCAGTTCTTCTATGTACCTTTGTTCCAGGTCTCTCTCTCTCTCTCTCCCTCCTCTGTTATGATTTTGCCTCTCTCTGCTCTTCCTCAGGGGCTCTCCCCCTCTGTCTGTACCTCCCAAAGTCCTGCTTCTGCCTCCTGTCTTTCCCCTTTGGTCCAGGCCTTTATCTCTCTAGTCTTTCTTCTACTTACAACCCCCCCCCCCCCCCCCCTTCTCTGCCGTTTTCTCTCCTTCCTTCATCCCTCCTTCCTATGTCCCCTCACTACCTTCCAGACTTTGTCCCACCCCCTCCCAAAACGCTAATCGCACCCAGAAGCCTTCTTTCCGATGTCAATTCTGACGTCGGAGAGGACGTTCCGGGCCAGCCAGGCAGTGATTGGCTGGCCCGGAACGTCCTCTCCATCAGAATTGACGTCGGGAAGAAGGCTTCCGAATGCGAGTAGTGGCAGGGAGATAAGCAGTGGAGTAGCGGCGGTGGACCGGGGGAAGTTTAAATCGGGCCTGGAGGAAGGCTTTTTTTTTTTTGGTGCGGCAGGGGAGGGACAGGAAGCGATCGCCTGTCCTGTTCTCCCCGCGCACTAGCTTCGGAGACGCTGTCCCTGAAAACGGGACATTTTGGCGTCCCGAAGCTGTGTGTAGGGACAACGGGACAGGGGATACGAAAACGGGACTGTCCCGTTCAAAATGGGACGTATGGTCACGTTATGCTAAGAGCAAGCCAGTGATTATGACAGGGCTTCTGAATCCCTATAGTGGTCTGTTTTGAAGCCTGTTTTCTGGTTTTGAGGCTTGCCATTTGAAAATAATTACTTTCCCAGTTTATTCCTTAGTGTAACTTATGTATGCCTGCATTTTGTCACTGCCTTTAGTAGCAAGTTAAAAAATTGTCATGGATTGCAATATTGGTCCTAGGAAAGAAGTAATGTTAGGTACATTTAAAGAAGAGGTACACAACCCAACTGCCACAACCCAGTTTGATTTTCAAGATTTCTACAATGAATATGCATGAGATAGAAGCAGTACATTAATTATATGCAAATAGATCCCATGCATTTGATGTGGTAGATCATCAACTCCTATTACTGATCCTAAACTTTTAGGAATAAGCAGTAAAGTGCCCTCTTGGCTAGAAGTATTTCTAACAAATAGAACACAGAGCATAAAAATGAATGGAGAATGATCGAAAGAATGGTCAACATCAAGCGGAGTACCTCAAGACTCCGCACTTTCCCCAATACTTTTCAATGTACTGATGTTAACATTAGGACACTTCTTAGACAAGAAAGGCCTCACTTACTTCTCCTATGCTGATGATATTGAAGGAGTCTGGGACTGGTTTTCCTAAGTGTTGAACTAAGTTTTCTCTTTAATAAAATGCTGAATTATGTTTTAGCCTGCAGACCTAACTTATCTGATGTTCTAGCCTGCCTGCATTGGGTGTTAGCTTGGACATTCAAACTTCTTATGGCTATCTCAGCATAAACGACATGTAACAGAAAGACTGCAGGGCTTAGATAAGTGACCTGTTAATGACCTGCTAATGTGAGTTTTAGCACCAATGATTGTTAAGAAAAGATAACACGTTGAAAAGTTTTCTAGAATTCAGTTGTATAGCCAGAAGAATGTATAATATCTCTGTAAACTTCCTATTTTCGGGACTTCTGAAGCCAGCTTGGAGCTCAGGAGAGTTGCATATGTATGCTAATAAACATCATGTGCTTTCTTCAAGTTTCTAAGTTTTGTGGCTGCCCAAAGTGACCTTTACAATATCACAAATAGCATTTCTTTCTACAAGAAAGAAAATAAGAACAACAAATCAGTGGAGGAAGTTACTCGTCTAGTTGCCAACTAGGCTGACAATATGAAACTGAAACTAAATAAAGAAAACACATTTTTACTGTTAAGCCCACCCAGAATCAGCAGCAACAATACTCAAATAACATTGAAATCTAGAATCTAGAAGTGAGAATCCTAGGGCTTATACTCAACAAGAACCTATCCTGGGAGGCACAAATGTGAATATTAAGCAAGAAAATATTCACAACAGTGAGAAAACTGAGATGAAAGAAAACTTTCAAATTTTGGTTCGGTCACTGGTACTATCGCGACTAGATTATTGCAATGTCCTTTATGTAGAATGCAAAGAAAATATGCAGAGAAAACTACCAACCATTCAAAATGTAGCAGTTAGACTTATTTTCTCAGCAAACAAATATGATGAAGTGACACCCCTGTAGCATGAAGTATACTGGCTCCCCTTCGAAGCAAGATATATTTTAAAACTATGCACATTGATCTTTTTAATCTTCCATGGCGAAACACTAGACTATATGTTGAATTTAATCGAAATACTATCCAAAGACATATACAACCTGATCAGCAACCATATGAGAATAAAATTCCCAAATCCTAGAGGAATCAAATACAAAACTACTCATTTTACAACCCTTCCATACCCGGCAGAAAAATGGTAGAATCCTTAACCAGCACAATTAAGGAACACCCCCTCCACCCAAAACTTTTGTAAAGGCCTAAAAATCTATCTACTTGGAAAATATCTTAACCTCCTCCTCCTCCTCCTCCTCCCTCCCCCCTACACACAAAAAACAGGTTATAACCACCAGAAATCAAACAAGACACAAATAACTTCTAGCTCCCTACACATTGGGAAAATGACACTCATGACAGAACCTGTAATATCAATATTACAACACCAAAGATTTAAAAAAATCTTCTCTCCAAACCATATGCCTAAACAAACACAAACCAAGTTATCTGTGTCATAAACCCTAATGATATAATGTAATCCAGGGGTGTCCAACCTGCGGCCCCATGAAGTATTTTGTGTGGCCCCCGGTCGAGGGCAATGCAGTGCTTTCCTCTGCTGTCCCAGGGTATTTCCCGTCTTGCTTGTTCCTTCCTCTGTCTTGCTGCAGCATTTGCACGTTTCTGCCCCAGAAAAATTTTTCAGCCAATGAGGCCCAGGGAAGCCAAAAGGTTGGACACCCCTGATGTAATCCATGGATATATCCAGGCTCTTCTAATTTGTAATTTCATTGAACTCCTCCTGGGACATATTAGTGATCCATAAACACTAATGTGATGTAATATAAAATTAATTGTGGGAATCTTAATAAGCTTGACTGGGTTGTCCACTCCTGATTTAAATGATCAACATTTAAATCAGGACAACACTTTCAGTTGTTCATAACATGCACAGAGGATTAATAAACTTAAGGGTGTGAATATAAAAGACAGCATTTATCCTAGGTTGCAACAATCAAACTACTTATGGATACCCATTCTCCCTTTTAGCATTATTAGACATTTTTATATAACTGAAAATATTTTTTTATTTTATTCATTTTATTTAAAAATTTATAGTCTGCATATCTAACAATTCTAATAATAATAATAATAATAACAGTTTATATACCGCAGGACCGTGAAGTTCTATGCGGTTTATAATGATTAAAAGATGCTACAAGTTGAGTAGAATTAACAAAGTTAGAAACTAGTGATTAACAGCTCTAGGGATCAGTTATTGTAGAATAAGATTGTACAGGTCAGTTGCATACCACGACTCACACTGGCTCTCAATACAAGCAAGAGTACACTTCAAATTCTATTGCCTACTATTCAAAGCTATTAACGGAGACAGCCCAGCCTACTGGAACAACCGACTAATTCAAGCCACCTCAACCAGACACAGAAGAACCCATTCACTATTCACACACCCACCAACCAAAAATGTCAAACGAAGAAAACTATATGACAACCTAATGGTCACCAGAGCAGCAAAACTAGACAAATCACCAATCTGCTGTCTTCGTACCACAGACTACAAAACCATTCAAAAAAGAAACAAAAACTCTACCCTTCAAAAATTACATAAAACCTATCTAACACAACTAGTTCCTTCCAAGCTCCACCTACCCCACTGTTACTCCTATCAAATCTAAATTGTTCTAATTACCCAATACGTATTACCTTAATTTCTCAACAATTCTTATGTATTCCACCTATATATCTTGTAACTTCATGACAATTCTTATGTAATCCGCCTTGAACCGCAAGCTAATGCAGAATAGAAATCACTAATGTAATGTAAATACTTCAGGAACAGATATGTTTTTAGATGTTTCCTAAATTCCCCATAAGTAGTAGGCATAAGCAATTGTTCCAGTTCTTTATCCATAATGCTGCCTGATGTGAGAAAAGATGTTGATGATGTCTTTTAAATTTACATCCTCTAACTCAGGGGTGCCCAACGCGTCGATCGCGATCGACCAGTAGCTCAGGAAGGCAACTCGAGTCGATCGCACTCGTGTTGCCGTCCTGATCTACGGGCCGATCAGCCTTCCTCTCCAGTGTTCTCCCTAGGGCCTTTTAGCTGGGCGGTCCGCCCAGCTGTCATCTGCCGCTGCTGAACATTAAAAAAAACCCTAAAAAAAACCGGCTTGGAGATTTCAGCCCCTAGCGAACTTATGCTCCGGGCTCTAACGTGTGCGTGCAGGCTTCTCTTCTCTTCCTCCGAAACCGGAAGTTATGCCCGGGAGGGGGAGGGGGGGAGAAGGGAAGCCATGCACGCACATGTTGAGAGCCCTGAAGCAAGCGTTCGCTACGGGCTAAGGCGGGAGACATGTTAGTGAAAGCATTTCCTCTTCTTGCTGCCGGGTCCTGCCTACTTTCTGTTTCCGCGAAGGCAGGACCCGGCAGCATTTCCCCCAACAGTTCCTCGCGATGCTGGTCGGCCGAAGCAGGAGAGGTTGGGGCGGCGTCGGCTTTTGGGCGTGTTATTGGCGTCGGCTTTCGGGCCTGTTATTGGTGGCGGTTTGGGTCTTGGTCCCCGATGGCAGTTTGGGTCCCCAATGGCAGTGGCAGTGTCTTGGGGGAGGGCAGGGAGAAAGAAAGAAAGAAAAAGGGCAGGCAGGGAGACAGAAGGAAAGAAGAGAAACAGAAAAAAAAGGAAAGGGAGGCTGAGAGAAAGAAAGGGCAGGGGAGAGGAAGGAAAAGTTGGGGGAGGGAATGAGGTGTGGAGGAGAGGAAGCATACAGGCTGAAAGAAGGGAAGAAAGACTGGATGCACAGTCAGAAGAAGAAAGTGCAACCAGAGACTCATGAAATCACCAGACAAGGTAGGAAAAATGATTTTATTTTAAATTTAGTGATCGGAAATGTGTCTCAATTATATCTGCTGTCTATATTTTACACTAAGGTCCCCTTTTACTAAACCGCAATAGAGTTTTTTAGCGCAGGGAGCCTCAATGAGCGTCGAGAGCAGCGCTGGGCATTCAGCGCAGCTCCCTGCGCTCTAAAAAACTGCTATCGTGGTTTTAGTAAAAAGGGAGGGGGGTATATTTGTCTATTTTTGTATGGTTGTTACTGAGGTGATAGTGCATAGAGTCATCTGCTTTGACCTCTTTGAAAAACCCTGGAATAGCGATGATAATTAAATTTTCTATGCTTACAGTGTGCGTTGTGTTTTTTTAAAATTTTATTGTTGGTAGATCATTTTGACTTGGTCATTTTAAAAGTAGCTCGCAAGCCCAAAAAGTGTGGGCACCCCTGCTCTAACTGGTGGGGAAACAAAATTCAAGTGTGAGCTTCTATGTCTGTTGGTTGAGAAACACACATAATAAAATCAAAAGAAAAGCATAAACATACAATCAAACATATCAATACAGCATAACAAAAAACATGAAAAATATGAGTCACTAAAACTAAGAACAACATTATCTCTCGCTAAAAAGTACTAAAATTACCAAAAACAAATAAAAACAGGAGTTCAACTCATTATCCCCCTCTTTTACAAAGGCATGCTAATTAATTTAGTGCATGCTAAATATTAGTGTACGCTAAACGCTAACATGCCCATTATAGTCTATGGATGTATTAGCTACCGCATCTTAGTAAAAGGACCTATATATTACATGAGGAACCCTGAATGTCAACTCCTCAACAGACACCAACAAAGAAATGCCAAAATGCACTGATTTATGTTGCAAAAATTAGTGCAAACAATACAATTTTCAACCTCTTCCTGAACTGAAACACACTGGAAGCGTGCCTTAATTCCAATGGTCATCTGTTCCAACAGATAGGTCCCTGTATTGATAATATAGTGTTACGATGCCCAGACAACCTCACTACACTCAATGGGGGCACATCCAGGCACAGCTTATCTATAGACCCTAAATAAAAATGTAACAATGATCACAAGGCCATAGGACCATCATCATTCAGCAGCTTAAAAATTATACAGAGAACCTTAAATTCAATATGCATAATAATGGGTAGCCAATGTAGTTCTCTCAGAATTGGAGTAATGTGGTCAGACCTCGAAACGTGGACAATAATGCATGCAGCAGTATTTGAGCAAGTTGTAAGGCCTTAAGAACATACTTTGGCAATCCCAAGTACAAAGCATTACAATAATCAGAAACTGGAGTCAATACCATCACAATAGTAGTTCTAAAATTATCCACAGACAAATAGTCTCTTAATCTACACAGCAATCTTAACTTAAAGTATGCATGCGACACTACTGATTTTACTTGTGGCTTGAAGGATAATGTTGAGTCCAGAATTACACCCAAATATCTGCTACAATATCTACAATATATATCTTCAATATCTACTACAATACTGGCACCACCTCACTGTCCAGGACTATCTCAATAGAGAATGCCAATAATTGTTTCTCTCAACCAAGGCTCAGCACCTCTGTTTTTGCTATATTCAACTTCAACTGATTTTCACACATCCAGTCCTGTATAACCTACAGACAATTATGAAGATACCCCAAAGCTGCAGTCATGGATTTGTCAATGGGGCTCAAAAACTGGATATCATCCGCATAAAGATAAAAATGTATGCCTAGTTCTCTTAACTTCTTACACAAGGGTAGCAAATAGATGTTAAACAAAGCCACAGACAATGCCGACCCTTGCGGATCCCCATACTTCAGTGGAGACCAATCGGACTTCTCCTACCCTGTTTCCACACAAAGCATTCTATTTCTACTCTGATGCCTAAGGCACGCAATCCTGACAGCAAAATATGGTGATTGACGGTATCAAATGTCACAGAAACGTCCAACAGTATCATGAAATAAACAATCCATGATCCAACCCTGAGCGCACTGTGTCAAGAACAGAGAGCAACAATAACTCTTTTGAATACTTAGGTCTGAGCCCAAATTGAAAATCGTCCAAAATCTTATGAGCTTCCATAAATATGGCAATAGAACTAAACAAGCAATCAGTGTATATATTGCATGGGTCTCAATAGATCTCTTAACCGAATAGTACATGTGCATATATTTAATCCTCATCTGGAAGACAGAAAGACAGGTAAAAAAAAGCCTTTCTTCCCAGTATCTAAAAAGTAAATTTCATCAATTTAAAAGCAGTCTGTTATAGAGTTACACTCGAAGCCTGCTTAGCAAATTAACAAAATGTGTGGTTTCCTTTCTTGAAAAGACCAAAGCATCTTCAAAATACCCCAAAGCAATAAGTTATTTTCATTACTCTCTGTAGGCCTTGGTTATGCAGGATATGTGTGTAAGTGGATATGTGTGACTTCTGTGCGCATGTCTGTGTGCTGTCAGAACGCCAAGTGTATGTCATTATGCTGAAAATAGTATTTCAGATTACTATTTGTATGTCAGCATGCCATGTCTCAGTATCATTATTGCATCTATGTGAGTGTATAAAAGATTACTTTTGTCAATTTTGGGACTTATATATATTAGCACTCTGTTGAGCTGGTCCTGGATATATGATATAATGCTGTTTGTGTTCTACATCTGGCAATATGTATTCCTCAGTGGCATGACCTATATGTGGAAGAATGCTTTCTTTGACAGTTTAATATGGAAGTCAGTGCATCTGTGTCAGTTGCTGTCTTTACAATGTTAGTATTCTGTATATTTTCATGTCTGATAGATCAGCATTTCTATATAATGTTTGTATGCATACTGTGTGTCTATGTGCTTGGTGTTTCATTTATCAGTATGTCTTAGAATGATGAATGCATTTCTCTGTGTTTTCTGTGCATGTGAATGAACAATATCCTAGGTGTTTGACCAATACAAATAAAAAGGTTAACTTCCATAGTGAATATAATGATATATGGTGTGGAAACCTAGCAAAATTCTAGTGATTTCTTGAGTAAAAAAACAATCAGAGCTTGCAATGCCTTCCTTTGATGGGTATAGCAAAGGAGCAGTGCTTTTTCCACTTCACTAGAAATTAATGGAGCATGTATTCTTCGTTCTCAGTCTATTTGAAGCTTCAACAGGGGATATCACATCTGGCAAAACCACTTTCAGTCATGCTATCACACTTATAACATCATCTGGAATATAGTTAGTAGCATTTTAGAAATAAAGCAGCATTGAAACTGGCTTGGTTGAGGAGCCCTGTACTTAAGCACCCAATACAACATTTTTACAATTCAAAAAGTTCCATCTAATTCATTCAAATCAACTTTAAAGTGGATCAGCGCACTCTGAGGGTAATTCAATAAAATGTAATGTGTGAGGTTTATTATTCTTCAAATAGAGTGGGTAAAAATAATAATAATGGGGTGGGAATCCTTTTATCCAGGGCGCTAAATTACCAAATAAAAGAAGCAGTATGGATTAAGAAGGTAGGCACTTCATCCTAAGCATGTTGATTAAGGGTACACAATATACTTTAGGGAATATCTACACCCCCCGATTAGGAATCAAGCAGTGCTCTTACAAACTGGCACTTTAATATGGGGAGGAGGTAGACTTTAACACTGTGCTTAATAATTCTGGGTCCGATATTCAAAGCAATTTAACTGGTTAAATCATACATAACTGGCTATCCATGAATATTCGGCGAGAGATAACCAGTTATCCAAACTGAATATTAGTGGTTAGTGCATAACTAAGAGTCAGCTATATTAGGGACGTTCCAGAGGCATTTCAGGAGTGGGTCACACTTATGACCCAATATTTAGAACTAACAAGGCAAGGTTAGTGTAAAAATGGGATTGCATAAACAGCTATCCCATCTAATAAACGTAGAGATATAGAAATATAGAAACATGATGGCAGATAAAGACCAAATGGCCCATCCAGTCTATCCATCCTTAGCATCCACTATCTCCTCCTCTCCCTATTGGCTAAGGCTGTTTACACCTGTATTGTGATGTCACAGAGCTTTATGAAACATAGAAACATGATGGCAGATAAAGACCAAATGGCCCATCTAGTCTGCCCATCCGCAGTAACCATTATCTCTTTCTCTCTCTGAGAGATCCCACGTGCTTGTCCCAGGCCCTTTTGAATTCAGACACAGTCTCTGTCTCCACCACCTCCTCAGAGAGACTGTTCCACGCATCTACCACCCTTTCTGATGGCCTGTTAGCGAATAGTGGCTTAACTGTTTAACAGCTGGTGGCCAAAAATAGAACCAGATGTTCAATGCCAGTCAGTGGATATAGCTCAGCATTGAATATCTGGGTTCAGCACCGGTGGCAGGCAGCATGATTAAAGCCTTCCGCTGACAAAAAAGTGCAAAAACAGCAATGTCTCTCATTGTATAGAGGAGATAGTGGACTATAAAGGGTAAATTCTATAAATGGCGTCCCGATTGTAGGTGGCGGTAGACGTCCTACTGCTATCTAACCAGCTAATCGCGACACACATTTTTAAAAAAAAATCTCAAGGCAGATTGCCTACATTGTAGGCATATTTGCAAGCCAAGACATCCCCCGGCATGAGGATTGCCAAGTACCTCCTGCCAGAACCCCCCCCCCCTCCGAGGCATCCCCTGGCAGGAGGGATGCCTAGTCCCTCCTGCCAGAACCCACCATCCCAAAGATCATTGGCAGGAGGGATGCCCAGTCCCTCCTGCCGGATCCTCTCCCCGAAGGGCATGCCCTATGACCCTTCCCTCCAAAGCTCACCCAGACCCCACAGTAACTTTTTTAAGTTGGCCAGCTGGAGGGATGCTTCCTCTTTCCAGCTGGCAGGCCCGCATGATCTGAATGGTGGGCCTGCCCCTTCCCAGAGCATCAAGGGATACACCATGGTGGGGCCTAAGGCCCTGATTGGTCCAGACGCTTAAGGGCCCTCCCATAGGGGTCTTAAGCGCTTGGGCCAACCGGAATCAGGCCTCTCTCCCAGTGCATTCTGGGATGTGCTGGGAGTGGCCTAAGATTCTGAAAGGCCAGCTTCCTTAGGCCACTACCAGAAGTAATTTTCAAGGGTGATGATGCAGATAAACTAAACAAAATCTCAGTGAATCTGGAAAATGTACTGAGCCAAACAAAGTTAAAGAATGATAAATCTCCTGGACCGAATGACATATACTTCAGAAAAATGGGGAGGAAGGGAAGGAGAATAGGAGGGTAAGTAAAAAAAAAAGGAAACAGAAAAAACTTTTTCTTATTTATTCTGAATGTTTTATTCACGTTTTGTAGTTTTGTTTGTGAGTGACACATCATCAATAAGCTTGATCCCTGATGCAGGCTTATTGCTGCTGAAACATAGCCCTGTCAGTTCTCTCTTTTGTGCCATCAGATGCTGAGATTAATAAACACAACTGCTTTGTCCATTGCTTCGCTTGTTTTTTTATACTGAAAGAACTCAAGCTTGACATTGCTGATCTGTTGTTAGTGATCTGTAACTTGTTTTCAAAATCATCTATAGTACCTGAAGATTGAAGGGTAGCCAGTATAAGGAAGATTTTTAATAATGGTTGATCTGGGAAATTACAGACCAGTAAGCCTGATTTCAGCGCCAGGCAAAATAGTGGAAACTATTATAAAGAATAAAATTACATAATGCATAGACAAACGGGGTTTAAGGGGACAGAGTCAGCAAGGATTCAGCCAAAGGAAGTCTTGCTCACCAATTTGCTTCATTTCCTTGAAGGCATGAATAAATATGTGGATAAAGGTGAGCCAGCTGATGTAGTGTATCTAGATTTTCATAAAGTTTCATTGGCCACTGTCTTTCTGAGAATTACATGGCATCCAAATAACTAAGTTTTGGAACACAATGTCCTGCTATTTTTTTGAAAGAATTATTGTTAATTATTGTGGTGCTAATTTTATTTTAGAGTCCATTATAGACAGTATGATGCTGAAATATTAAGCAACTAGAACCAATCCCCTCATTCCATAACTTGGTGTCTAAATTTAAGTGCAGTTTGTACACTTATAAAATACTAGCACTTATGGAGATGTGTACACTTGTGCTCATAAGTACCAGGAGCATACTCAGTACTATTCTCGTCTCAGCTGTGCATGCCATGATAATATAAAGATTGGATTATTGTAATACCTTCTACATTGGTCTGACTACAAAGGTCCTTCACCAGCTCCAGTTGATTCAGAGTGCTGCAGCAGGTCTTATAGAAGGCTGTAAGTGACATGACCACATCACACCATTATACAAAACCTTCACTTGCTACCAGCACAATACAGAGCAAAATTTACAACTCTATGTCTGATCTTCAAGGCCCTCAAAGGAAATGGCCCAGAGTGCCCAAAGAACAGGCTACAAACTTTCAAGGTCTCTGAGGTCCTCCCATAGAGTAGCCCAAACCATACCATCTCCAAAGGACATCACACATGTGGTACCCACCAGCAAGCCTTCTCCGGATTAGCACTTAACACAAGGCTATCTCTACTTCAGGAAGCAGGTGGATGCTTGCTTCCTGAAGACTAATGATGTACCATCTGGGCACCAGAAGATGGGCAGTGTTGGAGGCACAGTTTGGCATTTGATGTGACAATGGTGACAACATTGAATTTATACTGTACAGAAGACAGGCCTGACAATCTACTTCTGTATTCTGCCATGAAAACTTGATGATCATCATCAAGTTACTAGGACTCAAACCCGAGTCAATGGCACCTATCAAGTGGATTTGCCTAAATGAAGGAACATAGATGTCAACCTATGATAGTATTCTATAATAGAATCTTAGGGCGGGATTCTTTATAGGACATCCAGTCTCAGCAGCTGCCTAAGTGGTTTTGGGGAATCGCACACGGGCATCCTATATAGAAGGACAGATGCCTAACCCCCACCTAAGCACCCTGATTCTCTAACCAGTGTCCATGTCACAGGCATCTGTTAAAGATTGCATTGCCATTGAGCGAATCACTGCAAGGAAATCTCTCTGCGGCGATCAGTTTAGCGGCTGCGGCCGCAGCAGGAAACCCATCTCCTCCCACGAAGTTGGCCAGCAGGAAGGATGCCCACTCCCTCCTGCTGGAACCAATGAAGCCCCCATCCTGAATGTCCGTGGCAGGAAAAGTGCCCAATTCCTCCTGCTACCACTGAGACATTCCTCAGCAGAAGGAATGCCCACTCCCTCCTGCCGCCACCCCCCCCCGAGACATCCCCGGGCAGGTGGGGTCCATGGGGGTGTGGCTTAAGGGATCTGGTCAATCAGAATCTTAAGCCACTCCCAGTGTATCCCAGAATGCACTGGGAGAGGCCTAAGATTCTGATTGGCCCAGGTGCCTAAGACCCCTCCTATGGGAGGGTCCTTAAGCACATGGGCCAATCAGCAGAAGGAATGCCCACTCCCTCCTGCCGCCCCCCCCCCCCCGAGACATCCCCGGGCAGGTGGGGTCCATGGGGGTGTGGCTTAAGGGATCTGGTCAATCAGAATCTTAAGCCACTCCCAGTGTATCCCAGAATGCACTGGGAGAGGCCTAAGATTCTGATTGGCCCAGGTGCCTAAGACCCCTCCTATGGGAGGGTCCTTAAGCACATGGGCCAATTAGGGCCTTAGGCCCCTCCCCGAGTCATCCCAGGATGCACCAGGAAGGGGAAGGTCTGCCATTCTATGGAGGCGGGCCTGCCGGAAAGAGGGAGTGGGCATCCCTCTTGCCGGCCATCAGAGAAAAGTATGGGGGCATTCGTGGAGGTGGCAGGGCAGTCTTTGGGGGAGGGTTGGGTTGGGGGATGATGGGGCCAGTGGCAGAAGGGAGTGGGCATCTATCCTGGCTGGGGATGTCTCGGGGAGTGGCGGCAGGAGGGAGTGGGCATTCCTCTTACCACGGACATTTGGTCGGGAAGCTTCGGGGGTTACAGCAGGACTGAGTGAGTCTCCCTTCTGCCAGCCAGATTCATTTGGGGGGGTGAGTTCCCTGCAGCGGCCGCTGAACTGATCATGGCAGGGAGATTCTCTTTCCGTAATCGGCTCAGTGGCCATGTCTATTTGAAATGTAGACCAGCATTTACTGGCTTACATTTCAGGTGCCTATCGTGGCCCTAGGGAGACACCTAGGGCCACCTATGCATGCCTAAGGCAAATTCCGGTTGAAACCATGCCCACACCTAGCCTTGGACTAGCTTAGGCATCCCTATGAATCTCTCTAGGCTCACAAAAATGCCTACAATGTAGGCTGCCTGCCTCAGAGTGTTTTGTGTTGTTGTTTTTTTACCTGCATCCCGATTGGCTGGTTAGACAGCAGTAGGATGCCTACTGATTCCTACAATCTGTTTATAGAATTTGACCCTTAGTGCCCAGATGCCATATAGAATTAGTGCTCAACAAACTGCATCTAAGCACATGACTTGTGGCACACACTTACAGAATTTCCCCCATGCAGCCATTATTGATTCGGTGCATGCATGTAATTCTGGGATGGAATAATGGTGGCTCATTAACCAGGAATCAAAGTTACAGCAGAAAACATACACTGAAATAATTAATTGGTACACTGAACTTTCAATATATTTGATTTTTACACAAATGATTTCAATTCTTGGAACACGGGGCCATTGATGCAGGGCAGTTAATGCACACAAATGAATGTTAAGAGATGTAGTTTTGAGGCTTGGACTATATTTAATCCAATGCTTTGAAGTTTGAAGAACTGTCTTTGATGATACCTCCATATACCTAAAATAGTAGTGGTTATGTTTTATGATATGTTTGGCTCGTGTCTTTTTTCTGTTGTAGCTCAAAGGCAAGTAACTGTCAGTAACAGTACGCATTTGATGTTAGAATGATAGTTCCGTTTGTGTTTTGATTGGCAATACCTTCTTGGCATCCTGGCACCTCTTTAAAAGCCCCGAGGACATTCCATTTCCAAGAAGTAGGGTTTTAAGTCAGCATTCTTCCAGTGCTAGGTTTCAATTGCTTTAGGGCAAATCACAAGCTTCTCTTCATTGTAGTCCATTGGTATGACACCAGTTGGAGCTTTTTGTCGTGAAAACAATATGGTTAAATACATACCTGATAGTATATAGTATGTTTGAGCACAGCTGAGAAAGTGGTACGTGAGGAGAATTTTTCATGTAACACCTGGGCTAATTCTAATACAGAATCCAGAGTAAGGTATGGGCAAAGATTTCCACTCAATCCCTCACCTGCTTGGTCATGAAGAAATGAGGGTGCAGGAAAGATTACTATTTCTGAGGCCCTGCATTCATGAAGCGTCTCTTCCTAGAGAATTGCTCACCTCAAAAGTCTTTCATACCATTGACTCCAATGACTTCATTATGCAAGCAGGGCTTGGCTTAACAAAAGCAGAAATTTTTACTGAGTCAAACACAAAAGTAAAATATCACATAGGCAAGTCTCTGAGGTACACACTCAATCAAGTAGGATAGATAAAAACTGAAACAAGTTTATTGGTCTCAAGTTTTTATTAAAATTTGATATAATCACTTATTTTGTTTTACTAAGCGAAATACAAAAGTCATTAAAACAAAACAAACAAACACATACTATTACAATTTAAGAACTAAATATAAAATTGAGTAAACAAATCGACATACAAACCAACTAATACAGAAGGGTAGAGGGGGCTTTTTAAGTTCAAAAGAGTAACATGTATGAAAAGTACAATAGGGTAGGGGGTTTGAAAAAAGATTACATTTTTTTTTTTTTTATAGCAGATGGTTCCTCCTCTAATATCTGATGCTGGAGCAGCAATAGTCTCAGAGCATCTAAGAATATGTAAATATGTCACAAACATTAACACCCTCCAAGCTCTTCAACTGATTAGGGTCCAATATGTAGCTCAGATTAGTGCTGCCCGATTCAGGAAAAAAAATTTTGATTCGATTTGATTCGATTCAGTCTATTGAATTGGTTTTTCGATTCGATTCAATTTTCCTGCCCAAATGGATGGGTTTTTTTTTCTTTCAAACATCCTGGTGGGTTTATTTTATAGCCTCTTCACCCGCTTTGCCTTCTCCTAACCACACTGGCGCTGTGGTGTAAACAAAATAAACAAACAAAAAATACTTTTCCTATCTCTGTTAAATCCTAGCTCACGTTTGCGGTCTAACACTAGCTCTGGCAGGATACACTTTTCAAATCTGACATATTGTAATCACACAACAAAATAAAATTAGTTTTTCTACTTTTTGTTGTCTGGTCATTATTCAAATCTTGTTGGTCCCAGGCTCTGGTTGTCTTCTGATAACTTGCTTGCCAGGGTCTCCTTCTTTCTCCATGCTAACCATCCATCTGCCATCTCTGTCCTCCCCTTCCATTTCCCTTCCCTCCCCAGGAGGTCTGGCATCTTTCCTTTTTTTCATCTCCATCCACAGATCCACCTTTTCTCAACTAGCCTTTCATCCAGCATCTCTCCCTCCTTCTCCACCACCCCAGGGTCCACCATCTCTCCCTTTCTTTTCCCAACTACCCTCCTATCCAGTATCTCTAACCCCCACTCCACACCATCCCTTGTGTCCAACTTCTCTCCCTTTCTGTTCCTTCCCTCCCTAAATCCCATTGTCCATCATCTCTCTCCCTCTCCTCTATTTTCAGACCCATTATTTCTTCCCCCCCCCCAAAGTCCGGCATATGTACGTCACTTTGAACCCCCTCTTCCCTCCCTCCCTCCGTGCACTTCTACACCAGGGTCCCCCTCCCCTGAAGGTCTGTCCCTCCCCCTGAAAGCCTGCACCTCCCCTTGAAGGCCTGCATCCCACCCCTAAAGGCCTGCCTGTTCCCCCTGAAGGCATGTGCCACCATCCCTGAAGGCCTGCTTCCTCCTTGAAGGCTTTCCCCTCCTTAAAGGCCTGCATCCCATCCCTGAAGACCTGCCTGTCCCCCCCTTGAAAGCTAGTCTTCCCCCCTTGAAGGCCTGTCCCCCCTGAAGGCCTGCATCCCCCCCCTTGAAGGTCTGTTCCCCCCTGAAGGCCTGCACCTCCTCCTGAAGGCCTGTCCCCCCCCTTGAAAGCCTGCTTGCCTGTCCCCCCTTGAAGGTCTATCCCCCCTTGAAGACCTGTCCCTCCCTTAAAGGCCTGCCTGCCTGTCCCCACTAAAGGCTTGCCCCCCCCCTCCCGGAAGCCTGCATGTTCCCCCTGGCCTCCCCTGGTGTCCGGCTTTCCCCCAGACCTCCCGCACCATTTACCAATGAGAAACAGCCTGCAGATAAGATTGCGATGCTAGTGATCTTTCCACTGCTTCGGAGCTGCTTCCTCTGTCACGGTTCCGCCCCTCCTCTGACGTCAGAGGCAGGATCGCAGAGGAAACAGCTCCGAAGCAGTAGAAAGATCGCTAGCATTGCGATCTTATCTGCAGGTTGTTTCTCAATGGTAAACGGTGAGGGAAGGCCTGGGGAGGAAGCGGGAGGCCAGGGGTGGGAAACGGATAACAGCACTTCCCAACTGACTCTCCCCCCTCGCCCTCTAAAGCAGGTGCGGCAGTGGCCTGCCAGCAAGAGCAGCGCTGCCTCTCCTGCTTCAGGGGGCGAGAGGGGAGGGTCAGCCGAATCGGGAACCAATTTTTTTTTAGTTTCAAATCGATTCGAATCGATTCAACTGAAGTGAATCGGTAAACCGATTCAAATCGTGAATTGGGCAGCACTAGCTCAGATGTTTTAAGCCACTGACTGAATTAACTCCAGATATTCAATACTAGGCCATATCTGAGTGCTGGGACTGAATATTTGTTTCATTATAATTATCTCAATCAGGTTTTGTATTCCACCTTTACCTATTTAGTTCAAGGTCAAATTACATTACAAGAGGTTGGATCAGTTCCCCAGAAAGTTACAATGAGCAGTTTAACACAAACATTCAATAGGGTTGCTAGTACAGGTAGATCAGCACAACTATTAATACAGTTAGGCCATAGATAGAAATGCATAGTTACAAGTAGGTCATCATTGGCTCTATGTTTTGTCCCAGGATTACATTAGACAGTTTAAAGATGGGTTTTTACAATTACCATTTCAGTTACATCAGGGTCGGGCTCCCTGTCATGGTACAGAAATGCTTTTAAAAAAGTTTTCTGAACCTGAGATATTGGTCACAAGATCGCAGTATAAGTGGTAGTTGGTTCCAGCATTTTGCCAATTGATATTGAACGGATAAGGTAATTTGCCCAGTAGACTTTGTATTGTTGCATGCTGGGAATTTTAAGTGGAAATGATTTCTAGTGGAATATTTGTCGGAGGCACCCTGGAGTTCACTAGACACAGGCCAGTATTCAGACAGCTGCTCAGGTAGCTCACCAGAGAAAGCTAAGATAACGTTCCGACCATGCCAATTTTATGCACTCACTTAATCAGTTAGAAGAATGAATAACTTAACTGGTAGAGTGCTGGCTGTACTCATGAACACAACAACAAAAAAAAGGGGATCCACAAAAGATCTGCAGAAAAAATCAGCCAGGAGCAACCAAAACAAAACTACAGACTGTGTACAAGATGCAGGCAAATTTTAATATGACAAGAACACAATATATAAAACCCTTTTACCAATAAAGGGACCCGACACGGTCCGTGTTTCGGACAAACCTTCGTCAGGGGTCCATGGTAAAATAGGGGGGCTAAAAAATGCCACAAAAAAATGAAGAATCTCGACGGGATGCCTGTGTGTATCAAGTTTGCCAAAAAAGCCAACAGCAGTAAAGCGTATCAAAAAAGTCTGCAGTTTTGTTTTGGTTGCTTCTGGCTGTACTCATGAACCATCCCAACATCACAGTGGTCAGAGTTGATATTCAATGGCACTGCCCAGTTAAGTGTAGGGTTACCAGATTTTACCTCAGTACCACACTTAAAC
Source organism: Geotrypetes seraphini (assembly GCF_902459505.1). Taxonomy (NCBI): domain Eukaryota; kingdom Metazoa; phylum Chordata; class Amphibia; order Gymnophiona; family Dermophiidae; genus Geotrypetes; species Geotrypetes seraphini. Next base: position 174,135,877 of record NC_047085.1, on the reverse strand, counting down.
CATGTTGATTATCAACCCCGTAATATCCTACACTTCTTTAGAGTCATGGACTTATTATGGATAGAGTCAAAAGAAATGTGAGAACAACCTCTACCCCCAAGATTGCAAACTTTTCTCTTTAATCCTTAAGTCTGTTTGGCCCTCACAATGTCTTCCTGGAGGTCCAAGCACTCATATTCTGGATCCTCACAGAAAGAATTTCAGAGGTAGAAAAAAAAAAATCCTCAAAAACTCCAGCATCACTGTTGTCTGAAATATAGGCCTCCTGGGCTTAGGGCCACAGGAAGCTCAACAGCTTAAGCAACAAACTCTGGCAGCTCACATGGAAAGGGAAGAAATGACTACTGGGAATTTTTTTCTTTCCTTTGTCAATGACAAGCTTGGTTCTCAAGACCCAACCCCCTAGGTATCAAAGTACGGTACTTCCGTCTTTTATTTATTTATTTTTTTCAAACAACGTTGCAAAGATACAAGCAGATCTAAATTATAGAGTGTTATATACATTGTCATTGTATTAGAATATACAACTTATATCTTTTTCACTCCTCCCTCCTGCACTGTTTCTCTCATACACAACAAAAGTACTTATAATATAAATAAAACAGGTCACTGATCTACCTTTTGAGTTCTCCATTGAGTAAACACACCCCAAATCTTATGGAATTGAATTAAATGTCCATGTTTTTGAGCTGTCAGCTGAGATATTAGGCATGCATAATCTACTTTGTTATAAACCATTTCCGAAGAGGGGGAAGATGGTTTCTTCCAATTCTTTTTCCTCTTTCAATTCTTTGAAAGATTTCAATTTTCCCTCCTGCCCTAATTGACCTAATACACATAAGAAGCCAGAAGCCCAAAGCCCATCAAGAATATGTCGGATCTGCAGACCTGGGGCAAATCCTGGGGCAAACTGGATGGGAGTAAATTGAACATATTGTCTATCTCCAAAAGTCTTAACCCTGTAAAACTATCCACAATTTCAACTGAGATTTCAAATAGTAATTCATATGTGGTGTGGTTTGTCTCAATTTAGCTAAAGGAAGCCAGGGCATCATCCACAGTGGAAGGGTTCTTGGCAATTGTTGAATGATTGTTAACCAAGGTTTATTTGTTCTCTGCCACCAATATGTTATACCTTGTACAATCTACTTCAACACAGCAGACTCGTATAATGCTTGTAGGGGTTAATAATGTTCTTCTCCTAGCCCTCAGATATCATAGAGCTTCATAACACTTAACAATAGAGCCATCAGAAGCGACTCTCCAAATAATTGGTTTAGTGAAGGTTTAATGTCGCTGGACTTCCTCATCGGCTCTAATGACAATCCTAAGAAATATCATAAATATTTTATATTTTCATTTAAAGTGCTGAATTTTTTTACTTTATCTTTTTTTTAGTTTTTCAAGTGTCTAACAATTAGCTAAATCAATAAATAGCTGTTAACTTATCTGAGCAGTGCAGCAATGAGGAACTCTAACTCTGCCGTCTATAGTGCTTTAAAAGTACTGCCGCCAACATGCACGTTTCGTGACCACAGTCACTGCTTTAGGGTGTGGTTCATTTTGCCTAATATACTATAAAGTTTTCTAAATATGGCAGTTACGTCAGCATTCATTCCAAAGGGAACTTCTCTTGTATAATAGCTGCTGAGTAATATAGGTGAAACTAAGGGACCCCCCCCCAAACCTCCATTTCACTTAGGTTGATAGAGCATCAGTCTAGAAACCCTAGGGGATTTACATCTCCAGATGAAGGCAAAATAAAATAATATCTCTCTTAGTCCTCAGTTCTCCAAAATTGTAATATTTAATTCTATATTTATGATTGACATTCTCTTACTCTATCGTATTGACATCTACATGCCAGACATATCCACTCTACAACAATGACTGGATACTGTAACCAATTGGTTAGCAGACCAATGACTAAATCCTCAATTTAAATTTGGTTTTGAATTTCTGATCATGTAATTCTTGGAAAGGAGAGCCCGAGAGCCCTCACTCGATGGGGGCTGTAACGCAGGGATGGAGGGCCCGCGTTGCCTCCCATGGAGACGAGCGCGCCGTGCGAGTGGGCGGGTTTAGGAGGGCAGGAGGCAGCTTAGCGGTAGGAGAGTTTTTCTCGCCGCGGGCTGCCTCCTAATAGGTGAGGCGCGGGGCAAACGGCCAGGCGGAGCTTATAAAGCTGTAACCTCGGAGGACTTGGTGTCTTCCTGGGTCCTCCGAGGCGGCTTTTCCTGTCCGGATGAGCGGTATGCGATGGCGTCGGGAGTGGATGGCGGGGCTGAGCAGGCAGAGATCTCCTTACTTGCCGGCGACTCCCTCAGCGAGGATGAGCAGGTGGGAGGTGGGCAGAGTGAGGAGATGGGGCGGCCAGCACACTGTTCTAAAACGGCTGCTCTGTCGGCCCTAGTTGTGACAGGGGTGGGCCTAGGAGGGAAGGGAGGCAGATCTCCGAGAGCCAGTGCGTGGCCTGCAGTGCCAATTCTGGTGCTGTGAGGGAGGGGAAGAGCAGGCACTCGGTGGCCACGTGGGTCTGCAGGCTGTAGTATCTTTAGGGAGGGCTTCTGTCAGCAGATTGAACAGGGAGCACTGGCTTCAGTGTCAGAATTGGGACCTCGTGCTGCTGGGGAGAGGGTGGTTTGTAGTGTTGAGGGAGGAAGTCGGGCTGCTGTGGGTGGAGGTGGAACTGACCGGCCCATGGGTCCGAAGAGTGCTGGGCCCTACTGGGGTTTGAATCCCTGGGGGCCTATGTGGGGGATGCCCCCATGGATGCCTCGTGGGCCCTCCGCAGGCTCGTCACTTCCATGGGGCACGGTGCAGTGAGCGAGTTGGCAGCATGGGCTGGGCCAGGGGATGGCTGATTGAGCCAGTGGGAATGGGGGGCCTTGGGGTGCATGGGGGAGGGGGAGTCTCGGTTGCTGCTTCTTTGTCTGGTTTTTCTCTGCAGGTCCCGATCACTGGAGTAGACGTTACGACGGCAGCATCGCAGAGGCTGGAGCGTGAGCGAGCGATGCAAGGAGGGTCTCCTGGAGTGATGGCGCAGCATGGACTTGGCGTGGCTGTTGCAGGTGATGCTCGGGATCCTACAGCGGAGCGTGCGGCTGCTGTGGACGGCGCCGTGGATCATCAGGCTGGAGTTCCGGAAGAATCGACTCGGGGAAATATAGCACCTGTGGCTGCTGCAGGGGGTAAGAGGGCTAAGTCTAAACGCAAGGGTAGGGGTAGACACGGGCATGTGTCATCGTCGTCGTTGTTTTCTTCGTCTGTGTCTTCTTCTACTACTAGTTCTTCTGTGTCATCACATGCACATACAGTGGGGGCGGGGATGGGAGGCGGAGATGCGGGGTCGTCGGGGTCTCAAGCGAGAGGTGCTCCAGCATTAGTGGCTTTGTCAGAGCTTTGGGAGAGGGTCCCCAAGTGGTTGCACCACCAGATTAGGAAGTGTGCTTGCGTAGATATATTCCACTTGATGGAAGGCAGGTCATGGCGGAAGAGTAAAAGAAAGGATAGGAAAGAGGGAGGGGTGTCTAAGGTGGTGCCGGTGTCACAGAATGTGGTCAATTGGATTTGATCCTTCTTGCGTTTGGCTAGTGTTTGGGGTCGGGTGCGGCCACAGGACTACGGTCTCTTACTATCATATGCCGACTCGGTGTTAGATGCGTACCAACGTTTGTTGTTAAAGACCAGTCATGAATGAGCATTTGAATACTATAGAGCAGTGGTTACCAACCCTGTCCTGGAGGACCACCAGCCAGTCAGGTTTTTGGGCTAGCCCTAATGAATATGCATGGGAGAGATTTACATATAATGGAGGTGACAGGCATGCATATCTGCCCCATGCATATTCATTAGGACTCTCCTGAAAACCTGACCGGCTGGCGGTCCTCCAGGACAGGGTTAGGAACCACTGTTATAGAGGGCCTAGGACTCTCAAATCAATATGCAATAGATAAAGGCTTCAGAATAAAGATGATGCAGAGCCATGTGCAGAGTATCACTTTGGGTCCGGGACCATTGCCAGGGTCAACCTCATCTAGTATTCACTTTTTCTCCAAATTCCTGCCTCCTAAGTACTCACCTAATCCCTGAATCCTGGGTCCTTTCTCTGTTTTCTGTACCTTCTCAACAGCGTAGACCAGGTGAGAAGGGAGCAACTACTATGAGAAACCTCTGTGTTCACCATTACTACCTCCTCCCATGTTGCTTCATAAGCTGGGTACTGCTATAAAGAATCGTGATTCACATACTTCATTGAATTGCATGAGAAGAGGAAGTTTGGGGACACACTAAAATGCTAAGTTAGAAGTACCAGAACCCTGAGGGCAGCAGAGGGGATGGGATTCCTGGGCAGAGAAAGGCTATGTGCAAAGAACACTCTCACTCATGCAAAAGAACAGCACTGATGTCAGCTTATTGAATACAATGACTCCTCACTACAGACTTAACATTTTTTTATTTTTAAGTTACTTTCTGTAAGGGTGGTGAAAAACCTGTTATATCCCTGTCTTTCCTGGCAATCTGCGCCCCAGGCTTATATTTGAGAATATTAAATCTGGTCTTAGCATGCAGGAACGTCTTTCATTAGAGCATGTTAAACTCAGATTTTAACACGCTTTAGTTAAAGAGCCCCTTAGGAGTCTAAATTTAGGAGTTTTAACAGTTTGTTTGTTTTTTAAATATTGGGCAGCATACACTGTCGTAGTAAGGGGGGTCGGGGGGGCAGTCCGCTCCGGGCACCCACTTGGTGGGGGTGGCAGGACTCCCTCCTCCTCTCTGCCCCCTTCTTCCCCGCCCCACACTACTGCACACATGCACATGCCGCTTCCATTTCCGTACCTTTTTAACGTTCACGGTGCGAGCAGCAACCCCAGGTTGGGGTTCCTGCTTGTGCCGCGAATGTTAAAGAGGTACGGGAGGAAGGAAAGGGGCATGTGCGCACGGCAGGCAGGACGAGGAAGGAGCGGATGAGGGGAGGGGAGGGGCACCTCTCACCCTTGCTATGCCACTGGCACCATATATTCACTATGACCATGTCCCATAGCATAGAGACCCTTGTGCAAAGTAATGGCAAATAATTAACTCTCAGCTCTTTTCTTTTTAAAAAAAAAAAAAAAAATTTAAATATAACAAATTATAATATACTAGTGTTTAAGCCCGTTACATTAACGGGGCTAGAAAGCAGCCCCCTTTCCCTCTCCCCCTCCAGTTCCTCCCTGACTGTCTCTCCGTGGCCCCCCTTCTGTCTCCCCCCCCCCCCAAGCAAACCTGTCTGGCTCTCAGCACACCCCTCCCCCACAGCAAGCCCCTTTCCCTCTCCCCCTCCAGTTCTTCCCTGACTGTCTCTCAGTGGCCCCCCTGGCCAGCTCCCTTAGTCCCTTGCTGCCCCCCCCCCGCCCCCTTCCCTTCCCGCAGTCCCAACAAACGTGCAGACTCTAGCAGTGGCCACAGTACTCTAAACACGCTGCTTCGCGGCCTTCTACTGCCCTGATTTGCTCTGCCGTGTCGGGCAGAGCAAATCAGGGCAGTTGCTGCCGGACGCCAGTTCCAACATTCAGAGGCATCGGTCGGGGGCTTTTCTCGCCCGTGGACTTGTAAGCCTCACACCAGTTTGCTTTACCCTGACCAATAGTGCCTCCCCCCTCCTCCCGTCATGGCTCCCCATGTCCCAGCTCTCTCAGTGAGTGAAGGTGGCTGCCCTGCCGGCCCAGCGCCTGCAGCCACAGCCCCGCAGTCATTTTGGCGTTCCAGGAATCGAGAGGCAGGGGTGGAGAGGAGTGCGAGCGGAGCCGCAGCGCTCACAGGACCAGGCGCTCCAGAGGGAGATGGCTGGAGTTCGCAGAGGATCTTCCACCTCCTCTGGCGGTGAGTGACGGCGAGGGGGAGGTACTCCGTGTTCTGGCATGCCTCTGTGTTCGAAAATCGAATTCGGCATGGAGGCACACCTCACGGCGCCAGGAATCACGCAGTTTCAAGAGTGCATGCGCGCTCTAAGGTTTTATTATTATAGATACAGTATTCTAAAGTAATATGAGGCCACATCAAGTGTGACAACAATAGCTGAAATAAAAATGAACCAGCTCATCCAGGTTTTTAGTTAATCCTGAAGAAGGAAGGAAGGATTATAGTATCTTCTGAAGTAATGAAGAAACACAGCTTTCCCTTTCCGGGCTCTTGTCCAGCAGCAGAAGGGAGAAGCTATCAGCGCGATGCAGCACAGCCCTGAGGTGGTCACCAGCGGTGGATTGATGCCGGCGTCGGAGGGTCTGGCCTGCCCTCTCTTCCCTTCTCCTCGGCGGACTTGCACTCCTGCAGCTGCGTTGTTGGACACATCAAAGGGAAACTGGTCTTCACTTCAGGGGTCTGCTGTCGGCAGCGCCTGGCCTTGCCTGTCCGGTGACTGGTGTCATGGTGGTCTTCATTGGCGTGGTTCCTGGTCCTGCTTCTTTGGTGGTGGCCGGTTGACCTGGTTCTGCAGACTGAACTTACTATCAAGCCGCCTCAGAGACTTTTCTATCTCTTAAATAAGTTTTATTTTATTTTTAATTTTTTATCTTCTTTCATTATTTCTATTTCTTTGATTTTTGATCGTAGAAATGTATTACATATTTTTATTTTACTCAGGTACTTTAGCTAGATTGTGAGCCTTCGGGACAGATAGTGTAGTTTTTCTCAAGTACCTAATTTCATTTTAGTTTGATACATTGTAAACCGCTTAAGTCAGTAAAATGCAGGAACGGTATATCAAATCTTAAATAAACATGAACATAATGTTACATACAACATGGGCACATTTTCAGTGACAACAGACCCAACCTAGCACTGAAAAAATGTTCAAGAGCTAACATTTATCAAGGCCAGCCTGCAAGGATTCCCATATACATATGAATGCTAAGATGAAAAGGTGGTATCCATCATCGTCATTGGGAGGAAGATGGAAGAGAAAAAGAACCCCCTATTTGCGGCAGAAGCTGAAACTGAAAATGAACAGTTTATTGTTTAATCAAAATGTAAATGTAATGAGTGGGAGGGCCTTGCAGATGGCATCAGTGATACTTCTACCAGCTACAGAATGCACCATCACTTCTAGGCCTTGAGATATTATAAACAATATAATTTTCTTTGTAAGATTGATGGACTACTTACTACTCCATTTATGCATTATAATTCTAGTTTGTGTGGGAATTGTTCTTTGCATCTTATACTGCACTCATTTGTGTAAACTATTTTTATTTATTCATTTTATACACAGGCTGTGAATTGCAAGCATATGACCAGCATTTTCTGGAACACCTTGATGTGCTTGCAGACAAAAAATTATGTGAGGACAGGAACAATGTGCAGGGCATGATGGCTAAAGGTTTTCTTCCCTAATAGATCTAGCTGCATATCGCTCATACCTCTGAACACTTCCACTTCCATTTCAGTTCAAAGTTTCCACAGAGCAGTATTATTACTTCAGCAAAAAATGAGGTGGTGCAGATTGGGAAGAAAAAGCCCCAAACATAAGAATAATTTGTCCTGAACCCTTATTTGCACAAATACAAAGTAGGAAAGTGCAGTGCGGTAGCCTGAAAATGATTGGAATAGGCTACTTTTTTGCTTACATTTCCGGCAAAATGTTATATTTCTTACCAAAATAAAAATTTCCTGTTTTTTGAGCCCAAACAGCTTTTAGACTTTATAGGACCAAAAGAAGGATTGGTATCGTAATCCATGGATTAATGACCTGTCATAACCTGCTGTAGGATGGATAACCATTGCTGTTACTCTAATATAAATAATTGTGTTTAGTTAATTAAAATTTAATTTCCTTTCTTGATTCCAATAGTTTTGGACTAAATAGTAGATGATATTTCTATGCACATATTTTTGTGTTATTTGATTTCTTTTTGTGTTATGTATCTGATCTGTTTCAAGATTGTAATGCTTGATTAAAAATTTGAAAAGGTTATAAATAAAAAGAGAAAAAAAAAAGAAAATGATAGGAATAGGAACACCTAATGGACTGGTCTTTGCTCAGTTTATATAACCACATTAATAAGCATTACTATTACTACTACTTATCATTTCTACAGCACTGTTAGATATTGTACATTAAAATATTCAGGAGATAGTCCTGACTCAGTAAAGCTTATAATCTAGTCAAACATGCAAACAGGACAAGTAGGGGGTTAGGGAGTTTCTCGGGCATGGGTGCTTTACAAGCAAGTGGGGGGTTAGAAGTTAAAAGCAACCTAAAAAAGTGAGCTTTTAGCCTGGATTTGAATGTAGCCAGGGACAGAACATGATATACTGACTCAAGTAGCCTGTTCCAGACATGGTGCAGCAAGAGAGAAGGAATGCAGTCTGCATTTGGCAGTAGAGGAGAAGGGTACAGATATGGGAGACTTGTCTGATAAATGAAGTTCCTGGGGAAGAGTATAGGGAGAGATAAGAGGAGAGATATTGAGGAGCTACAGAGTGAATGCACCTGTATGTCAATCCAGACACACACATCTATTCACAATATATAAAACTAGCACAAAAAAACAATTTAAAATACAATAAGTTAATAGACTTATAAACAAAATTTGAATTTCTTAGTTTCCCTCACATTTTGTTAGTTTATTTTATACCTAATTAGTGAGGATCCAGAAAACCCCCTTTGGTTCAATGAAGTCAATATTCAGCTGACCTTGTCCTAATAACATTAATTGGCCAACCCAATCTGGTTAGCTTGAAGAGCTTTATTCAGATATTCAGTCTAAATCTTCATGGCCACATCCAGTTAATTTTAAGTCTGTCCTGGGTAATTTGACCAGCTGGCGCTAACATAGATGCTCTCCACCTATAGCCTGCCAGTAGAGGGTGCTGTTTCAATTTCACATTTTTTTTTCAATAGTGAGAAACAAGTAAGCTCTGCAGGACTCCAGGGAACCTGTCTTTCCTTAGTGATAGAAAACACAATATTGAAGCCCTGCCCTTCAAGGGCAACAATGCAGTTGAAAGACTCTTGCCATGTTTTGAAAAGATGTGTGGAAATAACTATTTGATTGGAAAAATGTAGCCTGTGAATGGTGAGGGAGAGGGAAAATTAAAAATTGTTGGGATTTGTTGACTAAGTCCTGACGTTATCAAAATCACCCAGACCACGGGCAAAAACTGGGAAGGGATCCCCCAATACATATTGTCAGGTTATGTTTCCTTCGGTTTGAAGCAGACTTTGGGTCTCTTGTGGTATGGGGGCGTAAGACAATTGCCCTAGTTTCCACCCCCCTAGTGTTAGCCATGAGTTTACCCTTTTGAATATGGGCCTCAGTGGTAAGAACTCAGTACTGCTTGCTTCCACTACTCCCTCTTTGCCATAATGAACTGTAATGGAATCTCATCATAGTCCTTGTGCCAGTGATAAAAACATGTCATGAGATGTACTTACAATATGAGCTATGGAAATTGTCAATATTACATCTGAAGTTGTCACTAAACTATGATTTTAAGCTGTCATTTAAATTTATATAAATTTCTTTCTCAGATGGAATAGTGAGATTGACTAGGACACCAGCTCATTTTTGTGGGTTCTAATTTTTTTCATACATTACATTTTTATCTTTTTCAAAACCCTTTTATTAGCTTTTTAACAATTAAATAACAAAAAAAAACCATAACAGAAAACTCAGAACATAGACATCAGGCTAAAATCTGTTAGCACCTACTCAAATTATACTCATCTATCATGGCCCAATAATTTTGAACAGATTGCGGGTACTTTGATCCTGCATCAAAACCCCCTTATATTTATGAAATAAATCATATTCAACTACTGCTACTTAATACGAGTGAATGCCTGGCCCTGCCCCATTTCCACCCCCGTTCCCGCTCCATTCCACCCCATTCCTCCCCCAGCCCCCCAAATCTCATTAAGCTCAAAGGCTGCATTTGGAAGCCTTTGTGCATGTGCAGATGTCAATGCAGTGACATCACACTCATGCACACGTGCGTATGATGTCAGCACGGTGATGGCTGTGCATGCGCAAAGGCTTCCAGACGCGGCCTCTGAGCTCAGGACTTCCAAAACCCGGACATACTGCCGGGTTTTGGAAGTCAGTTACAGTTAAAGTTAATTTATTTGATATTCCACCATTTTTAACAAAAAGTCAATAAAAGCGGAGAACAATAAATATAAAGCAATGGGCAATATTTTTTTTTTTAAATATCTTTATTCATTTTGAAGCCAAAAATAAGTGCGACATATTATACAATTATATTACATTATAATAGCACCTAAATTCAATCAAATTGTAATCTATGACAAATATATATATCACCCCCCCACCTTCAAATTCCTAAATTGCACTCAAATTAAAGATTAAAAATATATTCCAACCCCCCCCCTCCCATCCCTTCACCCTGGACGTGTATGATCAAGGGGCAAAATCAACAACAATCACTCTTTGCAGTATTTTGTCAATGGCTCCCAAATATCCAGAAACTTCTTATAATGTCCCTGTTATATAGCCATAAAACGTTCCATTTTAAAGACGTGACACAGAGACTCCCACCAAAAGTATAGATCAATTGATCCCAATTTTTCTAATTCCTTAAAATAAGCTGTATGGCAACCCCTGTCATAATAAAGAGAAGTTTGTTATTGTGAGATGATATTTGGCTTTTAGCTCTCATCAAAGTGCCAAATAGCATAGTGTTGTATGTTAGTGCCACTGGATTTTCCAGTACTTTGTTCACCTAATCTCAAATGGATCTCCAAAATTGAAGTATCAAGGGGCAATATTAAAATAAAAACATAACAAGGGGAAGAGTACACGAACAAATCAACCAAACTAGACACAAAAGGGCAGGAAAGGTTTGCAATATCTTAAGGAAAAAAAACCAAGCAGGATAGAAACAAGAGGTTAGGATCCAGAAAGAATAAGGAAAAGAAAAGTAAAGATAAGCGTAAGATAATGACTACCTGATCACAAGTAATATGAAAAAGTTACAAGGAAATTAATTACCTTGCCAGAATTATAAGAAAATACTGCAGAAATAAGGACTCCCTAGTCTCGAGTTATGGCAAAAGTTGCCATTTTGAAATAATAAGTCTTCAAGTGAGACTTAAATGACTTCAGGGATTTTTCTGTTTGCAGATATAATGGGAGGGAGTTCCAGAGAGTTGGAGCCATTACAGAGAAACTAGAGTCTCTATAAATATCCAAAAACAGCTGCCTAAAGGATGGAATAGGGTGAATAGGGAATCAAATAGAGGAAGACCAGAGTCCAGAATCTGAAAAGTGAGACGATTATCCCCCTCTTTTACTAAGGGGCGCTAAATGAGAGAGATTTGCATATCTGCCACTTCCATTATATGCAAATCTCTCTCATGCATATTCATTAGGGATATCTTGAAAACCCGACTGGCTGGGGGTCCCCCAGGACAGAGTAGGAAACCACTGCTCTATACCATCCAGGAGCTACCCTCCATGGACATGTAAATACCAATGAAAGGAGGACCCTATGTGGGGAAGTGAGTTCATTTTACCCAAAGCCATCAACACTAGCCAATCCAATTATAAATCTTTAAGCAACAGCTCACTTTGAAAATCAAGTGAGTGATATATATATATTTGTCATAGATTACAATTTGATTGAATTTAGGTGCTATTATAGTGTAATATAATTGTATAATATGTTGCACTTATTTTTGGCTTCAAAATGAATAAAGATATTTAAAAAAAAAGTATTACCCATTGCTTTTTATTTATTGTTCTCCGCTTTTTGTTAAAAATGGTGGAATAGCAAATAAAATAACTTTAATAATAACAATAATAATAGTTTATATACCGCAGGACCGTGAAGTTCTATGCGGTTTACAATGATTAGAAATGTTACAGATTGAGTGAATAAACAAAATACAGATTTAGCGACAGGTGGTTCTTGCGCTCGGTTGTTAAGGACTAAGATTGAATAGGTTGGTTTCCTAAGTATTTCAGGAATAGATGTGTTTTCCGGCATTTCCTGAATTCTCCATAGGTAGTAACTGTAACTGACTTCCAAAACCTGGCAGTATGTCCGGGTTTTGGACGTCCTGAGCTCAGAGGCCGCATCTGGAAGCCGCGCATGCACAGACATCACCGTGCTGACATCATACGCACCTGTGCATGAGTGTGATGTCACTGCATTGACATCTGCAAATGCGCGAAGGCTTCCAAATGCAGCCTTTGAGCTTGATGAGATTTGGGGGGGGGGCTGGGGGAGGAATGGGGTGGAACTGGAGGTGGAACGGAGCGGGAATGGGGCAGGGCCAGGCATTCTCTTTTTTCAAACAGGAAATCTGTCAACCCTTCGTACATCTACTCGTATTAAGTAGCAATAGTTGAATATGATTTATTTCATAAATATAAGGGGTTTTTGATGCAGGATCAAAAGTACCCGCAATCTGGTCAAAATTATTGGGCCATGTTAGATGAGTATAATTTGAGTAGGTGCTAACAGATTTTAGCCTATGTTCTGAATGTCTATGTTCTGAATTTTCTGTTATGGTTTTTTTGTTATTTAATTGTTAAAAAGATAATAAAAGGGTTTTGAAAAAGATAAAAATGTAATGTATGAAAAAAAATTAGAACCCACAAAAATGAGCTGGTGTCCTAGTCAATCTGACTATTCCATCTGAGAAAGAAATTTATATAAATTAAAATGACAGCTTAAAATCACAGTTGCACCCAACAAAACTGCTGAGTAGTTAGAAGATTATGTTTCTCCTGTGAGGTTGGGAAAGAGATAATTTTGCTTCCCTGAAATATTGACTACCACATTGTTGCCAAACCTTTTACTCAAGCACCTTGCTGTTTACCAAAACCTGTAGATTGCAAAACTGGATCCATTACAAAACTGGATCTGTTCCTGAAATGGCAAAAAAAAAAAAAATAGCCTGAATCAATAAAGACTCTAAGCATAGGATAGTGATTACAGAGCCTAATGTGTGACATATCAGAAAAAGAGTTCAGTTTGTTTTCTTTAATGTGTAACAACAGAAAAACAAGTGGGGAGTGGGATAGATCACATCAACATTGGGATAGACCAGGGGTGGGCAATTCCGGTCCTTGAGAGCCAGAGCCAGGTCAGGTTTTCAGGATATCCACAATGAATATGTATGAGATGGATTTGCATGTACTGCCTCCTTGAGATGCAAATCTGTTTCATGCATTTTTATTATGGATATCCTGAAAACCTGACCTGGCTCCAGCTCTTGAGGACTGGAATTTCCTACCCCTGGGATAGATAATCCTTATTTATATCAATAAATTCACAATTATAATACATATAAATTCATCCAAAGTTCACATAAAAATGTCCACATAAATTGAAGTCCTGGTACAAACTGACGTGACCCGACACGGTCCGTGTTTCGGCCTCCAAAAGGAGGCCTGCCTCAGGGGGTGTGATTTATGGAATCTGCCCACTAGATGTCACTCCAGTGCTTGGAAACTTGAAAATGAAGGCGTCGGCACAAACTGTAGCACAAATTCTAATAATGGCATAGGACTCTGAATAAGCTTGCAGAAAGCACAAAATTGGGTGCTGTGAAGTCACCTTGTGAACTTTGGAGTGAATTTATATGTATTATCATTGTGAATTTATTGATACAAATAAAGATTGTCTATCCCAAGGTTGATGTGGTCTATTCTACTCCCCACTTGTTTTTCTGTTGTTTTATTTTACATGGGGTTTCTGTTCCTTTTTCTGTTCTAGATCTGTTCTTTAATGTGTAACCATCTGGCCATTTGCAGGCAAGAATCAAGTATCCATTGCCTCCCTGTATGCTTACATTTTATATATTGTAAATGTGGAGTATGTTTACTAAGTTGCAGGAAGCTTTGCATTTATCACATGTTAGGAGAAAATATTTGCATATAATTAGGTGCAAGGCCTGTGTAGTAAATCAACATCTACCCTGCATTTTCTACTCTTTCTGCATGGGCAACAGTACTTTTGTGCCAAATTTAACAGACATCATCAGCATCTTTTCTCACATTAAGCTGCATTATGGGGTAAAGATCCGGAACAACTGCTTATGCCTACTACTTATTGGGAATTTAGGAAACACCTAAAAACATATCTGTTCCTGAAGTATTTAGGTAACTGACCTATACAATCTTAGTCCACAACAACTGATCTTTAGAGCTGTTAATTCTACTCAATCTGTAGCATCTTTTAATCATTGTAAACTGCATAGACCTTCATGGTCCTGCGGTATATAAACTGTTATTATTATTATTCCCATTGATCCAGTCCCCCTCAAAAGCCTCCTCTACCTGACACAATACCCCCAATAAGCCCCTACCACTCAAATTCACACCGTAGTTGAAGCCCCACCCCTTAACAAAGCCCTCACACCCCTTACATCAACCCAATCTGCCATCTCCAACCTCCTGAGACTTACCCAGGGTAATGGTCTAAAAGTATAGGGTGGGATTCATCCCCATTCCCTGCTGCCTCATCTGACTCTTGATGCAAAATAGAGCCAGTGAACTCTAGCAGTAAACTTATGGTAAGAGCACTTGGTGTCAGTTTTTCAATAAGACTTCTGTTAAAGGTCATCAGCACCATTTTACACCCAGAGCCAGACAGGGAGGATGGGAACAGAGGGGGATTGCTCCTGCCCTGTATGTTTAGACTACCATGAATTACTTCTGGGTAAGTGCCAGAAGAGCTCGGGGGGTGCTGGCATAAGGATACTGTTAGAAGAACCAAAACAGAGGTATAGCTGTCACAGTGGCCTTATATTTGTATTGGGACAGCTGGGTCTCTGGCCTGCTGGTAGTATAGTTGCACTTATCGACACCTTTTCATGTGGTGTTAAGTATGGGGGTACTATCAGTACTCATTTCAGTACACAGTACTGACCCATCTTTGCCCTACCTGTACATCACACCTAAACGCATTAAACAGCTAGCGTGGTGAGGTTTTTATCACACTGGCTGTTTTAATGTGCATTAGCTGTTAGTGTGGATCCGTGCTAACATCTAAAATGCAGTTAAAAAAAACAACCAAACAACACACTAGCTGAAAAAGGTAGCTCAGTAAACATGCCCTTACATTTTTGCTTGGAAAATATAACATTTGTAGCTTTGCCTATTACTGCTGTCATGAATTAGAAAACACTTTTTTTCAATAGTTGGCAAAGAACAGTATTTCGATAAATAGGCATTTTAGTTGATTTCCCAGACAGTTGATACTATACGTCATTCTACACACCTTCACTCGACAAAAAAGGGAGTTTAATAAACAGTTTCAAGTGCTTTGTGTAAGACAATAGATAAAATATCAAATGTATGCATGCACAAAGACATTCCGACGGCTTATTATTAGTTCTCTCTCACACACATTCTTTCCCTGTCTTGCTGTGAAATATATATTTCAGTCTTTACTTCACTTTTTTTTTTCTTTTAGCAACAAACAAGATAGAATGAAGAAAAGTTCATCTTCCTTCATTCTAGAAAAAAAATAATTCTATTCCCAAGCAGGTGATTCAGTCACCAAATAATTTTTCTCCTATGTAATTATCAGGGAACAAAAAACATCCCTGAAAACTATATTTCCCATGGATTCATTTTATATTTAATCATCTTCCTTTGCCATGTGCTTCACACTGAGTGACTGCAGATCTGGAAAGTGTAGGTCCTTGTAGTGCACATCTGTTGAATAGCTATCGCAGCTGTGTAAGAGAGGTGATTGTGTAAACTGTCAATGCTGTCCACGGGGCCACAGGTCAATTTATCAATAGGATAGCTACTGCTGAGAGGAATTTCACTCAGGCAGGGTGAACCTCTAGTGACTCTCTGTCCTAGGTCTAGACATTGTCTCCCTCTTTATCTCACTCCCTCTTACAGCTATCAGTCAAATTATGGTTGAACTCTATTTCACCTTCTGACCCCTTTTTCAACCCATACCAACATTAAAGTGTGAAGTAGGCCTCACAAAGGCCAAGAGACCTCTTAAGCCACCTTAGTTCATTTCCAATTTGACAACAAGCCTGAGATTAACCCCTACTGATTGTAATTACATCTGTAAGTTCACTACTGGAGCAGCGAGGAAAGCCCTCTATCAACACAGAAGATAATCTTATGTAATTGGCAGACTTTGATATTGCCTTGGAGAGGAGCCCAAACAGCTGCTGAAGTATTTGATGCAAAAACAAAAGCAAGGGCTCCTCCCCCAACTTTAGGATTTAGAAAAATTTAAATAAAAATGTAATTCAAGGTGGTTTTATAAATACTCTGTGTTTGAAAAGGATAGCTAAGAGTCCCATCTCATATATCAGGGAAACTGAATAAACTCACCTTATGCAGCGTTTAAACTCACTATCCTGAATACAACTGCAGCATCACTCTACAGAGTGACATTTAATGCAAGTTAAAAACAATTTATCATAATACCATGGATGTCAAACACCTTTTTAAAAATGGAGAGATATGCATGGGATAGGATGAAAGAAAATTGCCAATTAGTCCAGTGATGGTCTTTGCAATCAAATTATACTAACTCCAATAGAGTTGGTGAGGAGATCCTTCAAACATAAACTCAGAAAAAAAAATGAAGAGAAATAAAGACTATATGGCTTACCTAGTCTGCCCAACCATGCTGTCCACTAGCCCCTGCTCTCCCTTAGAGATCCAATGTACTTGTCCCAAGCTGTCTTGAATTCATATAATCTCTTTGACCCTACCACATCCACATTCCATGAAAAAGGATTTTCTGAGGCTACTTCTGAATCTATCCTCTTACACCTTTATTCTATGGCCCCTCATTCCAGAGCTGCTTCTCAATTGAAAAAGACTCACCTCATGTGCATTCATGCCACATAGGTATTTAAACATCTCAATCATACAAATCTCCCCTCTCTCACCTTTCTTCCAAAGTATACATATTGAGAGCTTTAAGTCTATTTCCGTATGCCTTATGCTGAAGACCACCAACCAATTAAAAAGCCTTCTTCTGGACCAATTCCATCTTGTTTATATTTTTTTGAAGGCGCAGTCTCCAGAATTGTACACAGTATTCTAAATGAGGTCTCACCAGAGTCCTATACAAGGGCATCAATACCTCTTATTTCCTACTGGCCATGCCTTTCCCGGTGCACCCAAGCATGCCCAGAATCTTTTGCCATCACCTTTTCAACCTGTTTGGTCACCTTAGGATCATCACATACTATCACACTCAAGTCTCGCTCCTCTTTTGTGCACAAAAGTTCTTCACCCTCTAAACTGTACCACTCCCTCAGGATTTTGTGGCCCAAATACATGTTGCATTTCTTTGTTTATTAAACTTGATATACTGCCTTAGTTGCAGCACAATTCAAAGTGGTTTACAGTAAAATACATCAATAAAATGAAAATAGAACACTATTAAAAATAGGATAGTATACTACATTCATACAAAAGAAACTTAGAAGCATTCAAAATCCAACACTGCTCTCCATTAGTTTTCATAATTAAACAAAAGCTCGTTCAAAGACATATTTTCAGTATTAAATCTTAGCTGCCCAATTTCAGATCATTCTTCAAGCTTCGTTGGGTCCTTTGTCATATTGTCTACATCATCAGGGGTCGTTTACTCTCTTGCAGATTTTGGTATCATTGACAAAGAGGCAAATCTTACCAGACAGCTCTTCAGCAATATCAATTACAAAAATGTTAAAAAGAACAGGTCCAAGAATCAAACCTTGAGGCACACCACTGGTAACATCCCTTTCCTCAGAGCAATCCCAATTGACTACGACCCTCTGTCGCCTTCCATTCAACCAGTTCCTGACCCAGTCCTTCACTTTGGGACTTTAGAGGAAAAGTGGGAGGGTGGAGATATGATAGAGATGTTTAAATACCTATGTGGCATAAACGTGCATGAGGCAAGTCTACTTCAATTGAAATGAAACTCCAGAGTTAGAGGGCATGGGATGAAGTTAAGAGGTGATACTCTCAGGAGTAATCTAAGGAAATACATTTTTATAAAGGTTGGTTGATGCGTGGAATAATCTCCCAGTAGAGGTGGTGGAGATAAAGACTATGGTGCTCATAATCGAAAGAGAAAAACGTCCAAAAACCGGCCTAAGTTAGCACTTGGACGAACATTTCTCAAAAATGTCCAAGCGCCGATAATCAAACCAGGTTTTGGACGTATTTCTAAACGACTTAGGCCTTCATAGTGCCCCTCAACGTCCAAAGCTAAATGGGGTGTTTTGGGAGGCATGTCAAGGGCGAGAGTTGGGCAGGACGTGGGCCGGCTTAGACTTAGTTGTACAGCATGTATAACCAAAAGTGATATAGCCCACGATCGACGGAACTTGGAAGTTGTGACTTAGACCATTTGAAACATGGTCTAAGTCACAAAAACCTACCTAAACTCATATGTACTGAAAACACATAAAATAGACTCCCACACACTACCCCAGTGGTCACCGACCCCCCCCCCCCCACATAAAAATTTTAATCACAACTTTAAAATTCAGCCTCCAGGCCATTATCACCTGGCCACCTGGCATAGGAAAGCCTAGTCGTCCAGCTCAGAGGCAGCTTAAGTCGTCTTGGGGGTGGGTTAGAGACCCATAGAGAGGAGGACCCATGCCCATAAGCCCCTGTAATCACTGCATTGATACTTAAACATGTGCACTGCCCTATACACCCCCAAAACCCTTTTTGACTGGCATATAAGTGGCTCCTGCAGCCATATGGGCTGTTGGGGTGGTAGATAAGTGGGTCTAGGGGATTCTGGAGGTGGTTTGGGGGGCTCACCATCACCTATAAGGGAGCTGTAGTGAGGAGAAGCCATGGCACCCTTTTTGTGAAGTTCATAGCAGTGCCCTGTAAGGTACCCCACTATTTAGGTGCCCTGTCTGGGTGTTCTGTCCATCACTTTGTAGGCCCCTCCCAAGTCCAACAGGGTTTGTTCTAGACGTTTTGGACTTGGACGGACAGTTGGATAAAAATGTGCTTTAAAGATCGACGTTTTAGCGGCTTGGATGATCAGATCTTCAGGACGTATAATTGGACGATTTTAGAAAGTCAAAAGACGTTGGACGTCTCTTTCGAAAATGGGACTTGGGCTCTTTTTGATTTTGGATAACTTGCGAAATGGACATACGTCCCTTTCGATTATGCCCCTCCACGTCTGAATTCAAGAAAGCATGGGCAGTCATATGGGATCTCTGAAGCTGGTATGTCAGGCATGAATAGAGCAGGATAATCCTGCAAGATTGGACACCACCTATTCCTTCTCCCACCTCCCACTTGACAAGTTAAAAAGATTGGCTGATGTCAAATTGGATTTTTCTTTTTGTGCCTGCTGCTGGGTAAGGTGCCCATGTGTTTCCCAGGCTGCGGCTTTCTTTCCTCATATAGAAGTTGGATGGCTCCCAAAATGTAAAACTTAAATATTATATCTTCAAATACAGTACAAGTAGAAAATCAAAGTCATACCTTCTCATATCTATTTGGGACCTATTTACCAGAGATGGGCAGCCCTGTTCCAAGCACTCAGGTATACGTGGTGACTCTGATACATAAAATATGCTGAAATCCATAGAAAATATGCAATCTGTGTTATTATATACATTTAAGTATGAACAACTCCACTAGGCCTGTCTTTAAGGCAACTTAAAAAATAGTTCCTCAGAAAACAAAGCTGAAAAATATTTATAATTGTTTTGACTGACAAGCCCTGTGCCTATTTCCATTTCCAAGGTCTCATGGGAAAGCTAGATTAAAAGACGGAAAATATTTTGCATAAAAATGAATTTCATAGAGTAATGACTGAAATGATAATATGCAAACAATGGTGCATCAATCTTAGCAATAAAATAACATTTGATGGATTTCATAAAGCAGACCATCTTTCTTCATTGGCAATATTTGTCCCCCTTTTTCATATTTAAACTCTGCCAGTTCTTTCCAGTCTTCGTAATATTGAATTCTATGAGTTAGAACAGTGGTCTCTAACCAGGGACTGGTTTCATGCAAGACATTTTTTCCACGGACCGGGGGAGGAACAGATTCAAGCGCATAATCAATAAAGTGCATATAATCTAATTATTATATACATAATATAAATGTAAATATTATATTTTATATTATGCATTCTATTTCTATTATAATTACATTGTAATATATACAATATATTAATACAACTCACCATAATGCAGAATCAGCATGAGCATGTTTCCCTGCAACTTTCTCTATGCCAAGCAATTCTCCCTTTTCTTCATTTCCCCATGTACACCATCTCTCTTTCCCTCTCACTCAGACACCCATGCCCAACAATTCTCCCTTTCTATTCCCTCCCCCACCTCAGCATCTCTTTCCCTCACTCCCTCCATTCTTCTGTCCTATATCCCAAGTTCATACTTCCCTCCCTCCATTCTGTGTCCCAAGTGCATGCCTCCTTTCTCCTTCCTTCCATCATTTGTCTGAAGTTTGTGCTCCCTCCCTTCCTTCTGTGTCCCAACGCGCCTCCTCTCTCTCATGTCCCAACACACATATCGTCATCCTTCCCTCCTTCTATTCTGACCCAAGTTCATGCCTCCCTCCCGTGGGAGTTTACATGTTCTGGATGGCTCCCTCCTCCCAGCCACACTTCTCTTCACAAAGCTGTGGCCGTGGTTCCTACACGCAGCCTGCGGCTGACTCAGAAGCCTAGAGGGAAGGCTTCCGGGTCAGCTGTGGGCAGGGTGTAGGAACCGCTGCTAATGGCTTTGTGAAGAGAAGCTTACAAAAGAGACAAACTGAAAGGCAGTAAATTCAACAAGTTCTGAGAGTGGTATTCTGGCAATAAGATGTGTGAACAAGATAGCGAACCCTCAATAAATATATAAGTAAAATTATAATATAAGACAGGATACCCTCAGTGTGAAAGATTAGTGAAGGGAGGAAAACCTCCAGCGCTTAACACACTAAGGCAGAGGCAGAAAGCCCCTACCTGCACGCCATCATTGGATATCTCACGTGTGCCTAACCAAAACTTGTGAAAAATAGTGCAGTGAATAATTACAAAATCACACAAGTAAATCAATTAACGCCAAAATACCACTCTTGAGAACCCCCAGCCAACTCCAGAAGAAAATAAACACAGACTTAGCTTGGATTAATGAATGGACAAAATCCTTCCAATAGCAGAAAGTCCAGAGAATAACTGATTCAAAAAATTATTCTTCAGGCGGGGTTCAACCAAACCTGGTTTCGGTGACAAAGTGTCCCTTCGTCAGGAACCCATTAGGATTGGAAAGCTGAAAGCATCAGAAACCATGCAGGAAAACAATCCAAGCTGGCTGGAAGGAGGGCGGAAGAGAAGTGCAGCTGGGATGAGGGAGCCAGCCAGAACCGGGGGACTGCCTGTAATATAAATAAAATAAAAATTTCTGGGCGGTCCGGTTTGGCACAGCCCATGCCTGTTACTGGTGTGTGGCCCGGTAGTTGGGGGACCCCTGAGTTAAAAGACCAAGCCCAGAAACATTTCTCCTGGTTTTTTTTTCTATTTCAGCCAAAGCAGTGCAACAACCCTAGTCACAAACTCAAGAGTCTTCTGACAGCAGCAATTAAGCAACTTAATTAATGACTGAATAAAAATGATAATATTTACTGAATGAGAGCATCCTGCTTTGCATTTTTATTCAAACAGTGCACCTGAAGAATACCAGTGAGCTCAGTTGTCTTACCCTTCACCCCTTCTTTTTCTTAATTTCTTTAAATTCATTTTGTATTGATTTATAGCTCAAAAGTATTGGCACACATCCACACACAGGTGTACATGCACACATGGACCATATTGCACACACTTTGAGGACACACAAAGTCACCTTCAGCACTCCAAAGAGACACAGTTCAGACCTTATTCAAATCTAACTCATGCTGTAAAATTCAGGCTTATGTCTAAGGGACAATTTCTTTGCGCCTTTTTAGGTTGAACTTTACATCAAAGTGGGTGATTAATTACTGATAAGGGGCTAATAAAACATTAATGCATTTTGTAATTAAAAAGCTTCTGAATGACATCTTTCCCACCTAATACAGATTAAACCCCTTTTTTTCCCTCCATTCCTTATTCGGCTACTAATTACTAAAGATGCCCCCAATGTGTTCATATGCTCAGCTTGCTATTAAAAATGACATTTTATCAATGAATACTAGAATCCATTTCAAGTGATAAGGAAAGTTTTCTTTTATAATTATTGTTGCTGACAGTCAGGTAACCATTTTATCTCGGCCACACTGTCAAAGGTGACAAAGATTTTGTGATTGCAGAATGAAAAAGATACTGTGACTAAATTAAGGAACAGATATTGAGAAATAAAAGCAGCTCTCGTATAGGATTATAACCTCAGCTGCTGGAAAAAAGAAGTCTACATTAGTTTCAATGTAGCTAGATCATATTCAGGAAACCTTCCACAAAAAAATACAATTTTATTAGCAAATAACAGCAAGAAATCAGTTAAATTCTGTACTTAAACCCCCCCCCCCTTTCTTTTTTTTTTTTTTTTTTAACAAAGCCGTGCTAGTGGCTGCTGCTGTGGTAACTGCCCCAAAGCCCATAGAGATTTAAAAGACTTCAGGGATTTTGCCACATGGCTTTATAAAGGGGGGGGAGGGGGATAGAAGAATGTTCATTACAAATATTCAGCAACTTTTATGAAGAATAGGGGTAAGGGTAAAGCATTTGATATACCACAAGTTTAAAAAAAAAAAAATCACATCTTATGTAGAACTCAGAGGCTTTGCATATCTTGTCAAAATACATAATCCTCTTTTTCATGAGTTTTTAGACTGGATCCCCACTCTTAAGCATGCAATGAACTCCCAGCTCCTTTATTATATTCATTATCTTTTAAAAACTATTTTAGCATATATAAAATCACTCTCCTGCCTTCAATAGTCACCCCGAGCTGTGGCTTAGTAAGGGTGAGTGGCACCCGTGACGGTGGCACCTCTCTCCCCGCTCTCTTCCCTGCCCTCCCCTGCCATGCGTGCATGCCCCCTTCCCTTTCCCTGTACCTTTTAACTTCTCCGGCATGAGCAGCATGCCCACGTCAGTGTCAGTTTGCCCTTTGATGTCACCTCCTAGGCGTGGGTCCTGGAAGCGACATGAGAGAGAGCGCCGATGCCGAGTGGGCAGCAACCTCATGCCAGGGAGGTAAAAAAAGATATGGGGGAAGGCAAGGGGCATGTGCACGGCAAGGAGAGGCGCGGGAATGGTGGCAGAGAGGAGGAGGGGTGCTGCGCTCTTAGGAAGACTATGCCCGGTGTGGACCGCACCCCTCTTACTATGCCACTGCCTGGGAGTGGGGATGGGCACAGGTGAAGGTTCACCTAGGCACATCAGATATCCATCAGATACCAACTGGATGTGAAAATGGCATCTTATTACTTCAATAATATCCTCTTTTAAAATGTAACGTATTTATCACTCCATAAGACACACCTCACCATAAGACGCACCCCAGATTTAGAGAAGGAAAACAAGAAAAAAAATCATTCTGAACCAAATTGTGCACCCAGCCTCCCTCACTCCCTGCCAGGCTCTGCACCCTGTCTCCCCTTCC
This sequence comes from Geotrypetes seraphini, assembly GCF_902459505.1. Taxonomy (NCBI): domain Eukaryota; kingdom Metazoa; phylum Chordata; class Amphibia; order Gymnophiona; family Dermophiidae; genus Geotrypetes; species Geotrypetes seraphini. Next base: position 174,112,314 of record NC_047085.1, on the reverse strand, counting down.
CTGACCTGTAACCTACCACCCCCCTCACCTCTAGTGGTCTAGTGATAGGCTGGGACAGGAGGGATCCGTCCTAGCTGACTAACATTTTTTTCCTCCTTCCCTCCCCCCCACGGTACCACTTTTTAAAACATGGCACGCCCATTGGCTCTTCCTTTTAAAACACCCCCTGCCCTGCAGTACCTTTTTAAGCACCCCATAAGCCTGGTGGTCCAGCGGTGTATGGGCCAGCAGGAGCGTGCTGTCTGCGCTGCTGCCTGGGCCCGCCCCGCTTTCAGAATGGCTACAGTCAGTTCTTGCGAGTCCCGTGAGAACTGACGCAGTCATTCTGAAAGCGGGGCGGGGGTGTTTTAAAAGAAAGGGCAGGGGCGGGCGGTGTTTTAAAAAGGTACCAGGGGGGTTTTCATCTTCGCTCCATAGGATGCACCCCCTTTTCCACCCCCTTTTTGGGGTTGGAAAATGTGGTCTTATGGACTGAAAAATATGTTATTTAGGCTGAAGTTATAAACTTATGAGGGGATACTGAAAAGTTCTCAGCCCAACTAACCAACTTCCGAAATTCTGAGCGTTATTTTGCTGCTGTAGCTGAAAAGAGTGTTATCTTATTTCTTTAAGGGAGATTTTCTATAAATGGTGCCAAACCTTAGGCACCGGTAGGTACCCTACTGGTACCTAAGTTAATCGATAAATGCCTTTTAAAACAGCAAAAAATTTAAAGCGCCTACTGGCACCTAAGTAAAAGGCACCAGAATCATGCCTATGTAGGTGCTTTTGGCGTTTAATGCCACTATTGGTGTGGATAATGCATGAAGTTGTGTTAGGCATCATAAAGAGCCTATATAGGCACTTTCATGGCACAGATAGGCGCCAGAAATGTAGGCCTGGAAAATCCTGGCCTAGATTTCTGGCACCTATCTGTCCAGGAGGCGTGATTCACTCTAGGGCACCATTGCATGATTGACATGCGATTGGCGGTCACTTTTTAGTCAGCCGCCAATATTGCTACCATATAGAGAATCCGGGCCTTAGTGCCAATTTTCAGAAACGAACTTCTGAGTTTTGACATTGTTTCAGAACATTAATTGAACCACATCCAAGTCATTCTCTTCTTGGTTAGGCTGAGAACTTTTCAGCGTACCCTTGTATTGTCCTAGCTTTACTGCGCACCTAAATTTAGGCAACTTAAAAGTATTGATCTAAAGTGGGGAAAACATTAGGAGCCTAATTTTCTGTACTAGGTTCCTAAATTAGACGCCTATAGGCAAATGAATGACAGTCCTCAATTTAAGAGCATAATTTTTAGTCTCTTTAAATGAAGGTGAATTTTCAGCAGAAAAATTAAAATAGGCTTCTAAACTTAACTGAAAATAAAAGACAAATTTAGGAACTTAGATTGGGTGTCTAAATGTAGGAGCTCAGATGTATATACACTACTGAATGACAGTCATAAGAGTAGACTAAATTATTCATACTGGCTATTTAAAAATGTCTACTTCATGGTAAAGTGCAAGTTGAGATTAATTTGACATGATGGTGTTTTATGACTCTTGATACAGAACTATAGTCTCCTGTAGAGAACAAGAAACTGAAAGCAACTAATGTAATTTGTTAACTGTTGGAGGGAACATTTTCCTGCCACCATAATGAAAATCAAGATGAGCTCAGAAAGGTCTTGTTATCTGATGAATCAAATTAGTAATTCTGGGATCCAAGTATTTCATTAAGTTTTGGCAATTTGCCCTACATATACCTTGAAGAGCTTGCAGTCAAGCCCCCGAAATACTGTTTCAATATCTTTTTTCCCCCAAATAAATCCTTACATTGCAAAAATGTTTGCATGTGTGTGTGTTGTTGCTGCGGCTAGTATATCATGCTTAAGAAATACTTTATATAGAAGAAGGTTGGATAGGCTGGGCTCTTCTCTCTGGAAAAAAGGAGGCTCAGGGGTGATATGATAGAGACCTTCAAGATCATGAGGGGCATAGAGAAGGTGGATAGGGACAGATTCTTCAGGCTGAAGGGGACAACAGGTACGAGGGGGCATTCAGAGAAACTGAAGGGAGATAGGTTCAAAACGAATGCAAGGAAGTTTTTTTTCACCCAAAGGGTCGTGGACACTTGGAATGCGCTACTGGAGGACGTGATTGGGCAGAGTACGATACAAGGATTCAAACAGAGACTGGACGGATTCCTGAGGGATAAAGGGATCGTGGATACTGAGAAAGCTAACCAGAAAATAAGTATAGAAACCCGACCAGGTCGTGCATGTGCAAGACCGGAGGGCTAGGACTTTGATGGTAAGATAGGACTCAATAGGAAACCAAGGTGGCATGGGGGCCCCTTCTGGTGATTTGGACAGGTCGTGACCTGTTTGGGCCCGCCGCGGGAGCGGACTGCTGGGCAGGATGGACCTATGGTCTGACCCGGCGGAAGCACTGCTTATGTTCTTATGTTCTTAAGAAAAGTCATATATGCTGCCATACCAAATTCATAGAACACCAGCATTTACATGCATGATTGGTGCTTGTAATTGATAGTTAAGCATGCATTTTTGGCTTTGTATTATGTAAACCGCTTAGGAATGTTAAACGGTATATCAAGTTTAAATAAACTTGAAACTTTTTAGGCCCACTGTCAATGGTGGTTCTGTGGTGCATCCTTCTCTGACATGACCCGATTTCCCAATCACCTCTCTAACCCCCTCACCCCCCAACATATCCGATACCTCTGATCAAGCTCCCTAATCCCCCTCAATCAAACCCACTAACCCCTTCAACACACCCGATCTCTCTGAAGTCCATAAGTCATTATTAAGATGGTTTGGGGAAATCCACTGTTTATTTCTAGGACAAGCAGCATAAAATCTGTTTCTCTCCTTGGGATTTTGCCAGGTACTCATGACCTGAGTTGGCCACTGTTGGAAACAGGATACTGGACTTGATGGACCTTCAGTCTGTCCCAGTATGGCAGCTCTTATATTTCTATGTTCTTAACAACCTCCCCTGATCTAGACTCCGGACTCCCCCACCACAAATCCAATTCCTCCAATGAGCCCCCCCCCCCCCTCCACACACACACACACACACAGGTCCTATCTGCTAGGAAGGATCCAAAAGCCCTTCACAACCATGAATCCCCTGATACATAACTGATCCTCCCTCACAACCTCACAGAGGGATGAAGTGTATTGAGAGGGTGGGGGACTTGACTGAGTGGATTGGGGAGCTTGATTGGAGGGACTCATGTTGGCGGGATTAGAGTAGGGTTACCAGAAGTCTGGGAAAACCTGGACATGTCTTCTTTTTAGAGGACCGTCTGGGTGCCAGGAGGGATTTCCAAAACCCAGCCATTTGTCCGGGTTTTAGAAGTCCTGAGCTCGGAGGCTGCATCTGGAAGCCTTTGTGCATGTGCGGCTGTCACCGTGATGATATCATACGCACACACACATGATTGTGTGACATCATTGCGTTGATGTCTATGCAGGTGCGAAGGCTTCCAAATGTGGCCTTTGAGCTCGGGGAGGTCATGTGGGGGAAGGGCTGGGGGAGGAAAGGGGCAGAGCTGGAGGTGGACTAGGGCAGGGCAGGGGGCAGAATGGAGTGGGGACAGACGTTCTCCTTTTCAAAGAGGAAGTCTGACAACCCTAGGTTAGAGAGGTGAATGTGGATTTGGGTTGTATTGAGGAAGGGGATCAGGGATACACCAGAGCACTACCTCTGACAGCTTGCTGCAATACCAGACTGCTACTAGTGTAGCTGCACTTACTGCCTCCTCTTGAGGTGGCAATAAGATTCACTGTGCTAATGGCATGGTTAGCACAGTAAAGATCTGGCCACATCTCCACCTGCCCTGTCACATCCGGATCTTGCCCACTCCTGCGTTAGGCAGCTCATGCTGGGTTTTAAAAGCAAAGACTCCTGTTTTAGCACAGTAGACAATTGTGCAGGCCTGCACAGGTCTATCTGTTGCGCTGAACACCCTTTGTTAGCTCCTTAATACAGCCCCCTCCTAAGAACATAAGAATTGCCGCTGCTAGATCAGACCAGTGGTCCATCGTGCCCAGCAGTCCGCTCCCATGGTGGCCCCTAGGTCAAAGACCAGCACCCTAACTGAGACTAGCCCTATCAGCATACGACCTTGTTCAGCAGGAACTTGTCTAAGTTTGTCTTGAATCACTGAAAGAGCGTTCCAGTTTTCCACCACTCTCTGGGTGAAAAACAACTTCCTTACGTTTGTACTGAATCTATCTCCTTTTAACTTTAGAGAGTGCCCTCTCGTTCTCCCTACCTTGGAGAAGGTGCACAACCTGTCTTTATCTACTAAGTCTATTCCCCTTAATTATCTTGAATGTTTCGATCATGTCCCCTCTCAGTATATATCAATATATCAATATAATGTCTATTACGACAGTGATAAATCTTCCCCACGTTAAACTCCACACTCAACCGAATACTTTTTGAATGGACCAATACTTTTTAAATGGACATTCAGAATCCACCTTTTCTAATAGAACTGGTGGTGTTAAGTGGTACTCTTCATCATTCCATCATTCTAATAGGATTATTAACCTTTTTTAAAAAACTTTTTGTTATTAGAATAACTTATCTTTTATCTTTTATAGTTCCTTATCAGTTCCCCTTCCCGACGCGTTTCAAATTTCTTTTTCAAGGTCGGGGGAACTGCAAGGCAAAACAAACCCACATTCAAGCTGCCATTATGTATTCAAATATCCTTATATATTATATATTGAAAACAGCTCCACTCACCAAAAGTTAAGAGTAAACTTTTTCCATTTCACTACTGCCGCTCGCTATCAAAAGATGGCCGCAGCGTTCTTCCTGAGTGTTAAATACCGCCCCTCCCATGACGTCACTCTCCCTAGCAACCATTCTTACAACCTCACGTCCCAGCTAATTAAAAAAAACCCATTACGAGTCCACTTGAGCCATCCAGTCTGAAACTTCATTCAGACCAGTGGGGGCCATAGTTTTTAACTGGAACATCCATCGGAGCTCCCTTAAATTTAGCGTGCGCTCAATGTTTCCTCCCTCCCACCCTACTGTACGCTCAATGTAACATTGAGCGCACGTTAAATTTAAGGGAGCTCCGATGGATGTTCCAGTTAAAAACTACGGCCCCCACCGGTCTGAATGAAGTTTCAGACTGGATGGCTCAAGTGGACTCGTAATGGGTTTTTTTAATTAGTTGGGACGCGAGGTTGCAAGAATGGTTGCTAGGGAGAGTGACGTCATGGGAGGTGCCACTGAGCACGAGCAGGCGCGCAATTTGTCTCTGAGCTGATCTTAACATATGTATAGCATGATTTAAGCTTTATTTAGGCAATTTTTTGGGTAGTGCTCTGATATTATTATATACAAAGTTTTTCACTGCCTGTTTTCGCTTTGAGGTATCTTTACACCTCTACCCTGAATCTTTTTTGACTGAAGTTTGCATCCATCTTTGGCATTAACTTAACATTCAATTTTTCCATTTTTCTGCTTTCTTCTCAAAATCTACATTTCCATGTCTTCTATTTTCTTCCCTTCCTATCTCTCTCCTTCCCTCCCTATTTCCACATCCAGGGAAATCCAGATGTCTGGTAACCCTACTGATAGCAAGCAGCACAATTGATAAACTGTTCACACTAGCTTCACAGCCTTCCTTCTGACATACTCTGCCTATGCAGAAACAGGAAGTTACATTAGAAGGAAGGATGTGGGGCTGGCGCAAGCAGTGTATCAGTCACACTGCTGGTGAAGATCTGAACTTTAAAAAATATGCAGGAGAGAGGGGTGTTGGGAGATTTTAGCTGGTGGGGCTTGCGGATCCCCACCAAATACATCAGAGGTGTGTTGCTACTGGGTGGGCCTGAGGCCTAAATGTGTGATCCTGGACCCTCCCATGGCTATGCCACTGGTAGCAAGCTTTTTCTAGATTCAGTAGTGGTAGAAGATGGCTTCTTGGTCTGCACAGGAAGTTATACAGCCATATTTAAAGGAGATATTGATGCAATAATCAGCAACAACAAAAAAATAAAACATTCATCAAAGCCTGGAAATAAACATTTACATAGAAATATGATGGCAGATAAAGGTCAAATGGCCCATCTAGTCTGCCCGTCCGCAATAACCATTATCTCATTCTCTCTCCGAGAAATCCATGTGCCTATCCCAGGCCCTCTCAGATTCAGACATAGTCTCTGTCTCCACTACCTCTTCCGGAAGACTGTTCCACACATCTTCCACCCTTTCTGTAAAAATGTATTTCCTTAGATTACTCCGGAGCCCATCACTTTTTAGCTTCATCCTATGCCCTCTCATTGCAGAGTTTCCTTTCAAATGAATGTAAGATGAAAATCATTTTCTAATGCCCTCTAGTCTATCCATACGCATTCATAACAATATTTATTCCCCATTTAACACATATTTAACAGGTAAAGAGTTATGGATTTGAAATGATACCTTTCTGTGGCAAACACAAAGTAATTTACATTGGGAAAAATTTTTTCCTGATATATCATGGACTGCCTGTACTTACACTCTGTAAAGACTTATTATGAATATGAGGTCTATGTTTGTATTTATATGACAAAATGCTAATAAAACTGATTGAACTTAAAAAAAAAAAAAGTAATTTACATTGATTATACATAGACACCTCCTCTGTTCCTAATGGTCTCACAATCTAAGTTTTTGTACCTAGAAGGAGCTAAAGTGGGAAACAAACCCAGTTCCCCAGGTTCTTAGCCCCCAGGATTAACTCTTAGATTCATTGCTTCTTATAGGAATGACTTTAAAACGCTGTCTGACTTCTCAAGAATAGAAATGATAGCTGACATGAACTCTGTAAGGAACCCCTCCCAAAAAAACCTTGCTCTTAATTTAAAGATTACTGTACAGTCTAAAGTTTCCTATTAAAAAGCCATTATTAGGAAACCAGTATCACTTTTCTACTAGGGATGACAGCACTCAACTTTTTAAAATTACTTTGGCCTAATAAACCCTATAAAATATTTCCATTAGATCCTTAATCAGTTCTGTTTCATTAACACCCTACATCCTCTGTGCCACAGCCATCTTATTGAGTTGTTAGCCTAAGTTGTTTTAGAGAGTGAAGCATCTGATCTCTCCAGATGATCTGAAATTATAAATCATTTTGCAATATATGTGAGGTGTCAGTATATCAAATTCTGAATAAATAAATTGTTTTTCAGTCATTGGTTTTCAACAGCTAGTGTTTTTTTAATGATTTGTTTCTGAAAAGTTTGTACAAATATGTCCAGGTGTAAAATTTAGAGTCCCTTTTACTAAATTGTAGTAAATTTTTCAGTTACTACACATTAAAACCAAAATTGCTGTGTGGTAACTGGAGGAGGCATGCTTTACATCTGCACTGCATTTATCGCACAGGGCAGGCTGTTAACACATGACGCTGTGTTACCTGGAGTGACAGCTTGGCAGTATTTGTGCTCTCTGCTAATGCAGGTAACTTGGTGAAGACCCATTTGTATATAGAAATCACTGGCGTGGTGGTACTCCATACCCACATCCCTCCCTGACAGCCAATCCCCTGGCAGATCTGCTCCTTGACCTCCCTGAGCACCCCCCCCCCCCCACACACACACACACACAACACAATCTGATCCTTGATCACCTCTCTGACTCCCCCAACTTACCCAATCTCCTCAATCAAGCTCCCCTCTCCCTCTAATCAAGCCCCCAACCCTCTAACACATCTCATTTCTCAAATAAGACTCAAATAAATCATTCCCAGCTCCGACACATAACTGAAACCCCCATCACAACCCTGACATCCCCAATCACAATAGGGGATTGAAAAGATGGATAGAAAAGATGAAAGCTGTGTATAAATAGAAAAGATGAAAGCTGTATATATGAAGAAAGTGGGGTTGAGCAGTGGACTTCCAAAGGGAGCCAGGAGAATGAGCATTAAGTAAGTGTATTGTGTGACTCCACAAAGGTGCCTCAGGGGTCAGAATACACTAGTTTCCTGTTTATAGCACTGACTTTTTGTAATATTAACTTGATTGTGAGATCCGACCCAGTGTAGTCTGACCCCTGAGGTAGGCATTTTTTGCTGAAACATGTGGCCATGTCAGGTCTGAGTCTTCTGCATGTATGCACTTTACCTTACTTAATGCTCATTCTCCTGGCTTCCTTTGGAAGTCTATTGCTCAACTCCACTTTCTTCATTGGTTGTTTCTTGTGGGTCTTTCCCCTGTTGGACCTTTGCACCTGTTTGTTCAGGTGTATATGCGAGACAGTATTTCCCTGTAGAAAATGTATGGAGAATAAGTATGAGTCTATAGTACAATTTAATTATTTATGAAACATTTTAACATAGTAACATAGTAACATAGTAGATGAAGGCAGATAAAGACCCGAATGGTCCATCCAGTCTGCCCAACCTGATTCAATTTAAATTTTTTTATTTTTTCTTCTTAGCTATTTCTGGGCAAGAATCCAAAGCTTTACCCGGTACTGTGCTTGGGTTCCAACTGCCAAAATCTCTGTTAAGACTTACTCCAGCCCATCTGTACCCTCCCAGCCATTGAAGCTCTCCCCAGCCCATCCTCCACCAAATGGCCATATACAGACACAAACCGTTCAAGTCTGCCCAGTACTGGCCTTAGTTCAATATATATATATTTTTTTTAACTTTATTTTTATTGAATTTAACATACTTTACAAGTATAACTACTTGATTTAGAAATACAGAATCATGTTCCAAAGAAAAACATCATTAAACATTACAGTCTTTAAAATAAATATATATGAAACTTAACTCTTCCTTAGACCTCAATTAGAAGGAGGAAAAGAAAACAAAGATATTATAGAAGTAATATTACAATAATACAACAAAAAAATAAAAGTAAAGACTTAAACGCTAGAACCCAGAATTTCCTTTAAGCTACATTCCCTCCACTAGATAAACCTTTGAGATCTAAAAAGGAACGTAGATGATCTGGTGTAAAATACACATATTTCAGGCCCTTAAACTTGATGACACATTTGCATGGATAAGCTAGCAAAAAAAGTAGCACCTAGCTTCCTTGTCTCTTCTCTCATGCCCAAAAATCATTTTCCGTCTTTCCTGGGTTATTCTAGTTACATCATGATATAACCATAAACGTTGACCACAAAAAAGTGATCCAGACTTTTTAAAGAATAGCCTCATAACTGCGTTAAGATCTTGTTCAAAGATAAAGTTAACAATTAAAGTTCCTCTTTCTTTAACTTCCATAGATGATTCCTCAATATTGCCGTAAGATTTTGCAGATCTTTATCAGTAACCAAATTCTCACCCTTAGGTATATCTAAATTTCTTTTGAAGTAGGTAAGAAGTATACTTTGGTTTAAAGGCGGAATCTGATCTTGCGGATAGTTCAAACATTCTACCAAAAATTTTTTTAAAAATCTCAATGGGTGATATTGCCGAAATCCTTGGGCAATTTAGAATTCTCAAGTTCAATCTTCTGTTAAAGTTCTCAATCATTTCTATTTTACGGGCTGTAGAACTTTGTTCTTTAACAATGGTGGTAATTGAGTTTTTCAGTGAAGCTGACTCAATTTGTATTTTATCCATGCATTCTTGCTTAACTTTTAGCAAACTTTCAGAAAAGTTATCCATTTTCTTAACCATTACCTCAACATCTGAGGCAGTCTTCTTCACCTTCACATCCATTCTCTTGATAGCCTCCAAAAGTAATTTCCAGTGTCACTGCTGGGGTGCTGTTAGTGCTCCTTCTCCTTCAGCAACCTTTCCTCCCAGCGTTCCAGCTAGGGCTGTAGCTCCTCCCATTGCCTGCTCTGGGGTCTCCAACTCCTCTCCCTCGGGGCCAAGCTCAACACTCTGCGCCTCTGCTGGACATGGGGTGCAGAGAGATGCGGTGGAGACAACGATGTAAGCAGGTCCAAAGACCCGAGTGCTCCCTCACTCAGGTCCGACGCGGAACTCTCCCGCCGCGGGGACATCTGGGCGTCGGCTGGGCTCAGCGGCTGCAAAAACCGCTGAATTGACTGCTGGGGCTGGAGACAATGTGAGCAGCGGCAAATGACCCGCTCTCACACTCCCCTTCTTCTTCGCATGAGGCATTCCGACAAGTAAGTATCTGGTTGAAGTATTAATATGAAGAAAAAACGCTAAGCCTGCCGAGCACAGCTACATAGCGTCCGCCATCTTGTATTCCTCCTTGTTACATAGCGTCCGCCATCTCCTTAGTTCAATATTTAATATTATTTTTTGATTCTAGATTCTTTGTGTTCATCCCACGCTTCTTTGAACTCAGTCACAGTTTTACTCTCCACCACCTCTCTCGGGAGCGCATTCCAGGCATCCACCACCCTCTCTGTAAAGTAGAATTTCCTAACATTGTTCTTGAATCTACCACTCCTCAACCTCAAATTATGTCCTCTGGTTTTTACCATTTTCCTTTCTCTGAAAAAGATTTTGTTCTACGTTAATACCCTTCAAGTATTTGAACGTCTGAATCATATCTCCCCTGTCTCTCCTTTCCTCTAGGGTATACATATTCAGGGCTTCCAGTCTCTCCTCATACGTCTTCTGGCGCAAGCCTCCTATCATTTTCGTCACCCTCCTCTGGACCGCCTCAAGTCTTCTTACGTCCTTCGCCAGATACGGTCCTCCAAAAATTGAACACAATATTCCAAGTGGGGCCTTACCAATGACCTGTACAGGGGCATCAACACCTTCTTCCTTCTACTGTCTACGCCTCTCTTTATACAGCCCAGCATCCTTCTGGCAGCAGCCACTGCCTTGTCACACTGTTTTTTCACCTTTAGATCTTCGGACACTATCACCCCAAGGTCCCTCTCTCCGTCCGTGTATATCAGTTTCTCTCCTCCCAGCATATACGGTTCCTTCCTATTATTAATCCCCAAATGCATTACTCTGCATTTCTTTGCATTGAATTTTAGTTGCCAGACATTAGACCATTCCTCTAACTTTTGCAGATCCTCTTTCATCTTTTCCACTCCCTCTTCGGTGTCTACTCTGTTACAAATCTTGGTATCATCTGCAAAAAGGCACACTTTTCCTTCTATCCCTTCAGCAATGTCACTCACAAACATATTGAACAGGATTGGCCCCAGCACTGATCTCTGAGAGACTCCACTACTCACCTTTCCTTCCTTCGAACGACTTCCATTAACCACCACCCTTTGACGTCTGTCCGACAGCCAGTTTCTGACCCAGTTCACCACATTTTGATATACTACTCATTCAGAGAAAGTCCTCCATCAGCAGTTTAGAATAAAACAGCCACAAAATAAAGAAAACTGCATAAAACAGGCAACCGCCCCTCTAAAATCTCAGATTATTCAAGTCCCACTCAAGTAAGATCAGATACCATAACCCCTTACCCAAAAGTCATTGCAAGAAGACCGTCTTTAAGCTCCTTCTAAATTTTAAATAATCCTACTTAGTCCATATATGGGGATCAACCATATAAAAAAAACAATTTGCCTGGGCTTCATTTCTGGGGGGAACAACCTGGAATGCTGTTCCACTATTTTTGTTCGGACTCCAGAGTAGCAGGGGTATTTGCTCCAGTACCTCTCTTTCAGGAAGCCTGCAGGAAAGAGACTTTACCTCAGGAAAGAGACTTGGGAGTACTGGTCGACATGTCGATGAAGCCATCCGCGCAATGTGCGGCGGCGGTGAAAAGGGCAAACAGAATGCTTGGAATGATTAAGAAAGGGATCACAAACAGATCAGAGAAGGTTATCATGCCGCTGTACCAGGCCATGGTACGACCTCACCTGGAATACTGCGTCTAGCATTGGTCGCCGTACTTGAAGGACACAGTACTACTCGAAAGGGTCCAGAGAAGAGCGACTAAAATGATTAAGGGGCTGGAGGAGTTCTCATACAGTGAGAGATTAGAGAAACTGGGCCTCTTCTCCCTTGGAAAATCCTCCTAATTGGCTTGATGTCTGATGATTACTGTAATTTACTCTTTGTGGGTTACTCCACAAAGTTGCAAAGGTGTCTGCAGACACTGCAAAACATGTCAAGCAAACAGATGGGACAGAGTTTCTCCTTTACTGAAATGACTACCGTATATTGGTTACCAATTGAGGTTTGGATTTTATTTAAGTTATGTATGTTTACATTTAATATTGTTTCTGGTCTGAATCCTTTCCCTTTAATGTCATTTTTGATCTTTTCATTGTAAGATATATCCTCCCAGTCTGTTTCTCAAATTAATATTTGTTTTCCTTGAGTCGCTCATATTAGATTTAAATGTGTTCCCTCTCTCTTGATCTATCAAGCAGCATAAATATGGAAATCTTTGCTATCTAGCATTACATTAAAAAAAAAAAAAATATGGGCTCCTTTTACAATGCTGCAGTTGAGTTTTCTACTGTGGGCAAGTGAGGTAAATGCTCTGACACTCATAGGAATTCTTAACCTCGTCAGCCCACGGTAGAGGTAAAAGCCAGCGTATATGAGTTTAAAAAAGAAACTAAAATGTTTTCTGTTCAGTCAATTTTTCGGAAGCTAAGGGCTCCTTTTACAAAGGTGCGCTAGCGGTTTTAGTGCGCGCTAAAATACCGCACACGCTAGCCGCTACCGCCTCCTTTTAAGCAGGCGGTAGTTTTTCAGCTAGCGCGCGCTATAGCACATGCTAATTGTGTGCATGCACTAAAAACGCTAGTGTACCTTCGTAAAAGGAGTCCTAAGAGGCTCTTTTACTAAGCAGCCAACACTATCCCCATCACTGATGTTACCCAGGCACTGAGGCTTCTTTGACCTTGATGGTAAAATGGTCCCATTTTCCATTATTCCCAATCTAAGGAAATACTTTTTTACATAAAGGATGGTAGATGCATGGGGCAGTCTCCTGGAAGAGGTGGTGGGGACAGAGACTGTGTCTGAATTCAAGCGGGCCTGGGATAGGCACATGGGATCTCTTGGCGAGAGAAAGAGATAATGGTTACTATGGATGGACAGACTAGATGGGCCATTTGGCCTTTATCTGCCATTATGTTTCTATGAAAGTCCATGCACGCATTTCCCCATTAACACATGAGCATTTACTGACATCTATTTTCTAAGCAGTAAGGGTTCATGCATTATTTTCATTATTATTATTGTTATTTTTTATTGACATTATATCACCTGTACCAATCAAGGATCTCACTAACCAGTTAGCACATGGTGGTGCAATACATGCCTATTTTCTGTCCTCTAGACACAGTCCCAGCACTAAAAAATAAATCCAGTTGTATGGAGTGTGGGAGCGTATGATGATCCCAAAAATATTGCTGGTACCTGAGTGTGCCCTGCAGTTAGCAAACACTAGTACTGAAGAAGGGTTGTGGCTCACTGGTTTGAGATCAAATCCTGGTGTTGCTCCTTGTGACCCTGGGTACATAAGAACATAAGAATAGCCTTATTGGGTCAGACCAATGGTCCATCAAGCCCATTAGCCTGTTCTCATGGTGGCCAATCCGGGTCACTAGTACCTGGCAAAAACCAAAAGAGTAATAAACATTCTATGCTACCGATCCAGGGCAAGCAGAGGCTTCACCCATGTCTTAATAACAGACTATGGACTTTTCCTCCAGGAATTTGTCCAAACCTTTCTTAAAACCAGCTATGCTATCCACTCTTACCGCAACACGTTTCAGAGCTTAACTATTCTCTGAGTGAAAAAATATTTCCTACTATTGGTTTTAAAAGTATTTCCTTGTAACTTCATCGAGTGTCCCCTAGTCTTTGTAATTTTTGACGGAGTGAAAAATCGATCCACTTATACCCGTTCTACTCCACTCAGGATTTTGTAGACTTCAATCATATTTCCCCTCAGCTGTCTCTTTTCAAAGCTGAAGAGCCCTAACCATTTTAGTCTTTCCTCATACTAGAGGAGTTCCATCTCTTTTACCATCTTGGTCGCTCTTCTTTGAACCTTTTCAAGCGCTACTATATCTTTCTTGAGAAAAGGAGCCCAGAATTGAATGTAATACTCCAGATGAGGTCACGCCATGGAGCGATACAGGGGCATTATAACATTCTTAGTCTTGTTAACCATCCCTTTTTTAATAATTCCCAGCATCCTGTTTGCTTTTTTGGCCACCACCACACATTGGGCAGAAGGTTTCATCGTATTGTCTACGATGATACCCAGATCCTTTTTTTGGGCGCTAATCCCCAAGGTGGACCCTAGCATCCGGTAACTGTGATTCAGGTTATTCTTCTCAATTTGCATCACTTTGCATTTGTCCATATTAAATTTCATCTGCCATTTGGAGGCCCAGTCTTCCAATTTCCTGCAATTTTTCACAATCCGCATGCGTTTTAACAACTTTGAACAGTTTAGTATCATCTGCAAATTTAATCATCTCACTCGTCGTTCCAATTTCCAGATAATTTATAAATAAGTTAAATAGCACCGGTCCCAGTATAGACCCCTATGGTACTCCACTGTTTACTCTCCTCTATTGAGAAAAATGACCATTTAACCCTACCCTCTGTTTTCTATCCGATAACCAATTCCTAATCCTCAACTGAACTTTGCCACCTATTCCATGACAGTTTAATTTTCTTAGGAGCCTCTTGTGAGGAACTTTATCAAAAGCTTTCTGAAAATCTAGATACATTATATCAACTAGCTCACCTTTATCCACATGTTTATTCATACCTTCAAAGAAGTCAAGCAAATTGGTGAGGTAAGATCTCTCTCGGCTGAACCCATGATGGTTCCATCTCATTAAATCGTTTGAATACGTGTTCCACAATTTTATTTTTTATAAGTTTCAAGTTTTATTTTAGTTTGATGAATTGTTTATTTAGTTTTACTAAGCGAGGTACAAAATTGATAAAAATATAAACATATGTTTAGACATACAATTTAAAATTTAGAATAATGGGTTTAGACCAGTGTTTTTCAACCGCTGTTCCGCGGCACACTAGTGTGCCGCGAGATGTTGCCTGGTGTGCCGTACGGTCAGGGCCGCCATCAGGGCAGTACCACCAGTCCTGCATTCAGGGGCCCCGAGCTCCCCCAGGGTCCTAGGTCACAGTCTAGGGAGAGGGGCGATCCGCCCCACGTGGACAGGAGAGAGCTGGACGGGGGACCCGCGGAGTTCAATACATCTCGAGCCGCGAGGCTCGTCTTCTGTTCCTGCCTGCCCTGTAGCTAACATATAGCCGATCGCAAGCGTTCCCCGATGTCAGCGCTGACGTCGGAGGGAGGGCTTAAGCAAAGTCTGCCCTCCGACGTCAGCGCTGACGTCGGAGAATACTTCCGTTCGGCTATTTGTGCGCGGCAGGGCAGGCAGGAAGCAGAAGACAAGCCTCGCGGCTTGAGCTTCGTTTTGCTGAGAAAGTTGCAAAGATGGGCTGGGAGGCAAACACGGAACACAAAAGGGGGGGAGGGAGTGCGTTTTGGACACAAGGCATGAACTTGGGAGAGAGGAAGGGAGGGAAAGAGATGCTGAGGTGGGGGAGGGAATGGGTTTTTGGACACAGAAGAAATGGACTTGGGAGAGAGGAAGGGAGGGAAAGAGATGCTGAGGTGGGGGAGGGAATGCGTTTTTGGACACAGAAGAAATGGACTTGGGAGAGAGGAAGGGAGGGAAAGAGATGTTGAGGTGGGGGAGGGAATGAGTGTTTGGACACAGAAGGCATGGACTTTGGAGAGAGGAAGGGAGGGAAAGAGATGGTTGTGTACACGGGGAATAGAAGAAAGGAGAATTTTTGGTCATACGGAGGGAGTGAGGTATAGATAGTGGCATACCAGGGTGGGGGGGAGGCGGTCTGCCCCACCCCGGGTTTACGTCCCAAGGGGGTGCACAGCTGGCCACCCTCCAGTGTTGTCCCTAGGCCGGCAAACTGCGGCTCTTTAGCCACTTGAGTGCCACCGCCGCCATCGGGAACAGGCCGGCACCAAGTTCTCCCTGCTTTTCCCTGTGGGGCCGGCCAACTCTCTCCACTCGCGTCAATTCTGACGTCGGAGAGGACGTTCTGGGCCAGCCAATCACTGCCTGGCTGGCCTAGAACGTCCTCTCCGACGTTAGAATTGACGACGGGTGGCGAGAGTTGGTCGGCCCCGCGGGGAAGAGAAGCAGGGAGAACTTGGCGACGGCCTGTTCCCGATGGCGGTGGTGGCACTCAAGTGAATTACTTTATATATAGTCAATATAGGCACAGAGTTAAATTTTTTAACATTTTCTAATGGTGGTGTGCCTCGTGATTTTTTTCATGAAACAAGTGTGCCTTTGCCCAAAAAAGGTTGAAAAACACTGGGTTAGACAAATAGACTTACAGACCGACTAATATACAAGGTAAGAGGGAACAGAATTACAATTCAGTGTTTTAAAGTACAGAAGAGAACCATATATGGAGAAAACAATAGGGAGGGAAGAGTGCAATCAAAGAATAATTGTTTCTACCATTTTTCCTGGCACTGAAGTGAGGCTTACCAGTCTGTAATTTCCTGGATCTCCCCTGGAGCCCTTTTTAAAAATTGGTGTAACATTGGCCACCCTCCATTCTTCAGGTACTACATATGATTTTAGCGACAGGTTACAGATCACTAACAGCAGGTCAGCAATTTCATGTTTGAGTTCTTTTAGTACCCTGGAATGCATACCATCTGGTCCTGTTGATTGATCACTTTTTAACTTGTCGATTTGGCTCAGTACATCTTCCAGATTCACCAAGATTTCTTTCAGTTCCTCTGCATCATCACCCTTGAAAACTATTTCCGGTTCAGGTAGATCTCTTACATCTTCTTCTGTAAAGACCGAAGCAAAGAATTCATTCAGTATTTCTGCTGTGACCTTATTTTCCCTGAGCACCACTTTTGCTCCTTGATCATCCAATGGTCCCACAGATTCCCTCACAGGTTTTCTGCTTCTGATGTACCTAAAATAATTGCTATGAGTTTTAACCTTTTTGCAAGTTTCTCTTCATATTCTTTCTTAGCTGTCTTTATCAATGCTTTGCATCTAACTTGTCAGTGCTTGTGTTTCTTCTTATTTTCTTCATTCAGATCTTTTTTTCCATTCTTCAAAGGATTCTTTTTGGCTCTAATAGCCTCTTTCACTTCACCTTTTAACCATGCCGGCTCTCGTTTCCTCTTCTTTCCACTTTTGCTGATACGTGGAATACATCTGGTCTGGGCTTCCACGATGGTATTTTTAAACAACATCCATGCCTGGTTTATAGTCCTAACCTTTGCAACTGATCCTTTTAGCTTCTTTTAAACCATTTTCCTCATTTTATCATAGTCACCCTTTTGAAAATTAAATGTTCCTACAGTAGATTTCTTTTGGAACAATACTCCCGGTATCAGCTCAAATTTGATCATAGTATGATCACTTTTTCCCAGCGGACCCAACACAGTTAACTCCTGTACTATGTCTTGCATTCCACTAAGGAACAATTCTAAAATAGCATCACCTATTGTCGGTTCCCAGACCTGTTGCTCCAAGAAGCAGTCATTTATGACATATAGGAATTTTACCTCCCTAGCACTTCCCGATGTAACATTTAACCAGTCAATGTTGGGGTAATTGAAATCATATATCACAAAGGTTTTATATATGCAAAATCCAGAAGACAGACTACACAGCTGCCCCCAAGGGACTCAACAAAGCGGTGGAGTGGCCATTGGGAAGTTAGTTTTGCCCTATCAGTTTAAAAAACGTCAGCTGATGACACGTGATTTAATAGGAGCAGTATGGGAGTTCACTGGGTTGAACTGAGAGAGTTTGCTAACGGTTATGCCGCTATGAAGTCCTGAAAGGGATCCTTTTCCAATTTGAAGCTGTTTCAATATGATTAAGAAATGAGGTTTGAAAAATGTATATAACTATTTAGATAATTTTTAAAATGAGAAAGATAATTGATTATTTTTATGATGCTGCTTTTCCTAGAAGCGCTGAGCAGATCTTCCTCTTGAGAAAGCTAGAAGGGAAACACATATTGTGTTAAGTGACTATTGGATTACACATACTGTGTCGAGGAAGCCTTGAAGAGTAAGCAAGAGATTTCAGATGAACTTTTAGTAATTGGATTTGGATTGTTTGTGTTTTGGAAACTGGATTTGGATTTTTTATAACACTTGTTTGGATTTGGAGGCACGAAGCACTTTTGGATTTGGAGCACCAGACACTTTAAGGATTAGTAGCAACAGAAGCCCGGGACTTTTTACAACTTTCACAACTCCAGCAGAGATAAGTACCCTCTCTCTCTCTCTTTTTTGATGTTTACTTAAAGCTTTAGTCTTTTGAACTCAAGCTGTTTTAGAGGCAGAGCTGTGGAGTCAGAGTCGGAGGAAATTTCGGGTACCTGGAGTCGGAGTCGGAGTTGCCAAACAATGCACCGACTCCGACTCCGACTCTGACTAAATTTAGATTGGAATTTAAAAAAAGCAAGTTTAAATGTCCCAATTCACAAAAAGTTATAATTAATGACTTCTCTACTGTAAGAATAAAGACCAATGCATGCAGTGCCTCATGTAACCGCAAAACGAACATGTGCTTCACTATATGGCACGCAACGCACAATTCGGAGCACCAATACTTATAAATGTATTCTCCCTTGTTGTTGTTTACAACTTATTTCCAACATTCAACAAGGTTTTCAATACCTCGTTGGTAGAAATCACCTGGTGTAGACTTGAAAAATTCATCCAACCCAGCTCTCCCACCATACGCACAACATCTTTTTACGCGAATGAAGATCTTGTTTCACGCGGAGTCGGAGTCAGAAGTACAAAAAACTGAGGAGTCGGAGTCAGAGTCGGAACATTTATCTATCGACTCCACAGCCCTGTTTAGAGGTTGGAATGGAGGAGTGCTATGATGTATATAAGCCTGAACTGGCAGAGTTCGTATTGGCTATCACTGAGCACTATTAATTATTTATATATATGTTTATTTATTACATTTTTAGAATTAGGAATTTTCTTTTTCTGAAGAAACAATCAAAGAGTATACATACTACATGTTTGTTTACCAGGATTTTACAAAGGGTCAGAAGATCCATTCGCCAGACGTATCTCTCTCTTGGCTTCTTTCATATTAATCTGGTATTCCTTTTTGTGCTCCTCTTCTTGAATATTTTTATATTTCTTGTATACAAACTACTGGGGAGATAACTAATAATATTCTGTGATGAAGATCATACAAATCATAAATTTATCACAGCTTTCTATTAAATCTATATACTTAATATGAAGTGCTCAGACCAATACCCTTTGATTCAGTGATCTCACTGAACTGGGGAATATTAGGGACCATCATATCACTCCATTGTCCCTATTCCGCTCACCACATTTCTAATTTAACAAAGATGTTAAATGTATAAATGTCACTTATCTTGTAGGTTGACTGTGTGGGGTGGGTGGTCAAATCGTTGAACCCCAGCGGTGTTGAAATAAAGTGCTTATTAGTGCATATGAGTGCAAACCGGTGAAAACTTAAATGCTGTTAATGTGCTGTTGCTGTGCCTTGCCCCCCGACTCGAGTTTCGGTTTCTTCGTCAGGAGGGGACTCTGTTAAAAACACAACTTTAATTAAAACCAAAATTAAAAATCAAATTTCCTATACCTTACTGAATCAACTCTCTTTATATATATAATTGTATGCCAATTCTTTTGCCTTTATATTCTCTGCCACTAGTTTGGATAACCATATTGGTTTCCTTTTTCTTTTGTTTTTGTTTATTTTCCTCACATAAAGGTCGGTAGCCATTGTTATTGCTCCTTTCAGCTTGGACCACTATTTTTCCACTTCCCTTATGTCCTCCCATCCTATTAGTTCTTTCTTCAGATACTCCTCCATTTTATAAAAGTCCACATGTTTGAAATCCAGGGCTTTGATTTTTGTGTGGTCACCCTCAAACCATTTGATGATCATTACTACTCAGGTGGGCACCCACTTGGACATTTGAGATATTTTCCCCATTTGTGAACACAAGATCAGTATCATTTTTTCCCTTGTTGGTTCCATCACCATTTGTCTAAGCAGAGCCCCTTCAAGGGCATCCACTAT
The DNA here is from genome assembly GCF_902459505.1 of Geotrypetes seraphini. Taxonomy (NCBI): domain Eukaryota; kingdom Metazoa; phylum Chordata; class Amphibia; order Gymnophiona; family Dermophiidae; genus Geotrypetes; species Geotrypetes seraphini. The sequence goes on along the minus strand of NC_047085.1, from coordinate 174,092,269 downwards.
CTCCCTACTTCTTTCCAATTTTGCATATGAAACTTTCCAATCCACATCCGGTAGATTGAAATCACCCAGCAACAGCATCTCTCCTTTCTTCCTCGGCTTTTGAATATCGGCAACAAGATCTTTATCAAATTGCTGCAATTGAGTTAGAGGTCTATAGACAATACCCAAGTAGATAGAAGTTCCATCTTCTTTTTTTCAAAGCTATCTATAGTGCTTCTTCCTTTCCTCAGGTCCCCTGCGTTTCAGTCGCTTTGACATTGGTCTTTACATAGAGAGCTACTCCTCCACCTTTTTAACCATCTCTGTCCTTCCTAAAAAGATTATAGCCTAGTATGTTTGCATCCCATCCATAGGAATCACTGACCCATGTCTCTACGATTGCTACAATATCCAAGTCTGCTTCTAACATCAGAACTTGTAGGTCATGATTTTGTTGCCTAGAGGGGAAAGGGCGGGCAGTAGGTGGGAGGTGGGCCGACCTAGACCTAGGCGTGCAGCAGGTATAACCAAAACTTTAGGCAGGTTGCCTAGTCGGCACTTATACGTTTTAACTTAGACCAAGTCAAAACAGCTATAAGTGGTGGTCTGGGCGTTTAAACAACTGAACGTAGAGGCAGGCCATTATTTTAAAAAAACCCTTCTTTTGGACGTTATTTTTTGATAATGGACATTTTTCTTGCTTCTACTTTCAACGTTTAAGGCCTTAGGCCAAAAGGGGACTTTGATTTTTTTTTTTTATTATGCCCTTCCATGTCTCCAGATGGTATGCCTTGGAACTAAAGCACCACAATGATTGCACTGATTAAAAGTCATCCTGATTGGTTGGTATGGGGATTGACTGAGAAGTATTCTTGATTACTGGGTTGTCTATATATCAGTAACAAACCCAGGGGCAGGTGGGACTAAAGTCCTTAATTTAGCACAGAACCAAGCAGACGAGGACAAACCTTCCCAAAAAGTAAAGGGAAAGAAGGGTTTTTTTAAAAAAAAATTTTTTTTCTAGCTGAAAGTAGAGTACAACCTTGAAGGGAAAGGGAAAGTGTTAGATTTTATGCTTATAGAAAAATCAGGAATATACAATTCATGATTACTTAACTCTTAGAGTTGCTGTGTTACTAGTTAGTCTAAACTGTGTACACAGGTTCAGAGTACCATATATACTCAAATATAAGCCAACCCAAATATAATTTGAGGTAACCTTTTTCCCCCAAAAAAAGAGGAAAAAAGGTTGACTCAAATATAACCCGGGGGTGGGGTGCGGGGTGTTTAATATTCAAGTACCCTGCCCTGCCTGGCTCTGCACGGAGCCCCACTCTCTCACTCCATCCACTACCTGGCCAGGCTCTGCAGTCAGCCCTCCTCCCTCCCTGACTGCATCCAGCTCCCCTCCATCCCTCCCTGCCCTGTGCCCTGTACCTGCTCCCCCTTTCTCTTGATGCCTTGCAGTCCTCCGCTGGGCCTGCCATAAGACCTGATGGACAGGAGGAATCCCTCCTGCCTGCTATCCCGGATGACTCACAAAACTTTTACCCACCCTCCCGCCTCCCATACATACCTTTAAAATCCCCGGTGGTCCAACATTGGGCCGGGACAGAAGGGATCCCTCCCACCTCCTGTCTCAGATGACTGTGCCTTCCTTTATCTCCCTCCTGCCTCCCCCGCATACCTTTTACAATCCCCGGTGGTCCAGCAGTGAACCATAGCAGAAGCGGCCTTCCTGCACTCCTGCCTTGTGGAAAGCCGCTAGTGATTGGTTGCCGCAAGTTCTTGCAGGCCTTTCTATATAGTAAGGTACAGCCCTCAGTATGGATATATGGATATATATTGGGTCATGATGCTATTGATGGAGTACTGCTGTGTAAGTATGGAGGAAATGGAGTCCTTGTTTAGGCAAATATACCCCCATTTCTAGCCTTCCCACCCTTCATTTGCTGGATTGCTCTGGTGCAGTGTCAGACTATTTTCCACTGGAAGGTTGAAGTGCTGATTCCTTCATGTGCAAGAAACGAAGTAGCACCTGAGCAGCCAGGGTTGCACCTTTATGGCAGGACTGCTGTTAAGCAAAGAAGGTAGAAAGAATATGTGAAAATAGTCCTGTTTTGATATGTTAGCCTTCATGCTGGGTAACTTCATGAGGCATAAAACTTCATTTTCTAATAGTAAACAGTTTATCTATGTGTGTTTTCATTCTAATGTATTTCCCTATTACTTCCTGTGAAATTGGAACAGGTAATTGTTTCAGAGATATTCAAATGAGGCAGTGGGGTAACTGAAGCATAGGCAAATGTTTTTAGCTTCTTATCCTTAATTTGTTCTGATGCTTTCATTGGGCATACTGATGTATTTAAGCTCTAAGGGCAGGATTTTCAAAAACTCGGGTTTAAAAAGCGACGGTCTGCTACCACAGCCGTTTTGATACCAAATTTAAAAACCCCAGACTTTCTTAAAAAAATCACGCATGCAAATAAGATTGGCAGACAGCAGCGAAGATTTCCTACGTTTGCATGTGCCATCACTGATGGGCACATGCGCAGAAAAACACCATAACTCCCCCCCCCAAAAAAAAAAACCCACTTTCCTGCTGCATTATTGGACGAATGGAAGGAAGAGGAGAGGAGAAGCAACGTTGACTTTTTTTCAATCGTGCATAAAACATGTCTTTCTCTTCAAAACACTCCTATAATCTCCTAACAGCAATAATTTTCTGGATTGAGCTTTCTTTTTTTTTCCTTTGGGGTGCTTTTCTTCTTGAGTTATCTTCACTGTTTCTGGTTCTATCTCAAATCTTTCTTGAACATTGCAATGTTTTAATGGAGCAAAACAATTCTGTAGGTGCAATTGTGAGGGCGGATGTTTCTGTGTCACAGGTTGTAATTTGTTTTTAATGTAAAATTTAATCAAGACCCACAACCAGAAACACACAAGAAAAGGGTATCATATACGCGCTCAAGAAGAAATGTTGGCTTTTAACAAGTGCACATGAAACATGCCTGTCTCTCCCAAAAACTCAAAAGAAGTGTGATTTTACTACCCTCCACTAAAAATATATAGATACACATTTTTTTTTCATTAGCCACAGCCAAAACACAAGTGCTGGCACTGTTCGTAACTACACCCCCGAACCAGTCGCTGCTTTTTGTCACCAAAACCCAATACCACTCTTCAAAATTGCCTCGGAGGGCTCATTTCAATGTTAAAGAGCCCATTTGCATTGCTGGAGACTGCTGGAGACTGCTAGAAACCTCATTAAAGACAGAGATAATCCATTTTGATAATCTGCCACTAAAAGGCGTGCAGGCTAAACCATGGAAATCTGCTTAGCAACCGCGTTAAAGTTTTGAGAATCTTGCTCTAAGTTTCTTGCCTTAACCTCTTTATTTGACCTCCATCTATGTTCCACTACCCCTACTCACCGGCATGGCCACTTCCTTGATCTTGTCTTCTTCTCTAATGCTCCCTCTCTAATTTCTCCACCTCACTGTTCCCCATCTCTGATCATCATCTAATCTATATATATAAAATCGGAGGTATGTATGTGTGTATGTGTGTGTGTATGTGCCGCGATCACGCAAAAACGGCTTGACCGATTTGAACGAAACTTGGTATGCTGATCCCTCACTACCTGGGATGATATGTTCTGGGGGTATCGCGGCCCACCTGCACACGTGGGCGGAGCTACAAACATAAAATCAGATTTCACCCATTCATGTCAATGGAAAAAATGTACAAAGCTGCCATTCTCACAGTAATTCAAAAACGGCTTGACCGATTTGAACGAAACTTGGTATGCAGATCCCTCACTACCTGGGGTGATATGTTCTGGGGGTCTCGCGGCCCACAACTCTATGTTGCTTGCTCAGGGCTGGGTTCACCCAAGAATTTATATGTTCTTGCTCCAGGAGGTGAAACTAAAAATGTTTATAATCACGTTTTGCGTTAGTTGTATTGTATTCATTTTCTCAAATATTTCACATTATAATTTGAATATTGTACTTTTTATTAAGCTGTAAAAAAATAATTTCATTCACCAATATAAAGTATCTTTATTTGAATCCATTTACAGTGTTATTGCTATAATTAAATACCCGTGCAACGCTGGGGCATCAGCTAGTCTATATATATAAAATCGGAGGTATGTATGTGTGTATGTATGTATGTGTGTATGTATGTATGTGTGTGTGTATGTGCCACGATCACGCAAAAACGGCTTGACCGATTTGAACGAAACTTGGTATGCAGATCCCTCACTACCTGGGATGATATGTTCTGGGGGTCTCGCGGCCCACCTGCACACGTGGGCGGAGGTACAAACATAAAATCAGATTTCACCCATTCATGTCAATGGAAAAAATGTACAAAGCTGCCATTGTCACAGTAATTCAAAAACGGCTTGACCGATTTGAACGAAACTTGCTATGCGGATCCCTCACTATCTGGGGTGATATGTTCTGGGGGTCTCGCGGCCCACCAGCACACGTGGGCGGAGCTACAAACAGAAAATCTGATTTCACCCATTCATGTCAATGGAAAAAATGTAAAAAGCTGCCATTCTCACAGTAATTCAAAAACGGCTTGACCGATTTGAACGCAACTTGGTATGCTGATCCCTCACTACCTGGGGTGATATGTTCTGGGGGTCTCTCGGCCCACAACTCTATGTTGCTTGCTCAAGGGTGGGTTCCCCCATCAATTTATATGTTCTTGCTCCTGGAGATGAAACTAAAAATTTTGTTTATAATCACGTTTTGCGTTAGTTGTATTGTATTCATTTTGTCAAATATTTCACATTATTATTTGAATATTGTACTTTTTATTAAGCTGTAAAACAATAATTTCATTCACCACTATAAAGTATCTTTATTTGAATCCATTTACAGTGTTATTGCTATAATTAAATACCCGTGCAACGCCGGGTCATCAGCTAGTAACCTTTATAATTACTCAACCTCCCTCCAGCCACGTCCAATCCTCACCAACAAGTTTCAAAATCTTTATGCCCTTGATCCTTCCACACTCTCTACCACTGTTTTACCTCTCCTTGCCTCCACTAAGTTATCTTAATCTGTTGACGAGGCTGTTTCGTTGTAGAACTCCATTCTCTCCACTGCACTAGACACCCTTGCTCCCCTGTTCCCTGCTCTGTCAGGTGAACCAAATCTCAGCCTTGGCTCACTCCCAATATCCAATACTTACATTCCCGTACATGCTCTGCTGAGCACCTTTGGCTTAAATCTCACACACATATTGATTTCCTTCATGCTGACCTCCTTTAGTTCTGCTCTCATGCTGGCCAAGCAAAACTACCTCATCCAGTTAACTAACTCCCTTTCTTCCAACCCCTGCCATCTCTTTGCCATGCTGAACTCCCTCCTCAAAGTGTCCCCTTCTTCTCTGTCTCCCCAGACAATTGTTGAATTCTGCCATGACAAGGTTCACAAGACCACCCTTGAATTTGCTGCAAAGTCACAACCTTCTCCCATTTCCAACATTCATTCTCTTGACCTTCCAGCTCCCATCATCCCTTCTTCCTTCACCCAAACAACTTAGGCACCAGTAGGCGCTTTAAATATCTGAAAGGAATATATAAGTTCCTTCCAGGCAACCTCGTAAAACTTTTGGTTATTCCTGCAGAACAACTAAGTTTAGGTTGGCCCACGTCCTGCCCACCCTCATCACTCCTTCAAAAATGCCCCGTTCTGCTCTGGGCATACAGCGGGATTCAGAGGCCTAAAAAGTCTCTGGATACATCAAAAAACCCATTTCGATTATCAGCAGTTGGATGACCTGCCGGGGGTCAGGACAGCTTTTCAAAACCTGGCACTTTGTCCGGGTTTTGAAAAGCTTCCTCAAAATTGCGTCGGGCAGGAGGGCATCTGCGCATGTATGAATGCCATACAATGACATCACGCGCACAAGCGGATGCCTTCCTGCCCCACAAGAGCATGCAGTGGGGGGGGGGGGGGGGCGGGGGTGGGATTAGGGTGTAACGGGGAAAGGATGTGTAGAACTGAGCGGGCCTGGGGGTGGGTCTAGGAGGTCTGGAATTTACTAAAGTAAAATCTGGTAAACCTAGCCCAGATGCTGTTATAGAGCTTGTGCTTAGCATGCTGCATCCAGGTGCACCACTGTGGCACAGTTATAGAATTTTCACCATATTCTTTTCCTATTTCTGCGGGAACTCACTTCTTAGGTTCAGCCATCAATCAGTTGTGTTCCTGTGCCTTCTATAAATTCCATTGCTGACCCTTTCCTCTGTGATTAATATACAAAAGGACATACTCGTTATTTCTGCTTTTAAGTAGTCCATTTGCATACATTTGCACTTAGTCTCACCTGAGTACTTTAAACCATTTTAAATCATTCTGTAAACATTTTAAAAGTAAAGACTTTTTCTGTTAATCTCAGAATGATAGGAGTGGAGCTCCTTAAAGGATTGGCACCATGTGATGAAGGGCTATCATGGCCCTGATGAACTGAGATGGGGAGTAAACGATGGTCCAATACAGCTTTTTTTCCCTACTGTGGGCCAACAGCTTTTCAGCAGGCCTGAAGCAGTGGCAGATTCCAGACAGTTTCCACTGCGGTGGTACAGCAGAGCAGCAGGAGGATTTCTAGCCAGCTTCTCCAACAGTGGTCTCTGGTGGAGTGATCCTGGACAGAATTAATAATAATAATAATAATAATAATAACTTTATTTTTCTATACTGCCATAATCTTGCGACTTCTAGGCGGTTCACAATGAAGATAAGCTGTACAATCAGCGAATTACAGAGTATAGATAGAAATGAGAACATTCAGCGGTCAGTGAATTAGAAGGTGCCAATCGTTAGGAGAAAGATGTACATAGGTTATTGAATAGAATTAACATAATTTTCATATTACTTTGAAAAACATCGGGCACCAGCGGGAAGCTGGGTACAATTGTGAGGAGGACATAATAGCAGACAGATTGTGGGGTTCCTATTGTGGTTGCAGTGTACTGCGTAAAGCCGAAATAAATCTGAGCCATCCACTGGAACAGCTACATAGAGATAAAGCAATTAATATTCATGACAATGAATATTAATTGCAGAAGTATCAAGCCATCACAAAAAAAAGTGCACATGGAAACTAACCCAGCCTGGATCGCGATCCCTTGGCCAGCAATCTCTGAGATATGTCTCATGCTGAAGAGAACTTATGCTTGGAAATGGGGTGAAGTAGTTGGTGTATGAATAGAGAGAAACAAGACAACAGAGAGACTGCCAGTACTATGTATGCTTGTGTTAATTTCCCTGTTAAGTTAATTTTCCCTTTATCACCCAGATTCTATATTGGTTGCTTGGGTGCAGAGCCCAGATGTGTGTATAAACTAATTAGTCAATTGGATGCAAAACAATTAATTACTGAGGTTAATTGGAGTTCATTGGTACTAATTTGGATTTACAGAAGCATCTACTCTATAACCTGCATGCCCAAAGGCCTTGATTCTATAAATGGCACTTACATTAGGCGCTGCTAGGCGGCTAGTTCAGTGGTACCTAGCCAAGCTTCATGTGGAACCCCAAAATTACCATATATACTCGAAAATAAGCTAAGATTTTTAGGCCAAAATAAAAGGCACAAAAATGGAGGTCTCAGCTTATCTTTGGGTCAATTCCCACCCTCCACCCCCCTCCTGGACCTGTTGCAGACCTCTGCCGGCCTGCCAGAAGACCTAATGGTCCAGAGGTGGGCTGGGACAGTATGGAAGTCCCTACCACTTCATATCAGTGCGGAAAAAAATCTAGATAAGTTTAAGGGAAATTTAAAGTGCTATCTCTTTCATGATGCATATAACTGTACCCCCTAGCTTCCCTATTGTGGTTTACCCTTCCTGTCCTCTTCACTTTTAAATGATAGTTCTCCCCACTTTCCTATTGTTTCACGTTTGTAATGCATTGTTTAGTCAGTACTCATTTGTTCATTGTTTTCCCCTTTTTAATACAAATTGTAAAATGCTTATAAATCTTGATTTGCATTTTATCAAAATTTTAATAAACTTGAAACTTGAGGGATCCCTCCTGCCTGCTGTCCCTGCCAACTCTGAAAACTTTCACTCCCCTCCCACCTCCCCCGTTTACCTTTCAATTCCCTGGTGGTCTAGGGGTGGGTTGGGACAGGAGGGATCCTTCCTTTGCCAGCTGACTGTGACAACTTTTACCTCCCTCCCGCATCCCCTGCATCCCTTTCAATTCCCTGGTGGTTCAGCGGTGAACCAGGGCAGGATTAATCTTCCTGCGCTCCTGCCCCGTGCATAGCCACTAGCTGATTGGCTGCCGTGAGTTCTCAAGAGGCCCAGGCACCAGCATTTATGCCAGGTTTCAATTGGCCTGTCTTTGAGCCTAAAGTTGGGCCAGGAATCCACTTTAAATGCTATTCAATGAAGGCAATAAGCTCAGAGTGCCCTTTATGGAACAGAACTTAGCACATATTTTTCCTAGGGTCTAAATTTGAGCTCTATTTTTTTAATCTGGCCCTATATATGTTTGTGTGTGTGATATTGCAGGTGTATTTGGTATGGACTACTTGTTGCTGGTGCTGGAAATGGAAAGCCAGAGCCCTTGAGATAGCCTGGAGGGAAACAGGGCCACTGTCGGGCATGGCTGTAGCTTTTATGCTTTTCTTTTTTCCTCGTGTTTGTTTGAACTGTTGTTGCCTTTGAGAAGAGGAATTTGCAACAGGAGTTTTTCTGCATATTAGCGATTTACCGTCCTTTTTTATTGCCAACTTATAAAGATAAGTACCTAGCTGTATGTGACTATTGTATCGTGCATTTTGACATAAAGTATGAGTGGAGTTTTTTTTGAGAGACCAATGACTTTGCTAAGCTCTACTACAGGACCTTGATGTACTGAAATATAGAGCACATTGTTTATCTGAAAAAGGTCTCTTTTTTTTCTCCACCATTTTTTGTGATTTAATTTTGTATGTGATCCAGTGGTCTTTTGAGCATAGTTGTCCTGTCTACTATATTTGGTTAGATATTTCTAGTATAATAATAGAGGTTCATTGATAATGTTGTTGTGTGATATTGAAACAGAAGATAATTTTAAGAATCTTTGTAGTTATTTTGCGAAAACAAGAGGAAAAATAGTAAATAAAGTACAGTAATGTTTCTCACTTGAAATGCTAACATGGAAAATAATCTTATCATTCTGTGAATACATTTCAGCATGATCACAGTGATTTTTTAAAAATGGCATCCAGTGACGTACCAAGGACAAGGCGGAGGGTGCGGACTGCCCTGGGTGCCAGCCCAAGGGGGGTGCACAGCCACCAGGTCTGGAACCTCCTGCGCTGCTCTAAATGGCACCTCAGCTCGGCTGCTGTACTTATTCCAGAGCAGTGTCGGCAGCTGTGCTGAAGTGTAGGAAGGTCCCATGATGACTGTGTCTACCGCCTCTGCTCCAGAAGAGGCAAGTGACATTAGAGGGGGTGGACCGGCAGCTGCAGTCATCGTGGGACCTTGCCACAACTCCTTGCTCTTGCCAGCCCACCCCCCTCCTACGTCACTTACCTCTTCCGGAGCAGAGGCAGCAGAAGCAGTCATTGTGGGACATTGCTGATTTGGATGGAGAGAGAAAGGAGCATATCAGGGTGGTGGAAGCAGAAATAGGGGGACAGGGTGGTATGGAAGGATGGCGAAGGGTGAGAAAAGGGGTCAGGGTGGTATGGAAAGGTGGTAAAGGGTTAGAAAAGGGGTCAGGGTGGTATGGAAGGGTGGTGGAGGGAGAAAAAGGGGGCAGATGCTGATGAAATTGGTGTGCAGAGAAAGGGGAAAGAGACATAAGGGGGAAGGATACTGCATGGAATTGGGTTGGAGAGAAAGAAAGGGGGCAGATGCTGATGGAAGTGGGGGGAAGGGAAAGGAAAGAGTGAAATGCCAGACCATGGGGGGGGGGGAGTGAGAGGGAAGAAGAGGAGAGGAGAGAGATGCCAGACCATTGGAGGAGGGAAGGGAAGAAGATGGATGCCAGACCAATGGGGGTGAAGGGAGAGATGGAAGGGGGAGGCATAAAGTTTCTGGAAGGGGAATAGAAGGAGAGAAGATGCCATATAGAAGGGATAGAGAGAGGGTAGACAGTCGGTGAAATGAAGAGAGTGACAAGAAGATGAGGAAAGCAGAAACCAGAGAAGACAAGGTAGAAAAAAATGCTATTTGTTTTTTTTTTGTTTTTTTTTGCTTTAGGGGAGATGCATCGCTGTTTCTGTGGTGTTGTATTGTATGCAGAGTCCAGCTTCCTAGTGGTTCAGTTTAACCTTTGTCTATACATTTCTATTTTATCTCCCCATTTACAAAACTGTAGAGCGTTTTTTAGGCTTGGCCATGGTGGTAACAACTCTGATGCTCAGAATTCTATGAGCGTCTGAGCTGTTATCATCGTGGCTAAAAACCAAATTACAGTTTTGTAATAGGGGCAGGGGTTAGTTTGTGATTACATATTCCATACTAGGTGAAGGTGTTTTCTGTGTTCTGTGTGTTCGAAAAGACATGGTTTTCTGATAGGATTGACTGTGTAGGATTGATCTGTACTAGTCTGGCTTGTTTAGTTTTACAATGGGTGTATTGATGTTGTACTGCTCACTGCAGTATGTAAGATGCTGCCTTTTCCTAGGTACACTCTTGTGTGACATGTGGATTGTTACAAAAAAATAATGTTTTTCATACAGATGGGGGGGGGGGTCAAAAAATGATGGGCCCCGTGTGTCACATATGCTAGGAATGCCACTGTATGCATCCTTTAAGTAAAAACATGAAAGAGAGAGAGAGTCCAAATTAAATAACAAAAACAAATGAAATTAAAATTAAAACTGTGATTGAAAGTATTGTCAAAATACTACAAATTTGAATATTCTAATTCTGTGAAAAAAAAATTAATAGTGGTACACTAATTTTATTTTTTGAGACAGATAATTTAAGAAACCCTATAGAAATAACTATATTTAATAAAAATCAGGAAAACACTATCATAAAAATAAATATATAAACACTGAAATTTATATTCAGCAATAATAGGCTTGGTGCTTTCTGCCTCTTTACTGTGAATGAGAAAAATATGAGTGCTGTATTTCATTGAGGTGCAGTGAAGGGAAAGAAAATGTCTTACATTCATGGAACGAAGTCTCAAATGAATTTTAAGAATTTTATATTTTGAAAAGCAGACACAGCATAGGAACATAAGGACACTTAGTTCCATGCATTATGAGTATTAAAGTATCAGGTAAATGAGGCACAGATATAAATTTGACACATTGTTGACATTCAGTATACAAAAGTGGTTTTATGAGTGCCCATTGACTTACATGTAAAGCAGTGATTTCAGAAAAAATCACATGTGTATATCGTATATAGTAGAATGCAATCAGTTAAAGGAAGCATATTGTCACAGGGCTGCCCCTGTTCCTATCAAGGAAGCCTTGCCAGTAAAGGGAAATGGGGTTAAAACCCTTGAAAGTATTCCTAAACCTGCTAAGGAGAGTTTCAAAGCAGCTCCTAAGAATACTTACAAGCCAAGCCTTCCAGCAATGAAACCTTCTAAAGCCCTCCCTAAAGCAGGCAGATCTGGTTTAGCTTTACCTAACGCAGAATCACAAATCCAACATCTCATTCAATAAATTCCTTAAGTAGTTTATAGTGGATCTCAAGTGTTCACAGTTATACCGCCACTAGAACACGTCCCGGCGTATAACTATCTTGTGAACTATCATCGGTCCGCTAACTTGTTTATTACACTATTTAATCTAATTTCATTATTATCTTTTTCTATCATATTATATTGTACATTGAGATTATTTAACTTGAATAATCTTCACATATCAATATTGTGATAGTACTTAGCTCAGGTATAGGTGAACTCCCTTATAGGTTATGGTGACCCCTCCCCTCCCCCGCATCCTCCCAAAAAACACTATACCCACTTGCATATAACCCCAATAGCCCTGATGGCTGCAGGTGGCACTTCTGTGGCAGTTAGAGTAGGGTTTGGGTTTTTTTGGGTGAGCTCATATTTTCCAACAAAACTATGAAAGTGGTATTTAGTGCCAGCTGGCATGCTGAATGCTCTGCGCTGCTCCCGATGCTATGAGTGTCGGGAGCAGCACAGACCAATCAGCACACTGGCCTGTGCTAAAAAACACTTCTGCGGTTTTGTAAAAAAGGGGTAATTGAGAAACACTGTTTCAAAAAAACAAAGTGCCTACTGGCACCTAAACAAAAGGCGCTGGAATCACACCTATGTGGGTGCTTTATGGCGCTGAATCCCACTATGGACATGGCTAATGCCGGAAGTGGTGTTAGGCGTTCTAAAGTGCTATTCAAGGCATAGAAAGGTGCCAGAAATATAGGCCCAGAAAACCCTTGCCTACATTTCCAGCACTTATCTTTCACGGAGGTGCGATTCTCTATAGGGTGCTGTCACGTGATTGGCACACAATCAGCGGCCGCTTTTTAGATGGCTGCCAATATTGGCGCCCTATAGAGCAGTGGTTCCCAACCCTGTCCTGGAGGAACACCAAGCCAATTGGGTTTTCAGGCTAGCCCTAATGAATATGCATGAAGCAAATTTGCATGCCTATCACTTCCATCATATGCAAATCTCTCTCATGCATATTCATTAGGGCTAGCCTGAAAACCCGATTGGCCTGGTGTTCCTCCAGGACAGGGTTGGGAATCACTGCTATAGAGAATCCAAACTATTGTGTCCATTTTAGAGCCACATAAAATAAATATGGCCTCAGCGTGTGGGAAACCCCCATGCTAAAAATAGCACAGGTTACTTTTTAGCATAACTTTATGAAAGGGCCCCTCTGTAAGTTATAACTAATGGTGCTGATTTCTTTTGCTTTTTCAGCAAAGACACAGAAAAGAAAACAAAAAATGAAGTAAATCAGACCCACTTGTCTTTATTTTCTTGATATGCTTGAATTATATCTAAAATCGCATTCTATATAAGCAGGGTTTCGATTCTTAGGAATATATTTATAAATTGATGTTTACTTTCCAATTAATTAGGGGCACTTTGAAGGTATGAAAAATCAGTTTATTTTTTATGTAGCCTAAGTACTTTACTATTGTACCGTAGGTACCTTTTCAATGGTATGTTTGTGTATAGCAATTGTGAAATCTCCAGCCCAGAAATGGCATAGCCTCAAAGCAGAGGATCAAAGGCATGCAAGGAGGACTCTGGGAAGTAGTGTGATAGTACTTTGCTCAGGCTACCGGGCCGGGTAGTTCACCTATACCTGAGCTAAGTACTATCACAATATTGATATGGGAAGATTATTCAAGTTAAATAATCGCAATGTACAATATAATATGATAGAAAAAGATAATAATGAAATTAGATTAAATAGTGTGATAAACAAGTTAGCGGACCGATGATAGTTCACAAGATAGTTATACGCCGGGACGTGTTCTAGTGGCGGTATAACTGTGAACACTTGAGATCCACTATAAACTACTTAAGGAATCTTATTGAATGAGATGTTGGATTTATGATTCTGCAGTAGCCCACATATTTTTGAAGTTAGAGTGTGTAGCACAACAGTGTTTAAGAAGTAATTAGCTTTACCTAAACCAGTTAAAGGAAAACAAGTGGAAAGACTACATCTCCCAGCAGGCATAGAGCCAGGGAAAGGAAAGAGTTGTGTTTGGGCAAGATGATGGCAGATGAGAACCTTGCTTGTAATATGGAGGTAGAAGAAACAGAGTTGCCCAGCATTGAAGGAATGGAGATAAGCTAATCTTTTCATGATAAAGAGAGCCGGGAGAAATTGGATTGTGTACCATATTAATATAAGGCTGAAATTTTTGTTGAATGCTTCCAAGCCCAGGCAGCCATTGTGTTAAGGATACTACAGGAGTGGATCCCTTCCGTGGGCCACTAAGTTTTACTCCAAGGGAAGTGGGTGCCTGACTGATGAAAACTTTGCAGTTTGGACAAGTTTTTTTTTCCTTTTGAGATGGTGGGCTTGGAACTAACAATTGTTTATGTTTTGAAGGCTGCAATGATATACCAGGTGATACAAACCTGAAGAAGCCTGTTTGAAAGTTTGTTTTGATTTTTGATCTATAAATTATACCAGGAAATTGCACCTCTGTCATTGGAACGTTTTTTTTTAAATTATTCCAATACCAAGCTACCAATAGAACCTCACATAACCGCTCGGTTAAGGTTTTGTGTGCACTGGGTAAGGTAACGTGACCATTTATTTTTTTCATCTAAAGGGACATCTATTAATTGTCAGTGCCACCCCCAATCCCACCCTAGCCCCGCCCTAATCCAGCACCCAATTTCTTCCATTCATTTTTCATGTACACATAATATCTTCATATTAATTCATAATGGTAACCTTAAAAAATTTTTTAAAAAACCCAGAAAGCACACTATACGCAGAGAAAATGTTAATTATCATTTATATCTGGGGGGTTTCAAAGATGTCAAGGCAAATGACTTTAAAATATGCAATGTCACCTCAGTAACTATAGAAAAACAGACAAATATAGTGCAAAATATAGACAGCAGATATAAATTCTCAAAACTGATACGTTTTGATCACTAAATTGAAAATAAAATCATTTTTCCTACCTTTGCTGTCTGATCAGCTTCTTTGATTGGGTAACAAGAAAGCTGGACATAGGGGAGTCCCTGGACATCATGTACTTGGACTTCAGCAAAGCGTTTGATAGCGTCCCACATCGCAGGTTATTGAGCAAGATGAGTTCGATGGGATTAGGTGAAACATTAACTACAAGGGTTAAGGACTGGCTTGGAGGTAGACTTCAGAGGGTGGTGGTAAACGGCACCCCCTCCGAAACGACGGAGGTGATCAGCGGAGTCTTGGGCCCGATCCTATTCAACATCTTCGTAACAGACTTGGCTAAGGGGCTTCGAGGTAAAATTATGTTATTCGCCGATGACGCCAAACTATGCAACATAGTAGGCAAGAGCACAATAGATAAAAGCACAGTGCCCGACAAAAGCTCAATGCCCGACAGTATGACGCATGACCTACTCCTACTGGAGCATTGGTCAAAGACTAGGCAACTAAGTTTCAATGCCAAAAAATGCAAGGTCATGCACCTTGGCAGCAAAAATCCATGCAGGACTTACACCCTAAATGGTGAGACCCTAGCAAGGACTGTAGCAGAACGAGACTTGGGGGTGATCATTAGTGAAGACATGAAGACTGCCAATCAAGTGGAGAAAGCTTCATCCAAGGCTAGAAAAATCATAGGTTGTATCCGTAAAAGTTTCATCAGCTTTAAGCCCGAGATCATAATGCCGTTGTACAGATCCATGGTGAGACCCCATCTGGAATACTGTGTACAATTCTGGAGGCCACATTACCAAAAAGATGTGCTGAGAGTTGAGTCGATTCAGCGAATGGCCAGCAGGATGGTCTCAGGACTCAAGGATCTCCTGTATGAGGAACGGCTGGATAAGTTGCAGTTATACTCACTCGAGGAATGCAGAGAGAGGGGAGACATGATTGAGACGTTCAAATATGTCATGGGCCGTATCGAGGTGGAAGAAGATATCTTTTTTCTTAAAGGACCCACAGCAACAAGAAGGCATCCGTTGAAAATCAGGGGTGGGAAATTTAATGGCGACACCAGAAAATATTTCTTCACCGAAAGGGTGGTTGGTCGCTGGAATAATCTTCCACTACAGGTAATTGAGGCCAGCAGCGTGCCAGATTTTAAGAAAAAATGGGATTGGCATGTGGGATCTCTTCATGGAGGAAGTTAGGGGGTTGGTCATTAGTGTGGGCAGACTAGATGGGCCGTGGCCTTTTTCTACCGTCATTTTCTATGTTTCTATGAGTCTCTGGTTGTGTTTCCTTCTGACTGTATCCTTTCTTTCATTTCTTTCTTTCATTTCATTCTCTCCCTCCTTCCTTCCTATGTCCTTAGTGCCCCCAATGCCTCCTTCCCATGTCCATAGTGCCCCCAGTGCCTCTGTCCTGTGTCCCTAGTGCCCCCAGTGCCTCCTTCCCATGTCCATAGTGCCCCCAGTGCCTCTGTCCTGTGTCCTTAGTGCCCCAAGTGCCTCCTTCCCATGTCCATAGTGCCCCCAGTGCCTCTGTCCTGTGTCCCTAGTGCCCCCAGTGCCTCCTTCCCATGTCCATAGTGCCCCCAGTGCCTCTGTCCTGTGTCCTTAGTGCCCCCAGTGCCTCCTTCCCATGTCCATAGTTCCCCCAGTGCCTCTGTCCTGTGTCCCTAGTGCCCCCAGTGCCTCCTTCCCATGTCCATAGTGCCCCCAGTGCCTGTCCTGTGTCCCTAGTGCCCCCAGTGCCTCCTTCCTATGTCTTCCCTTGCCTTTGTCCCTCCACCGAAGCCAGCCTGCCTGCCTACCTCCTTCCCTCCCTCCAATGCCTAATTCAACCCCCCCCACCCATCCATCCGTCCGTCCGTGTACCACCGCTGCCTGCCAGTCTGCCTCCCTGCCACGCCAATTCAAACACTGGGCCGCCGCCGCCGCTGCTTCTTCCCGATGTCAATTTTGATGTTGGAGAGGAAGTTCGGACCAGCCAGGCAGCAATTGGCTGGCCCGGAACTTCCTCTTTGATGTCTAAATTGACGTTGGGAAGAAGGCAAAGAAGCAGCGGCGGCGGCCCAGGGTTTGAATCGGCGCGGCAGCGAGGGAAAGTGATCGCCCGTCCTGGTGTCCCCGCGCACAGCTTCAGGACGCTGTCCTTGAAAACGGGACATTTCAGTGTCCCGAAGCAGTGGGTCAGGACAATGGGACGGTCGGTCCAAAAACGGGACTGTCCCATTGAAAACGGGACGTATGGTCACCTTAGGGTAAGGCCACTTGCTGAGTCCAGCTTGGCCACGCCCGGTCACAATATTCTAGGTGGGCCTTCCATAGTAAGTAAAGTTTTATGTAGATTCTGTATTTTAGAACAGTAATACATGTACACCTCAGACGTTTTTACACATTGGTGTTTAAAATAAAAGGAGTACACATTTCAGGGGAAATTCTAAAAACGGCGTCCTGATTGTAGGCAGCAATAGGTGTCCTACCACTGTTTAATCAGCCAATCAGGATGTACAATTTTTTAAAAATCCACCCCAAGGCAGGCAGCCTACATTGTAGATGTTTTTGCGAGCCTAGAGAAGTGTTTTGACATAACACCGCCAGTTCAAAATGCTGGCCTACATTTCAAATAGACATGGCCGCTGAGCTAATCGCTATAAGGGAATCTTCCTGCCCTGATCATGTGGCAACCTATTCCATTTCTCACAGCCCATTGTTGGAATGGTTTCATGCCCCATCTTTTCTTACAAAAATCAATTTTATTTGGAAAGAAACCAAAAACTAACATTTTTTGTTAACTATTTGTGTGCATCTCATTCATAAGTTTAGCCAAGTTGAGATATCTGGCATAGCCTCTGCTTGCACAAGTGATCTATATCCGCTTCGACTGATGAGCTAGCAATTCAAAGTATGCCAGATAAATGTTCATCTAAAAGAAGGGATTTTGATTTACATTTGACATGTTTCATTCTTGAGAACAGTTTTTCACAATTATAAGTACTACCAAACAATGAAATATGCTTCAGTGCAAGTCTACTTAGGCTGGAATATAAATCACTGGAAGCATACAGTATTTAGAGTCCAAAGTAAGCAGGTCAGTATTGTGAAATGTTGACTTCAAGTCAGATTAACTTTGAATATCAATAAGTTCCATCTGAAGAAAATTTGGAGCACTATCAACTTTGACCAAGAAAGGATTTCCAAAAATATTCACATTGGCAGCTTTCTTCCTGAAATCTAGAAACCTTTTATTGAATTCTTCAATCAGTTTAGTAATCTTATTTATGTAGTTTTTAAAAATATATACTTTATTGATTTCTTAATACATTACAATATCAGAAACAGGTAATTGGCATATAAGAAAATATATAAAAGAAAAATATCACTTTTCAATTCCAAATTAGCCCACATTTTGGAGAGATGAGAAACAGAAAACAATATAGGAAAAAGAAATTTCTATTAATCCCATTTTACCTAAGGAGTGATATGAACTGATTTCACTGCACAACAATTTTTTGGTTAAGTCTTGATTCCTGAAAAGTTTTTGGTGATTATGACAGGTACCAACTTGGTATGCTCAAATATGGTTTTGGTTTTACTGCATCACGTAAGAACTATGAGAAATAGACATTTTTATGTTTACTGACAATAAAATATATAGTCAAGTTTACGTTTCGCACAAGCGACTAAATGAAACAGAATTAAAAGTGTTTTGCTCCCGAGTTTCTTTTATATTCAGTGTCTGGTGCATCACGTTGTAGCATCCAACAATAGTCGGCAAGCATTGACGGATTCCAATTGCCCTGGTATCGTTTCTCCATCGTAGCTATGTCTTGATGAAACCTTTCACCGTGCTCGTCACTCACAGCACCGAGATTTGCGGGGAAGAAGTCCAAGTGTGAATGGAGGAAATGAATCTTGAGTGACATATTGCACTTCATTCTCTTGTATGCTTTGAGAAGTTTGTCTACCAGCTGAATGTAGTTTGGGGCTCTGTAATTGCCCAGAAAATTGTCAACAACGTCTTTCAAGGCTTTCCAGCCAATTTTTTCCGGCCCAACTAACAGATCTTCAAATCGCTTGTCACTCATAACATGTCTGATCTGGGGGCCAACAAAAATACCCTCTTTGATCTTGGCATCAGTTATTCTTGGGAACATCTGTCTTAAATAACGAAAACCTTCCCCTTCCTTGTTCATTGCTTTCACAAAATTCTTCATGAGTCCCAGTTTAATGTGAAGAGGAGGCAAAAATATCTTTGTCGGGTCAACAAGCGATTCATGTGCTACATTTTTCTGTCCTGGAACTAACTTTTTACGGAGTGGCCAGTTCTTTCTAGAATAGTGCGACTCTCTGTCTCGGCTGTCCCATTCGCAGATGAAACAGCAGTACTTTGTATAGCCAAGCTGCAGTCCTA
Source organism: Geotrypetes seraphini (assembly GCF_902459505.1). Classification (NCBI taxonomy): domain Eukaryota; kingdom Metazoa; phylum Chordata; class Amphibia; order Gymnophiona; family Dermophiidae; genus Geotrypetes; species Geotrypetes seraphini. The sequence goes on along the minus strand of NC_047085.1, from coordinate 174,073,288 downwards.
GTAACAGAGCAACGACTTTGAGGTCTCCACAGATATTCCAGTTATACCTGGTATACTGGACATACTTTAGTAACATTTCCATATTCTCATATGTTTCTTTCATATGTGCTGCATAGCCAACAGGTACTGAAGGATAAACGTTGCCATTGTGCAACAGAACAGCTTTCAGGCTTAACATTGACGAATCAATGAAAAGACGCCACTCTTCCGGGTTGTGATCACAACCAAAGACCGAGAACAATCCTTCAATGTCACAACAGAAACAGAGACTGTCGACTTGTGCAAAAAATTTGGTTATATCATGATGCCGGTCTCGAAACACAGAAATTTTCGTACCTGGTGATAGCAAACACCATTCCTGCAGTCTCGAACCTAGCAGCTCAGCTTTTGCTTTTGACAGACCCAAATCTCTGACCAAATCGTTCAATTCGGACTGTGTTATCAGATGTGGATCGCCTGATGAGGATGGTTCAAAATCCGGGTCAATGTCACTGTTAGAACCCTGCACTGCAGTTTCTTCATCTGGTTCGTCTAAGGTCCAATCCTCTGGTGGTTTCGGAACTGGAAGACTGTCATCATGTGGCATGGGTCTCATTGCTGAAGGCAGATTAGGATATTCAATTGACTTCTTGTTTTTGGCAGAGAAACCAGACACATTAGTCAAACAGAAATAACAGTCCGTCACATGGTCTTTCTGTTCTCGCCATATCATCGGAACAGCAAATGGCATCATCTTTCGAGTACCTCTGAGCCAGGCTCTCAGACTAACAGCACATGTCGCACAGCAAATGTGAGGCGCCCATTGCTTGTCTTGATCACCTATTTTGCAGCCAAAATACAGATGATAGGCTTTCTTTACAAGGGCAGTCATCGAACGTCTCTGAGGCGTAAGTGTATATTCCCCACAGATATAGCAGAATGTGTCGCGGCTGTTACGACACCGACGAGACATATTGCCCGACACCAAAACGTCTATAGCATCAAGCTTACTTACTGTTATATTGCTACAGCTACTATACTACTATACTTTACTATACTGATACTATATACACACACGGACTATCTATATTAACCAAATGAGCAGGATCGGTGTATGGAAGCCACCATTATAGCATGGTGAGACAGCGCAAGCTCGTTCAGACCTGCCCAGACATGCCCAGGATGTCATCTTCCATAAAACAGCTTCCAACCTGGCTAGATTTTATGCATGGACATACCCAGGCGGCACAAACCGTTGTTGATAAGACACTTATGGGAGAAAAAATTGTTTGCATCCAAATATAAGAAAAAATCACGACAAAATTGAAGATTTCTCTGAAATGGTACGTGATGGGTAATTTTTGATGTAATATTCATGATCAGCACCCAAAATTCTATAAGAAACACCCAGCAGTGTTCAGGAAGCAAAAACTTTGTTGTGCAGTGTTTTTTTTTCTCAGGATTATTTAGAAGAAACAATTTAAGCTGACTTGGCTCCAAAAAAACATAATAATTATTTTCCCATGTAATCAGGTATTTTGAAGGAAACTTTAAGAAAAAAGTACCTCCCATTGCCAAGACTTTAGGGGCTCCTTTTATGCAGGTGCGCTAGGATTTTTAGCGCACGCACAAAATTACCGCACGCTATAGTGTGCAGTAGCTGAAAATCTACTGCCTCCTAAAAAGGAGGCGGTATTGACTAGCGTGCTCAGGAATTTAATGTGCACTATTGCGCGCGTTATGGCCCTAGTGCACCTTTGTATAAGGAGCCCTAGGTCTCAGCAATAGGAAGACTTTACGACGCTGCTGCGTCTGCCTGGATACAGCCGGGAAAATGGAAATAGTTTGACCATAAAATAGTACTGATTTTTGAGGAAAGTATGCTTTCATAATACTTCTCTTTTTCTCCAAAGCGGATAATGTGACTAACAAAGTTTATCTTTTGGATATAAGTTCTTGGGCATTTTCAAGAAATCATGTCAGATCTAAAACTGAAACTGCCCGCAAATGCTCCTACTCACATTTCATACCCAAACTTTGGCACACAATCCCTCCATCTGTCAGATCACTAGATGGACTCTGGAACTTCAGGAAGGCCGTGAAAACCTTCCTCTTTACTAACCCAGCGCCTTAAAGTCATTCACCCTGAAATGCCACCCAGTCAACTCACCTATGTCACTTAATTTCACCAGATGCTACTTAGTACATATGTTTTATTGTCATGTCTATATTGTAATTTATGTAAACTGTCATCTCTGCTCTGTCTGGATTATTATGGATGTACTTTGTAACCCATTTTGGGAGGACGGGCTAAAAATTGAATGAATAAATAAATAAATAAATAAATAAACTATCTGGCGAGGCAACATCAATATCTCCTTCGAGTTTTACTTCTCTAATACCAACTGGAACATTAGTAATATCCCTGTCCTCTATAGCAATCTGTAAAATTTCTTTGAGGTAAATTTTAAAAGAATTATCTAGCAGACAGAAAATACGTTATTGGAAAATTCAATAACCTCAAGTTAAGCACTCTCACTGAATTTTCTATTTTCTATAGCTTCAAGTTTAGAATGAATAAGTAAGCTATCCTTAATTGCTGAAGTTTGTGCAGCCTGAGAGAGCTTTACCTGAGCATGTTTTCTCAATTTGTTTCCCCACTAATTTCAACTTATTTTCTTGCTCATTAATCTTTACAGATACAGTTTCAGAAAATTTAGCAAAACTCTGCAGGTTGCCATACAAATTACCATTCATCCTAACAATAGCATGCATAATATCTTTCCACGTTGCATCATTTCCCTCTGGTATTGAACTACCTATAGATTGATGTTTAAGAGAGACAGGTTTTAATACTTCAAATTCAGTGATATCTGAGTCCTGAGATATGTCAGTTACATTTAGATCTTCCTGTGACTCAGACTCTACCATCAACCTGAAATGACCCATGTTAGTTACTCTGAATCTACCTCCTGTCAGTTGAGGGGGAGCACCCCCTATTGATAGGGAGAACTCCAGAGGTGATATAGGACCGGCTACAGATGGTAATACTGGAATTAGATGTTTGCCCATAGGACCTTGAGTTTGAAAAGATTCAAACTGATTCTTAACACCTCCTTTTCTTTTCCCCATCAAGAAATCTTGAAGAAAATGTATTCAAGAATCCGGAGACTCCAAGCGTTTCCAAATGTGCTCCGAAGATGCACCAAAGGTGCGTGCTCCTTTGGACATGCTCCTTCGGAGCATGTACCCTGCAGGCATGCGGCTGTGGTCACATACCGCAGAGCGGGCGCTGCAGATATTCTGTCCTGTGGGAGGACCCCGCACATGTAGGTAGAGGGCAACTGGCCAAGTGCCTTAGTTTCACTGGCTCCCCACGCTCCCCTATTTACGTACTTTTCATGATTAATTGTGCCATTGGGTCTTATAATTAGTATTGGGGAAATGGGCTAATTTTTTATCACCCATATGGTTCTTCAACAGGTCTAATTTACTTTTGAGGCAGAAATATGCACAAATGTTTTATTCATCAGCTGGTCTTTTCCTTGAAGTTTGACATTCAGATCAACCAAGTACAGTGGAACCTTGGTTTACGAGCAAAATTCGTTCCAGAAGCATGCTCGTAAATTACTCATATATCAAAGCAGGTTTCCTCATAGGAAGTAAGGGAAACTCACTTGATTGGTTTCATCTCCTCCCCCCCTCCCCCCGTGGCCACCGGCGCTGCTCGACCCCTCTCCACCCCATTCCCAAAAGACCCCAACCCGAGGCCACTGGTGCGCTTCCACATTGTCCCCCTCGCGAATGCCTGCCCACCTGCCCAAATTGAAGCCTTACCCCCATCTGGCATCGGCACGCAGCACCAACCCATAGGAGGTGCCGGTGCCCGAAGATCGTGCTGCTTGCCGGACTAGGCCTTGAGCATCTGCATATGCTCAAGACCTTCTGGCTCTCGCCTCTCTCTGAGATTCTTGGAGAGAACAACAGCCAGAAAGCCTTGAGCATGCGCAGATGCTCAAGGCCCAGTCTGGCAAGTAGCATGATCTTCGGGCACCGGCACATCCTGTGGGTTGGTGCTGCGTGCCGGTGCCAGATGGAGGTAAGGCTTCAGTTTGGGCGGATGGGCGTTCACAAGGAGGGGTGATGCTGGTTCATGGGGGATGGTGGGGGGTGGGGGGGGTGTTCGCGGGCGTGGGGGCGATGCCGGTTCTCGAGCGGGGGGACTTGCAAATCGAGTCAATGCTCAGTTTGCGAGTCACGATTTGCAAAAATGTTTTTCTCGTCTTGCAAATCACTCGCAGACCACATTACTCGCAAACCGAGGTTTGACTGTACTTAGTTATGTCTACCAAAAAGGTCAAGGGCACTTAGCCACGCCATCCTCTAGAAATGAAATATCTTTCTTTTTTTCCATGAAAGATTTAGCCCCTCCTTTACTAATGCACAGCATGGGTTTTAGTGCCAGCAGCGGTAGTAACTGCTCCGACGCTTTACCAAAGCTGCCAGTGCTTAAACCTGTGCTATGCGTTAATAAAGGAGGGGGTTAATTTCACCTTTCAGAAACCAGAATTTTGCAATCATTGCTATTTTACTAAGCCAACAAACTTGCTGAAGTAGATCACAGTATCATGCCCTGGAACAAAGCATTCAAACTGTCTGTGATTATGGCATCTTGATCTTATGAAACTAGTAGTAGTGACAATTTTTTTCCATAATGTTTCTTATCCAGTGTTTTAGCACACAACTGTTCTTAATGGAGGATGCAGTGGTAGGAAATCACTTCATGGGAAAGAGATTGAAGGGCATTGTCAAAACATACATCTAAGTTCAATTTGGACGTATGGCGCTAGACATCTACAGTCGGCAGATGGAAAATGCCTATTTTCGAAAGGCAAACCACCAGACACCTAGAAATTTATTTATTTTTAATCTTCTACCTGGACATCCAGACCATTGGGACACCCCGACCGCCGGGACATCTATCTTAATACCACATTTTTAACCAAAATTTCATCCGAGTCTCAAGCGCCCAGAACAAGAACATTTGGATATGGGAGGGACCAGTCCTGCACTGGATTTGCCACCCAGACATGGCAACAGAGCAGTGAGGCATTTTAGAGCAGTGTTTCTCAACTCAGTCCTGGAGTACCTCCTTGCCAGTCAGATTTTCAGGAAATCCACAATGAATATGCATAAACTTGATTTGCATACACTGCCTTCATTATATGTAAATTTCTTTCATGCATATTCATTGTGGATATCCTGAAAACCTGACTGGAAAGGGGGTATTCTAGGACCGAGTTGAGAAACACTGCCTTAGAGGGCACTGCTGTAAACTTCACATAAAGGGTACCAGATAAACATCTCAACAGAACTCCTTTATAGGTTATGGTGACCCCCCCAACCCCCCCCTTCCCCCCCAAAAAAACACTATACACACCTGTCTATAACCCCAATAGCCCTGATGGCTACAGGTGGCAGTTCTGTGGCAGTAAGACTAGGGTTTTTTTTTTGGTGAGCTCATATTTTCCAACATAACCATGAAAGCGGTATTTAGTTCTAGCTGGCATGCTGAATGCTGGCTGGCATGCTGGCATGCTCTGCGCTGCTCCCGATGCTCAAAGAGTTCCTATGAGTGTCGGGAGCAGCACAGACCATTCAGCACACTGGCCTGTGCTAAAAAACACTTCTGCGGTTTTGTAAAAAAGGGATAATTGAGAAACACTGTTTCAAATGGTAAAAAAACAAAGTGCCTACTGGCACCTAAACAAAAGGCGCTAGAATCACACCTATGTAGGTGCTTTATGGCGCTGAATCCCACTATGGACATGGCTAATGCCGGAAGTGATGTTAGGCGTTGTAAAGTGCTATTCAAGGCATAGAAAGGTGCCGGAAATATAGGCCCAGAAAACCCTTGCCTACATTTCCAGCACTTATCATTCATGGAGGTGCGATTCTCTATAGGGTGCTGTCACTTGATTGGCACACAATCAGCGGCCGCTTTTTAGATGGCAGCCAATATTGGCGCCCTATAGAGAATCCAAACTATTGTGTCCATTTTAGAGCCACATAAAATAAATATGGCCTCAGCGTGTGGGAAACCCCCATGCTAAAAATAGCACAGGTCACTTTTTAGCATAACTTTATGAAAGGGCCCCTCTGTAAGTTATAACTAATGGTGCTGATTTCTTATGCTTTTTCAGCAAAGACATAGAAAAAAAAAAAAAAAATGAAGTAAATCAGACCCACTTGTCTTTATTTTCTTGATATGCTTGAATTATATCTAAAATCGCATTCTATATAAGCAGGGTTTCTATTCTTAGCATTTATAAATTGATGTTTACTTTCCAATTAATTAGGGGTACTTTGAAGGTATGAAAAATCAGTTTATTTGTTTTTGTAGCATAAGTACTTTACTATTGTACCGCAAGTACCTTTTCAATGGTATGTTTGTGTATAGCAATTGTGAAGTCTCCAGCCCAGAAATGGCACAGCCACAAAGCAGAGGATCAAAGGCATGCAAGGAGGACTCTGGGAAGTAGTGTGTTTCCAGTGCTTAAACAACAGAAATCAATTTTATTACCATTATTATTATTTTTGCATCTGTTGTGTTTTATCTGTTTTTTTTCCTAATAAAGCCTAAAGTCAGAAGCTGTAGTTATAAAGCTGAAAATATTTTTGCACAGATTTCATAGGGCAACTTACAAAACAATAGGCTTGCCAATTAATGGGAAGGGTATTTCAAATCTCCTCACAAATTGCTAATTAAACCGCCTTTTACAAAACCGTGATAGCGGTTCTTAGTGCAGGTTGGTGTGCTGAATGTTCTGCGTTGCTTCCGATGCTCATTGGAACTCTTTGAGAATCGAGAGCAGCGCAGAGCATTCAGCACGCCAGCCTATACTAAAAAATGCTATTGCGGTTTTGTAAAAGGGGGGGGGAATGATCTTTAGATTTTTTAGAAGCACATGATGTGTTTGTAAGATTCACAATAAGTAAAATAATTGCATTTATTAAAACTATGGACTGTATCTTGCACCAGGAAAAAATGGGGTCAGGATAAACAAGACAGCTCAGTTGTTTGGGGTGGGTTTTTTTTTTTTTTTATAATTCAACTCTTTTGAAGATACATAATTCATCTTTCTGACCTTTTCCATGTATATAACTTGAATTTTATTTTTACAAGATGATATTTTCACACAGAATGATATTCACTATTAAATCTTCATGGTTCTTCCTTATCTCAAGTGCTGTGCTTAATCTATCACACCATGAATGATAGACAATGTACAATGGAAATATGCAAGCATTTGAATTACCAATGAACCACAACTAGCATGTTAAAGGTGGTCTTTTATTAAAGCAAAGTTCAAACTCTCCCTTCAGTGAGGTTACAACTCATCATTCAGTGCATCATTTAAATGAATAAAATATAATGCATGTAATTCTGAGGCAAAAAGGCTATCTCTAGTGTTGAAAGGAAGCTAGACTTGCCATTACATTTTACCATTTTTGACCTCAACTTTCTTTTCCAGCATGAATATAACTTGTAGTTGAAAAGCATATCGATATTTTTCATCTGCATTCCCTTAGGGGAAAAAGCATCTGCTGTTAACTGGGATCTTTTAAATTAAGTTCACTACAGTGCTCCCTATGGTGGCCCACTGCTCTACTGGGAAGTCTGTGTAGCAGTCTAGTACAATGCTGGCCCGTCCTACATCTTAATGGCTTGTTTTGTGTGTTTTTTATTTGGATGTGGTTTGTTTTCTTTCTTTAGTTATTCAAAAAGATAGACACACAGAGGATATATGCAGAAAGCATAAACACATCGATTTTCAAAAAACAAGTTAGACGTTTTGCGGTTTTGAAAATGGACATGTTTGGTACTGGATTTTTGTGCATCTTCTACAAAATGTCTAAACTCAGATTTACTATAGCAAAAACCCCAAGACAAAATATCCTTAAAAGACACCAAAATATAAGTTTGGCGTGCCCTAGGACATTGCAGGAAAGTTAACTCCCTAGACTCTACCAAAAATATATATAAACCTCAAATCTAAATTTTTAAGATAAGTTTGAAAGCTTTAAAGAGCGACTCAATGAGCAGCTCTAGTGCTTAGAATAGCAAAGTCAGCAAATACTGGCAGTGAGTGGTAATCTCTGCTCAATGTTTGCTGGCTTTGCTCTTAACTCCCACTCACTGCTGTCAGATACCTCCCCAACCCTGAAATGTCCTGTCTAAATTAGATTGTAAGCTTTTCTGAGCATGGACTGTTTCTTGTATGTTAAAATGTACAGCACTGCATACACCTTTCAGCGCTATAGAAATAATAAATAGTGATAGTAGTAATTCTATGTTCTTACGTGTGTCAGGCATTAACAACCTAGATTGGCCACTTTTGGAAACAGGATACTGGACTTGATGGACCTTTGGGCTTTCCCAGTATGACAAGGCTTGAATTTCAGATTGTAAGCCACCCAGAAGTGTTACTAATGGAGCAGGATATTAAGATTTTAATAAACTTGGAAACTTGGAAAACTTGGATCTATATTATCATGTTCTTATATTCTTACAATCTAGACTTATATTATTTTACAATCTAGACTTAAGCATTTGCAACAGCTCTATGGCTGGAAGTAAGTGATTGTGCCTAAAATATAGGCACATATTTGTCCTGCTATGCTAGTATTCTAAGAAGAGAAATAGGTGCCTACATTTTTTTTTATAGAACAGATTCCCAATAGGGGGCATTCTAGGAGCTTAAAATAGATGGCCTTTTATGGATTTATAACTCTTGGTGTTGTGCTGAATATCTTAAATGAGAGATCTCCCAGGAAAGGGACTTGGGAGTTCTGATCGACAAGTCCATGAAGCCATCTGCACAATGTGCTACGATGGCAAAAAAGGCAAACAGAATGCTAGGAATGATCAAGAAGGGGATCACGAACAGATCCAAAAAGGTTATCATGCCGCTGTACCACCCTCACCTGGAGTACTGCGTCCAGCACTGGTCGCCGTACATGAAGAAGGACACGGTATTACTCGAAAGGGTCCAGAGAAGAGCGACTAAAATGGTTAAGGGGCTGGAGGAGTTGCCGTACAGGGAGAGATTAGAGAAACTGGGCCTCTTCTCCTTTGAGAGGAAACTGTGAGGGGACATGATCGAAACATTCAAAATACTGAAGGGAATAGACTTAGTAGATAAAGACAGATTGTTCACCCTCTCCAAGGTACAGAGAACGAGAGGACACTCTCTAAAGTTGAAAGGGGATAGATTCCATACAAACATAAGGAAATTCTTCTTCACCCAGAGAGTGGTGGAAAACTGGAACGCTCTTCCGAAGTCTGTTATAGGGGAAGACACCCTCCAGGGTTTCAAGACAAAGTTGGACAAGTTCATGCTAAACTGCTGAGACTGAACTCATTTGGAGCACTGGTCTTGACCTTGGGGTCACCACGTGAGTGAACTGCTGGGTAGGATGGACCATTGGTCTGACCCAGCAGCGGCAATTCTTATATTCTTATGTTCTTAAAATATCTCGCAGCATATGGACAGTCCATTATAGGCGGTAATGTGATGCATAGAGAAAAAGTGGCATGGCTACAGCATTTTATGGATAGTAGTGACAAAGAATACCCAAGTCAGAATCAGTTTCTCAGGCTTCAAAAGCTCTCAAACATCAATTTCTCCAGGACCTCCACGATACAACTTAGGGCTTGAATACTCTCATAATCCTAAAGTTTCTTATTCAAAGATGTTTATGAGCACTAGGATTCTGATGAACTACTTTATATGGCAAATTATATTTTCCCTTCCTTTTGTGTTTTCCTCCCCCTCCCTTCTCTTTTCTATACCTACATTGTATTTCCTCCCCTTCTTTCCTTCCGTTTCACGTGCAATGTTATATTTCCTATGTAATTATCTTTGAGGTTTTTTAACTACTTTATTTTTTCCCCCTTTATATTTTATTGTACACCACCTAGATTTTCTTAGATAAGCAGTTTATCAGACCTTTAATAAACTTGAAACTTGATGTACCTGATCATCACTGGCCCACTTTTTATCTTATTTAAACTTAATAAGATGGGCAGGGGAGGGCTTCAATGGCTGGGAGGGTGTAGATGGGCTGGAGTAAGTCTTAACAGAGATATCGGTAGTTGGAACCCAAGCACAGTACCGGGTAAAGCTTTGGATTCTTGCCCAGAAATAGCTAAGAAGAAAAAAAAAATTTAAATTGAATCAGGTTGGGCAGACTGGATGGACCATTCGGGTCTTTATCTGCCGTCATCTACTATGTTACTATGTTAATTCATTAATATAAGGTTTCTTCTACCACTCAGACATTCAAAATATAGCTGTGAAATGGGAAGTGCTACTAATAGGTGATTTTAATATGCTGGATGTTGATTTAGGTATCATGATTGCAGGGTCCCCTAGAAGTAGAGAGATCCTAGATTCTCTAGAGGAAGAACTGTACCAGCAGTTGGTAATGGAAGCCACACGGGATGAGGGAACATCTGAAAGAAGTTGGAAAGCAGTCAACAAAAGTGAAAAGAGCAATTGTAAAGGCAACAAACCTTTTTGTAGGGAAAGTAAATAAAAGTACAGGGTAAGAGGTGAACAAAACTTCTTTGCTTCTCAAAAGTAACAGCTGAAAAGATAAGGAAAAAAAGTTAGCTTTCACATAGAAACATGATGGCAGATAAAGGCCAAATGGCCTATCTAATCTGCCCATCCGCAGTAACCATTATCTATTTCTCTTGTCCACGCTCTCATCACCTCACCCTTAGACTACTGCAACATACTTCTCTCAGGCCTCCTGCACAACTATCTCTTGCCTCTTCAATCCGTTCAAAATTCTACTACACGACTCATATTCTGTGAGAGCCACTATTCTCATTGCCCCTCTCCTCAAGTCGCTTCATTGACTCCCCGTCCATTTCTGAATACAGTTTAAACTCCTCTTACTGACTTCCAAGTGCATTCGCTCTGAAGCCCCCCATTATTTCTGGAAGAATAGTAAGAAAGCGGAGGAATATGTAGAAGCTAACAAGGATAAAGCAGAATTGCTTAACAAACATTTTTGTTCTGTGTTCACAACTGCAGGGCTAGAAACAGAACCACTAATGTCCACTATTCAAGGTAATAGCACCAAGATTAAAGAAATAAGGCAACAAAGAAAAAAAAATCCCAATACAATAAAATTGAGAAAGCTTCTCAGTTAGCTCATACAGTATGCCCTAAAACTGTAGAATTATCATATTACAGTATTGCTCTGGTCTCTTTTTTTTGGAAACCACAAATTGATTTAGTTGTTTGGGCTCAGTAAAGACATACCACCCAATATTTGGTATAGCTTAACTAGCCAGGAACAGCTTCTGGCAGGTTAAATAGCGCTATGCCTGCTAACTGCTAATATTCAGTGCAAGATGGCCACTGAACATTAGCATTTAGCAGATAGTCGTCTATATCACGCAGCTTAGTCAGCTATATGTGAAATTTAAAGCACTAGCCAGTTAAGTTTAGTGGTCAAATTGGGCCACATACATAGCTAGTCTATCTTTGGCCACTATAAACTTAGCTGGTCAGTGCTGCATTTCGACAAAGCTGGCTAAGTTTATTGTGGCCAAAAATAAACCAGATTTGCAGTGCCAATCACTGGAAGCAGTCCTGTCATTGAATATCCAGGCTCATTGCTCACCGTGGGAGTCAGCCTGGCTAATTCCTGCAGCCTGAATGTCAACCCAATAGGATTTACCTTCAGAAGAAATACAACATAAACAAGGAACATGTAACAAAAATGACAATCCCAGATACTGAAACCTAGGGCACAGTGCCAAAAACTCATGGCAATGTTTTTAGATAATCTTAGAAATATCAGGAAATATTCTAATCTTGGAACCTAAAACTTTAGAACAACATATCTGTCTGTCTTTCCAAGGCAAAAGACACAAGTAAGGTAGTTCTCTTATTACATTACATCCAAAGAGGACTCCAAATATTTCAGTAAGTTCATGCCATATGGAGAAGCTACAGTCTCCAGTCTCCAGTCTGATTCCTGTTCTCCTGAGACAGTACGCTAGTGCCCCGTAAAACAAAACTGCCCTCCCCTTGTCGAGTTTCTTGGATGGTACACTGCTGAATGTGGCCTGGAAGGGAATTTTGGTGGGGCAATTTTGGTCTAGACTATTGCTGCAGAGGAAGTGGAAGAGGAAGAAATTGTGCTCTGCTGCCTTGACATAAGTTGGAATGCGGTGACATCATCGGGTAGCATGGCTGGATGATGATGAGCTCCGGCCTGATTAGCAATAAAACCCTGCTAAAAAGTGCAGTCCTCACCAAAGTATTCAAGTTTTGAAAGCTTTTTTCTATCTGCTCACTATCTGGTTCCCCAATACTGGTGAAAAAAAGAATGAAGGACAGTCATGACAAGGGGCGTAGCTACAGGCAGGCCTGGACGGGACCTGCCTGCCCAATCTCGGCTCAGGCCTGCCCAGTCTCTCCCATGGTGGCATGGTAAGCATGTGGGCGATAATGGTCTGGCACTCACCCCTGCAGTGCAGGCCATGGAAGAGCTTGATGCAGTGACTCAAAACACCACGTCTGGGCCAGGTTGCGTTAGTCCCATTCGCAGTAGTGCTGCACCTCCATGCAGCCCAGCACTCCACCTGTGGGTAAGGGTGACTCCCACCTACTACAGTCCCAGGTCCAGAGGTGTGGAGCAGGCAGATATTGATGGAGTACTTGGTGAGTGGTGGGAGGTAGGGAAAAAGAGAGGCTGCATGGGCTGGAGGGGTGGGAAGTGAGGGAAAGAGAGAGGCTGCATGGGCTGGAGGGGAGGAAGTGAGGGAAAGAGAGAGGCTACATGGGCTGTGGGGGGAGGGAAGGAAAAAGAGATGCCCACTTTGGGTTCAGTCCTGCCCAAAATTTGCTGTCTGGCTATGCCATTGGTCATAACCCCACCAGAGGAGGAAAGAGAAGGGGCCCAAGTCACTTGTGTGGATCCTTAATAATGGGTGAAAGTACTGTATGTTGGTGTATGAATCCTGTGCAGGCAGCTCAACCTGACATCAAAGTTTAGATGATTTGGCTCCTATCACTAAGGCAGATCTTCGAACGTGGCCTGAGGATATTAACAGTGAGTTCCTGGTAGTGTGGTGAAAAATTAAAGAAACAGTCTGAGAGATCAAGAAGGAGGTGGCTGACTTGGTGGGGTGTGTGGAAGAAGCAGAGAAGTACATCGGGAAGCAGAAAAAGGTGGGAATGGAACTGCAAATGACCATGAGCAGTTTACAAAAAGATCAGCTAGACTTAGTGACATGGGTGGAAGATTTGGAGAACAGATCCTGAAGGTAGAATATTAGAATTTGAGGGGGTCCAGATATATATATATATATATATATATATATATATATATATATATATATATATATATATATTTATATTTATTTATCTAGAACCCCTCAAATATATATACTGTATATAGAAGCTCCTAAGTCATAATACTGAAAAAGTTGTCCAAAGTATCTGTACTATGATGATGGACATTGAAGGTGCTGGAGACAGAGAGTGATCTGACTCAGTTAAGGTGAACAGGGCACATCGGGCTTTGGGACTGAAAAGAGGTGATATGCCTAAAGATTTTGTGGCTGCTTGCATTATGACAAAGATAAAGAGAGCTTCCTAAGGAAAACAAGGGGAAAAGGGGCCAATGTCTGGCAGAATCACAAAGTGGAAGTTGTTCAAAACTGTAATAATTTGATGTACCGTATTTTCGCGGATATAACGCGCGCGTTATACGTGATTTTACGTACCGCGCATACCCCTCGCGCGTTATATGCCTGAGCGCGGTATAGAAAAGTTTTTAAACATAGTTCCCACCCCGCCCGACGCCCGATTCACCCCCCCAGCAGGACCGCTCGCACCCCCACCCCGAACGACCGCTCGCACGCGCTCCCACCCGCACCCGCATCCACGATCGGAGCAAGAGGGAGCCCAAGCCCTCTTGCCCGGCCGACTCCCCGACGTCCGATACATCCCCCCCCGGCAGGACCACTCGCACCCCCACCCCGAAGGACCGCCGACTTCCCGACAATATCGGGCCAGGAGGGAGCCCAAACCCTCCTGGCCACGGCGACCCCCTACCCCCACCCCGCACTACATTACGGGCAGGAGGGATCCCAGGCCCTCCTGCCCTCGACGCAAACCCCCCTCCCTCCAACGACCGCCCCCCCCAAGAACCTCCGCCCGTCCCCCAGCCGACCCGCGACCCCCCCTGGCCGACCCCCACGACACCCCCACCCGCCTTCCCCGTACCTTTGTGTAGTTGGGCCAGAAGGGAGCCCAAACCCTCCTGGCCACGGCGACCCCCTAACCCCACCCCGCACTACATTACGGGCAGGAGGGATCCCAGGCCCTCCTGCCCTCGACGCAAACCCCCCTCCCTCCAACGACCGCCCCCCCCAAGAACCTCCGCCCGTCCCCCAGCCGACCCGCGACCCCCCTGGCCGACCCCCACGACCCCCCCACCCCCCTTCCCCGTACCTTTGGAAGTTGGCCGGACAGACGGGAGCCAAACCCGCCTGTCCGGCAGGCAGCCAACGAAGAAATGAGGCCGGATTGGCCCATCCGTCCTAAAGCTCCGCCTACTGGTGGGGCCTAAGGCGCGTGGGCCAATCAGAATAGGCCCTGGAGCCTTAGGTCCCACCTGGGGGCGCGGCCTGAGGCACATGGTCGGGTTGGGCCCATGTGCCTCAGGCCGCGCCCCCAGGTGGGACCTAAGGCTCCAAGGCCTATTCTGATTGGCCCACGCGCCTTAGGCCCCACCAGTAGGCGGAGCTTTAGGACGGATGGGCCAATCCGGCCTCATTCCTTCGTTGGCTGCCTGCCGGACAGGCGGGTTTGGCTCCCGTCTGTCCGGCCAACTTCCAAAGGTACGGGGAAGGGGGGTGGGGGGGTCGTGGGGGTCGGCCAGGGGGGTCGCGGGTCGGCTGGGGGACGGGCGGAGGTTCTTGGGGGGGGCGGTCGTTGGAGGGAGGGGGGTTTGCGTCGAGGGCAGGAGGGCCTGGGATCCCTCCTGCCCGTAATGTAGTGCGGGGTGGGGTTAGGGGGTCGCCGTGGCCAGGAGGGTTTGGGCTCCCTTCTGGCCCAACTACACAAAGGTACGGGGAAGGCGGGTGGGGGTATCGTGGGGGTCGGCCAGGGGGGTCGCGGGTCGGCTGGGGGACGGGCGGAGGTTCTTGGGGGGGGCGGTCGTTGGGGGGAGGGGGTTTGCGTCGAGGGCAGGAGGGCCTGGGATCCCTCCTGCCCGTAATGTAGTGCGGGGTGGGGTTAGGGGGTCGCCGTGGCCAGGAGGGTTTGGGCTCCCTCCTGGCCCGATATTGTTGGGGAGTCGGCGGTCCTTCGGGGTGAGGGTGCGAGTGGTCCTGCCGGGGGGGGGGGGATGTATCGGACGTCGGGGGGGGGGCATCAGGCTTTCAGGATGGGGACAGACTTTCAAGGGGGGACAGGACTTCAAGGGGGGACAGTGCACGGAAAGTCAGGGGGGGTGAACGGAGAGTCGGGACAGCGCACGGAAAGTCAGGGCAGTGCACGGAAGTCAGGGGCGTCGGGACAGCGCACGGAAAGTCAGGGCGGGCGAAAGGAACGTCGGGCATCATGCGCGTTATATGCCTGAGCGCGGTATAGAAAAGTTTTGGTACATATCATCGTGATTTCTGCGCGCTATACCCCTGTGCGCGTTTTACACAGGTGCGCGTTATATCCGCGAAAATACGGTAATTATTGTTTGTAGCAGTTGTCCAGGTCTTGCTGTGTTTGGGTAGGTAAAACCAACATTTCAGCCATCATGCTGTGGTTTTCTTCAGGGTGTGCTGTGAGGCCTGAAGTTTGTCTTTATAAATAAAGCTGGAGCTTGAGGTGACTCAGGCAAGAAAGTCCATTGGTCCAAATTTGAATTCTGGCAGGAAAATTTGTGGGTCACAAATATGAATTTTGGTGGGAAAGTCCCTTGGTCACAAATTTGAACAGGAATAAGAGACACAAATACTGAACTCTGAGATTCTATGACCAAATGACGAAAAACAATACTACTTTTAAGATATAACCCAAATAATTCTCTAACACTGCATAATAAGCTGTAACATATTTCATAATATAAGAGTACTAAAAATATACAATAAAATAAGAGTTTAATATGATTCCCACAAAATTGTCCACAAAAGAGCACACTAAAGGGCACACACCTTAATCCAGAGCATGTTTATGGCCCAAGTTACTGATGATGACATCACTAAATGGGTGGGGTTAACTTCACCATCAAATGTAACTGCTCAGTTCCTAGCAATAAAGCAGGATCTAACAAACAGGAAACTTGTTGCAGGTGGTAAGATAGAGCTTCTGAAGGCACAATAATGCTTAAAATAGGCTAATAATTAGCCCCTGTAAATGCATTCTGGAACTTTCAATGAAAGCTTTTATCTTCTGTGGCTACTTGAAGAGCAATTAAGATATTCACCAGCTCCATTATTATATTCACATTAGAAATGGAAAGAAGGAGAGAAAGAATTCAACCCCTGCTTTGGATGCCTTTATCCTTTTGTTTCTATTCATTTACAAATGCTCTCCAGTTATATTTTATTCCTGAGTCTAAACATATGGGCCTCATTCTGCAAAGTTTCAGTCCTCCTGAAAAATGGATATAGATCTGTTGTTCTGTGAGTGTCACTTTATTTTTTTCAGCTGCAAAGTGAACTATTGGGCCTGTATCTATTTTTCCACGTGGAGATATGCTACTGTGCACAGTTCCAAATTTTATATACCTTATAGAAACACAAGTGTTCTACGGTTATAATTTTTTCTATGATTTTCAAATAAAAGTTGATATTACTCAGATAAAGACTACTACTACTGCCAATCAGGGCAGGATTAATTTGTCGAGGCCCCCTAGGCACACAAGTACACTGGGCCCCCTGCCCCGCCCCACCTCACCATGCGCCCAGGTGGAAACAGGAAGCTGCGTCAGAGGGAAGCTTTGGGCAAGCAGCACCGCTTGCACAATTACAATTACGTGTTGCCAATCGATCCTGAAGGGGCCCATCGCCATTTGGAAAAATTCAATGTTGATGTCCTCCTTCATCGGGCCCCCCTGACCATTTCGGGCCCTAGGCATGTGCCTATTTGGCCTATTAATTAATCCTGCCCTGCTGCCAATTCTTTTTACAAAAAACTTCGGAAGTCTTCCATTACATAAAGCTTAAAACAAAGATGTATTTACCTGTTTACTATGTCCTGAAGTGAGATACTCTATTTTAGAGCCATCTCTCTGAACATGGTATGGGTGAAGTTAAAGAACACTTATTAAGAGTATTTATAAGAAACACACAGTTCACTATTAAATTATTTATTTAACCCTTCCGTGCATACATTAAATTATCGACTACTTTATACACACCTGGGGTCATTTTGACCCCCATCGCTTATAAAGCACTGAACGTTGCTTCAGCTCAATAATTTAGCAAATTCTCACTGTCATGGCACTCAAGTGAAACATTTATGTTTATAAAATGTATATTTAGGCCTACAGCACAACCGGTAATGTTCCGGTAATGTTTCAAAAATGTTTCTTCTCTCATTCAGCACACTCATTGTACAAATGTTGTAAAAAAAATATGGCTGTTGTTAGCAGCGTTTCTTTTACCGCAAAACCTAACAAAATATTTTCACATGTTTTCAACTTCTCTTACCTCATTTGTCTGGCATTACTTTGGAGATTTGGAGATACATTACGACTTTTTCAGTGCTGCTGACAATGTTGCCTTCATAAACCTGTGGGTTGATTTGATCCCAGGTGCGTATAATTAGTATAGTATAATTAAACTAGGTTAAAACAAAAAAATTCAAAAGCTGTATTTATCACAGATGACCGGAAACACATTGTCTGTTACTATTAAAAAGGTATCTGGGATTAGAAATCCAAATTATAATTTATAATTAAACAACTAAACTAAGAAGTCAGACTGGGGTCAAAATGACCCCAGGTGTGTACAGAATGGTTAAGGTTCACATATTAACTTATTAGGTTGGTGTTTCTATATACATGAGAGGTTTTTTTTCCAGGGTCCATGAGTAAAAGCTGAAACTGATAAGTCTCAGACATGAATCATTTTGATTTCTATCAGTATCTGAGCAGGTTTCTGAAACCCTTTTTCCTCTCACAGTCAAACATTTATTACTTTTTTTTTTTTTGGGGGGGGGGATAAGCCATTATTCATTTTAAGAAGAGAAAGAATATAAACTGCAAAGTGTTGTCCAAATTCATATACTTAGGCCTCCTTTTACGAAACTGCGATAGTTTCTAGCATGGGGAGCCACGCTGAATGGCCCGCTGCTCCCGACGCTCAATGAGTTCCTATGAGCGTCGAGAGCAGCATGGGCCATTCAGCGCGGCTCCCCGCGCTAGAAACTGCTATCGCCAATTTTGCAAAAGAGGGAGTATGTATTATGCTACATGACAGTGAAATAAAGTAAGTTTAATGCCACATACTTAAAAACAATAAAGGGGCAATTTGAATACTAGTGCAAGAGGTGAAATACATGCTTCTAATTCAGGTGCAACAATTTAAGCCAGCTAGTAAAAATTCTAAATGTGGGAGATATGTGTGCAAATTATAGCATTCTACAAATTACATAAGGTGTGAGCAGTGGCGTACCTAGGGTATGTGGCACCCGGGGCCCATCATTTTTTGACACCCCCCCCCCCCCCCCCCATGTAAAAAAATTTTTTTTTTTTTTTTTGCAATAACCATGAAATGGAATAAATGGTCAGAATAGAAACAGGCAGTGAAAATTTTCTTTTATTGAACCTCATATATGTAACCATTATTCCAAACATAACATAACATAAATTATGTCTAAATTGTCATGACATTAGAAGTACATATGGAGTAGTTGCAGGTGATGCTTGGGACAGTTCTGATTGTGTTAGTTCGGTTTTATGTGTTTTTTGAATAGAAGGGTTTTTATTTCTTTTTGAAGGTTTTGCAGTCTGTGGTTGATATCAATTGGTTGTAGAGTTGGGGGTCGAGTGTTGCAGCTCGAATGGCTAGGAGGTTGTCGAACAGTTTTTTTCTTTTGACGTTTTTGGTTGGAGGGTGTGTGAATGGTGCACAAGTTCTCCTATGTCTGTTTGAAGTGGATTGAATTATTTAGCTGAAGAAATTAGTTACCCCCCATTCCACACACATTAATTCTCTTCCATTTTTGTTCCCATTATAAAAAACACTGATAAGTACTGAGGATGCCATCTCTCCCCAATCCCAGGTCCTAAAGTCTAAGACAGTAGCGCAAACTAATGCTGCCAGATACAGGAAAAAAAAATTTTGATTCGATTCAGCCCTATTGAATTGGTTTTTCAATTCGATTTTCCTGCCCAGTTGGGTGATTTTTTTCAAAACTCCTGGTGGGTTTTATAGCTTTTTCACCCCCTTTGGCTTCTCCTAACCACACTGGCGCTGTGGTGTAAATAAAATAAAGAAACAAAAAGGACTTTTCCTCTTTCTGTTAAATCTAGCTCACGTTTGCAGTCCAACACCAGCTCTGGCAGGATACACATTTCAAATCTGACATGTTATAATCACAAAACAGAAAATAAAATTAATTTTTCTACCTTTTGTTGTCTGGTTATATTTCAAATCTTGTTGGTCCAAGGCTCTGGTTTTCTTCTGATAACTTGGGGTCTCCTTCTTTCTGCATGCTAACCATCCATCTGCCAACTCTGTCCTCCCTTTCCATTTCCCTTCCCTTCCCAGGAAGTCTGGTATCTTTCCTTTTTTTCATCTCCCTCCACAGATCCACCGTTTCTTAAATACCCTTTCATCCGGCATCTCTCCCTCCTTCCCCACCATCCCAGAGTCCACCATCTCTCCGTTTCTTTTCCTAATTACCCTCCTATCCAGTATCTCTATCCCTCCTCCACACCATCCCTTGTGTCCAATTTCTCTCCCTTTCTGTTCCTTCCCTCCCTAAATCCCATGGTCCATCATCTCTCTCCCTCTCCTCTATTTTCAGACCCATTATTTCTTCCCCCCCCCCAAAGTTTGGCATATGCATGTCTCTTTGAACACCCCCTTCCTTCCGTGTACTTCTAAATCATGGTCCCCCCCCCCAAAGGCCTGTCCCCCCTTAAAGGTCTGCCTGTCCCACCTTGAAGGCCTGCACCCCCCTTGAAGGCCTGTCCCTTCCCCTTGTAGGCCTGTCCCCCCCTTGAAGGCCTGCCTGCCTGTCCCCCCCTTGAAGGTCTGCACCCCCCGAAGGCCTGCACCCCCCCCGAAGGCCTGTCCCCCACTTGAAGGCCTGTCCCACCCCCTTGTAGCTTCTCCCCCCCCCCTTGTAGGCCTGTCCCCCCTTGAAGGCCTGCCTGCCTGCCTTTCCCCCCTTGAAGGCCTGTCCCCCCTTGAAGGCCTGCACCCCCTTGAAGGCCTGCACCACCCCCCTCGAAGGCCTGCACTCCCTTGAAGGTCTGCACCCCCCCCCGAAGGCCTGTCCCCCACTTGAAGGCTTGTACCACCCCCTTGTAGCTTCTCCCCCCCTTGTAGGCCTGTCCCCCCCTTGAAGGCCTGCCTGCCTTTCCCCCCCTTGAAGGCCTGCACCCCCTTGAAGGACTGCACCCCCCCCGAAGGCCTGCACTCCCTTGAAGGTCTGCACCCCCCCGAAGGCCTGTCCCCCCCTTGAAGGCCTGTCCCACCCCCTTGTAGGCCTGTCCCCCCCTTGTAGGCCTGTCCCCCCTTTAAGGCCTGCCTGCCTTTCCCTCCCTTGAAGGCCTGTCTCCCCCTTGAAGGCCTGCACCCCCCTTGAAGGCCTGCACCCCCCTTGAAGGCCTGTCCCCCCCCTTGTAGGCCTGTCCCCCCCCTTGTAGGCCTGTCCCCCCCCTTGTAGGCCTGTCCCCCCCTTGAAGGCCTGCCTGCCTTTCCCCACTTGAAGGCCTGTTCCCCCCCTTGAAGGCCTGCACCCCCTTGAAGGTCTGCACCCCCCCAAAGGCCTACACCCCCCCCCCGAAGGCCTGCACCCCCCTGAAGGCCTGCCTGCCCCCCTTGAAGGCCTGCACCCCTTGAAGGTCTGCACCCCCCCCCGAAGGCCTGTCCCCCCTTGAAGGCCTGCCTGCCTGCCTGTCACCCCCCTCCCCCTTGAAAGCCTGCTTGCCTGCCCGCCCGCCCCACCCTGAAGGCCTGATGCCCCGACCCACCCCGAAGGACCGCTCGCCCCCCTGGCCTCCCCGCACCACCTATGAACAGCCGCAGCAGGATCGCGAAGTCAGCGTCAGCAATCCCTGCGCTGCTTCCTGCGCCACGGTCCCGCCCCTCCTCTGACGTCAGAGGAGGGGCGGGATCGCGGCGCAGGAAGCAGCGCAGGGATGCTGACGCTGACTTCGCGATCCTGCTGCGGGCTGCTTCACAGGTGGTGCAGGAAGGTCAGTGGGGCGAGCGGTCCTTCGGGGGTGGCGGGGGACTGAACGGCAAGGCCGGGAACACCCCCTTAGGGCTGGTACCCGGGGCGGCCCGCCCCCCCCCGTCCCCCCTAGGTACGCCACTGGGTGTGAGTCTGTCCCATACTCTACCCATATGTAGGCCTATCTATCAAATATGTGCAATGTAGGATATAATTATCCAGAAAACCCATGTGGATTTAGCATAACAGGAAAGTGAACTGAAGAATTCCCCTTCTGGGGACAGAGCCTCAGAATTTAGAGCTAATTCACCAATCGCGAGTTGTTCTGTGAACAAACGTTCACTTGCTCTTCTTCACGTCACTGGCTCTAGTTCCCCCCACCACCTAATATACTATTCAAAATTACTTATCTCTTTATTAATGATAAAACTTTGATTTGTTCTTTGTTATACACACAATATAGGATATATGCATATTTATAGAATAGCATTTAAGTAGAATTTTGGCATTTATGCACATATGTGTTTGCTTATGAGTGTACATATCATTCTAATAATTTGTATATGTAATTATGAATAGATGATAGTGTCCACTTTATAGAATTACTAGCCCCACCCCAAACAGGGCAATTCTATAATTGGGCGTCACAAACTAGGGGAGTGTGTGGCACAGTGGTTAGATTTACAGTCTCAGCACCCTGAGGTTGTGGGTTCAAATCCCACGCTGCTCCTTATGACCCTGGGCAATTCATTTAATTCAAAAACCTCAAATACCTTTAGTGCAAATCCTGTTCTCAAAAAAAGAGATTTCACTTTTTACTTCTTTACAATAGCATAATTTTAAACCTATAGTAAAGGAGTAAAAAGTGAAATCTCTTTTTTTGAGAACAGGATTTACACTGAGGGCATTTGAGTTTGTTTTATTATTACAGTCCCTTTGTGTTTGTGTAAGTGTGGAGTAAGTTATTAGGTTAATTCAATTCACTTAATCCCCCATTGCCCCATGTACATTAGGTAGAGTGTGAGTCCACCAGGACAGATAGGGAAAATGCTTGAGTACCTGAATGCAAACCACTTAGGCTATAAGTGGTATACTGTGTATATATATATATATATATATATATATACACACTGTATATATTTTTTAAAATAAATAGATACCTAGATGCAGCACGTTGAGTGCTACAATATTCTGTTAGAGAATACTTGAGTAAGTTGGCATCTATGAGCCTATATTTAGGTGCCCCCTTATACCATGTCAATAGCAGGTATACATGTGCAGCCTATGTTAAGCATGTAAATGTTGCTCCCACTCAGATGTCACCCAGGCTTCTCCTTTGTGAACCTCCCCTTGCATTTAAATTCTAAATGAGCTGCATGTGTCAGATATAGAAAAACAGTAATGGCCCAATGCTATAAATGGTGCTAAAAATTGCATGCAGTAATTTGGGCGTGTGCCCAATTCCTGCATGCAATTTAATTGAATAAAAAGTTAATTAGGGATAAATTCTATAAGAGGCGCCTAAAGATAGGTGCCTAACTTAAATTGTCTTCAATTATGAGCTAGACGACACGGTAGACCAGGACAATCCCTCCTATTTTTTTTTACACCCCTCCTTCTCCCCCCCCCCCCCCCCCGCATGCGCTTACCTGCCATTTTTAATCCCTGGTGGTCCAGTGGTGTATGTGGCAGGAGCGATCTTTCCGCGCCCTGCCCCATGTTGAGCCTCTCTGTCCTGTTCATTTTTGGCAGCCAGCAGAGTACCTGACAGGGCCGAGCTCCTCGTGCTTCCTGCTCAGCCCCGTGCTGCTCTCTGAATGGCTGCCGCCAGTTATTTTCCCTATTGGGTGCACCGCTGCCTGCCAAAAAGGAATGAGACAGAGAGGCTCAGCACGGGGCAGGGTGCTAAAAGATTGCTCCTGCCCCATACACCGCTGGACCACAAGGGATTATAAATGGCAGGTAAGTGCGCACTGGGGGGGGGGGGGAGGGGGTTAAAAAAGTTAGACGGCTAGGACGGGAGACAGGAGGCATCCCTCCTGTCCCGGCCTAACACTAGACCACCAGAGGTATGAAAGTGAGGCAGGGTGGGTATAGAGCCTGGCAAGAAGTGAGGGGGGCTAGGTACAGAGCCTGGTAGGGCAGAGAGGGAAGAGGGCTGGGTGCAGAGCCTGGCAGGGCATGGCACTTGAATATTAAGCCCCCATCTTATATTTGAGTCAACCATTTTCGCTCCTTTTGGGGTGGAATTGGGGTCTCGACTTATATTCGGTTTGACTTATATTAGAGTATATACAGTACATAACATAAGCATGCAAAAGGTACTTACATTTAGGCACCAGATTATGAAACGAGGGAACAAATGTAATTCTTACTCTGATATAACATGCATTGATCAGTGTATTATTCCTTTTTTATTATTATTAACTCTGGTACCCTGTAATAACATAATAGTAATGTAATTTATTTTCTTATATACCGCTACATCCGTTAGGTTCTAAGTCCAGCCTCATTCACTTCCTTTATTGCTCAAACTTGAAAACAGTGTAAAGCACAATGAGCTTCCCTCGTAACCTTAGAATGTATTTAAAGACAGTTTGAAACTGGCTTTAAAATGGATTTCTAGCTCAGGGTAAATAGGCACTCACCTGCGGGTTTAGCATCTGTAATAATAATTGTAGCATAATAGTCGTCAAAGAGTTAACTTCAGTGCACTTATTTAAACTGGGTTGTTGTTATTTCAGCATTCATCGGCTCCACATGGTCATCAAAAATTTAATTAATATCCCTGACTGAGCTGTGAATGATATCTCGGGCAACAGTTGCCTATTGCTGTAGAGACAGTGAATGTGTTTGTGAAGAGTGACAGCTTTCAAGAGTAGGCAGACACTCTGTATTCTGCCTAGAAATTTAAAAGCAAAAAAAAAAAGATCATTTTGATTGCCACCTTCTTCCTTGAAGGAGAGGGGAAAAAAATCTCTGTTTTTGCACAGGTACTGTAACTTCACTTATGACAGAAACATCACATCTGTTTCTGCCCTTGTCAACACATCTCACTGTCCACAATCACTCATCATCTCCAGACAGACAGCACTGGAAAAGATCATCAATTGTCAATGCAATTCAGCAGATACACTTCATAAATTTTAATTACGTTCCCAGTGAAAATGAATGGTCAGAAAATATAAAACATCTGCCACCCAGATCATTTACATTTCTCATACAATAAATCACCAACACCATCCAAAACAATGGATTAAATCATAAGGAGTGTGGGAGGTCAAGACAAAAGGAAAGGCATCCATTCTGTGATTACTGTTTGGACTGAAGCCATTACATAGTGTATCGGGTGGGGGGGGGGAGAGAAAGCCCCTCCCTTCAACTTACAAAAAAATAGCAACTGCCTTGGTCTTGTACTCATAAATAAAATATCCCCCATCTTCAATAGAACATACTAATTGATCTATTACTATATCTACAGCAAATGCTAGCATGCTTTAGCAAAAAGAATATCCAGCCAATTATGGCTTAAAAAGTAGACATTCATCATTGGTTTGGCTTGTTCATCTACCAAAAAGGCAGCACAAAGAGATAGTCTCATTTTTAAAAAATCAATTTTTATTAATGTTATGTTCATAAAGATCTCATTTACCTCAAAACTTGTTTTCCATTTTTTTAGGATTACATGCAGTGGTGTCAACGTGTCATGCAGCTGGCCAGTCTGTCTTGTATAATGGGCCTAGCTGCAGAGCCCCTGGAGGGCTATTTAAAGTTGACTGTCCTAAACTAATTAGAGAATTTTGGACAAGCATGTTTTATTTAGAAAGATGGGTGGGCTGATGGTTCTCCTTTCTCCTTCAGCTCAGTCTGAACCAGGGCTGGGATCCCGGCACCAGAAGCCTTCATTTGCAACCACCTGCAGTTTTGTTTCTTTTACCTTATTTTTCCAGTCGCCTCCTGTCCTGCTTAAGGGAATGGGTCCCAAACATTTCCTGGCCAGTCGGGTTTTTAGGATATCCACAATGAATATTTATGACAGAGATTTTGAAAACCCGACTGGCCAGGTGGTCCCTGAGGACTGGGTGGAATACCACTGTCCTAGGGGACCCCCAGTAAGTTAGGTTTTCATGATTTCCACAGTGAATATGTATGAGATGAATCTGCATTCACCGGAGGCAGTGCATTCAAATTGATCTCAGTCATATTCATTGTCGTTGGCATATTGAGGGAGGTTGGCACCATCGCTGTACCACTCCCCACTCTTTCTCGCCGCTTGAGGCCCCCCTCCCCATACCTCTTGAAATGTTTGCCAGCATGTTCCACCTGCTGCTCACACTGGCCTCAACTCCCTTCTGATGTCACATCCTGGTCACATGACCAGCAACAGCAGTTCACAGCTGCAGCAGATGGGTAAAACAGTCAGAGGTGAGCCTTTTTCTCGGGGACTCATTTGTTAGGTGTGAAATTGTGAGCATGCTCTTTTGTCTGCTGCTTATTTGTCAGGGACTATATTGCCAGGGGAATTTTTATCGTTTATTTTGTCGGGGCTATTTTGACCTGGTACCCAAAGTGCCACCACCTATTTATTGGTAGTTGGATTTTTGACCACATTATTCCTTGTTTATAGTTCTTTACATTGGATACCTATTAACTGAAGCATTAAGTTTGAAATAAAAGTGCAGGTTTTTAGGGCATTATGGGTTACTTTTAATTAAGTTGCATAGTATATGTGCATCAGGAAACTGAGGTTGCATAATTATGCACCAGTAATTTATAAACTATATGAGAGGGGCTGTACAGTTTTTAAAACTGGCAAATGTGTGTCTTAAAGTTTAAGGCTACTGAGCAAAAGTATGCACACCCAATGGATATGCACATATGTAGGATTACCAGATGTCTAGGAAAACCCGGACATGTCCTCTTTTTAGAGGACTGTCCGGGGTCTTGGACGGACTTTCCACAACCCAGCAGTCCCGGATGGACTTTCCACAACCCAGCAGTTTGTCTGAGTTTTGGAAAGTCCCAACAAGCTCTGGCCACATCTGGAAGGCATCTGAGCATGCGCGAATAACGTCAGAGACGTCTGTGCATGCTCCAGGCCTTCCAGATGCAGTCAGAGCTTGTCAGGGGAGAGGAGGTTTGTGGGGGTGGGGCTGGAAGCTGAACTGGTTAGGGCTGGGACAGAATGGGATGGAGCCAAAGGTGGAACAGAGTGGGGCCATGTGTCCGGAGTTTTGCAGCCTGAAAAAAATGGTAACGCTACACAAATATATGAGCTCTGAGGCCATGATTCTGCAAAGTACATCTAAAGCTAGGTGCTGTTTGGACATCCGAGATAGGCATCCTTTGTAGATGGACGCCATAGGTAGCTCAGTGTTATACAAATTAATCAAAGGATGCCAATATTGAAAACATGCCCATTCCACACCCACACTTATTTCATTAGGCATGAGTTTTCCCAATGGGCGTCCATGAAATTGTGGAGGTGTCTACAAAGTGACATCCACATCCTCTGGACATCCATGTGCTAATTATCACTCGTTAAGACCCTTAAATGGCTTATTAACCACTTCATTTGGACGCCTAAGTCCTGCTCAGCATTAGACAGGACTTAGGCACCCTTTATGGAATAAAGGCCTGAATGTGCAAGCATGAGGGCATTAACAATTTGGGGAATGCTGACACCCTTTTCCTGTTATATCTAATCATGAAGGATACTTCTTTGTCCCAGCTAGAGGAGGAACCTGAAGGCGCCAATTAGAGCCTTGGTGTGCCTTACCAAGCATTTGAATAAAAGTAACATAGTAACATAGAAGATGACAGCAGATAAAGACCCGAATGGTCCATCCAGTCTGCCCAACCTGATTCAATTTAAATTTTTTTTAATTTTTTTTCTTAGCTATTTCTGGGCAAGAATCCAAAGCTCTACCCGGTACTATGCTTGGGTTCCAACTGCCGAAATCTCCATCAAAACCTACTCCAGCCCATCTACACCCTCCAAGCCACTGAAGCCCTCCCCAGCCCATCCTCCACTAGATAAATGTCTACATTGTTGTACATGCCAGGAGCCAAAGGGAAGTGGAAAGAAAGGGATAGCACAGAGATAGGATAGGACATAGGTATGAATTTAGGGCTATGAGAAGCTGTGTTATAAAGGTTGTTAACCCAACTGCTATTAAACATAGACATTGTAATGCTGTACCATTCACTATACTGATCCTATGTAACTTTCAGCTGAAAAGCCAATGATTTTCTCTATTCTCCCAAGAAGTTTCCGCTTCTCCTCGACTGTGCTCCTAAGGAAGTACTTCTCTGATACTTGCATCCTTTAAGGAAAGTCTTTTGCTTCAGAAAAATCATAGGGCAGTGAATTCCATAGCCCTCCTAACACCATGCAGCTATTTTAAGTCCCCGTCATAAGGTGTATACATAAAGTAGTTTACACTTAATCACAAAACACAGTTCACTCAGTTTCTTCCAATCCACATGGGTCAGTCCCTTCTCAGAAAGCTGAGATAGTTATTCCTTAGTTTTGTCTATGGATCACAGATGGTTAAAACTGTTCTCCCTTCCTCCCCCTTTTCCCAGTGCAGCTCTTTATTTAGCAAAAAAAAAAAAAAAGGCATAGGTGTTTAAGAAAAAAGACAGCCTTTCTTTACTCAAGAGTCAAGACAGAGACAGGCAGCTCTAGCATGCCCTCCATTTTCCCCAGTACAGAGCCTGTTAGTCTATGCTTTGCCCCACCCCCCTCCTCCCATTTGTGAAATCCTATCAAACACTGAACTTCAAGTTTTAAAAGGGAGGGGATGAAAATTAACCTTCCATTTCTCAGGGCTCCTCCTTGAGTCAGAATCTGATAGAAAGAGTTGGAAAGTCTTCCCCTGCCTTCATTTGTTCTGGTTCTGTCTCCTGCTCCATGAGTCAGCTCCGTGTCTCTTCAGGTAGGGGCCCTTCCCTTCTTCTAGGAGATTCTATGAATATTTATTCTTTCTCCAGAGAAACAGACTCTTCTTTTTTCTCCCAGATGTTTTACTGCTTAGCTGAATTAATCTGACAATAACTTGGAGCAGTGTTTTTCAACCTTTTTTGGGCAAAGGCACACTTGTTTCATGAAAAAAATCACGAGGCACACCACCATTAGAAAATGTTAAAAAATTTAACTCTCTGCCTATATTGACTATATATAAAGTAATTCTCTTGAATAGGAATCAAATAAACACACAGAAAGTATTTTATAATTACTTTATTACGAAATAAAAATTATAAAAATTATAAAATACTTTATTCAGTGCGAAACCTGGGCCTGTTTGGCTGAACACAAAGCTGATATTCTGGCTGGAATCGAAGAAAGACACACACGTAGCTCTTCGTCAACAGCTCTCAGTCTCTCTCTGTATTTGGTTTTTATAGCATACAAAAATAGACAAATATACCCTCCATCCTTTTTATTAAACCACAATAGCAGTTTTTAGCGCAGGGAGCTGCGCTGAATGCCCAGCGCTGCTCTTGATGCTCATAGGCTCCCTGCGCTAAAAACCACTATTGCGGTTTAGTAAAAGGTGACCATATTGTAAAATATAGACAGCAGATATAAATTCAGAACTGTGCATAGTAAGTGAAGGGAAGTTTTCATCTCTGGGAATTTACCCAGTTAACTATTAAGTTATTTGGGCAAATTCCTTTGAAAACTGTGGTAATACTGCCTCCACTTTGCTAAATTTAAAATAAAATCATTTTTCCTACCTTGTCTGGTGATTTCTGGTTGCACTTTCTTCTTCTGACTGTGCATCCAATCTTTCTTCCCTTCTATCAGCCTGTATGCTTTCTCTCCTCCACACCTCATTCCCTCCCCCAACTTTTTCTTCCTCTCTCCCTGACCTTTCTTTCTTTTTTTCTGTTTCTCTTCTTTCCTTCTGTTTCCCTGCCTGCCCCCTTTCTTTCTTTCTCCCTGCCATTCCCCAAGCCACTGCCACTGCCGCTGCCATCGGGGAACAGGACCCACCAATGGATAACAGGCCCCAAAGCCGATGCCGACGCATGCTCTCCCTGACGTCAATTCTGCAATCGGAGAGGAAGTTCCGCCCAGCCAGGCAGCGATTGGCTGGCCCGAACTTCCTCTCCGACTGCAGAATTGACGTCGGGGAGAAGAAGACTTATCGGCTCGATAGATTAGATCGCCAAGACAAAGTGAGTCCTGGGTGATCGACTCACTTTGCCTTGGCGAGCTACTGGCGCCCCTGCCTCGGGCCCCCTGTCAGCTCCGGGCCCGGCGGCCCTGCGGCACACCAGGCAACATCTCACGGCACACTAGTGTGCCGCGGAACAGCGGTTGAAAAACACTGACTTAGAGGCTACTTGGATTCCCTAAAACGGTTCTTTCTCCTCCACGCCCCCTCCCCCCGCCCTAATGGTTCTCTAGTAAGGAAAAGTTAATTTTTAAAGGTAGGCTGGGTTTCTCCATTACAACTTTTTTTTAGGTTTTATGCTCAATTGTGTTGTAGGTGTTTCCTGTGTGTCCTCATAATACATGTCTTGCAAGTGAATCCACTGTGCAGCATGCAGCACCTGTTTAAGGAGCAGGCAACAGTTTGGAAGTGACTGCATAGGGATTCCTATATACATTTACCAACACACATGTCTGGTAGATACAACTTCTATTCCTAGATGTTTAGAAATTCAAAATTAAGATGTTTATTTTCCAGCTAACATAGAAACATGAAATATGATGGCAGATAAAGGCCAAATGGCCCATCTAGTCTGCCCATCCGCAGTAACCATTATCTCTTTCTCTCTCCGAGAGATCCCACGTGCTATCCCAGGCCCTTTTGAATTCAAACACAGTCTAAGTCTCCACCACCTCTTCTGGGAGACTGTTCCATGCATCTACCACCCTTTCTTTAAAAAAGTATTTCCTTAGATTACTCCAGAGCCTATCATCTCTTAACTTCATCCTATGCCCTCTCATTGCAGAATTTCCTTTCAAATGAAAGAGACTTGACTCGTGTGCATTTACATTACGTAGGTATTTAAACATCTCTATCATATCTCCCCTCTCCCGCCTTTCCTCCATAGTATACAGTACAGATTGAGATCTTTAAGTCTGTCCCCATATGCCTTATGATGAAGACCACATAGCATTTTAGTAGCCGTCCTCTGGACCAACTCCATCTAGGTTTTTATTAAGAGTACAACCCCCTCCCCCCCCCCTGAATTTATTGGTATTTATATACCACAGTTACTCTTGCTGGGTCCCTTTTCTGGTGAAATCAAACATATATGTTTGTGTCCCATAAGACTATCAAAGAAGTTGCTCATTATTATTAGATATTTTAACATGGCTTAATGCCACCAACCTTGCCATCTTGACTGATAGACCTCCACCCTTCAAAGATGGTCATGGCTTTTTTCTTTGCTTTTTAAAGGATTACTTCCTGTCACCTGACTACTACAGCAAATAAACAGCAGTGTTGCTAGTTTTCAAGCCCCGTGGCGGGTTTTTGGGCTAGTTTTAGTTTTGTTTTAGGCGGGTTTGCTACTTGTATCATCAATTCTCCTCTCCTCACTGCAGTGCTGGCAAACTTCAAGATTTTCTTTTATTGGTTCTGCTGCAGCACAACGGGCTAATCACAAGTGAGATTCTGAGGTTATTTGTGATTGGTTCATTTTGCCCCAGCTGAACCAATGAAAATTTAGTAAGTAGTGAGTGAGCCAATGATGACAAGACTAGAACAGCATGTACTGGAGCACGGTGGAGGGCAGGAGGAGGTAAGAGGAAGCAGCCAAGCAATGGAAAGAGTGATTTTGGGGGAATTGCAGAGATAGGAATGGCAAAATGAGAAGGGTGTTAGAGATGTTAGAGCAGTGTTCTCAAACTCACGGCCCGGGGGCCACATGAGGCCCACCAGGTACTATTTTGAGGCCCTCGGTATGCTTATCATAATCACAAAAGTAAAATAAAACAGTTTCTTGATCATATGTATCTTTAACTATAAATTACAATATTATTATTAAGACTTAGCCAAAAGGAAAGATTTATAAACTATAAAGAGTTTTGCCACATGCAAAATTGTCATTTCTTTAATAAGACGTTAACTATTTTTTTCTGAGGCCCTCCAAGTACCTACAAATCCAAAATGTGGCCCTGCAAAGGGTTGAGTTTGAGACCACTGTGTTAGAGGGACTTGAAGAGGAGAGGCTAGCTGTAGAAAGGGGGTACTGGCTAGGAGATAACTCCCCCAGACACTCATCAGTATTATAACTGAAAGAAGGAATCCTGGCTAGGAAAGGGGGAAAAGAACTGAGGGAAAGAGGATGTTTATGTTTATTAAAAATTTTATATATTCCATATATAGCTAAAAAGGATCAAAGCGGTTTACAATATAATTCATACAAAGTTTGAAAAGAATTCCATTCAAATAGAAAAGAAAAAGATGGAGAAGAGGCTAATAGACTGAAGAAGGAGAAGACTAGACAGAGACAGAAACATCACAGACTTCTCCACCACAGCTATCTTCCTCTCTGACCATCATCTGATAACTCACAATTCATCATCCTTCCCCCTCCCAGACCCAGCTAATCTCAACCAATACATTTAGGCTATTGACCCTTGCATCCTGTCTACCACTGTTTCTCCCCTCCTCTCAACCACTATGCTATACATCTTTCAGTGAGACTGTCTCCTCCTATAATACCATTCTCTCTTCTGCTCTACATACCCTTGCTCTTCCCACTCCACGTACTGTAAGGTGTGCCAAACCCCAGCCCTGGTTGACCTCTAAAATCTGCTACTTATGTTCCTGTGCCAGGTTTGCTGAATTTCTTTGCCTCAAATCCTGTACTCATGTTGACTTCATGCATTTCAAGTTTCTTCTGACCTCTTTCCAGTCTGCTCTTTCACTTGCCAAACAAAAATGCTACATCCATTTGACTTACTTTCTTGGCTCCAACCCTTGCTGTCTCTTTGCTACACTGAACTCTCTACTCAAAGTACCCTCACCTCCAACCCCTCCATTGCTTTCCCCCCAGACTATGGCTGAGTATGTACTTCTATGACAAGGTTCATAAAATTAACCCTTTGTTCTCAACCAAGTCACCTCCACTTCTCCCTCCCCAAGTCCACTCTTTCAACCCTCCTTCTGCCCCTGCCGCCTTTTCTTCCTTTCCTGAAATCATTGAAGAGGAAACTTCACATTTTCTTTCTTCCTCCAAACTCATTATCTGCTCCTCTGATCTAATTTCCACTCATCTATTCAGCACTATCTCTTCTACTGTCATCACTTCCATCTGTCACATCCTCAATCTATCACTTTCCACTATAACTGTCTCTGATGTCTTTAAACATGTCATAATTATACCACTCCTCAAAAAACCTTCACTGGACCCTACCTGCCCTTCCAACTATTGCCCCATCTCCCTCCTTCTCTTCTTTTCCAAGCTATTGAATATGATGTTCACTGCCATTGCCTAGACTTTCTGTAATTACTTTCTGTAACTATTCTTGACTCACTCCAATCAGGCTTTCACCCCCTGTACTCTACAAAAACTGCTGTTGCTAAAGTCTTCAATGACCTGTTCCTAGCCAGATCCAAAGGCCTCTATTCTATCCTCATCCTTCTCAATCTATCTGCTGCTTTTGACACTGTAGACTACTACCTTCTCCGTGATACACTCTCCTCACTTAGATTTCAGGGCTCTGTTTTTTCTTGGTTCTCTTATCTTTCACATCACACTTTTAGAGCTTTTTTTACAAAGGTGCGCTAGGGCCAGTGTTCCCTCTAAGCTGCGCTGGCGTGCGCTGGCGCACAAAATATTGCCTCGCAGCGCACAATGTCACGTCACAGCGCACGGCGTACGGAGATGGCAGGCCGCGGCGAGAGGAGAATCGGGCGAGTTGGCGCTGGCGCCCGATATTTTTAGCGCACGGGGAAAAAATTTTGCTCACACCACCCGCCCGCTTAGAGGGAGCACTGGCTAGGGCCTTAATGCGTGGAATAGTGCGCACTAAATTGCCGCGTGTGCTAGCTGCTACCGACTCCTTTTGAGCAGGTGGTAGATTTTCAGCTAGCAGGCGCTAAAGCGCACGCTAATCCGGTGCGTGCATTAAAAACGCTAGCGCACCTTTGTAAAAGGAGCCCTTAGTGTTTGAAGTAGATCCTCCTCCACTGCTATCCTGGGACCTCTTCTTTTCTCCATCTATACTTGTTCCCTTAATGCTCTGATATCTTCCCATGGATTTCAATATCACCTGCAGGGAGGTTTCCTTATTCACACCTGAAGGTTAGACCTCTCTGACATCATGAAGCCTGAACCATTGTCTGCCAGAAATCATTCCAGCATGAACCATGCAAGAAGAGAAAGAAGAAAACATCTTTGCTGTTTTTTGCCTGATGCATTCTGGGTATGTACCAGAACTGTATTCTAGTCAAGGACATCC
The DNA here is from genome assembly GCF_902459505.1 of Geotrypetes seraphini. Taxonomy (NCBI): domain Eukaryota; kingdom Metazoa; phylum Chordata; class Amphibia; order Gymnophiona; family Dermophiidae; genus Geotrypetes; species Geotrypetes seraphini. The sequence continues at coordinate 174,039,430 of NC_047085.1, read as the reverse complement.
AGCTATGCCTACATGCTCAGCCTGTGTGAATCTTGTGGGAGGTATTGCTCCTGTGCTGTTCTTATCTAACGAAGTCACTTCTGTTTCACAGCCTGTGTGAGACTCTATACAGAAAGGCTATTCATCTAAGTTTTGTTTCTGGATTGGTCCTGAGAGGTCATCTGACGAGAACCAAGTAGAAGGTGCCTAATTATTGATTTGTCTATGTTGGGATGTAAGGAAGCTTGCATTTTATCATAGGTTTCTCTGCATATCTTCTTTAATATTTAAGACCTGAAAAGTTACCTCTTGTGACTCTGCCTGAGAAAGAGAAACCAGACTTTTATACAGATCTGGATTCCATCACATAAAGGAAACCTTTGCTGCCAATCTAATTTACAGCTGTTCCAGTATCTATCGGACTTTGTTCCTAATCAGAAGAATTTCCATATCTGCTAAGTGGAGGAAAGACACCGATTCCTTCTCCCCGATTTTGCTGAGGCCTGATCTATGAGGTGAGAATAAGGAATTATATGTCTTTTCAGCTGGGTTAGAGAGAGAATTCTATTGTCTTTGGGACAAGGAAGTGAAGTACCTATAGTGATAAGCTATATTTTTAGTTGCTGCTAATCAGGAATTATTATTATAAGGAACTAGCTGATGACCCGGCGTTGCACGGGTATTTAATTATAGCAATAACACAGTAAATGGATTGAAATAAAGATACTTTATAGTGGTGAATGAAATTATTTTTTTACAGCTTTATAAAAAGTACAATAATCAAATTATAATATGAAATATTTGACAAAATGAATACAATACAACTAACACAAAACTTGATTATAAACAACAATTTTAGTTTCACCTCCAGGAGCAAGAACATATAAATTCTTGGGTGAACCCACCCTTGATCAAGCAACATAGAGTTGTCCATGGGAAAAACAGAGGGATCTTAAATCCACTCCACAGTATGTAATAGTCTGTCCCTGTGATTTGTTGATTGTGATAGAGAATGCAAGTCTCACTGGAATTTGCAATCTCTTAAACTGAAAAGGAAGATCTGTTGGAATAAGTGGCATCCAAAAGTTTCAGTATTGATTTAAACAACTCAATATGTGGAAACTCAGGTTGAAAAGAAACTCCATGTAGTTTGTTCCCGGTTCAGAATGGAACCTGTGTTCCTAGTTCAGGATATGTGAGTACTCATGTAATGTAATAACATTATGAACTGGGGTGCATGAAGGAAACAGTTACATACACAGTTAGAACATACAAAATCTATATGTATGGTGTCCGTGGTAGAATAGAAACGATGTCCCTAGTGGTTATAGTGTCATAGAAAGTGTTTTATAGTTGGAATTACAGTGTGAATGGCAGCTTTTTACATTTTTTCCATTGACATGAATGGGTGAAATCAGATTTTCTGTTTGTAGCTCCGCCCACGTGTGCAGGTGGGCAGCGAGACCCCCAGAACATATCACCCCAGGTAGTGAGGGATCTGCATACCAAGTTTTGTTCAAATCGGTCAAACCGGTTTTGAATTACAGTGAGAATGGCAGGTTTTTACATTTTTTCCATTGACATGAATGGGTGAAATAAGATTTTCTGTTTGTAGCTCCGCCCACGTGTGCAGGTGGGCCGCGAGACCCCCAGAACATATCACCCCAGGTAGTGAGGGATCTGCATACCAAGTTACGTTCAAATCGGGCAAGTCGTTTTTGAATTACTGTGAGAATGGCAGCTTTTTACATTTTTTCCATTGACATGAATGGGTGAAATCCGATATTATATTTGTAGCTCCGCCCATGTGTGCAGGTGGGCCGCGAGACCCCCAGAACATATCACCCCAGGTAGTGAGGGATCTGCATACCAAGTTTCGTTCAAATCGGTCAAGCCGTTTTTGCGTGATCGCAGCACATACACACACACATACATACACACATACATACCTCCGATTTTATATATATAGAAGATTATTATTATTTAGTGTGTAAGAATTAGCTTTACTCATTTATCTAGCAAGTGTGGTGTAATAATTATGTACTGAGTTTCATATATGTATTCGGATATTTTGTGAATAATAATTAGTGATTATTTGCAGCTGGCTTATGAATTATATATTTTTATATTTCTATAATAAAGTATTTCACATAGCCTGGATCTCTGTGTCGTGTAAGTAGGCAAAGCTTGCTGAACCTGGATGAGGTTTTCGCTAGTACCTGACTAAGACAGGCACGTATTTGTTTATGTAACTGATTAGTCATCCATAAATCTTACTACACATCTCTATGCTAATAACTCCCAGAGCTACCTCTCTATATCAGAAATCTCTGCAAAAATCCAGGTCTGAGTTTTCATACCCAGCATGTATACCTACATGCATTCCTCTAGTCCATGAAGCCTCCATGGTAGTCACTTGGATGTCTTGCTGCTCCAGTGTGGCAGACCACACTCCTCACAAAACATTAGCAGGATAGTACCATTCCTTCACCTTAACGGAGGGCTGCAGGCTGCTCTCAGGATAAGTCAGGACCTCTAACTGGAGGATACCTCTGGACCCTCATCCTCTTATCCTATGGGTAACGCAGGTGAGGCCCTATAGAGAAGGAGATGAAACAGGAAGGAAGCTAAAACAGAGGAAGTGGACTGCCAAAGGGATTGGTGGTAGTTATTGTGGAGCAGTTTCCACCTCAACTTCTGTTGACAATAATGGTGGTGAGACTAGATGGAGCAAATTGGGAAATAGCCTGTTGCTCACCTGCAAAATTAAAATGAAATTAGGTTTTCTGGACATGGAAATACATTATTACACAAGGCTAATTCTAAAACTAGAGATTATTATGTTGGCTTAAGAATGGACTATTTCTTAGAAGAGGGACATTTAAAAGAGGTGGCAAGAGAGACAGAGTAGGTACAAGAGTGTCAAGCTCTCCTCCAGAAGGTTTCTAGAAATAATTGGTAGATATAGATGAAGATGGGAATGGCCATAAAGGAAGTAGGTTTGTCAGGCCTTGATGGAATGGGCAATTACAAAGACTTACAACTGAAAACTGGCAGTTCTTTCTTATTGGCAGTGATAACTGTGAAATGTGATGATAAAGTGAACATTCATGAGAGGAAAGTATATTAGATTGTGAATGTCGCTTATAGACATATTGAATAGGATCGGCCTCAGCACTGAACCTTGAGGGACTCCACTACTCACCTTTCCTTCCTCCAAGCAAATTCCATTAACCACCACCCTTTTATGTCTGTCTGTCAACCAGTTTCTAATCCAGTTCACCACTTTGGGTCCTAACTTCAGCCCATCAAGTTTGTTCAAGAGCCTCTTATAAGGAACTGTGTCAAAGGCTTTGCTGAAATCTAAGTAAATTACATCTAGCATATGTCCTTGATCTAATTCTCTGGTCACCCAATCAAAAAATTAAATCAGGTTTGTTTGGCAAAATTTACCTTTAGTAAAACCATGTAGCCTCAGATCCTGTAACCCAGTGGTTCCCAACCCTGTCCTGGAGGACCACCAGGCCAGTCGGGTTTTCAGGCTAGCCCTAATGAATATGCATGGAGCAGGTTTGCATGTCTGGCACCTCCATTATATGCAGATCTCTCTCATGCATATTCATTAGGGCTATCCTGAAAACCCGACTGGCCTGGGGGTCCTCCAGGACAGGTTTGGGAACCACTGCTGTAACCCATTAGATTTTAGGAATTTCACTATCCTTTCTTTCATCAACACTTCCATTATTTTTCCAATAACTGAAGTGAGGCTTACTGGCCTGTAGTTTCCTGCTTCATCTCTGCGACTACTTTTATGAATAGGGACCACATCCACTGTTCTCCAATCCCCACTCCTGTCTCCAGAGAGTTGTTTAACATATCTTTAATAGGACCTGCCAGAACATCTCTGAGCTCCCTCAGTATCCTGAGATGGATCCCGTCTAGTCCCATTGCTTTGTCCACTTTCAATTTTTCAAGTTGTTCATAAACACTTTCTTCCGTGAACGGCGTGGAATCTATTCAATTTTCTTGTGTAACTTTGCAAGACAATCTCGGTTCTTCTCTAGGATTTTCTTCTGTGAACACAGAGTAGAAGAAGTCATTTAGTATGTTTGCTTTTTCCTCATCACTCTCCATATATCGGTTCATAGTATCTTTTAATTTTGCAATTCCATTTTTCATCTTCCTCCTTTTACTAATATACCTGAAAAAAATTTTGTCTCCCTTTTTTTATATTTTTAGCTATTTGCTCTTCTACTTGTGCTTTCACCAGATATATCTCTCTCTTGGCTTTTTCACTTTCACCTGGTAGTCCTTTCTGTATTCCTCTTCTTGGGTTTTTTAATATTTCAGGAATGCCAACTCTTTTGCCTTTATTTTCTCCACCACTAGTTTGGAGAACCATATTGGTTTCCTTTTTCTCTTGTTTTTATTTATTTTTTCACATAAAGGTCAGTAGCCATTTTTTAGTGCTCCTGTCAGCTTAGACCACTGTTTTTCCACTTCTCATGTCCTCCTATCCTAACAGCTCTTTTTTCAGGCACTCTCCATATTTCTAAAGTCTGTACATTTGAAATCTAAGACTTTGAGTTTTCTGTGGCCGCTCTCCACTGTAGCTGTTATATTAAACCAAACCGTTTGATGATCGCTGCTTCCCAGGTGGGCACTCACTCGAACATTAGAGATATTCTCCCCAGTTGTGAAGAACAGATCAAATATCGCTTTTTCCCTCATGGGTTCCATCACCATTTGTCAGAGCAGAGCCTCTTGAAAGGCATCCACAATCTCCCTGCTTCTTTTCGATTCTGCAGATGGAATTTTCCAGTCTGCATCCAGCAAGTTGAAATCACTCAACAGTAGCACTTCCTCTTTCTTTCCAAACTTTTGGATATCTGCAATCAGATCTTTATCTCAAGAAAGATTTAGTAGCACTAGAAAAAGTTCAAAGAAGAGTGACCAAGATGATAAAGGGGATGGAACTCCTCTCGTTTGAGGAAAGACTAAAAAGATTAGGGCTCTTCAGCTTGGAAAAGAGACGGCTGAGGGGAGATATAATTGAAGTCTACAAAATCCTGAGTGGAGTACAATGGGTATAAGTGGATCAATTTTTCACTCCGTCAAAAATTACAAAGACTAGGGGACACCCGATGAAGTTACAGGGAAATATTTTAAAACCAATAGGAGGAAATTTTTTTTCACTCATACAATAGTTAAGCTCTGGAACGTATTGCCAGAGGTTATGGTAAGAGCAGATAGCGTAGCTGGTTTTAAGAAAGGTTTGGACAATTTCCTGGAGGAAAAGTCTATAGTCTGTTATTGAGAATGACATGTGGGAAGTTACTGCTTGCCCTGAATTGGTAGCATGGAATGTTGCTGCTCTTTGGCTATTCATTTGTTCTTAAGTTCATTCTTGTGCATAAGGATTGGGGGTGGGGAGCACAGCTAAAGATTGAATGAGGATGCTAAGGCTAGAAGCCTAGAAGCATTAGGGGCAGAAGGGTCATTAGTTTAAATGTTAAAATCACCACACATGAGAAAAGGAAATGTAAGTTCAAAAAAGAAGGAAAGTAGAAGTCAAAGTCAGTGAAAAAGGAAGAAAGGGATTTATTAGGGGATTGGTAAATGCTACTTGGAGTGGATTTTGAAAGAAGAAAAGCAGTGATACTGAAGTGTACGAAGAGGTTGAAATCTACAAGAGGATGAAAGTAACAGCCCATCACTACCTCTATGACAAACTGGGTGAGGTGTATGGGAGACAAGGTAACCTCCATGACACAGGGCAGCAGCTGAAGCAGAGTCTTCAGGGCAGAGCCAGAGCTCAGACAGTTTATTATAGCCAGTTAAGTGCTGGATATTGAAAAGACAATTGTTAAAAATTATATGACTGCTGCAAAAATCCCATGCCTGCTTGAATTATGATTTCATTTTAGAACTGGGGTATTCTGACCCCAAAAGGCTATAATTTTGCATTACTTAGTTCGTATTGCTAAAGTCTTTCCCTTTATCTGTGACTAACAACTCTTTAAAATTCTGCAACTACTGCGATGTGCTACCACAGGTGTACATCTGAAGAATGCAATAAAGGGGCATGCTGTTGGGGGTTGATATTCAAACCCCTTAGACACACATACTATCACACCCAAGTTCCACTCCTCTTTCATGCACAGAAGTTATTCACTCCCTAAACTGTACTCCCTTGGGTGATTTTAATATTCACTTTGAGTATTCATCATCACTCACTGTTGCTGAATATCAGTTTATGGTAATGTGCAACTAATTCATTGTGTTATCCATAATATAGTAAAGGGCTTATTCTGGATCTTGTGCTTGTACCGACCTCCATTACTCTTAGAATGTCCTGGAGTTCTGTTCAGAATTCCCTAGTGCCCTAGACTGATCAGTCTTATTGTTTTTAAATTATTCTTCTTAATGGAAAAAATAAAGGAATCACATATTGTCTCAGTCATTTAACAGGGACATCATTGATTTTCAATCTTTAAGGGATAATTGGAGTTAAAAAGATGGAGCCCCTGCTGGGCTTTCTACTAAAGCATTGCACGATCTTGGAAAGTTGAATTAGAGAAGTTTGTTAGATCAATTCTGATTGACCCAAAAAACACATTAAGTTGTCTGTATACTAAGGAATTTTCACTCAAATAGAGAGAAAAACAACACTTTTTTGAGAGATATGAGACAAAATCTAATGTTAAATCATAATAGTGCTTAACACATTTGGGCATGCATTATTCTTTGATTGGTAAAGTAAGAGAAGTCTTATCTGTCAAAGAAGTCAAGAGGATAATATTCCATCTGCTTATCAATCTCCTTTCTCTGGTTTGTTGTAAATCTACTGCTTAGTGGCTTCATTGAATGCCCCCTAGTCCTACTATTTTTGGAAAACATAAACAAGTGATTCACATCTTCCTATTCCACTCCACTCATTATTGTATAGACTTCTACTATTTCTCCCCCTAAGTTGTCTGTTCTCTAGGCTACTTTAGCCTTTCCTCATAGGGAAGCCATCCCATCCCCTTTATCATTTTTGTTGCTCTTCTCTGTACCTTTTCCAATTCTGCTATATTTTTTTTGGGTTGCGGCCATCAGAATTACACACAGTACTCGAGGTGCGGCCACACCATGGAGTGATATAAGGGCATTATAACATTCTCATCTTTGTTATTCATTCATTTCCTAATAATTTTTAACGTTCTGTTTGCTTTTTGAGCCATCGCCGCACACTGAGATGAGGGCTTCAACGTATCCTCAAAGATGACACCTACTGTAGATCCTATTCCTGGGCAATGACTCCTAATGTGGAATATTACATCACATATATATCTTGGGTTCCTCTTTCCCACATGCATCTCTTTGCACTTGCTCACATTTTATGTCATCTGACATTCTGATGCCCATCTCACAAGGTCCTATTGCAATTTTTCATAATCCTCTTGCGACTTAACACTTTGAATAACTTTGTGTCATCAGCAAATTTAATTATCTCACTGGTTATTCCTCTCTGGTAATGTTATAGAAATAATTAATTGTAATAGTAGTAGTAGTACTTAGATAGTTGATAAATATACTAAAAGCAATGATCCCAACACAAACCCTTGGGGGGAACCCCACTATTTATTCTTCTCCATTGAGAATATTGATCATTTAACTCTACTCTATCTTTTAACCAGTTCTTAGTCCATCTATTATGGAGTGGCATTTTAGAAAGGACATACAAATTGAAACTCAGATATCTAGGCTGGGAGATCTCAAGTTCCATTAATATTGTTAGGAATTTCCTTGAAGAAAATCAAGCAAGTTTTATGTTTCTGACTGAGACATGGTTATTGTCAATTAATTATCCCAGGTAAATACACAGTTTTGCATCAGACCTCATTGGACAAATGAAGGGACAGGTTCACAGATTATTAGTTTCAGTAAGTTCTCCCTCTCTGGAAATATTGTTTTATGAATTTAAGGAGGATTTGTTTATGGGTTCTTTATGTAGCACTTTGGCAAAGACAACTTTTTTAATGATTTTGGTTCTAGAAATACCTTAAATTATGACCATACCCTACTATTATGGGATGTTAATCTGTACTTAGAAAATATTCAGTTCCAAAAATTATGGACTTTATCAATTTTTAGGCTCACTTGGATTAACATGGCTGAATGATTGCAAAACACATAAAAAGGGGCATCTTTCTACTCAATTTTCCTGGCATTTATTAATTCAACCAAAGTTGTGGCAATGAGTTCCCTATTCAGACTATTACTTGTTAGACTTTGGCACTTATATTTGTCCCAAAAGCCCAAAATGGACATCCATGTGCTTGAAACATCCAAATTCTTATTCAGCAAAGGAAGGATTTGGACATCTAGCACTGCTAGATGCCAAGGAGGAGTATAGTGGGTAGGTTTTCGTAGGAATAAGGAGGGCCTAAGATCAGGAAATCCAGAAGTGATTAATGGAGAATGTTCTTACTTAGACATGTTTCAATCACGTTTAGGGTACAAAAAGGTGCTCCGATTGAGCAGATAGTCACAGGGATTAAGGGATAATCTATGTAACCCTTCAGTCTGTATGTCTGTTGGTCTTAACTATTGTTTTAAATTTTTTTAACATTATGTTAAAATAAATGTTATTTTTTTTCTATGTTGTAACTCGCTTAGTAAAAATTAAATTAAGCGACTCATCAAATTAAAATAAAACTTGAAGAAGAGCTGGAGCTTGATGGCCAATCAGGAGCATTTCCTTGTAGAAGTGCTCCTGATTGGCCATTATGCTTTAGCTCTGTCTCCTTGATTGGTGGATATGCAGAGCTCTCCCATGTGAGTGGCAATCAGCGACTAGTATGCTGCGGGATGAAGAAAGGTGTGCGGCTGCATAGCTGTGCAGCTTAGAGAGAACATTGGGCCTAAGCGTACATTATTTATTTATTAGGATTGATTTAATTGTGTTTTCATGAAGAGACTCATCCAAAGTGATTTACAATACGTTGATTAGTAATCAGGTACTCTTATTTCCCCAATCTGTACTGGTAGATTCACAATCTAACTGTGGTACCTGGGTCAATGGAGGGTTAGGTAAGTTGCCCAGAGTCACAGGGAGTAGGCTGGGATTGAACTCACAGCTAGAGAATGACACAGGGATGGATACCCATGGGTTCTCATGGGGCAGAGACCTGTGGGTACCCTTAAGGCAGGGACGGGGACAGAGTCTGCGGAGATGGGGTGGGGTTGGGGACAGAGTCCGCAGGGACAAGGCAGGGACGGGGACAGGAACAGAGCCTATGTGGGCAGGGACAAACTTTGTCCCTGTGTCATTCTCATAAGATTTCTGACTAGTATCAATATGTAAAAACTTAACACATCTTAGACAATTGGCAACTGAATTCAATGATTAAAAAAACTTCTGAAACTGCTTATGGATTTCAATGACCTACTGTTAAGTGATATCATTTGTGATTTGTCTGCTATCTGCAACATCTTTCCATCATGTGCCCAGCCATTCAAACTTCTTATTGTTACTGCAACAGATTCATCCATCATCACTGGCATCAAGGAACATTTCTAACATTTAACAGACACTTATTTTCCTGTTCATCCACTACACAGTTTAGGTTCTCTTCTACACTCATGTCTGAAAGTCAATCTAATTGCCTTCTCAGATGATGTAAAAACATAGGCAACTGAATTAGTGGCATAACGAGGGTGGGAGGTGCCCAGGGCAGTGGCACCCCCTCTACCATCTTATCCGGCCCCCCACCACTGTTCCCCCCCCCCCGCCGCATGTGCTCCTTCCCTTCCTCTGTACCTCTAACTTCCCCAGCATTAGAAGCATCTTCAATTTGCTGCCCGTGCCGGCTTTGGCTCTCCCTCTGATGTCACCTCTGGGTCACATGACCAGAAAGTGACATCAGAGGGAGAGCCAAGGCCGGTGAGGGCAGCACATGGAAGCTGCTGCTCGTGCCAGCAAAGATCCAGAGTTATGGGAAAGGTGCACGCATGGCGGGGGAGGGGTGGGAAGGAGTCAGGGTGTGGAGAGGAGGATAGGTGTTAGCATCCCCATCAAGACAGCACCCGTGGCAGTCCACCCCTGCACCCCGTCCCTTACTATGCCAGTGAACTGAATCTTTGGGAATGTTGTACAAAAGCCCAGATAGAAATGGAAGTCTCTATTTGTGATTTATAAACAGTTGTACAGAACATTATATCTTTTTATTTAATTAAAAAAAAAATTAAATAAAAAATCATAAGTGTTCAAGGTTGATGGGTACAGAGCTAACGGGGACAGGGACAAACTTTGTCCCTGTGTCATTCTGTAGTCAGGGTGTTGATGCAGCAGCTCTAACCACTAGTCCACTCCTCCTCATCAGCAGCAGATGCATAGCCAGGTTTTGTTGTCAGGAGGAGCAGACCTTTCGTAAAATAGGGATGAGTGCAAGGCTACGGAGCTTCTCTGTAGGCACCATTTCATTCAAAATCTGTTTGGGGGAGCTCCTGCCCTCTTGCACCCTTCCTAGCTACATCCGAATTTCCCCGTACATGGCCTCCTTTTCAAGGACATGTTCAGGCGTCCGGACGGCTTTTCAAAACCCAGTACTTGTCTAGCAACAAGCGACGCCGGGATGGCATCTGCGCATGTGCGGATGCAACACAGTGACATCATTGCACCACACCAGCACATGCACGGATGCCGTCCCAACGAGCAAACAGGTTGAGGGGTGGGACTGGGGGCGAGATGGGGCGTGACTAGCGGAATGGGGCGGGCCTGGGGGTGGGGCCATGGGTTCAGATTTTCAATCCCGAAAATCTGGTAATCCTAGCTACGCCTCTAGTTAGCACCTAATGCAGTGTAGTAAAAGGGCCCCTTGATATAATACAAAAATATGAACCTGAAAGGCAAAAGCCATTAAAGATAATAAATAGGTTATAGAAAAACTATGGTGGGAGAACATGCAACTGTTAAATAATAGAGCTGCCATTTAAAAAAAAGGCTGTTTACCACAAAAGGGCTTTCTGTAAACTGACTGTTGAAAGTGCTGTCATGGAAACTCAAGACGCCAAATTCAAGTCTTCACCATATTACTTAATAACCTCAGCAGCTGGGAGGTTCTGCTAATTTGTTAAATGGCAGTCGTTCAGGATACAGTTCTTCTACAAACTCTTGACGTATTTTGGATTTACATTTGTGACAGGAGGAAGTCATTTTATAATTTAAAAAAAATAGATTCTTGTGTTAAATCGCAGTTACTTGTGGGTAAAAAACACATTTCAAATGATTACTATATAAAAGCATATTTTACATGGTGCCAATATCCCTGCATAACGTAAAGAATCATCTATAGTTTGGATTTGAATCAGAATATCAGTCATTCATGTAGCTATATAACACACACAAAAGATTCATATGGTTCAGTATTTTCCTGCACAATAGCATGCATTTCCTCTATACAAGCTTGGTTATTTTATATTTTATTTGTGTTTTAATTTATTTGACTACCTTTATTATTTTATATGGCTCGTAGAATTCTTTCTGCCTAAATTTTAAAGTCCTCTGCTTTGTCTGAAAGTCAAAATACTTTCATAACAAAGTGCCTAAGAAAATAATAAACCTTCTTAATAGTCAATTACTTTCCCCTTTTTCTTTTTGAAAGTATTTTCACGTTTTATAAGATGACTGAAGCCCTGTCTCCAATTCTGAATTTTTCATCTTTGCTTCCTATTTGTGTCATGGAGCATCATCTTTGTAATGTTATTTATTTACAAGTGCATTTTCGGTAAAAACCTTTTCATTCATTAATCCTAATGTGGCTTTCTTCAATGTCTACTTACCATTTTAAATACTTACCATAATTTATAAGCCTTTCTGGAGAACTTCTAAGGTATATTATATGAGCGTTGCTTAATGGAAATCCTTGTGTACAGCAGCTGGGGGGAAAAAAAAAACACTTTCAAAATTTATAGGGGCTTCAAATTTTGATCATAATTTTACAGATGCTGAAGTATTAATATAACATCACACAATTTTTATCAGTGGAAAGGAACTGTTAGAAGATATTGCTTGTTTTTGCTCTCAGTTTGAACAATTTGCTACAATGACTTTATGGATTATAGAAACATAGGAAAAGACAGCAGATAAAGGCCATATGGCTAATCCATGCTGTCCATCCATATCATCCCCTATCTCTTCCTCTGGGTAAGAGATCCTGAATGCCTGTCCCATTCTTTCTTGAATTCAGTTACACTCTTCATCTCAACACCTCCACCGGGTGGTCATTCCATGCATTTATGCCGCAGAGATATTTAAATGTCCTAATCATACCTCTTCTCTCTCATCTTTCTTCAAGACTATGTGAGTCTGTCTCTAAATTCTTATGATGACCACTGACCATATTAATAGCTGCCTTCTGGACTGACTCCATCCGGTTTATATCTTTTTGAAGGTGTGGTCTCTAGAATTGTCCACAGTGCTCTAAATTGGGTCTCACCAGTAGGGTTACCAGATTTTTACACCAGTAAAATCCGGACCCCCCTAGACCCGCCCCCCAGGCCATCCCAGCTCCATCCATCCCCACCCTGTTACGTCCCAGCTCCACCCTCAGCTCCGCCCCAGTCCCGCCTCCGCTGCCTGTTCGTTGGGCAGGAAGGCTGATGCGACGCGATGACATCACTTGCAAGCGTGCATGCAAGTGTCATCACCGCGTTACATCCGCGCATGCACGGATGTCCCCTCCCGACACGATTTCTGTTCAAAACCCAGACAAAGTGCTGGGTTTTGAAAAGCCATCCGGTCCCCCTGACATGTCCTCAAAAGGGGTACATGTCCGGGAAAATCTGGACGTCTGGTAACCCTACTCACCAGAGGCTTATACAGAGGAATCATCACCTCCATTTTCCTGCTGGCCATCCCCTTTGCTATGCACCCAAGCATCCTTCTGACTTTGGCTGTTGCTCTTTTTACCTGTTTGCTCCCCATAAGATCAACAGAAACAATAATAATAATAATAATAATAGTTTATATACCGCAATACCGTTAAGTTCTATGCGTTTTACAATAGATTAAGCGAGGTACAAATTGATTGAATTTAAGAGGGGGGAAGAGGAGAGTTAATAGGACTGGAAATGCGTTGTTGAGGAGAAAGAGATTAACAGGAATCACTATGGAGGAGAAAGAAGATGAGTGGGTCAGTTGTCTAGACACTTTAGGAACAGTTGAGTTTTTATACGTTTTCTGAATTCCTCATAAGTAGTGGGCGAAAGCAGTTGATCTAGGTCTTTACGCCACAATGCTGCTTGATGTGAAAGAAGGTGTTCATGGTGTTTTTTCAGTTTACAACCTCTAACTGGGGGGGAAACGAAGTAGGAATGAGAGCTTCTCTTGTGTCTGTTGGCAGAGAAGGAGAAAAGGTCAATTACAATCACCCCCAGAATTACTTCACCTCTATGCTATACCATTCCCTTGAGTTTCTGTAGCCAAAGTACACGACTCAGCCTTTTTTTTAGCATTAAATTTTAGTTATCAATTTCTAGACCATTCATCTAGCTTTGTTACATCTCTCCTCATGCTATCCACAACAACAGGGGTGTCTATCCTATTGCAGCGTTTTGAATCATTTGCAAAAAAAAAAGCACATCTGACAGCCCTTCTGCAATATCACTCACAAAGGTGTTAGAAAGAGCCATCAGAGGACCGATCCCTGCAGTACACATAATAAATAAAGGCAAATATTTACCACATATATTTAACCACCATGCTCAGCTTTGAATTGTTGGTTGCAGAGTTTAAATCTATATCCAAATATTGAGTGCCAGAAGTTATCAAGGGACTGCTGGTATTCAGGGCTAGTACATGGATGACTTCTGGCTCAGTTTAGATTCCAGCCCCCGGATATAGCACTAGGATGGTCAGAGATTTCTGATGGTATTATCTGGATAATGCTACTGAAAATCTGAGTATGGCCACAGTGAGTGACACATTTAGATAGGAACGCTCCCAACCCCCAATCACTAAATATGAACACTCTATTCAACTTACGGAACATTTCTACTTCTGTGTAAACAACTTGGCACTTCCTGGCCTTGCAACACACAAACTGACGTTAACATTATTAATGTTATCAGATGTACACCGCTATACTCTTTAATTCGTTGTACGTAAAGTTTCTCTTTATTTTTATTGTATTTACAGCTTCTTTTATTGTAAACAGTTTCTTAAATTGTAAACCGCCTAGAAGTCGCAAGATTATTGGCGGTATATAAAAATAAAGTTATTATTATTATTATTACTTGGATAAATATTGCAGATTATCAGGCACTTAATATTTTGCAAGCTAAACCAAGAGAAAAGATGAAGTCTAATAACTCAAACAGAGGAAAAGAAATATGTTTCTGAGAATGTGTGGATTTCTAAACTAACCACTATATTTGTCCAATTTCACAAACCTATATTGGAAATTGGCAACAATTAAGAAGCAAGGCTACCATATTTTTTCACTAACAATAGAAATAAAAATAAAACAGGGGATTTAAGGTCAATTTCACCCCCCACCCCCAACTGATCTTCAAAGCCCTGGTCAAAATGAGCACTTTTTACAAATCTATGCATGCTTTAGGACAGTTACCAAAGGAAGCAGATCCATTATAAATATTGTAAAATAACAAGCATAGATGTATTTTCTCAAGCAGCTCTAACCAGATCCAGGCCATGTTCCCTTGAAATTTTGGTATCCAGGAGATACATACTAGAGAATGACACGAGGGAAAAGTTTGTCCCCGTCCCCGCAACTACCTACCCTGTCCCCGCTCCCATCCTCGTCCCCACAACCACTGTCCCCACCCCGTCCCCATTCTCACAACCACTGTCCCCGCAGCATCCATACAAGCCTCAGTACTGCAATATTTAGCTTATTCCTTCCTTATAAATCAAAGTTCTGGCTGCTGAACTAGAGAAAGAGATGCTCAGCTGGCAGGGCTTTGTTTATAAATTTTTAACAACACAACTAATATACTACTTTATCCTAAAGCAAAAAAAATAAATAAATAAATAAAAATTTTCTACCTTTGTTGTCTGGTTTCTGCTTTCCTCATCTTCTCCTCATTCATTTCCTTCCATCCACTATCTGCCTTCTCTGTCTCTTCCATATGCTCTGTTACTGTGCCTCTCCCTTCCATCTCTCCCTCCACCCCCCCTAATTGATCTGGCACCCATCTTCTTCTCTCCGCTCCCCCCATAGTCTGGAATCTCTCTCTTCCCCATTTCCCTTCAGCATCTGTTCCTCTCCACCCCACCTTCACCAGTTCCCTTCAGTGTCTGTTCTTCCCCACCCTCACCTTCCCCAGTTCCCTTCAGCATCTTTTCCTCCGCATCCCACCTTCCCAGGTCCCTTCAGCATTTGTTCCTCTCCAAACCACCTTCCCCAGTTCCTTTCAGCATCTGTTCCTCTCCACCCCACCTTCCCCAGTTCCCTTCAGCATCTCTTCCTCTCCACCCTACCTTCCCCAGTTCTCTTCAGACTCTGTTCCTCTCTACCCCACCTTCCCCAGTTCCCTTCAGCATCTGTTTCTCCACACCCACCTTCCCCAGTTCCCTTCAGCATCTGTTTCTCCACACCCCACCTTCCCCATTTCCCTTCAGCATCTGTTCCTCTCCACCCCACCTTCCCCAGTTCCATTCAGCATCTGTTCCTCTCCACCCCACCTTCCCCAGTTTCCTTCAGTGTCTGTTCCTCTCCACCCCACCTTCCCCAGGTCCATTCAGCATCTATTCCTCTCCACCCCACCTTTCCCAGTTCCCTTCAGACTCTGTTCCTCTCCACCCCACCTTCCCCAGGTCCCTTCAGCATCTGTTCTTCTCCACCCCACCTTTCCTCCCTTTCTCCCTACCTGCTCCTTATCTTTGTGACAGGCAATTTCTAAATTTGCTTCCTACGAGCAGCTGAAGCATTGAAGTTGTGTGAGGCTGCAGGAAAGGTTGTCTCTGATGACCTTTACAGCAGCCACATATGATTTCAATGCTCCAGCTGTTCGTAGGAAGCAAATTTAGAGAAATTGCCTACCGGAAAGGTATGGGGCAGGGAGAGAGATGCTCAGGCAGTGGTGGTGATTGGGCAGTGCCGGCGATCGAGCAGCAGCGATCAGGAGGGAGGAAGGAAGATGCTCAGGCAGCAGCGGCAATTGGGTGGCGGCAGCAGTGGCAACTATCAGTAAGGAGGGAGGGAGCGCGATCGGTGACTGTTCGCATTCCCTCCCTTAATTGCGGAGACAAGGCCATTCACCGCTCCACAGGGCAGTGAATGGCCTTATCCCCATAGCCGCGGCGAACACTGTTCCCCCCTCCACCGTTTCAGCGGTTTACCCGCAGTCACCCTCAGCTTACCGAGGGTAACAGCTACCGTGTCATTCTCTAATACATACACATGTAAATAGCATCTTTCTGATATCACTATTTACACAAGTAACTAGTCAGTACTGACTCTAAGCATGAGCTAGACGAGGCACTGGCTCAGAGTGCCAGACCTCAAGGATTCCAAAAGATTGACTCCTTTATCCTCCTGGCTAGTGGCAACATTTCTTCTACAACTTCCTCCACCACTTGATCTGTTTCTGTGGCTGCAACACATATTTCATCTACTTAAGTCAGTGGTTGCAGCAAAGAATAAAGGAATATCAAAAATAGATATTTGAGACTCCTGTGTGCTTCTAAAACCCTGCAAGTTTTGCAGTTGAAGTCGGAGGTTGGACCAGTTGAGCCTTGCATATATGCCAAAGTCTCCAAGGTACTTTATTTGCTGGTTGCTGCTGTAGACTTTGGGAGCGGTAGGGGCAGGTGGCAGTCCAGAAGCAAAGGAGGTGTGGAGTTGGAGGGAACATGCATCAGAACTACTTAACAGATGAGGAATGAGATGATGGATGATGGAGGATTTATTGGAAGATGGTGGTAAGATGCTGAATCTAGGGGTATGAGGATTGTATAGAGAGATAGACAGGAGATATGGTTTGGACATGATGAGGAAACATATTGGGCACAGAAGGACTATGTACAGACTTTTAGATAATTCTTGTTAACCACATCAAATACCATGGTATATCATGGTATACAAATAAAATTTTATGTTATGATTATGTTATAGGAAGACAGAGAAAAGATGCTGGATATGGGCATGAGGGGAGATATTAGAGAGATGCTGGACATAGAGGAATATAAAGTGGTGTGAGGGAGATTTTGGACATGGGGAGTCATAGGTAGACAGAGGGCAGATGCTGGATCAGGGAGTAGTCTCACATTATTAACGATATTAAAGATCCTTTCAGGTTTTGGCACGCTGAATGTGTCCTCTTTTGTAAAAACTGATGAAAAGAACATGTTTAATCTATCCACCACTTCTTTTTCCTCCTTCACTACTCCTTTCCTATTTCCGTCAATCATTTTGCACCAGAAAAATCAGAACAGAAAAGGTATCAACTTCCTTATGAAGTTGATGCGGACTAGATCTGTTGGAGTAACTGAATCTCTTCTACAGTTTGATTGTTGGTTCACTCATGAATTGATAATGAATGAGACTGTTAAGCAGACTGGATAGACCATGCAGGTCTTTATCTGATTTCATTAACTATGCTACCATATGAGCATGGATGCAGCATGTTCAAGTTTGGGATTAACTTACAACAGTCTTCTTTATTGGTGGAACTCACACAAATGTAACATACTGTACAGTAGACTACTATGTTATACACATTTATACAACATTTAGGCATGAACAGAGATTATCGGGGGGTATAGACTTAAGAGTAATGTTAGGAAGTACCGTACTTCCTAGTGGTTTTTCTGGTGCACGATGATTGTACTTACTAGAGACACACATTGAATGTAGTGCAACACTGCATGAGTTTACATTTTCGCTCTCCTGTGGTTTCTAATTTAGAAATGTTGGGGCAATATTCAGCTAGGAGAGTTATACATTTTTTTTTAAGCACAGACCACCACCAGCTAAATTAAACCTGGATATTCAATGCAAAGCTATGTTCGGGCACTGGCATTGAACATCCACTGGTACTTACCTGGGCCTCAGCCAATATTCAGCTGGAAAACCACATAATACAGGTGTACTGAGAAGAAGCTTGTCAGTCTGATCTCCCATGACAATTGCTGTCTCAAAGCCTGTCAGTTCACAGAGAAAGTGGCGGATGCCTGGAATGCCCTCCATGGGAGGTGGTGAAGGTGTAAACAGAGACAGAATTTAAAAAATACATGGGATAAATACAAAGAATTCCTACATGGAAAGAGAAAGGCAGCAAAACAAAACAGCGGTGCTTAGACAGTTACTCCAGTAATTGGAAAATAAAGCAAGTGCTGGGCATTGCTCCCTCTACGCTTACTGGGAGTCTTCCACCAATAGTTCCACCAGTGCTCTTTCACTATCACATTTTCAATGATGAGAGACAGGCAAGCTCTTCAGGACTCCAAGGGAACCCGCCTGCCCCTAGTGACGGAAGACACAATATTGCAGCAACACTCCGCACTGGCAGCAATGCAGTTGGAAGGCTCCCGCCCAGCTTAGAGAGAACAGTGGTGCTGGACTTTGCCACATATCTAAATGGGTTAGCGTGGGCTTTTATGGCAACTCCGGTAGTTGGGGAGTATGTCCAGGTCTGGGCAGACTTCTATAGTCTGTGCTCCATAAATCAGAAGGCCAGATCAAAACCAAGTATGCATATGTTATATCACATCAAGTTTCAAGTTATATTTTAGTTTGATGAATTGCTTATTTAGTTTTACTAAGCAAGGTACAAAATTAATAAAAATATAAACATATATTTAGACATACAATTTAAAATTTAGAATAATGGGTTAGACAAATAGACTTACAGACCGACTAATACACAAGGTAAGAGGGAACAGAACTACAATTCAGTGTTTTAAAGTACAGAGGAGAACCATATATGGAGAAAACGATAGGGAGGGCAAAGTGCAATCAAAGAAGAAAACTAATATAAAGTTTAAACATATTATCTTGTTAGGCAGACTGAATGGACTATACAAGTCTTTATCTGCCATCATCTATTATGTCTATTCATAAAAGTGGTCACAGGGATGAAGCAGGAAACTACAGGCACGAGCCTCACTTCAGTTGTTGGAAAAATAATGGAAGTGTTGCTGAAAGAAAGGATAGTGTATTTCCTTGAATCTAATGGGTTACAGGATCCGAGGCAACATGGCTTTACAAAAGGTAAATCGTGCCAAACGAACCTGATTGAATTTTTTGATTGGGTGACCAGAGAGCTGGATCGAGGACATATGCTAGATGTAATTTACTTGGATTTCAGCAAAGCCTTTGATACAGTTCCTCATAGGAGGCTGTTGAACAAACTTGAAGGGCTGAAGTTAGGACCCAAAGTGGTGAACTGGGTCAGAAACTGGCTGTCGGACAGACGCCAGAGGGTGGTGGTTAATGGAAGTCGCTCGAAGGAAGGAAAGGTGACTAGTGGAGTCCCTCAGGGTTCGGTGCTGGGGCCAATCCTGTTCAATATGTATGTAAGTGACATTGCTGAAGGGTTAGAAGGAAAAGTGTGCCTTTTTGCAGATGATACCAAGATTTGTAACAGAGTAGACACCGAAGAGGGAGTGGAAAATATGAAAAAGGATCTGCAAAAGTTAGAGGAATGGTCTAATGCCTGGCAACTAAAATTCAATGCAAAGAAATGCAGAGTAATGCATTTGGGGATTAATAATAGGAAGGAACCGTATATGCTGGGAGGAGAGAAGCTGATATGCACGGACGGGGAGAGGGACCTTGGGGTGATAGTGTCCGAAGATCTAAAGGCGAAAAAACAGTGTGACAAGGCAGTGGCTGCTGCCAGAAGGATTCTGGGCTGTATAAAGAGAGGCGTAGTCAGTAGAAGGAAGAAGGTGTTGATGCCCCTGTACAGGTCATTGGTGAGGCCCCACTTGGAGTATTGTGTTCAGTTTTGGAGACCGTATCTGGCGAAAGATGTAAGAAGACTTGAGGCGGTCCAGAGGAGGGCGACGAAAATGATAGGAGGCTTGCGCCAGAAGACGTATGAGGAGAGACTGGAAGCCCTGAATATGTATACCCTAGAGGAAAGGAGAGACAGGGGAGATATGATTCAGACGTTCAAATACTTAAAGGGTATTAACGTAGAACAAAATCTTTTTCAGAGAAAGGAAAATGGTAAAACCAGAGGACATAATTTGAGGTTGAGGGGTGATAGATTCAGGGGCAATGTTAGGAAATTCTACTTTACGGAGAGGGTGGTGGATGCCTGGAATGCGCTCCCAAGAGAGGTGGTGGAGAATAAAACTGTGACTGAGTTCAAAGAAGCATGGGATGAACACAGAAGATTTAGAATCAGAAAATAATATTAAAGATTGAACTAGGCCAGTTACTGGGCAGACTTGTACGGTCTGTGTCTGTGTATGGCCGTTTGGAGGAGGATGGGCAGGGGAGGGCTTCAATGGCTGGGAGGGTGTAGATGGGCTGGAGTAAGTCTTAACAGAGATTTCGGCAGTTGGAACCCAAGCACAGTACCGGGTAAAGCTTTGGATTCTCGCCCAGAAATAGCTAAGAAGAAAAAAAAAAATTTTTTAATTGAATCAGGTTGGGCAGACTGGATGGACCATTCGGGTCTTTATCTGCCGTCGTCTACTATGTTACTATGTTACTATGTCACCATGTTATTATGTAATACACCAGTTTTATGGCTGGTGTTAAGTTCTCAGGCCTAATTTCATTCAAGTGAATATACAAGTTACATTAGTGTTCTAGAAAAAAAAAAAGGGGGGGCAGTTCCTTTCCTTTACGGAATAGGTGACTAAATATAGGGCTCCTTTTACGAAGCCGCTTTAGCGGTTTAATGCGTGTAATAGTGCGCGCTAAACTGCCGGCCGCGTTAGCCGCTACTGCCTCCTCTTGAGCAGGCGGTAGTTTTTCAGCTAGCGCGGTGGTTAGTGCGTGATTAAAAGTCATGCGCGCTAAAGCCCTTACGCAGCTTCGTAAAAGGAGCCCTTAGTCATTCTGATATACAATGCCCCCCTATATGCAAGGCAAAGTCTCTGCCCATTACCCTCCCATATCATCGCTTCCTCATTAGATGTTTAACATGGCTCCAGTTACCATTTAATGCAGCACCACACTGTTAATGCAAGTTAATACTCATTAAACATCTTACAGGGATCTCAAAGTCACTCCTTGAGGGCTGCAATCCAGTCAGGTTTTCAGGATTTCCCCAATGAATATGCATTGAAAGCAGTGCATGCACATAGATCCCATGCATATTCATTGGGGAAAACCCGACTGGATTGCGGCCCTCAAGGAGGGCCCTGAATTAACAGAAAGTCCACTAAGCAATATAGTAAATGTTCCTAAACGTATTTTTAAAAAAGAACCATTTAGGAAATTATGAAAGATTTTGCAGGTTTCAGAAGAGTTGATAGAAATTGTATTTGTGCTAAGCTGAAAGTATAGATACCCAAGCCCTGTTTGTTTTTATGTGATCATCACTAACTATTCTGCAGTCATGGCCACAAAAGGGTGGAAAGTTGGTTTTCTTTCTCTGCCTCCTATAGTTTCTCTTACTTAATTGTGTTTAATGATTTGAAGTGGTTAGCAAGTTGTTCTCATCCAATACCTTATTAGTTATTAATGAGAATCCATCCTTATATGCAGATTTTCAGTGACTGTGAATGAATTATTTACACTTTGCAGCTTGTGGGTTCTAGAAATCAGCTGCTGTAGACTGAATGTGTGCAGATTTCCAGTTCCTACTGTGGAAATAGGAAACCTTCTTTTGTCTTTCATATATGATGGTCTGATGGAATAAATTGTTCCTGGAGCTGGTATAGATAGAATACCACATTTAACATTGGGTTGGTAGGTTCAATAATGTTTAACACTGGATTTTTACCCCTCTGCCATTCCAGATCAAGACCACTGAAGCACCGTATTTTGTCATTATTTTACCTTCATTTGTCCATTTCACTGTGTTTTAAAATTTATCTAGGGCCCAATACTCAAAGCTAATTATCTGGGTTAACAGCCCTGCAATCTAGATTTCTAGCTCTCACTGGGCCCAGTCAACAATTTTCAACAGTATTATATGAACAATGCTGCTGAAAATCATATCTAACTCCCTTGGCACTATCTCATTAGTGCCAGGGCAGTCTATGGGTGGAGCTAAGGCAGAGCTAAAAGCTGACCTAACCTGTCTGGACAATTATCTGAGCAATAATAATAATTTTATTTTTATATACTGCCTAACCAAAAAATGGTTCTAGGCAGTTTACAAAATGGTTCTAGGCAGCTATCTTGTACATGGCTAGTCAGCATCACTATATGGATGCAGCTAACCACAGTGGATATTTATATTTTGAGGGAGTCTTCTAACCAATTGGAAAAGAGACTTGACACCACAGAGGGAGCATAGTGATATGGCCAATGAGAGCATCAGACATTAAACGTTTATCTTTAGGGTATCACAGTTAAACTAAACCTTAAGTTTATATATTGGATCCTCTCCATAAAGATAGAGCTCGGCACAGTTTACAGGTACTTTAATAAATGAGAGAAGAACATAATAAGAATTAGTGATTATAAAGGGAGTTGGGAGCTTTACATTTTTGAGAAAAGTCAGGTTTTCAGATACTTTCGGAATAATTGGAAGGATCCCAGATTCCACAGCAGGGCAGGAAGGTTTATTCCAAAGCTCAGCGATTTTGAAGAAAAGAGTGACTAATTAATAAACTATACTTTACTTGGCTCCTATGTTGAGAAGTCAGTTTTCAAATGGTGTTTAGACAGTCAACAATATGCTTCATGTCTAAGGGCTCCTTTTAAGGAAGCCGCATTAGCGGTTTAACGCACGTAATAGCACGCGCTAATTTGCCAGCCGCGCTAGCTGCTACTGCCTCCTCTTGAGCAGGCGGTAGTTTTTCAGCTAGCGCGGGGGTTAGCACATGTTAAAAAGTTGTGTGCGATAAAGCCGCTAATGTGGCTTCGTAAAAGGAGCCCTAAGTGCCGTTTGAAGTTCATTTTCACTGAAACTGCATGTATAAAATTATGCATGCACTCTGATAGGCACACAGTTTTATATTGTGATGGGGCTGGGGGTTTTGTCTAGCACACCAGTGACCAAGCTACTGCCAAAGGCATATGACCAAGCGCTCTCTAAAGGTTCACACAATAATGATATCAGAAGGAAAAAAAGAAAACAAAATGCTATCCACAAGTCACAGTTTTAATATGTACTGTATTACCCAGTTCAACTTGTCTCCTAGGCTTACCCTCACTTGGGCTTACTCAGTTCCAAAAACCACAGTTCATTTTCAAATGACTTTTCTTCCAGGAATAAAGCAACTCCTCCCCCCCACTTTCAAACAAGCCTTCACATCCCCAAAGTTTAGCTGCCACTTTATCCCAGTCTCTGCAGCTTTCTGGCTCCAAAAGCCAATGTCCAGGAGTCATAAGAACATAAGATTTGTCGCTGTTGGGGCAGACCAGTAGTCCATCGTGCCCAACAGTCCGATCACGCGGCGGCCCTTAGGTCAAAGACCAGTGCCCTAACTGATACTAGCCTTACCTGCATACGTTCTGGTTCAGCAGGAACTTGTCTAACTTTGTCTTGAATCCCTGGAGGATGTTTTCCCCTATAACAGCCTCCGGAAGAGCGTTCCAGTTTTCTACCGTTTGTACGGAATCTATCCCCCTTCAACCTTAGAGAGTGCTCTCTCGTTATCCCTACCCTGGAGAGGGTGAACAACCTGTCTTTATCTACTAAGTCTATTCCCTTCAGTATCTTGAATGTTTTAATCATGTCCCCTCTCCTTATCCTCTTTTCAAGGGAGAAGAGGCCCAGTTTCTCTAATCTCTCACTATACAGCAAATCCTCCAGCCCCTTAACCATTTTAATCGCTCTTCTCTGGATCCTTTCGAGTAGTACTGTGTCCTTCAAGTACGGCGACCAATGCTAGACGCAGTATTCCAGGTGAGGTCGTACCATGGCCCGGTACAGCGGCATGATAACCTTCTCTGATCTGTTTGTGATCCCTTTCTTAATCATTCCAAGCATTCTGTTTGCCCTTTTCACCGCCGCCGCACATTGCGCGGATGGCTTCATCGACATGTCGACCAGTACTCCCAAGTCTCTTTCCTGAGGTAAAGTCTCTTTCCTGCAGGCTTCCTGATACCGAGGTCAGACTCACTGGTCTGTAATTTCCCGGATCTCCCTTCGTACCTTTCTTGAAGACTGGCATAACATTCGCCACTTTCCAATCTTCCGGAATCCTTCTTGATTTTATCGACAGATTTGCTATTAATTGAAGCAGTTCGGCAATAGCCCCTTTCAGTTCCTTGATTACCCTCGGATGGATGCCATCTGTTCCCGGTTGTAAGCCTATCAATCTGCCTGCATACCTCTTCTAGACTGACTGTCAACCATGTCAGTTTCCCGGCTTCCTTTCCTGTGTATAGCCTGTCGGCTTCCGGTATGTTGTGTATATCCTCTTCGGTAAATACAGACGCAAAAAATGTGTTCAGTTTGTCCTCCTTTAGCACTCCCTTTATTCCATGGTCATCCAACGGCCCCACCGCTTCCTTTGTGGGTTGTTTCCCCTTAATATATCAAAAGAACGGCTTGAAGTCCCAGGGACATTAAGGCTGGCCCTCAGCTCTGACTCCTTTCTTGCCTTAGGCTTGTCACCACAGTCGTGCTTCAATTTAAGTTCTACCACCTGACTCCCTGACCCCACTGACTAGTCTTTAACCCTGGGCAAGGGAATGGGGAACCTTACCACCCTTTATAATATTGATGGTCTATATCCCTTCCTATGTTCTCATTATCAGGTGATTTAGAATGTCAAGCTCTGCATTAACTTTAAGGGTCCCTTTCTCTCTGCACAGTGACCAGCCTTAGCCCATCCCCCTTCCAGCATGCTTCCACGGCACCAAAGGGATCTTGTTTTTACCGTTTCTGACATCAAAGCCACACATTCATTCAGCAAACATTACCGTATTTTCGCGGATATAACGCGCGCGTTATACGTGATTTTACGTACCGCGCATACCCCTCGCGCGCTATATGCCTGAGCGCGGTATAGAAAAGTTTTTAAACATAGTTCCCACCCCGCCCGACGCCCGATTCACCCCCCCAGCAGGACCGCTCGCACCCCCACCCCGAACGACCGCTCGCACGCGCTCCCACCCGCACCCGCATCCACGATCGGAGCAAGAGGGAGCCCAAGCCCTCTTGCCCGGCCGACTCCCCGACGTCCGATACATCCCCCCCCCCCCCGGCAGGACCACTCGCACCCCCACCCCGAAGGACCGCCGACTTCCCGACAATATCGGGCCAGGAGGGAGCCCAAACCCTCCTGGCCACGGCGACCCCCTACCCCCACCCCGCACTACATTACGGGCAGGAGGGATCCCAGGCCCTCCTGCCCTCGACGCAAACCCCCTCCCCCCAACGACCGCCCCCCCCCAAGAACCTCCGCCCGTCCCCCAGCCGACCCGCGACCCCCCTGGCCGACCCCCACGACACCCCCACCCGCCTTCCCCGTACCTTTGTGTAGTTGGGCCAGAAGGGAGCCCAAACCCTCCTGGCCACGACGACCCCCTAACCCCCCCCCGCACTACATTACGGGCAGGAGGGATCCCAGGCCCTCCTGCCCTCGACGCAAACCCCCCTCCCTCCAACGACCGCCCGCCCCCAAGAACCTCCGACCGCCCCCCCCAGCCGACCCGCGACCCCCCTGGCCGACCCCCACGACCCCCCCACCCCCCTTCCCCGTACCTTTGGAAGTTGGCCGGACAGACGGGAGCCAAACCCGCCTGTCCGGCAGGCAGCCAACGAAGAAATGAGGCCGGATTGGCCCATCCGTCCTAAAGCTCCGCCTACTGGTGAGGCCTAAGGCGCGTGGGCCAATCAGAATAGGCCCTGGAGCCTTAGGTCCCACCTGGGGGCGCGGCCTGAGACACATGGTCGGGTTTGGCCCATGTGCCTCAGGCCGCGCCCCCAGGTGGGACCTAAGGCTCCAGGGCCTATTCTGATTGGCCCACGCGCCTTAGGCCCCACCAGTAGGCGGAGCTTTAGGACGGATGGGCCAATCCGGCCTCATTTCTTCGTTGGCTGCCTGCCGGACAGGCGGGTTTGGCTCCCGTCTGTCCGGCCAACTTCCAAAGGTACGGGGAAGGGGGGTGGGGGGGGTCGTGGGGGTCGGCCAGGGGGGTCGCGGGTCGGCTGGGGGACGGGCGGAGGTTCTTGGGGGGGGGCGGTCGTTGGGGGGAGGGGGTTTGCGTCGAGGGCAGGAGGGCCTGGGATCCCTCCTGCCCGTAATGTAGTGCGGGGTGGGGTTAGGGGGTCGCCGTGGCCAGGAGGGTTTGGGCTCCCTCCTGGCCCGATATTGTTGGGGAGTCGGCGGTCCTTCGGGGTGAGGGTGCGAGTGGTCCTGCCGGGGGGGGGGGAGGTATCGGACGTCGGGGGGGGGGGGGCATCAGGCTTTCAGAATGGGGCCAGACCTTCAAGGGGGACAGGACTTCAAGGGGGGACAGTGCACGGAAAGTCAGGGGGGGTGAACGGAGAGTCGGGACAGCGCACGGAAAGTCAGGGCAGTGCACGGAAGTCAGGGGGGTGAACGGAGAGTCGGGACAGCGCACGGAAAGTCAGGGCGGGCGAAAGGAGCGTCGGGCATCATGCGCGTTATATGCCTGAGCGCGGTATAGAAAAGTTTTGGTACATATCATCGTGATTTCTGCGCGCTATACCCCTGTGCGCGTTTTACACAGGTGCGCGTTATATCCGCGAAAATACGGTAATTCCTGAGAACATTAATACTTTCTTATAGAGTTTAGACTACATTATATTATTCAGTAAATTTTCCTTGCCTTCCTCACAGGATTTCATTCATATATGCCTCCTTCAGTCACACTTACTGCCTCTGGGTTCTAATCCATCTCCTGGTCACTCTCCATGTCAGAGAAAGCCTCTCCTATTTACATAGACACTTCCTCCCCTTCTGAACTAGAGGAAATACTCCTTCCCTGGACAGCTTCAGAATAACTCTGCCTTGGCTGCCTCTTTCCCCCAGCTAGCTTCTGCTTTGGAGCTGGGTTTCTCACAGCTTTGGTGCAGCCTGGAATGAAGTGCTTACATGGCAAAGGCACTGGAACTACTGAGCTTCCTGCATAATGTTCTCTGCCTTCCCTGAAGCTTTCTCCTTCCTGTGTTCCTGATTGCCTCCTTGTATGGATAGCTGGGCTTAATTTATCCTGCTCAGTCTTTTGCTTTACCTTAGCACCCAGGAACACCTTGAACTTTTCAGTCCCTCCCCTTTCCTTATCCCTTGCTGTGACAGATTGATGGCAAATGGGTTTAGCATGAGTGATTGTATTGACATTATGAAAAGAATGAAAGAGGTGTAGCAGGAAACCTGCTCTTCGCTGGAATATCCCTTCTGATCTGCCCTCTCTTTCTTCCCTTAGGGCTAGGTACAGCCTTGGTAGGCAGGTTTCTCTTTCTAGGTACAGGGATATTTTCATTATTGGATGGGTTTAGACCAGGGTTTAACCAGTGAGAAGCTCTTCTTCTCTGTCACAATATGCACCGAAAAACGGGTAAGGAAGGCATAGGCAGCAGAATGCTTTTTTGTTTGGGGGGGCCCGCAAGCTCTGCCCCAGACTCCGCCCAATCTCCGCCCCAGACCCCATCCCATAATAGTACTACTGTAATTGTAATACCAATTTTTCCATTCATTTTTCATATATATACACAATATAATCTTATTAACAATACATAATGGTTAACCACAAAACTAAGCAAAGCACACTGTATGTTTCTAAACATTCATTCCTACCAGAACACCTGAGAACACAGATAACCTCTATGCAAATACAGGACCACAACAGGAGCGTGCTTTGGCGCTGCCTGCTTGGCGCTCAGCGGCTTCTTTGATTGGCTCCCGCAAATGTTTTGTTTTCAGGCTTGCATCATTTGGCTGTCTTTGTTGTTTGTTGACCTCGTCATTTTTAGACTAGCACTTAGTGGAAAATTTTATCAGCACCAAATTTGTTGGCACCATTTATAGAATTGAATCCTTTAGAGGTAATTCTATAACTTGGCACCTCCATTTAGGCCCAAGGGTGGGCAGTAAGATTTTATTCCATAATGGAATCTAGGTGCCAAGGCTTTGTTATAGCATTCTGATCTGGTGTCAGCATGTATAACATTTAGATGCTCACACTTACACCAGCTGTAGAGCTGGTATGTGAGTACCTAAATGCTGCAGGTAAGGGTGTAGCTTACAGTAATCTGTAAGTTATGTGCTTCAGTGAGAGCCATGTCTATGTTCTGCTTGTGCTCTGCACTTGTGTATGTCCCTCTTGCAAATACAGTATGTAAATTAAGTGTTTCTGTCCCTGCAATTTAGCTATCTCCTCTCTGTATCTGTCTCTGTCTCTGTCTCTCTCTTTCTCTTCTTCCCTTCCCTTACCATGCAGCTATCTCTGTGACACTTTCTATCTCCTCCAATGATGCAGCCATCTCATCCTCACTGCCATCATATAGCCATCTGCTCTGTGACTCTTTCTCCCCCTCCACCATGGAGTCATCTTCTCTGTGAAATGAATCTCTCTCTCTCTCTCTCTGTCCCTCTGCCATGCAGCCAACAGCTTGCGGATTCTGTCTCTATCCGCCTGCCATGAAGTCAACAAACTCTCTGTCTACCCTCCACCACAGGTTGGCATCACTTATTCTCTCCCTTCTCCCTAGATCAGCATCAACTTCTCTGTATCCTTTCCCATCCCTCAGTTAGCATCACCCAGTCTCTCTTTGATTCTCCCCGTCTCTTAAAGTCAGCATCACTTAGTCTCTCTCTCTGTCTCTCCCACCCAGTGGCGTACCAAGGGGGGGGGGCGGGGGGGAGGTCCGCCCCGGGTACCAAGCCCTGAGGGGGTGCTCCCGGTCCGGTCCAGTTACCCCCCCCCCTGCGCCGGGTGTCGCGTCTGGAAACAGCCTGCAGCAAGATCGCGATGCCAGAGATCTTTGCCTGCTTCGACTGTTTCCTCCGCCACGGTCCTGCCCCTCCTCTGATGTCAGAGGAGGGGCGGGACCGCGGCGGAGGAAACAGCCGAAGCAGGCAAAGATCTCTGGCATCGCGCGATCTTGTTGCAGGCTGTTTCCCCAGGGCAGTAGCGTACCAAGGGGGGCGAGGGGGAGGTCCATCCCGGGTGCCGCCTTAGGGGGGGGTGCACAGCTGGCCCGGTCCCTATCGCGCTCCTACCCTCCCAGCGAAAGCAGCATCGGCGCCATTATCGAAAAAGGTAATGGCGCCAGGCC
The DNA here is from genome assembly GCF_902459505.1 of Geotrypetes seraphini. Classification (NCBI taxonomy): domain Eukaryota; kingdom Metazoa; phylum Chordata; class Amphibia; order Gymnophiona; family Dermophiidae; genus Geotrypetes; species Geotrypetes seraphini. The sequence goes on along the minus strand of NC_047085.1, from coordinate 174,010,111 downwards.
TTGGAGCACCAAGGCAGACCGCTTCTCCCCCCTCCCAGCCGAAACCCCGCTGACCATCCTATCTCTCTCCCCCCCCCAAGTGAACCTTTCTGACCCTCCCAGCGAAAGCAGCAAACCTCCCTCCAGTAGCGTCGGCTTTATCCTCCCTCTGCCGCATCACTGATGACGTCATCAGTAACGCGGCAGAGGGAGGAGAAAGCCGCGAAGGAGGTTTGCTGCTCTCGCTGGGAAGGTCGGAAAGGTTCACGGGGGGGGGGGAGATAGGAGGGTCAGCGGGGGTTCGGCTGGGAGGGGGGAGAAGCGGACTGCCTCGGTGCTCCATTACCTTCTTCGGGCAGCAGCAGCGTTTACAATTCGCTGCTGTTGCCGGCTTCAGGCCTTGTTCTCTGCCGGGTCCTGCCTACTTCCAGTTTTCATGAAGACAGGACCCGACAGAGAGGAAGGCCTGAAGCGGGCAACATCAGTGAATTGTGAATGCTGCTGCTGCCCGATGAAGTTCAGGACATCAGGACATCGGGGAAGGAGCAGGGAGAAATCGGCTGCTGGCTTGGGGGTGAGGGTAGGGAAAGAATCGTGGAAGTGGAGAAATCGGCACGATGGTTTTGTGCAGGCTAGGGGGAGAGAGAAAGAAAGGAAAAAATAAAGAGGGGGGCCAGGGGGAGAGAGAGAAAGAAAGGCAGAAAGAAAGAGGGGGACCAAGGGGAGAGAAAGAAAGGCAGAAATAAAGAGGGGGACCAAGGGGAGAGAAAGAAAGGCAGAAATAAAGAGGGGGTCAAGGGGGAGAGAAAGAAAGGCAGAAAGAAAGAGGAGGGCCAGGGGGAGAGAGAAAGAAAGGCAGAAAGAAAGAGGGGGACCAAGGGGAGAGAAAGGCAGAAATAAAGAGGGTGGTCAAGGGGGAGAGAAAGAAAGGCAGAAAGAAAGAGGGGGGCCAGGAGGAGAGAGAAAGAAAGGCAGAAATAAAGAGGGGAGCCAGGGGGAGAGAGAAAGAAGAAGGATCAGAAGAAGGACCAGAGACTCATGAAATCACCAGACAAAAAAGTAGGAAAAATGATTTTATTTTCAACTTAGTGATCAAAATGTGTCCGTTTTGAAAATTTATATCTGCTGTCTATATTTTGCACTATGGCCCCCTTTTACTAAACCGCAATAGAGTTTTTTAGCGCAGGGAGCCTATGAGCGTCGAGAGCAGCGTGGGGCATTCAGCGCAGCTCCCTACGCTAAAAACCACTATCGCAGTTTAGTAAAAAGGGAGGGGGAATATTTGTCTATTTTTGTATAGTTGTTACTGAGGTGACATTGCATAAAGTCATCTGCCTTGACCTCTTTGAAAACCCGCGGAATATAAATGATAATTAACATTTTCTCTGCGTACAGCGTGCTTTGTGTTTTTAAAATTTTATTGTTGGTAGATCATTTTGACTTGGCCACAAAGGTAAGGGGGAGGGAGGGAGGGGAACTGCTGAAAGACATCTAATAATCCTTGCAGGCTTGACTGCAGGGAATTATTTTTGTAAAATCATGTTTTGTTATGTGACTGGCATTATCTAGACTTTAATTTCTATGAATGAATAGAATGAAAATGATATAAAATTACTTGCTTGTTTTTATGTGCGTGCGCTGAAGGAAAGTGGAGAGAGAGTGGGCTGAGGATGCTGAAGGGAAATGGGGAAGAGAGTGGGGAGAAGACGCTGATTTATAAATTGACAATTGTACAGAATATTGTTTCTTTTTATACTTTAATATAAACAATTCAAGGCTTGTGTGGATGGAATCAGGTGGTTTGCGGGGATGGGGACCGAGCTTACGGGGATTAGTCCAATAAAATTGTATTTTTTTATATCTCATTATTTGTTTTATTTTTATTTGTTAATTTATAAAGTGGTGATTGTTATGTATCAGTTTTTTTCAAATTTACATCTACTGTCTTTATATTTTGCACTGTATTAGAGGACATGTGTTACTGTTTTTTGTGGTGTTGCATTGTATCCAGGGTCTGGTTTCTTGGCGGATCAGTTTAACTTTTGTCTACATATTTCTATTTTTAGTTTGTGATTATTCCATTTTGGGCGAGGGTGTATCTCTGTTCTGTGTGTATGAAAAAGACATAGTTTTCAGTTGGCATTGACTACAGGACCAATTGACTGTGCGGGATCTGGCTTGTTTAGTTTTACAATGTATGTGTTGGTGTTCTAGTGCTCACTGCAGTGTTTAAGATGCAGCCTTTTCCTAGGTACACTCTTGTGGTGCGATATGTAGATTGGTACTAAAAATCATATTTTTCATATAGATGGGGGGGGGTGTCAAAAAATGATGGGCCCTGGGTGCCACATACCCTAAGTACGCCACTGCCTGCAACTACTCCATATGTACTTCTAATGTCATGACAATTTAGACATAATTTATGTTTTGTTATGTTTGCAATAATGGTTACATATATGAGGTTCAATAAAAGAAAATTTTCACTGCCTGTTTCTATTCTGACCATTTATTCCATTTCATGGTTATTGCAAAAAAAAAAAAAAATTTTTACATGGGGGGGGGTGTCAAAAAATGATGGGCCCCGGGTGCCACATACCCTAGGTACGCCACTGCTCCCACCCAATCAGTATCACCTGGTCCCTGTCTTCCCCCTCCCAAATCAGTATTACCCAGTCTTTCTATTTTCCCCCTCACCTTGTTGTTTTTCCAAGTTGAAGATATGTGGGACCATTTCCCTGCCTCTGCCTGCTCTGCTGGTTACATCCTCTGATGCAGGAAGTTACATCAGAGGGAGCATGACTAACAAAGCAGGCAGGGGAATGGTACTATGATTCGTCATTTTCTTTCTATTGCCGTCATGTCATCAACAGTTGACAACTTGGAAAGGCAACAAGGTGAGCAGGGAGGATGGGGCAGGGGTTTGAAGAAAGGGGGAGGGTCACAATTCAGACTATACAGGGCACCAGTTGTAGGTGAGAGGGCTGTTTGCTGGGTTCCATTTACTCCCTGCATAGGTGTCATGTTCCCATTGGGGTATGTGCATCATATATTGGGAACCTCTGGTTTATGGTTAATGTCGCATATGAGAGGCCACTGAAAAGTTTTCAGACCAACGGAGAAGAGAATGATATGGAGCCATAAAATTTACAAGTTATTCCACACTTTTCTTGGCACTTTTCATTTCCATGATATGAAACAAAATGAAAAGTGTCAAGAAAAGTGGCTCCACATCATTCTATTCTTGGTTGGACTGAGAACTTTTCAGCAGGCCCTCCTATTGTGATGTCATAAGAGCATATTATTTGTACCATTGATGATTATTAAGTGTTATATTTATTGTTAATTTGTTTGGATATATTGTTACACTTATTGTAAATTTGAAAATGAATAAAGAATTTTAAAAAAAAAATTTAAAAAATGGCTCATTCCACCAATGCCTAAGAGCCAACCTCATCAGTGATGTCATAATGACTTGGTTTCCCTGTTTCCATATACTTGTGCTCATTTGCTTCATTGAAATGAAAAGTGTCAAGAAAAGTGTGGAATAAGTCGTAAGATTCATGGCTCCACATCATTCTCTTCTTTGTTGGGCTGAGAACTTTTCAGCAGCCCCTCATATGAACAGTTGCCAAATTCTCAGTATAGCACATTGCTTTAAGAGCTTCAGAAAATAGCCTCTATAGCGGGAATCACATCTAAGTGTGGCTTATGCCTTTAATCTCTTTGCATAGCCACAATGTTTGCTGGTATTGTTGACTTCAGCATTTAATTCTGTGTACAGGAAAAATTCCATAGGTAAATAAGCAAAGGTTTTACACAAGCTGTTTCTAAGATTTTAGGAAGAATTCAAGGGGAAAAGGGTCAATTAAGTGGGAAAGAAAGTACATTGAAACACTTGAAGAAATGACATTTAATCCCTTCATTGATTTTGTATTTTGTTTTGTTTTGAGTACCTCAGTGCTATACTTCAATGTCCACCAGGCTGTCTGAACCTATCCTGCCAGATTAATAAAACTATTCACAGTGACCTCAAAATTGTGGGCATCTTTGAGTTACTAGGATGAATTTTACTTGAAAGTGCTTCTGCTTATTTCAAGACCACTTCAGGCTGCAGAGGTTATATGAATAGCATAGACTGTGACATCTCTATGGCGCTCTGAACATCACATGTTGGATAACAACCTGTCAAAGTCATTCTGACAGTACACTGAAGAACTGATGTTCTGGTCATATTAGGAAAGATGATTTTAAAAAAAGTTCACATTATTGTAATAAAACCAGTAGAGAAGCATTGAGGATGAATTACCCATTCGGGACCTAATATACTACCCCTCAGTCAAGTAAGGAACTGAATCAAATTTCTTACATTATTAGATAATTTGGGATGGAACATTGACTGAAATCTTACAACTAGTCACGGCAGATATGTTTTCTGAAATTGTGGTTTACTTAATAACCTTGTTCCAGAGCACAAATATCAAGTTAAGAAACTTAAGGCTTCCACACACTGTGCCAGATGGACTTTGAGGCGGAAATACTGTAATAGAGTTTGTGTTCCAATATAAGTGAATTTTTGGCAGCTTGGCACAGAAGGGCAGCACATTGGTTGTGAGAGGTTGGGGTGGGGGGGGGTGTGAGGGAGGGTAGAGCTGAATTCATATTTCTGTTACTCGATGTGAATGTCTAATATTCTTAATACATGGTAAGAATGCTGTTTGGAAGGGCAGATACAAGTTGAAAGCTTTTCTGTTGCTGGCCTGTTGCATTTGTAAAAAGAGCAAATCAATAGGCTGTTATATGAATGAGTTGGACAGACATAAAATTCAATAACGATAACGTTTAAAAAAAGAAAAAAGTGAACTTGATGGGAGGATTTTTCTTTGCTTGTTGCTTAGAAGCTATTTTTCTTTTTTTTTTTTTTTTCATTTGGACAGAAAATGAGCAGTCCCGACTAAAACTTGTACACTTTGGGCCAGATTCTGTAAACGGCGCTTTAATTGGCAGCTACTTGCAAAAACAGTGCCAGCCGTTTGTCAGTCATGCTTAGGCGTCGTTTAAAGAATCACAGCTACCAGAAAACTTAGGCACCTGCAATGTAGACCAGGGTTTTACTGGCCTACATTTGCAGATGCCTATGTTCTTTTGAGAATCACGTCTAAGGGCACCTCAGGTCATCTCCGCCCCTAACCAAGCCTAGTTGGACATTACACACTGTTAGGCTCCTTCTTAAACATGATTACGATGCCTATGTTCATAAGCATCTACTGATGTCTACTTTTAAATTAGTTTTTAATCGTTTTTAACAATAGGGAGGAGAATGTGACACAGTGATTAAAGCACAAGGTTGTGGGTTCAAGGTTGAGATTGCGGGTTCAAACCCAAGCTGCACCTTGTGACCCTGGGCAAGTCACTTCACACACACACACCCTGCCCCCCCCCCCCCCCCCGCCATTGCTCCAGATACATTAGATAGATTGTGAGCCCACCAGGACAGACAGGGAAAAATGTTTGAGTGCCTGAATAAATCCATGTAAATCATTCTGAGCTATCTTGGGAGAACAGTACAGAACATTGAATAAATAAATTACCATGCCGATTAAAAGCAGTTACCGTATTTTTCGCTCCATAAGATGCACTTTTTTCCCCATAAAAAGTGGGGTGGAAATAAGGGAGTGTTTTATGGAGCGAATATAACAACCCGTGAATGTCTGCCGCCAGTCTCAACCCTTCTGCAAAGCCCCGCTCCTTTTTGCAATCTAATCCGTGCAACTTTCAGCCACGCAGCTTCACGTGTGCCCTTCCGTTTTTCAGCAGCTCGCAGTAAGGAAACCTTGCGGGGGAAACTTGTCTGCATGCTTTAGAGAGGCAAAGATAGGGTCAGTTATTTGGCAGCTTGGACTGGGGTAGAGTTGCAGAGGAAGGAAGGATCGAGGGTCTCTTATTTGGTAGCCCGGACTGGGGGGAGGATTGCAGAGGAAGGAAGGATCGGGGTCAGGGCAGGATTAACCAATAGGCCAAGTAGGCATGTGCCTAGGGCCCGAAATGGTCAGGGGGCCCAATGAAGGAGGGCATCAACATTGTTTTTTCCAAACGGCGATGGACCCCTCCAGCATCGATTGGCAATGCAGGCCCCCCCCAATCGGCCAGGGCAGGATTAATTCTTTGAGGGCCCATAGGCACACAAGTACATGTCCATATCTGCAGCTTCGGCAATGGACCCCACCATCCCCAGATCCACCATATTTCCTTATCTCAACTATCCTTTCATCCAGCATCTCTCCCTCCTTCCCCACCATCATCTTCCCAACTACCCTGTCCTATGCCACTTCCAGAAACTGTATGCCTCCTTCTTCCATCTTTCCCTTCACCCCCCACTGGTCGGGCATCCATCTTCTTCCATTCCCTCCTCCAATGATCTGGCATCACTCTCCTCTCCTCTTCTTCCCTTCCCTCTCCCACACCCCCATGGTCTGGCATTTCACTCTCTTCTCTCTCTTCCCCCCACTTCCATCAGCATCTGCCCCCCTTTCTTTCCCTCCAGCCTAAATCCATCCAGTATCTTTCCCCCTTGTTTTCCCCCTTTCCCTGCACACCAATTCCATCAACATTAGCCACCTTTCTTTCCCTCCAACCTAAATCCATCCAGTATCCTTCCCCCTTGTTTTCCCCCTTTCCCTACACACCAATTCCATCAGCATATGCCCCCTTTCTCTCCCTCCACCACCCTTTCCACACAGCAACGGCAATGCGCCCCCCCCCCTTACAGCAACAGGCCACCCTCTTCCCTCCACAGCAATGGGCCCCCACTCGACGACAACAACGCTGGCCCTCCCCCCCAGCATCGACCGATGACAATGCAGCCAATGAAGCTCGAAGAAAATCCGTGGAGAGAAGAGGGGAACCCATCGACGTCTGGTATGTCGTCCTTCAGCGGGCCCCCCTGACTATTTCGGGCCCTAGGCACGTGCCTAGTTGGCCTATTGGGTAATCCGGCCCTGCCATCGACGGAAAGTAAGACAAGCAATCAACACGGGTAAGAAAGGCAACGGGAACTGTAATTGTGTAAGCGGTGCTACTTGCCCAAAGCTTCCCTCTGATGCAGCTTCTTGTTTTCACCTGGGCGCATGGTGGGGTGGGGCGGGGCAGAGGGCCCAGTGTACTTGTGTGCCTAGGGTCCCTCGACGAATTAATCCTGCCCTGATCGGGGGTCTCTTATTTGGCAGCCCGGACTGGGGGAAGGATCGTGGGTCGTTCACTTTGCAGGCGGGAGTTGCTCATTTTGTAGCCACAGATGTGGCTGGTGGGAAAGTTCACCTTGGAGCTAGTGGGGTGGGGGTGCAGAGGAAGGAAGGACAAATCAGGAGTCGCTCCTGTTGCAAGCGGGGGGCAGTGGATTGGGGGGCGCTCCGGTTATGTTGCCACTGCATCTAAAAAGAGTGTTATATTACACACACACACACACACACACACCCTTTTTAAAAAAACGCAGAAGAGGTTTTTAGCACCAGCCGGCACGTTGAGTGCTCTGCATTGCTCCAACGTTCATAGGAACTCTATGACCATCGGAGCAGCGCAGAACATTCAGCGCGCCGGCTGGCACTAAAAACCTCTTCTGTGCTTTTTGTAAAAAGGAGGGTTAGGGGTCCTTTTATTAAGGGGCGCTAACCAATTTAGCATGCACTAAAGATTAGTGTGCGCTAAATGCTAAGATGCCCATAGGATATAATGGATGCCTTAGCATTTAGCGTGTGCTAAATCGGTTAGCGCACCTTAAGAAAATGACCCCTTAGTTTGTTAAGTGCCTATTTGCAGAAACAAAATTCTTTATTTTGACATTGTTTCAGATCATTGATTGAACCATATCCACATCATTCTCTTCTTGGTTGACCTGTGAACTTTTCAGCATGCCCTTGTAATACCACAAATACTAATGTAATCATTTTTTAATGATATGTCACTCAGGCTGCAAACTGATAAATTGTTTGAGATGTCTTATGAAGACAGATCTACAAAAATAGCAACCCAGCGATTCTAAATTATTTGCCATATCTGGGGGTCAAAAAGGGGGTTTTATTTCACTTTTTTTTCTTTTTGATCTTCTACAGGATCACTGCATTGTGGTAAATGTACATCAATCAGAATATAACAGGATTCAGTGAGCCTCAGATCCACATAATTGAACATTAACCTAGCAAGCAACCATGTAAGTTTAAGATTCAGTACATTATGATCAAGAGAAAATGATTTAATTTTGAATATGAGGGGGTGCTGAAATATTCTCATCCCAACCAAGAAGAGAATGACGTGGATATGGTCCAATCAATGATCTGAAAAAAAAAATGTCAAAAGAGGGAATTTTGTTTCTGCAAATTGGCACTTCTCAAAATAAGATAACACTCTTTTCAGCTACAGTGGCAAAATAACGTTCAGAATTTAGGAAGTTGGTTGGTTGGGCTGAGAACTTTTCAGCACCCCCTTGTATATCCTGGAAAATACTTTTTTTTTTCTTTCTCTCTCTCTCGCTCTCTCTTTATGGGCACAGTACAGAGAAAATGCGCTCAGACGAAACACAAGAACAAGATGTCAACACACACGAAGAGAAGTTCTCTATTGGCAACCATTCTGAATACAAAGAGGATCACTGAAAGCATGCCTGAGTAGAGAAAAACAAGGACAAATCTCTCAGCTGATACCTTTGGGAAAATACATTAAAGTAGAAAAAGCAAAAGTATAGAACCTGGAATAATTCCTTTTTTATACATATTTCAGCTCCTTAATCATTATGAAATCATTTGGTATTCATTGTGATAACACCAATCATAATGAACTCATTTGGCATTCATATTGCTGTCATATGCACTTCCATAGGAATTTCCACACTGCAGTTCAACGCTACTTAGTGTTAATAGCAATGGACACTTAAAAGAAAGTGTCACTATATAGGGTCAGTGAGAAGATTGGTGTATTCATGCAAGAAAGCGGTAGAGCCTTGGCGTTAGCCCTCATCATTAAGAGCCCCTCAATGTGTTATAGAATAAATTTCACTCATGAGGTGGCAATGCCAAATTTAGTAGATGATAATAGCAGGCCTCAAATGAATCCTGTGTTGTATTTAGTATAGGGGAAGCAATGGAGCAGGCATTAGGTATTTTGCCCATTTTTCTTTTACATGTGTATATCCAGCAAACCTATAATATGCAGTTTTAAGAAACAGAAGACAGTCATAGGTTGATTTTTCAATCCACCACTGAGCAACAAAAACAATGAGATAATCTTAAGCATATATGAAATTATAAAGCCCATTTTACATAGAAGGTTGAAATCAAAATTGAGATGTCTATGTCTACCTTCACTTCTGGCAGTATTTTATAAAAGGCATTGTTAAACATGGAGTCTTTTGTAAAATATGTATAAGGTCATGCAGGAGTGCCTATATATTTGCCAGCTCACACAGAGAGGTAACGATTTTACCTATAAATAAGCAGCACAGAACTTCCATCTGTAGCTTGTCTAGTTTTACAATGCTGTGGCATTAATTCTAGAAGCACTATGTACATTTTGGACATACATAAATCGGCATTTAGATGTATATACAGTGGTGCCTCACACAACGAACTTAATTGGTTCCAGGAGCAAGTTTGTTATGCGAAAAGTTCGTTATGTGAAACGCGTTTTCCCATAACAATACATGTAAAAAAAAATAATTCGTTCTCCCTCCCTCCCACTGTCTGTCTGTCATTTTTCCCCATTTCCCTGTGCAGCAGCATAAGGGGTTAGGGAGTTTCTCAGGCTGGCAAACTGTCTTCTCCTCTCCCTCTCTAATGCTCCTCCTATGCTTTCCTTTTCTGTTCTCTTCCTCCTTCACCATCCCCTCCTCTTTGTCCAATCTCTCTCTCTCTGCTTCTCTCCTCCTCTCTGATTTTCTTCTTCTACCTTGCCTCTCCTCCACCCTCTGATGCTCATCTCTCCTGATTCCCCCCTCTGGTGCTGGCCGACTCGTGGCTGGCACCCATTGGCTGCTGCGCGCGAGACCTGCCAGCGGCCGGATGCAATGGGAAGCAGTCATCTGTTGGAGGCTGTAGTCGGGAGTCAGCGCCGTTAAAGCTGGTGGTCGCCTGTTTGAAAACTGTCACGCCGCTGGACCCGGGAGGCGACAGAGAGCAACCGTTGCCAATCCAGCGCGTCTCTCCCCGTCTCCTCCCTGTGCGCGCATGCTCGCTCTCAGGCCTCCCCTCCCCACCCCACCATCCTAACTCATACCTGAGGCCGTCCACCACCAACACCACTTCCGCAGCTCGCTCGCGCTTCGATACCCCGTCCCCTCTGATGCTGGAAACAGGAAGTGTTTGGGAGGGAGGGCTAGATGCTGGATAATCGGGGGAAACAAGTGAGAGAGGGCAGTTAAGTGCAGTGCCTGCGCGGAAGGATGCAGCTCGGGCGACTTCGTTGTGTGAAACGAAGTCCGTTGTACGAATCAAGACAAGAAGTTCGTTGTGCGCAGCGTTCGCTGTGCGAGGCGTTCGTTAGGCGAGGCACCACTGTATTGCATTTACATCTAAATCCTGATTGTAGACAGCTGGAATGTATATAACTAAAACTCAGAAACAGGTATATGGCAAGGGGGCATGGCCTTGGCATGGTTTGAGTGGGATTAGGATGAGGTGAAAAGATACAAGTGTGCATTCCCCATTTCAGAAGATAGAAACATAGAAACATGATGGCAGCTAAAGGCCAAATGGCCCATCCAGTCTGCCCATTCGCACTAACCATTATCTTCCTCTCTCTAAGACAGGGGTGTCAAACTCAATCACATAAGGGGCCAAAATCTAAAACATAGGCTAATCCTTGGGTCGAATTTTTAATTAAGATACTGAGGAATCACTGTCTATTGCATATTTTCACCGGTGGTTGGTGCAACGTCTTCCAGCTAAATCCATTTTAGCTCGCTGGGGCAAAGATTTGGCTATGGGTATTCGAGAGGAGGACTTCTTTCAACTCTTGCAGCTTATTCCCTCCTGGGTTGGTTCTGCAGAATTGCGGGAGTGCCAATATCGTGTCTTATGTTGTGCTTATGGTCTCTTTTTGGATGGGAGTTATTTCCTCGGATCTTTGTCTTCAGTGTCATCAAGCCTCAAATACTTTCATACATTCTTTTTGGACCTAACCCCAGCTTGTTCAATATTGGGGACTCTTTTTTGGTATCTTGCAGATATCCTCAAGCAACCACTTCGGCTACATCCCTTAGGTGTTCTTCTGGGGCAGGTTTCTGTTAGGAGTCTAGGGTAAGGGTCCTCGTCTATGGATTCTCAAATCTTGTATTGTAGGGAAAAAGTGCATCTTATAACATTGGACGCATGAGACATCTTCTTTCTTCTGGCATTGGCACAATCATCTTCATGAGTTATTGTTATGGGAATTCCGGGATCTTCGTTTGACTTTTAGGAAATCAAAACTTTTTTATTCTGTATGGGGCCCATATATACAATCATTGCCTCATCGTGTGTGCAGCTTTCTCTTCAATCACTTGGGGGATGCAGCTGTTCCTCCTATTGGGGGGATTTGATATGCTGGTTCTGACACACACACTTTTATGCTTCTCTCTTTCTTTTTCACTGCATGATGAGGCAGGTAGGTGGGCGAGGGTAGGTGGGCGAGGCTGGTCTAAGAAGGGGTTTCACTGGGGGTTCATAATAATCCAGGGTCCTGGTGTGTTATAATGTTCCTTTGAGTTATTCCTCTGTTGGGCTTGTCGAAGAGTTATTTATTCTTTTTGTATAATCATGGCCTAATCTCTTTATTGTTCACATCTCTTGAGGTTGTGTCAAATGACAAATGAGGTTCAACACGGATAAGTGCAAAGTAATGCATGTAATTAACAAAAATCATATGCACAAATACAGGATGTCCGGTGCTGTACTCAGAGCTCCCAGGAAAGAGATTTGGGAGTGCTTGTAGACAAACATAGAAACATAGAGTATGATGGCAGAAATGGGCTGGCGGCCCAACAAGTCTGCCCACTCCAGATCCCACCCTCTCTCCCTCAAGCCTACCCACTTAAACAATACGAACCCTCCTCCCTGGGGTATCCATCTTTAGGCATAACTCTGTGGTATCTCCACCTGTTTGTCCCATCGATTCTTGAAGTCGAGCACGCTACTGGCCTCGACCACCTGGCGTGGAAGATCATTCCATCGATCAATCACCTGTTCGGTGAAGTATTTCCTGGTGTCACCATGAAATCTTCCCCCTCTTGTCGTTGTGGGATCCTTTAGAAAAAAGATTTCTTCCTCCACATCAATGCGACCCGTGATGTATTTGAATGTTTCTATCATGTCTCCCCTTTCTCTGCGCTCCTCAAGAGAATATAAACGCAGTCTGGTCAGATGTTCTCCATATGGGATGTCTTTAAGTCCTGAGACCATTCTAGTGGCCATTCTCTGGATCGACTCCATTCTTTTCACATCCTTTTGATAATGTGGCCTCCAAAATTGGACACAGTGCTCCAGGTGAGGTCTCACCATGGCTCTGTATAACGGTAGCATGACTTCAGGCTTTCGGCTAATGAAGTTTCTTCTGATGCAACCCAGCATTTGTCTAGCCTTTGCGGAAGCTTTCTCCACCTGATTGGCAGCTTTCATATCTTCCCGGATGAGATCTCCCAGGTCTCTTTCTGCCGTAGTTCTAGTTAAGTTTTCACCGTTCAAGATGTATGTTCTGCATACAGATATATTTATTATTTGGTCTTTAGTAAAGGGTTTATTTTTAGTATATGTGCTCATATTAAAATTTAATTGCCAAGTACAGGACCATTGTTCCAATAAAAGCAGGTCCTGTTCCATAGTGCTGGGCCTGGTTGTGCTGTCTGGTTCTGTTGCCCTGTCTACATTGTTGCATAGTTTAGCGTCATCGGCAAATAATGTAATTTTGCCTCGAAGTCCCTTAATCAGATCCCCTACAAAGATATTGAATAGCATCGGGCCCAAGACTGAACCCTGTGGCACTCCGCTGGTCACTTTTGACGGTTTTGAGGGAATACTGTTTACCATTACTCTCTGAAGTCTGCCGCTTAGCCAGTCCGGTACCCAAGCTGTTAGTGTTTCTCCTAGTCCCAATGATTTCATCTTGTTCAGCAACCTACGGTGTGGAACACTATCAAAAGCCTTGCTAAAGTCCAAATACACGATGTCCAGAGATTCACCCCCATCCAGTTTTTTTGTTACCCAGTCAAAGAAACTTATCAGGTTGGATTGATAAGACCTTCCCTTTGTAAAGTCAATGAAGCTGTCTGCGCAATGTGCAGCAGCAGCGAAAAGGGAGAACAGAATGCTAGGAAGGATTAAGAAGGAGATCACAAACAGATCTGAGAAGGTTATCATGCCGCTGTACCGGGCCATGGTACATGGCCGTACATGAAAAAGGACATAGTACTACTCGAAAGGGTCCAGAGAAGAGCGACAAAAATGGTTAAGGGACTAGAGAAGTTGCCGTACAATGAAAGGCTGGAGAAACTGGGCCTCTTCTCCCTTGAAAAGAGGATACTGTGAGGGGACATGATCAAAATATTCAAGATATTGAAGGGAGTTGACTTAGTAGAGAAAGAGAGATTGTTCATCCTCTCCAAAGTGAAGAGAACGAGAGGGCATTCTCTAAAGTTAAAAGGGGAAAGATTCCATACAAACATAAGGAAGTTCTTCTTCACCCAGAGAGTGGTAGAAATCTGGAACGCTCTTCCAGAGGCTGTTATAGGGGAAAGCACCCTCCAGGGATTGAAGAAAGGGTTAGATAAGTTCCTGCTGAACCAGAACATACACAGGTAAGGCTACACTCAAATAGGGCACTGGTCTTTGACCTAAGGGCCACCGCATGAGCAGACTGCTGGGCACGATGGAGCACTGGTCTGACCCAGCAGCAGCAGCACTTTTTATGTTCTTATGTCAATATTTCTGTATTATTCTGTCTTCTGATGTTACAATTTGAAATTGATGCAGGACTTTAGATGTTTTTTTGTATTGGCTACATTCCTAAATTTGCCACTGGTGAATATATTTGTTTTTTGCATCAATAAAAAAATTGTTTCATTGTACGATACTTAGGGGTCCATTTAGTAAGGTACGTGCTGAATGTATGCGCTAAATGCACACCTTAATAAAAGGACCCCTTAGTCTTAGTAGAAGTATAGGTTGTTTACATCACGCCGGCTCTGTGATGTAAACAAAATAAATCAAAAAGACTTTTTCTCTCTCTTTTAGGTCCTAGTTCACGCTTGCTGTCTAATACCAGCTCTGGCAGGATACACATTTCAAATGTGACATATTGCAATCACAAAACAGAAAATAATTTTTTTTCTACCTTTTCTTGCCTGGTCATTATTCAATCATGTTGGTCCCAGGGTCTGGTTGTCTTGCTTACTTGGGTCTCCTGCCTATTTGTCATTTTCTTCTTTCTCCGTGCTAACCATCCATCTTCTATCTCTGTCCTCCCCTTCCATTTCCCTTCTCTCCCCCGGAGGTCTGGCATCTTTCCATTTTTTCATCTCCATCCCCGCAGCTGCAGCGATGCACCCCCACCATTCCCAGATCCACCATCACTCCTTTTCTCAACTACCCTTTCATCCAACATCTCTCCCTCCTTCCCCACCATCCCAGGGTCCACCATCTCTCCCTTTCTCTTCCCAACTACCCTCCTATCCAGTATTTCTATCCCACCCTCCACACCATCCCTTGTGTCCAACTTCTCTTTCTTTCTGTTCCTTCCCTCCCTCTATCCCATTGTCCACTATCTCTCTCTCTCTCCTCTGTTTTTAGACTCATTATTTCTTCCCCTCCCCTCCAACCTCAGTCTGGCATATGCATGTCTCTTTGGACCCCTCCTTCCCTCCCTCCATGTAGTTCTACACCAGGGCCCACCCCCCTCCCCCACTCCTAAAGGCATGCATGTTTTCTCCCTTCTTTATACCAGGGCCCGCCTTCTTTCTAGCATCCTCCGGCTTCCCGGTCTCATCTTCACAGCAGCCTGCAGAGGATCACCGGTGCTGTAGCGATCCAAGCAGGCTGTCTTCGGCCTCTGCAGCATGTTCCCTCTGCCACAGTTCCGCCCCTCCTCTGACATACAGAACCATGGCAGAGGGAATGTGCTGCAGAAGTTGATGGCAGCTTGCTAGGTTCGCTACAGCTGACCGGCGATTCTCTGCAGGCTGCTTTGAAGGTGAGACCGGGAAGTTGGGATATAGGGAGGGAAGGAACAGAGGGCCAAATCTCAGGCCTATCCCAGGCTATCTTGAAATCAGACATTTGCATTTATATCCATTGACATAAAGATTGGAAGTTACACCTGCTCCCAGGGATGGCCATGTTTCAGAAAGTTGTTCCTTTTGTGCAGTACTCCTCTAGAGGGACCAGGGGTGGTTGACTTCTTAATCCTTTGGTGTTTTTGTCCCTTCTCCCCTCCCCAAAGTGATAGTGGCAATAGATATTGATTCTGTGAGAGCTTCAGGAAAACAGCATGTTTATGTTTCTAAAATGACTTTCATAAATTTGCATGAACTAGAATACACACAGGTAAGATGGTATTTCACAACATACGTTTATGTTGTCATGTTGAACCCATTGATATTTTATACATTTATGTTTCTAAAATGGATACTTCTATCATACATAACCAGTGCAAAAAACATTCATTTGTCAATGTATTAATTTAGATCAAGCTTGACATCACCAAGAACAGAAATACTAGTGGAATTGGGGATTTCCTGGCCTGGATGTTTCAATTCCAATTTGATAAGAAATATTTAAAATTATTTATGAAATATGGACTCATGAAGATTTGAGCTATGAGATTCTTCTGAACTATTTTATGAGGCTCTTAAGGTAACCGCTGAGGTCCATGATAAAAGATTTTGAAATATTTCAATATGATGATTCTATTTATAAGATTTGTTGTATGGTATTTCTTCACATAAAATTAGGTGCTATATAGTAAGCAGTCAATTCCAATTTGCACATCCTTTCTAATGTGTCATTCTATATGCTACATAAGTGTCACCAATTAAGTAATGAAGCTGGTTTTGTTTTTTGTTTTTTTTTTCATTTTGGAGGTTGAGCTGAACAATAAGGGGATTAAGAAGAATTGTTCCATTAATCCCTCCTATTCAGTCCTGGTCACAATAAGAATTTTTAAAAAAAATCTGTGCTGCCTCTGAGCTGTTGCAAAACCTGATGGGGATTTTTCCCCATTTGCCTGTATTCCCTTTGTAAAATGAAGAATGCATATGTAGATTTTTGGACCATCTAAACCATACTACCCTCATTTCCTCTTAAAAGTTTCAAGTTTATTAAAAAAAAAAAAAAATTTTTTTTTTAATATATATTCTTTATTCATTTTCAAGATTACATTAAGTGTTAAAATATATTCAATCACATAAACAATAAATACATCACTTAGAAATAATCATTAACACATCTCACAAATTCTTATCCCCATCCCTATCCCAACCTACCCTCCCATATATTCCATTATCATATAAAACATGTAATAATAAAATCCCCCCCTCCCTGCACCTTAAATTAACAAATAAATATAAGGGAACCAATTTTGAATTAATCTTTACAATACTTCGTTAATGGTTTCCACACATCCTGAAACTTTTTAAAATAACCCCGCTGTACTGCAATAAACCTTTCCATTTTATATATATGGCATAGAGAGTTCCACCAGAAGCTATAATTTAATCTCCTCCAATCCTTCCAATTAAATGTGATCTGCTGAATGGCAACTCCAGTCATTATAAGTAATAATTTATTGTTATTTGCAGAAATCTGACTTTTTGCTCTCATTTCCATACCAAATATCACAGTATCATAGGATAATGCCACCGGGTTATCTAATAAATTATTAATTTGGTCCCAAATTGATTTCCAAAAATTCATAATAAATGGGCAATGAAACAATAAATGATCTAAAGTTCCTGCTTCTAAATGACAATGCCAACATCTATTAGACAAAGAACTATCTATTTTTTGTAATCTAACAGGGGTCCATAACGCTCTGTGCAACAGAAAAAACCAAGTTTGTCTCATAGATGCTGACACCGTACATTTCATCCTCCAAGAGCAAATTCGTGGCCATTGAGATGCAGTAATTTCATGCTTAATCTCAATACTCCAAATATCTCTTAGACCAGTTTTTAAATTATTTTTATTAAATCTACTTAATATTTTGTACCACTGGGTGGCCTGGTGACCCAAGAAGTCTGTCTGAAAACACATAAACTTCATACTATTATGATTATTAAGGTTTTTCCAATCAGGGAACCCTGCCTGAATGGCATGCTTCAGCTGCATCCATTTAAAGTTTTCTGAGTTTTTAAGACCAAATTTATGGTGCAACTGTGAAAACTCAAGCATAGTACCATTAGCAATAACATCATCCAATATTCGTATTCCTGCTATCATCCATTGCTTCCAGACTAGTCTCTCCCCGCCAATTTGGATCTTGGAGTTTACCCATATAGACTGTTTTGTAGATTTATAAATAGGAATAGTTGTTAGGTTGCTTACATATCGCAAAGTTTTCCATGTATCTACTAGTATACTATTATCTTTACTATAGCTGGGCATTTTGATACTGAGTACATGGCACAGACGCAAAGGAGACATGAGTTGCCATTCTAACCACAACCAGTAAGGGAGTTTTTCCATGAGTTCTGGGAGGACCCAATACATACCTTGGCGCAAAATATAGGCTTGATGATACCTATAAAAATTTGGGAAATTTACCCCTCCCTCCGAAATTGATCTTTGTAAGGATACCAAAGCCACTCTAGGAGTTTTACCCAGTCAAATAAATTTTAAAAGAATGCTATTTAATTTTTTATAAAAGGACCCTTGAAAATATACCGGAAACATTCCCATCTGATAACAAACCACAGGTAAAATCATCATTTTAATAGTTTGGACTCTCCCCCACCATGAAAGGTGTAACGGATTCCATTGCTCACACATCTCCGTAACCTTCTGTAATAACAATTTTTCATTTATTTTCATTGTTTCATCCAATGTATTTTTAATCCAAATGCCTAAATACTTTATTCCCTCCTCTTTCCAAAGAAAGGGAAAATAATCAAACAAACCTTTTGTACAATGAACATTGAGTGGAAGAATTTCTGATTTATTCCAATTTATCTTATATCCTGAAAATTTTCCAAAATTCTCAATAATTTCAAGTAAGCAAGGAACGGTTTTCTCAGGATTTCTCAAATAGAGCAATATATCATCCGCATAAGCCGAGATCTTATATTCCCTATCTTTATGAGGAATACCCTGTATCTCCTCTGTTTGCTGAATGGCTAATAACAAGGGTTCCAAAACAATATCAAAAAGCAAAGGAGATAAGGGACAACCTTGTCTAACCCCCCTTTGCAGCCTAAAATCTTCTGAGAAATTATTATTAATATATAATTTAGCAATAGGGGAGCTATACAATGCTTGAACCATTTGTATAAATCCCGAGCCAATACCAAACCATTCCATTGCTTGATACATAAAGGTCCATTCAACACGATCAAAAGCCTTTTCTGCATCAAGTGATACAGAAAAAACTGGATCTTTTAAGGCTTTGGATAAATTCAACATATGTAATGCAAGCCTAGTGTTGTTAGAAGAATGTCTTTGAACAACAAAACCTGTTTGATGCATACCAATCATAAAAGGGAGAGCTTTAGCCAAACGTATAGCCAAAATCTTAGCTAAAATTTTCCCATCAACATTAATTAAAGAAATAGGCCTGTAATTTGAAACCAGTGTGGGATCTTTATTTGGCTCTGGCAAAACTATAGTTAATGATTCAGCCATGGTACCCATAATACAACCTTTAGTAAGTTGAGTCCGATATAAATTTAATAAATATGGTAACAGGGTAATTTGAAATGATTTATAAAACTCTACAGTATAACCATCTCCACCTAGAGCGGATCCAACTCTAAGGGATTTCAATGCTGCTTGCAATTCATTAACTAATATTGGCTTTTCTAAACTTTCTTTTATATGCTCAGGAATTTTCGGTCCCGTAATTAACTTTAAAAATTCCAAACCATCCTTTTCTTTATCTAAATAAGGCTCAGAAGAATATAGGTTTTTGTAAAAGTTTAAAAATTGTCTTAAGATTGGTCCAATTTGAGAATAACTATTTCCCTTTTCATCTTTAATCATCACTATTTTTGTTTTTCGTTTTTTTACTTTTAGATAATTTGCCAATAATCTTCCCGCCTTATTTGAATTTCCATAATACAATGCCTGTTGTGAAAATATATCTTTTCTAATCAATTTTGAAGAAATCTCATTATATTTCCCTTTCACTTTCAAGAGGTCTTGTAATATAGAATAATCCCATTTCTCAACTAATTTTGATTCTAATATCTTTATATCTTGTTCTAAACTATGAAATTGTTTTTTAATTTGTTTTTTAAGATATGCCGAAAAAGAAATAATTTGACCTCTCATGGTTGCCTTAAAAGCATCCCATAATGTTTCTATAGAGATATCCTTCGTATTATTAATTTGAAAATAATCATTTATTTTTAATTGTATTTCCTCAATAAAATTTGGTTCCACCAGCAATGCATTATCAAATCTCCATATAGGTCTCCTATCCTCTTGATCAATTACTTTAAGTTTAATCCACACCCCACCATGATCAGACAAAATAATTGGATCTATGGAGGCTTGTGTTACTTGTTGAACTAATGTATTTGACACAAATATATAATCAATTCTTGAAAAAGATTTATGAACATGGGAGCAAAATGAAAATTCCCGATCATTAAAATGAAATATTCGCCATATATCCTTCAAATCACAATTTTGTAACAAATTATATAATCCTAATGATTTCATAATTCTACTAGGTTTTTTGTCCATTATAGGATCTATAACAGCATTAAAATCCCCAGCCACAACTAAATTAGAAGTAGCCAGTGGTAATAACAATTGTTGTAGGTTTTTAAAGAATTCAATTTGATTGATATTAGGTGCGTAGACATTGAAAAGCGCCATTGTAGTATTTCCCAGTTTCATGTCCACATGTATCCACCTTCCTAAAGGATCACCAGATATAAATTTGAAGGTAGCATTACATCTTTTATTTACCAATATTGCAACACCTGCTTTCTTCTTTACAGCTGGGGCATAAAAGCAATGTTTTATCCAATTTTCTTTCAGTTTTTGAGACTCTAAAGCTGACAAGTGAGTCTCTTGAATGTAACAAATATCTATATTTTGTTGTTTTAAAAACAAAAGTGTTTTTTTCCTTTTTATTGGATGATTTAAACCATTAACGTTTAGTGAAAGAATTTTAAGCTCCATTAATCAAATTAATTCTTTCACATATGATATTCACCAAATACTTCAACATATAATTTTTCTGCTCAAATCTTAATTCCCTTAATTTACTATAAGGTGCAACCCTCCCTTCCCTTAATTCCTTAAAACTTATATTTCTAAAGACCCAAAACCCCTTCCCTAGTCCCTCCCACAACCCTCCCTTTCTTATTATACAGTAACTTGAAGGCAAAAGATCAGACCAGCACCCATCCCCTCCCAAGCATTTTACTTCATTATTTCCCCCATATTATAAAAAATTGAACATTCCAAATAATTAAATACCCTAATTTCCACTCTATATATATCCCCAATCTATTACATAGATCTCTATCCATAAATCATACCAAAAAGAACTGTATAATTTAATATTTTATACTAATTGTTTCAAACTAAATGTCAAAGACTCATAATTTTCTGTAACAATTCCCTTACCAACATTTAATTCAGCTTTAACATGTAAATGCAATATAAATTTCATATACGTTAAAATTAATTAAATTAAAAATTCAATTAGTTCACTTACAAAATATTCAATTTAAAGATTTTCTAAATGAAACACTCCATTTATCTGGATCCCAGTTCCATCTTTTAATCCCCATGTGAAAGGCCATTCACTATTACAAATGACCTTCATCATTCAATACATAAAAATTAAAAGAAACACTGTAACAGAAAAAATAATACAAACTATTTATGTAAATGTAAACCAAATCCCACATGCCTTTGCACAGAACTGAAATGCCAAGCAAAGTAAAATCCACTATAATATAGAATAGCTGCAAAAGGGAGGAACTATTAAATAAAAGAATTCTGAAGAAATTTAAAATTATAGAAATAAAACCAAAATAAAACAAGTAAATAAAACACTGAATGAGATTAAAAATAACTCAAACATCCCAGTTCCCAATCTTAGATACATAGAATGGTTTGGTGTTTGTTTGTTTTTTCCCCTTTTTTCCCATGAGGAAAAAAAATTCCCCAAAGAAAACATTTGAAGATGGTCATCAAAGATTTTTAATTCTAGAATCCAAAATGTGTTAAACTTAGACAAAATTAAATAATATACTAAATACTTATACTCTAAGCCAGGCATTACATTGATCTGTCCACTATCCCCGGAATTAGATGTGCTGGAGACAAGCAGAAGCGGCGAGAAGGGCTGCACCAACTCAAAACTGAAGCCGGGTAATGTGAGGAGAGGCGAAGTCATCCAAGGCCAGGGAACTAGCATAATGTTTTGCTTCTCCATTCTTTTGTAGAATTTTAATCATTTTTATTTGAAACTCTTCCAGTCATTCCAAAACAGTTAACATATTAATGCCAGCTGCCATCTTTGAATTTAATAAAGTATATGGAAATAATTAAAATTCCTCTTTATATTCCCTCAAAAACAAACGTATCTTCTCAAATTAAACTTATGTAAATAAAATTTTAAAACCCCAATTCCAATCCTCCAAAATCAGTTGATCTTAATTCATAGGAACTTCTAGAGATGACAAAAATTCTTTAAGATTTCCAGGATCATCAAACTGATGAAATTTCCCCCTTGTACGTTACTCTCATTGATGCAGGGTAATATAGTCCATATTTAGCACCTATTTCTCTCAGTGGTTGTCTCAGTTGTAAAAATTGCTTTCTAATTTGAACAGTTTCTGTAGCAAAATCCTGAAGGAAAAACAACTTAGAATCTTTATATGCAAGATTTTTAACTTCCTTTGCAGCTTGTATAATATCCAGTACCTGTTGGAATTTTAGTAGTCTGAATATTATAGTTCTTGGTTTTTCTCCGTTTTGATCTTTCCTCATTCCAACCCTATGTGCTTTTTCAATTTCCAGTGATCCTTCTATTTTTAATGGAAGAATTTTTGGTATTAACTCTTCTAGGAATGAGATCATGTTTTTCCCTTCAATTCCCTCTTTTAGTCCAACAATTCTTAAATTCTGATTCCTAGATCTGTTCTCCATGTCAATCATTTTTTTATTCATGTCCATTAACATTTTATGATCTTCTTTGTATTTCTGTTGAATGTTTTCAATTTTTTCCACTTTATTTTCAATCTTATCCATTCTGTTGTTCAAAAGATCAAATTTGCTGTTCATGAGATTCATCTCTTGTTTCACTTCCATTATATTTGTGTTAATTTTCCTCATTTCCTCCATAACTTCAATAAAATCCAATGCGTCCATAGGTAAGGGAACCTCACTGGAAGATTGTGAGTCTTCTTTCAGCCTTTTGGTTTTTCCTGTAGATTTTGAAGAAGCTTCTTGCAGCTTTTGTTTATTTGAAGCCATTCCCAGGAATTTAATTTTAAATTCAGAAGAAAATTAGTATTTAAGTTTAATTACAAACTGCCTTCAGGAGGAGCTCAGCAGTTAGCCAGCCATTCTCTCTGGCTTCAAGTTCCGGAATCCCAAGTTTATTAAAAATTTGATATACCATCTTATCATTTATTTCAAGGTGGTTAGACATTTTAAAATAGGATAAAAACAGATAATACAATTAAATATAACTTTAACAAAATAAACATACAAGATTAGATAAAACAATAACTTACACAATTAGACAAACGGGTATGGGTGAAAAAAGGGGAGAACTACAATGATTAAAGAAAAGTAAGATCTAAAGGTATAAACAAAAGTGAGGGATTAAAATCAAGTAAGCCCAATACGAGTGGACTTATAAAAGATAAAAAATTTTAAAATCCTTAAAAGGACATTTATACTTGAAAGGCATCTTTGAAAAGGAATGTTTTAAGAAAAGATTTAAATTTCTCAAGATTGGGTATCTTTCTTAGAGCATTTGGTGCCGAATTCTAGAGGGTTGGGGCAACTACTGAAAAGATAGTGTTTCTTCTAGTGTTAATATGGTTCAAGGTTGGGATTGCTAATAAATTTTGCTCTGAGGAACGAAGAAAACGCATGATGGAGATCTTCACCTGCAAAATTACAAAGACTAGAGGACACTCGATGCAATTATAGGGAAATACTTTTAAAACCAATAGGAAGAAATTTTTTATCACTCGGAGAATAGTTAAGCTCTGGAACACATTGCCAGAGGTTGTGTAAGAGCGGATAGCGTAGCTGGTTTTAAGAAAGGTTTGGACAATTTCCTGGAAGCAAAGTCCATAGTCTGTTATTGAGAAAGATATGGATTGGGTAGTATGAAATATTACTACTCCTTGGGTTTTGGCCAGGTACTAGTGACCTGGATTGGCCACTGTGAGAATGGGCTACTGGGCTTGATGGACCCAGTAAGGCTACTTATGTTCTTATATTCTTAAATTGACATTTAAAATGTATGTTATTTACACATGTAAATGCCGCTATTTATCTATGGTGATGTTTCTAAAATAAACTCTAACATTTCATTACATTTTATTATATATTGCAATAAAAGGGGTACTGAAAAGTTCTTAGCCCAACCAAGAAGAGAAGGACATGGCTATGGTTCAATCAATTATCTGAAACAATATTGAAACATGCAAACTGGCACTTAATGAAATAAGATATCACTCTTTTCAGCTATAGTGGCAAAATAACGCTCAGAATCCAGGAAGTTGGTTGGTTGGGCTGAGAACTTTTCAGGACCCCCTCGTATATACTATATTTTATCCGGTTATCTATAGGCATGTTGCAACTGGACCTGGTTTTAAATTCAAAATTTATCTAAATCTAACCACTCAAGAGCACTAATTAGTGGCTAGGGGACATGATGGTGAACAATGGAGTAATGTTTGCATATGTGCTCCATTCTGCAAGTTTTCTTTATTTCCAGAATTGTAATCTTCATGCAAAATGCAAAGGGAAAAAGCACAGAACACATGGCCATGTCAGAGCTAGGGGTGTGCAGGTAAAACATCTCATAGAAACTTGACGGCAGATAAAGGCAAATGGCCCGTCCAGTTGCCCATCCACAGCATCCACTATCTCCTCCTGCCCCTAAAAGATCCCATGTGCCTGTCCCATGCTGTGTTGTTTGCAGCTTTTTTTTTCCATGCTGTTTCATTTTGGTTTTCTAATTTTTGTTTCAAGGCAATGTTAAAAGGTGGATATAGCTGCTACCCCAAACAAATAAACAGCACATAAACAGCTGGTTTGCAACAAACCATGCTAACCCTAACATAGCTCAGATTCCAGATGACAAGTGCTATACTGCTGACCCCCATCAACTTCCCCCTTCCCCCCCAGCCATGGATAGCTATGTTTTATGTTTGGGCTCTAGATGGAATTGCCAAGGTATTTAAAGGGGGAAAGTTAAACCCTCAGTTTTTAATGATTACAGGGCTTTGATACTAGAGAAGAATCTCCAATGAGCCCAGCCAAACAATAAATCCACTTATCAGTGGTTTTAAGTAATAGCTAATGATGTAAGAACATAAGAATTGCCGCTGCTGGGTCAGACCTGTGATCCATCGTGCCCAGCAGTCCGCTCACGCGGTGGCCCTCTGGTCAAAGACCAGCGCCCTAACTGAGACTAGCCTTACCTGCGTACATTCTTGTTCAGCAGGAACTTGTCTAACTTTGTCTTGAATCCCTGGAGGCTGTTTTTCCCTATGACAGACTCCGGAAGAGCGTTCCAGTTTTCTACCACTCTCTGGCACTGGCAGTGGAACAAGCAATGAAAGCAGATCTGGAGAGAGAGGGAGAAGAGCCTGGAAAGTGTTGTCTAACTCCTGGGGGTGTAAGTGGGGATGAGATGGTTAGAGTTGTGCACATGGGAGCAGCAAAATATATTTTCGTTTGAAGGGGCCAAATCACAGAATCTCCAGCCTTGCCCCCTAGCCCTCTAGCTCCTGATACAAAATATTGATAGGGTTATGGCCTAGCCTAGCAACTCAGGAGAAACAACAGATTGTGACTGGCATGAAATATTAATGTACTCTACAAGGGGAATATGAGTTGGAGAGATCCGATGAGTTTACTGTACAATGATGGAGATATAGAAGGTCGCTTTGAGGTTTGGGTTAGTCCCTTAAATGGCCTGACATTGTTTTGGTTTGGTTTGGAGGGTTTTGTTTGTTTTTGTGTTGTTGTTTTTGTTTTTGCATTTTTTATTTATTCAGAGAGAATGCAGGCAGCCGCATCAAACATTAATGATTGTAAAGAACAGATTGTATTAAAGCATTTATATACTAAAATGGAAAAACAGGAGGACTGTAAGAAGCTGTGGTTAAGGATAATATTTACTTAAAGAACAAGCAGAAGAATTTGGAGAATTAAGGGAGATGCCATATCCTTAAACTTGTACATTTTTCTGATAATAATCTATTTCACCTCTTGAAATATTTAAATAGTAATGGAATTCCTGAATATCCCAACATAT
This sequence comes from Geotrypetes seraphini, assembly GCF_902459505.1. Taxonomy (NCBI): domain Eukaryota; kingdom Metazoa; phylum Chordata; class Amphibia; order Gymnophiona; family Dermophiidae; genus Geotrypetes; species Geotrypetes seraphini. The sequence continues at coordinate 173,984,434 of NC_047085.1, read as the reverse complement.
CTGCTTCCTCCTGTTTCTAGAATTTCTTATTTACCATCTTTCAAAAGAAAAAGACTGAAAACAGTTTTTAAAAAAGTTCATAGGAGTAAGCTGACAATTATTCAGGAGTACATAGTTTGTACTTAGGTATCTTTTAAACATAATAGAAAAATAGGAAAGACAAAATATCTCTACAGAGAGGTCTTTGTAAAGACTGAAATAACTAAGATGCATTTTTTAAAGAGATATGTAAATGATTCCAATTTACCCCTACCGACTGCAAGACAGCTGTAAATATGAATAGAAAATTTTTTTTTTAATTATCTCTATGCAAATGTCAGAAGTCATAAAAATGAGGCTGGAAAGTTAAAATCATTGGCACTAATACCCCCCTCCCCTCACCCCTTTTATCAAGCCATGCTGTGGTAAAAACTCTGATACTCATAGGAATTCTATGAGCATTGAAGGTTTTACCGTAGCAACTAGTGATAAAAAAACCCTAACACAGCTTTGTAAAAATGGGGGGGGGAAGGGGGTAAATGAACTAAAGACATAGCAGGCATCGTAGAGATCTGCTGGAAGGAGAAGAAGCAACAGGACACTTCCATATCAAGATAAAATCTTTACTGAAAAGACAGGACAAATCAAACTGGTGGAGGGGGTGGAATTTTACTTTAACTGGATTAAAACTTATGGATATATGAGATAGCATGGCCCTTTGCTGAGCTCTTTCCTATCACCTGCATGGCAAGGATGAAAAAACAAGATTGTGAGATAATGGGAGCCCGAGACTCCAGTGTCGATGGGCGTAAAGTAACACGGGGCTGGTAGAACCCTTGTGTTGCCCATTGGCCGGGGGGTAGGAGGGGATTAGGTGAGGTAGGTGGAGGGTGGAAAGAGGGGAACTTTGATTGGACGGAGGGCCTGTCAGGATAAGGAATTTAAAGTGATTGGTAGAGGGACGCGAGGTTTTAAAGCTAGGCCCCTGGAGGACTTGGCTCCTTCCGAGGTCCTCCAGCGGCTTTTTCTGCCCGCCCACCCGCCCTTTGTCGACGGTTGCGGTTTGTAGCTCGGGGGTGGCGGATTCCCGAGCTACTGGGTCATGAGGCTCATCAGGTGATGAGGGTTGGGACAGCGGGGAACTGTGCCCGGTGGGTTAGGTGTCCCGGAAAAGGGCATGAGAGACATGCCACCCCTCTGACTCTTGCTGTGGTGGCGGGGTCAAAGGAATAAAAACTAATTCAGCTGGTAGCTCGGGAGGAGCTCTTTATACAATGTTAATTATGTTAATGAGGTTAAGATATGTTATGTTTATGGTTAATAAACTGAGCTGTGGCTAATTGTACCAACCAGAAGTCTCTAGAGTATTTTTTTGGTAGAGTTAAGAGGGAGGGTTAAGAGAAAAAGTGTGGGTTGGGTATATAGGCTGACAGCAGGGCCCATCCAGATCCTGCTGTTACTACTACTACTCATTTCTATAGCACTACTAGACATACAGACCCAGATTCTATAAATGGTGCCTAGTGCCACCTACATTGTAAGTGCCGCTCGGCGCAGTTGTCAATCAACCACTAGGCCATTTATAGAATCACACCTAGCGGTGCCTAAGTGGACTTTGGCATCGCTAGATGTCTTTGATATAGGCGCTGCTCCGTTAGGTCAGCTTTTCACATGCATAATTTGGTGGCACCTTTGTCAGACACCTAACTCAACCATGCCTATTCTCTGCCCCTTATCACGCCTACTTTTTCAGAATGGCATCGTTATGCATCCTTAGGCATGGGAGGGCACCTCCACTTAGGTGTTGCTAGGCATCCTAAGAGTTAAACGCCAAACTCTTAAATTGTTTAATTAATCCTTTTTTTTTTTTTTTTGATTGGCTATAAATCGGCGTGGTCAGTTACCACACCAATTAAGCAAATTTAAAACAAATCAGCATGGATCCTGAACTTAGTTGGCACAATAGATTAGTTCTGCCATCACCCAAAAGAACAAATTAGGAATGCACCACACGTAAAGCTTTTTTTAAAAAAATCTGGCACCGAGTTCTTAGAACCAACTTCTAAATCAGGGCTGCCGAAGTCCGGTCCTCGAGATCTACTGGCAGGCCAGGTTTTCAGGATATCCACAATGAATATGCATGAGAGAGATTTGCCTGCACTGCCTTCTTGGTATGCAAATCTCTCTCATGCATGTTCATTGTGGATATCCTGAAAACCTGGCCTGCCAGTAGATCTCGAGGACCTGACTTGGGCAGCCCTGTTCTAAATAATATTCATCTTGAATTGAATTTTAAATCTTTCAAGACACTATTGAAGACTTACTTTTTCCATTCTGCCTTTGGGTCAGATATTCCTCAAAATGAGCATATTTATTAAAAAGATATGTATTTCTTATGGATTGTTTTTTTTTTTTAAGAAGGCATGCCCCCCCCCCTTTTTTTTCTTGTATGATTGCATATGTATTTCCTATACGTTATGGAGTTCTTTCTTTCTTTTATTGAATAGGTGTTTTAATTGTTAGCAAACAGAAAGACAGATGAACACCTTGCCTTAGAGTACAGACAGTCAAACAAAAAAGGCAAGGGAGGTGTCTTTTCAACCAAATAATTAAGTCTTTATTTGAAACGGTGGTCCCAACAAGGATCCCTGTTTCAGCATGTAAGAAAATGCCTTTTTTACTTTCACTTTGATAGGGCTTTCAATGCTGCTGCTCGACTGCACACATGTCCCCTGATGAAGGCATTTTCTTACACACCGAAACAAGGATCCTTGTTGGGACCACCATTTCAAATAAAGACTTTCCCCCCTCTTTTACTAAGGTGCGCTAACCGATTAGCGTGCCCTAATCAAATTAGCATGCGCTAAACACTAACGCATGCATAGACTAATATGCACACGTTAATGTTTTGCATGCGCTAAATTGATTAGTGCACGCTAATCGGTTAGTGCACCTTAATAAAAGAGGGCCTTTATTATTTGGTTGAAAAGGCACCTCCCTTGCCTTTTTTGTTTGCCTTTTAATTGTTAGCTACAGAGAACTGTTGCAAGCTTCTGTGGGATATCAAATTTTGATAAATATAAACACTAGGTGGATGCAATTAGGGTGCCTAGCAGCACCTAATGTAGGCATCCTTTATAGAATATGGCCTTCACTGTGTTATAATAATAATAATAATAATAATTTTATTCTTATATACCGCCAAAGCCATATAAGTTCGAGGCGGTTTACAGCAAGAGGCGCTGGACAATCAGCGAAGAGGTTACAATCAAAGTCAGCAATACAATCTTACATAATATGTCTTCAAACCCTAGTGCTTGCATGCCCTAGCACTCCTGCTCCGCCCACTGCACCACTACATCATGGCAAAGCAAGGGGGGGGGGCAGTAGACATAGCACAATTTGGCCCCCTGACTTCCTTGTGCCCTGTGTGGTCAGTACGGCTGCACATAACCTGCAAGTCTTAAGACCAGCTGCAGCCAGATGAGTTCATACTGGCTACAAGTCCCAAAATCAACTAGCTCCCTTTTGGCCTTAATATTGGGTAACTGTGGAAGTTACACAGAAAAAAAAAAACTTTAGAATATACATTTTTACTTAAATGGTTTACAATCAGGTACTCAAGTATTTTCCCTGTCTGTTCCAGTGGGCTCACTATCTATCTAATGTACCTGGGGCAGTGGAGGATTAAGTGACTTGCTCAGGGTCACAAGGAGCAGTGCAGGGTTTGAACCCATTGTCTCAGGGTGCTAAGGCTGTAACTCTAACCAGTGGGCCACTCCTAGGTGTAGTGGTTAGAGCTAGAGCCTCAGCACCCTTAGGTTGTGGGTTCAATCCCTGTACTGCTTCTTGTGACCCTGGGCAAGCCACTTAATCCTCCACTGCCCCAGGTACATTAGATCAGTGGTTCCCAACCCTGTCCTGGAGGACCACCAGACCAATCGGGTTTTCAGGCTAGCCCTAATGAATATGCATGAGAGAGATTTGCATATAATGGAAGTGGCAGGCATGTAAATCTGCTCCATGCATATTTATTAGGGCTTTCCTGAAAACCCGATTGGCCTGGTGGTCCTCCAGGACAGGGTTGGCATTAGATAGACTGTGAGCTTGCCAGGAAAGATAAGAAATATGCTTTAGTACCTGATTTATAACTCATTCTGAGCTCTTTTGGGAGGATGGGCAAAAAAAATTGAATAAAGAAAGAATATACAGTACATGCCAACAGTTTCTCTGAAGTCATTCAGATCAAATTTCAGAAGACTCATGGTCAGTAGCAGATGTGAACCACTTAAGTTATTTGTGCTTAAAATATCACGATGGGCAAAACTTAACTTATGACTACAGCATATGAATTGTTAGGTGGCCAAGTTAAACCTTTATAGAATAGTGTCTAGCAGGGATTCCCACACCCAGCTTGGGAACGAGAATTTATGCCAGATGAAACCTAGTTGAAATTCAGAATTCTATAACACTATCCGCCTCTTTGGGGAATGCTCTGACCCACCCACATCTCTGCCATGGCCACGTCCTCTTTGGGGTTGTGGATTTGGATGCCCAGGCGTATAGAATAGCGTGCAACCGGAGGCCCGCGCAACTTCTAATTGGTGCCAATTAACATCAATAACTGATTGATAGCATTCAATTATGAGGTAATTTGGCTTGTTAATCAATTAGGCTGAGCACACATATCTCTTTATTGAACCCAAGTTTGGGCATGGATATTTGACACCCATTACAGAATCTGGGGTACTGGGTGTACATTTTTGAGAAACTCTTCAATCGTTCCAATAGCTGGGGGGAGCCAAATAGAATACACCTCTTGTAAGAATAGTCTGTGAAATTCTGTGCTCATCACCATGAATATTTTGTCTACTGTAATGTTCCGTTGCAAAAAAAAACAAACAAACCCCAACAACACCAAAGAAATGTGCATTTTAAGTATGTGATAGGCAGCTGCTAAGGGCCAGTGCATCTTCTGTACTGCCATTAATTGATACCTCTACGGAATTCTTAATTGAGCTGCAACAAGAAGCATGCAGTTTGGCAATGCAAGTGACAGGATGCAAGTACTGTTTGCAGAGTGTTTCTAACCACAGCTAACACCCTCAAAGCGTTAATTCCATTTTGTCTTTTACATTTAATAGCAAATTTGCCATTTAATCTTTAAGACAGAAGTTACTTATTCTCAATCTACCCTTGCATTGCACTGATATAATCTCATGCCACTCAGGTTGGCCTGTGGCATGAAGCACATCACATTTTCCAATCAGGTCCATTCTTTCATTAGCTCATATCCTTCCTGAGATGCCCTCCTTTACAGATGGCTGATCAGCAATCAACACTAGTTTGTTTCAATCAGAAAAGCAGCCGTAACTTCTCATTTAAAGAATGTTCACATGGAGGCACATTAGAGCTGGCAGTGGGGCAGCAGGGACGATTGGGGTTCTGCCTTTTCAGAAGCAAAAAAAAGAAGAGAGAGAGGCAGAAGCCACATTCAGTAAGAATAGTAGTTTGTTTTGGTTTTTCTTTTTCTTTTCTGACATCAATAAAAAAGTCTTTTGGAAAGTTCTGAAAAAAAGCCCTGGAAAAATTTTTTCCAGGTGTCAACCGTCACCGCTTCTCAGAGAGTGTTATCAAAGTAACAGAATATCAGGAGCGTATCTTGCTTGTTTCCCATGTAAATATACTGACAATTTCTCTCTCACTTTCTTTTCTGTGGTGAACAAGCCAGTGTTTTGCGCTTTGATCCTACTGCACTGAGGTTAAGCATTTACTATGTGCAGAGGCTGATTCTGCCATCCTAGGAAATACTGAGTCTTCAATGGTTTTTGCTTGTTATTGATTTCTCTGAGATTACATAGAAACATAGAATTTGACGGCAGAAAAGGGCCACGGCCCATCTAGTCTGCCCACACTAATGACCCACCCCTACCCTCCTTTATGAAGAGATCCCACGTGCCAATCCCATTTTTTCTTAAAATCTGGTACGCTGCTGGCCTCAATTACCTGAAGTGGAAGATTATTCCAGCGATCAACCACCCTTTCGGTGAAGAAATATTTTCTGGTGTCACCATGAAATTTCCCACGCCTGAGTTTCAACGGATGTCCTCTTGTTGACGTGGGACCTTTGAGAAAAAAGATATCTTCTTCCACCTCGATACAGCCCGTGACATATTTGAATGTCTCGATCACGTCTCCCCTCTCCCTGCGTTCCTCGAGTGAGTATAGCTGCAACTTATCCAGCCTTTCCTCATATAGGAGATCCTTGAGCCCTGAGACCATCCGGGTGGCCATTCGCTGAACCAACTCAACTCTCAGCACATCTTTGTGGTAATGTGGCCTCCAGAATTGTACACAGTATTCCAGATGGGGTTTCACCATGGATCTGTACAATGGCATTATGACCTTGGGCTTACGGCTGATGAAACTTCTACGGATACAACCTATGATTTGTCTAGCCTTGGATGAAGCTTACTCCACTTGATTGGCCGCCTTCATGTCTTCACTAATGATCACCCCCAAGTCTCATTCTGCTACAGTCCTTGATAGGGTTTCACCATTTAGTGTGTAAGTCCTGCATGGATTTTTGCCGCCAAGGTGCATGACCTTGCATTTTTTGGCATTGAAACTTAGTTACAAAATACAAGAAACCCTGTCAGTAAATCAAATATAAGCACATATATAAAGGCAATGTTGATGTCAATAGGTAAATTAATAAATATATCTCAAATTTTATTCAAACAATAACTTTAAGGACATATAAAAGCCATGGTATATAAAGATCATAAACAAGAATCTTTAAACAAACAACAAATAACAAAAAACAGAGATCTCATGATCATGTAAAGCACCACATAAAGAAAATTAACACAATTTCTAAGTAGCTTGAAAGCTAAATTGCTAAATTAGTCCTAAAAAACAATCCAGTAATGGCAGACATAAAACAATAAATAACACACTACAAGCATCCAAAATGGCTGTGAATACTCCCCATAAGGTTCAAAGTTCAAGTTCAAAGTTTAAAGTGCAAAAATCCCTGGTGGATATAGAGAATCGTACAAGCAAAATCCAAGCACCAAGGACAAAAGTGCAAGTGCAAAAATAGTAAAACTAAAGGATATCGTCCCAAAACATCTGCCAATGAGTCCTTCACATGATCACGGGAACTGGAACCAAACTTAGCCATGAGGCAAAGAAACCAGCGATTTTTGCACTTTGAACTTTGAACTTGAACTTTGAACCTTTTTGGGAGCATTCACAGCCATTTTGGATTCTTGTAGTGTGTTATTTATTGTTTTACGCCTGCCTTTACTGGCTTGTTTTTTAGGACTAGTTTAGCAATTTAGCTTTCAAGCTGCTTAGAAATTGTGTTAATTTTCTTTAATTGGTGCTTTACATGATCATGAGATCTCTGTTTTTTGTTATTTGTTGTTTGTCATTTGTTGTTAGTTTGTTTAAAGATTCTTGTTTATGATCTTTATATACCATGGCTTTTATATGTCCTTAAAGTTATTGTTTGAATAAAATTTGAGATATATTTATTAATTTACCTATTGACATCAACATTGCCTTTATATATGTGTTTATATTTGATTTACTGACAGGGGTTCTTGTATTTTGTATTTATTTTATTACCTGTACCCTTACCTTGCATACTTTTTCTCTCAGTTTTTAGCTATTTCTTATTGAAACTTAGTTGCCAAGTCTTGGACCAATGCTCCAGTAGGAGTAGGTCATGCGTCATACTGTCGGGCATTGAGCTTTTGTCAGGCACTGTGCTTTTGTCTGTTGTGCTCTTGTCTACTATGTTGCATAGTTTGGCGTCATCGGAGAATAACGTAATTTTACCTCGAAGCCCCTTAGCCAAGTCTCTTACGAAGATGTTGAATAGGATCAGGCCCAGGACCGAGCCCTACGGCACTCCGCTGCTCACCTTCATCGTTTCGGAGGGGGTGCCATTTACCACCACCCTCTGAAGTCTACCTCCAAACCAGTCCTTAACCCATGCAGTTAATGTGTCGCCTAATCCCATCAAACTCATCTTGCTCAGTAGCCTGCGGTGTGGGACGCTATCAAATGCTTTGCTGAAGTCCAAGTATACGATATCTAGGGACTCCCCTATATCCAGCTTCCTTGTTACCCAGTCAAAGAAGCTGATCAGATTGGATTGGCAGGACCTTCCCTTTGTAAATTCATGTTGATGGGGATCTCATAGATTCTCCTCAAAGGCAAAGCAAATAAAGGTAAAGCAAATAAATGCAAAGCAAATAAAGAATTACAAAAAGGCATTGGAGAACCAAATGTTTTCCCTTGTATCGCTTGGACCTAAAGCGCATGTAGTAATATAAATTTTGGCCATAAGGACACTACTAGGAAAGATCTCAGGGGCCTTATCTCAAGAAAGATGTAGCGGCAGTAGAAAAGGTTCAAAGAAGAGTGACCATGATGATAAAGGGGATGGAACTCCTCTCATATGAGGAAAGACTAAAAAAATTAGGGCTCTTCAATGTGGAAAAGAGACGGCTGAGGGGAAATATGATTAAAGTCTACAAAATCCTGAATGTAGTAGAACAGTTGCAAGTGGATCAATTTTTCACTCTGTCAAAAATGACAAAGACTAGAGGCACTCAATAAAGTTACAGAGAAATGCTTTTAAAACCAATAGGAGGAAATATTTTTTCACCCAGAGAATAATTAAGCTCTGGAACATGTTGCCAAAGGTTGTAGTAAGAGCAGATAGCTTATCTGGTTTTAAGAAAGGCTTGGACAATTTCCTGGAGGAAAAGTCCATAATCTGTTATTGAGAAAGACATGGGGGTAGCCACTGCTTGCCCTGGATCGGAAGCATGGAATGTTGCTACTCTTTGGGGGTTTGTCAGGTACTAGTGAGCTGGATTGGCCATTGTAACATCACTGATGAGGTTGGCTCTGAGGCACTGTGGAATGAGACATTATGACATCACAATCTCAGCTCTGGAATGTTGCTCTCATTGGGGTTCTGGAATCTTGCTATTCTTTGAGATGCTGGAATGTTGCTACTCTTTTGGGGTTTTGCCAGGTACTAGTAATGTAATGTAATTTATTTCTTATATACCGCTACATCCGTTAGGTTCTAAGTGGTTTGTAGAAAATATACATTAAGATTATAAATGAGAAGTAAGAAGGTACTTAAAAAATTCCCTTACTAGTGACCTGGATTGGCCACCATGAGGACAGGCTACTGGGCTAGATGGACCATTGGTCTGACAATTGGCTATTCTTATGTTCTGTGCACTGGAAAACTTCCCAACTAGTTCTAACCATTCAGTTAAACTAACATTAAAATGATTTGATGGCACCATTTAATCAATTCTTCTACATGGGGTTGAAATCTTAGGCGCCCTTTTACTAAGCTGTGTTAGGTATAACACATATGTAATATAGCTTAAAATAGTGTATTGTGGGATATGTTCATGTATCCTACGGTAAGTGTCATTTTGGTGCAAGCTAATTCACACATCACTAAATTTTTCAGTTTGGGGAAAAGGTATGTCAGGAGACATTTCCGCACCACTCAGTGTTGCTACATTACCATAAGAACACAAGAGAGAGGCAGCATATAGGGCTCCTTTTACTAAGGTGCGTTAACGTTTTTAGCACATGCAGGAAATTACCACGCGCTACATCGGGCACTACGCTTCTAGAACTAATGCCAGCTCAATGCTGGTGTTAAGGTCTAGTGCGCGGGGCAATGTGGCGCGCGCTATTCCATGCGTTAAACGCGGCTTAGTAAAAGGATCCCACAGTGTGTTATTAGGAGTGATTTTGGAAAATTCAGGAGTCTCAAACTGCAAAGGTTAATCTGGTTTACTAGTTATTCCAATCTATGATTCTCATAATTTTTTATCCTCCATCACTGATCCAGAACACAGCGGTTGGAATGATCTATGGTCTCAAAAAATATGATCATGTATCTCCTTTATACTGTGAGTTGCAAGGGCGCACATTCTGTTTAAGTTAGGCTGCTTTTGTTATAAGGTTATATATGGAACTGCCCCAGTTTACATGGCTAATAGATTTTCTATAGCATCACATAAATATAGTAGAAAATCTCATGCCTTGTTCATTTCTCCATCAGTACAAGGCTGTAAAAGTAAGCGATTTCATGATCATACCTTGGCATTCCAGGCAGCCTCACATGATAAAAAATTTTGATTATTATTGTTTGGAGCCCATTCATATAAATACTTCAGAACTCAATTGAAAACATATCTTTTTTCTAAATATCTGATCAATTAATTTCCCTTCAGACATCCTTAACTTGTTCTTATTTTAAATCTTTAGTAAACCGCGTAGAACTCATGGTTACGCGGTTAAGAAGTACGATTTTATCTTATGTTATGAGGCAGCCTTGAACTGCCTTGAACCGCAAGGTCATGGCGGAATAGAAATCTCTAATGTAATGAGTAAGATTTTGCATCTGTCATATTATTAATAAGAGAATCCAATTTGATCCTTCTCCTTATACCAGAAGAAATCACTCACGATTTGGTTGTCTTATGCAGCCGAAGCAGCAAGTAGTCTTAATGTAACTTCCAGGAGAGTCAAAACAGTTAGCAGGAGGTCCTCTAAGAATGGTAATTCCAGCTCCTTAGGTGGACTTAAGCCACATAACCCTCCCGTGGTTGGACTGCTTCCAGTTTACAAAGAAAGTAATCTTTCAACCAGGCTGAGAGAAACGTGGTCTTCATTGCTCTCCACAGATGCCACCGTGGAACAATTGAAAACAGCAGAAGAGGCAAGTACTTCAGGGCTCCAAAATGCCTGCAGTGTGGTCTGGTGAAGCTGTGGAATATTTTGAGGCTCAGGGGAGTATATCTGGCTCATTCTCTTCCTCTTACTCATGGTTCTCAATCGAGTAACAACACAGACAATGCTAAAAACACCAGCACTACTGGAGCTCATTCAAACATGCCATCTCATAGTGCCATTTTGAATCCTCCAAGGTTGTTCCAATAAAACAGTGATTTTTATTATTAGCAACATCAGTAAATTGTCAGATCACCTTCAAATAAATAACCAACCTCATTTATGTTGGGTTTTACTAGCCCAGCAGCAAAAAAAACCAAACTCTATAAACCTATTTCTTTAGAATGCCGCTTCTGATGGCTCTAGTATTTTATTTATTTATTTATTTATTCAATTTTCTATACTGTTCTACCAGGGGAGCTCAGAACGGTTTACATGAACTTATTTAGGTACTCAAGCATTTTTCCCTTTCTGTCCCGGTGGGCTCACAATCTATCTAACGTATGTACATAATATTGAGTGATTCATAATGACAGATGAATAATTATGAGAAGAGGAAAAAGGAATGTTGTTATCCCCTATGTCAGCAAATATGAGATCGATGGTTTAAGTCTGTAATTTTTTTTTTTTTTGCAGGGGTTACTAAACAGCAGTAGAGATTTCTATCGTGCTCTGGCGAAGTAAATGCTCCGACACTCATAGAATTCCAGGGGGTGGAGAGAAAGAGAGGTGCTGGGCCCCTGCCAAGACGGCGCCTAGGGCAGTCCTCACCCCCTGTACCCCCTTACTACAGTACTGGGTGAGTAGACCTTAGAAATACCACAGAAGTCCAAAATAATACAAAAGCACCTTTATTATACAACAAGAATGGATGGTTTTAAACACAGACTTGGCCTAGTTTTACCAGATGACTGCTTCAGAAATTAAAATAACTTATAGAAATATAATTTTTAAAAAACCACACTGTTACTATGGGCTCTTTTTACTCAAAGGCACTAGAGGTTTTTAGCATGGGCTAGTGAGGTAAATGCTCTAATGCTCATAGAATTCCTATGAACGTTGGAGCATTTATATCACCGACCTATGCTAAGAACCTATAATACCATTTAGTAAAAAACAGCATATACAGCATAAATAAATACAAAAGTGCAGCAACATAAAAAAATAAAAAAAATCACATGTAAAATAGTAGTAGTAAATACTTCATCATAAACACAACTGTCAACATAATATAAAATTAGAACATGCATTAAACAATCTAAAAAAAAACTTAATACATATAATAATTTATAAAATTGTACTTGGGCTACAAGGAGAAATACATACCCAGATCAGTGTGAAAACAGACATGTACCAGTGAACCAACATCCATCTTAGAAGGTCTTTTACAAAGCCATGGTAACGATGCTGCCACAGTAAATGCACCAAAGCCCATTAGAATTGAATGGGCTTCAGTGCATTTACTATAGCAGCTTTGCTACCATGACTTTGTAAAAGGGGCCCTTAGATTCCTTAAAAAATGCAAAACAGAATAAGATTCAAATATAAAATGAACAAAGTACTCAGGTAGTATTTCCCTCTCAAACACATAAAAACATAGGAATTGCCATACTGAGACAGACCAAAAGTCCATCAAGCCCAGTATCCTATTTCCAACCATGGCCAAACCGGGTCCCAAGTACCTATCTAGATCCTAAGTAGTAAAACAGATTTTATACTGCTTATCCTAGGAATAAGAAGTGGATTATCCCAAGCCATCTTAATAATGGTCTATGGACTTGTGTCATTGCTATAGCAACCAAATCCTGCATTGTTGCCAGCTTAAAGGCATTCACTATGGTCACAAGGAGTTGGTAGTGTTTAGGCAGAAAAAAATTGATTCCTTTCATTTTTGCTGACAGATGATGTAAATCATTTTTGGTTGCGATGCTGCTCATTTGGGGATGTCCAGGTATAGAGGTGCCACTTTGGCTATGTGAAGAAGGTGTTGGTGATTCTAAGCTTGTTCTCTTGGCAGAATTGCGCAAGGCAGTCTCTACCTTCATTCCTCTCCCTTAGCCCGTGCCTGCCGACCACTCCTGCATCCTTTTTTTCTCTAACTTTGGCATTGAAGTTATCCATAATGTAGAAGATGTCCTTTCATGGGGTTCTATCAAATGCACTTTGGACCTGGGCATAGAATTCCTCAATGTCTCTGCTCTGACGCATTTGCTGTTGGTACAAAGACTTGGATGATGGTCACATTTTCCTCTAATGTGGATGGACATGACCCTATCATTGATGTACTGGAGGCTCTGTTCGCACCTTGCAATCCTTTAGTTGACCACAATGACAACTTCCCCTTTCTGCCTGAGTTCATGCTCGTTCTTTCCATTTCCCTATTGATAATGTTCAGCTTTCCAATGTTCATTTTTCTCACGTTCCATGTTCAAATTGTATATTGTTCTTTGCAGCTCAGGTGGCCCTTTTCATCATACAATTAGGCCCCATGTGGGTTTCCCCTCTTGCATCATCCTTGTCCTGATTACTTTGGGTCTGGCTTTGCTCTTTCTCAGTCACTTGAATGATGTTGTCCAGCCTGGGAGTCTCACTGTCAAGCACCATATTTGAAGCATATTGCTTCTGGTCTATAGAGTTTCATGGTGAAGGTTTTATGGGGTAGGTCACCAGGTCTTTCCCCAGTCGATAGTATTTAGCCATATGACTGCTGCAGTTGGTATATCATGTGTTGCCACCCTCCCGGCACTTTGGGCCAGCAAAGGAAAGAGATAGATAGATAGATAGATAGATAGATAGATAGATAGATAATACAAAATTGACCAAACCATACAAATACTAGGAGACACCCTTGACAAACACCTAACCCTGGAAAAGCATACAGATCTAATGTTCAAAAAAAGTATATCAGTCCTATGGAAGCTCCGCACCATTAAAAAATTATTCGATGAATCGTCCTTTCGATTACTAGTTCAATCATCCATCTTGAGTACGCTAGATTACTGTAACATTATATATCTAGGAGCTTATAAAAAGACACTTAACAAGCTGAGATTAATTCAGAACACTGCGGTCTGGCTAATCTTTGGTTTAAAAAAATGGGAACATGTCACCCCATACTTCCAGATACTCCACTGGTTGCCGCATCAGCTACAAAGCTGTCTTTAGGATGCTACCACCTTACCTCGCTTCTCAATCCATCCTCAACAGCTCTAATAAGAGCTCTCGCAGAATAAATCTCTTTAACTACTCATCCCTGAAATCATGCCATTACAAGAAGTCCCTCGACAGAATGTTATCATTCCAGGTAGCCAAACTGAACACATGGCTCGTAAAACTCATACTCGAGGCCACTTCATACGCGACTTCAGAAAATCTCTGAAGACCCGTCTGTTTAACAAATTCTATCCCAATTCATGCACAATCCCCCTCAGCTATCCTCTTCCCAATCCCCAAATCTCTAGATCTTAGTCTAACTCATGCTTTTCCCATTTTGTAATGGTATTCCAACCCAAATTGTTTTCCCCTTGTATCTTAATCTTTGACTATATACATCCTTTAGATTCAAACCAACTTGGTTCTCTTCCATTTGTTATTGTATCCCAGTTCGACTTGTTTTTTCCTTACATCTCATGCTCTGACTATGTATCTTGTTGTAAACCGCTTTGAACTTATGGTATAGCGGTATATAAGAAATAAAATTATTATTATTTTTTGGTAAACAGCCAATTTAAAAAATGGAGCTAAAGAACAGCACCAAAAAGTCTAAAAAAAAAAACCACATATGTTGCAAGACCCACAATCCCCCCTTTTACTAAACCACAGTAGCAGTTATTAATGCAGGGAGCTGCGCTGAATGCTCCGCGCTGCTCCCGATGCTGAGTTCCTATGATCATCGGAAGCACAGAGCATTCAGGGCGACTCCCTGCTAAATAACCGCTATCACGATTAAGTAAAAGGGGGAGGGGGAATATTAGGTACACAGATACGTGTTCTAACCTTTGTGCTATAATCCCTATATAAGGAGACATTGGAAACCTGTTTTTACACATGTATCTTCAATCCTTGGTGCCCAAGTACTGTAATGGATTAAACATTATTAGTGAATTATGTAATTCTTAAAAGAAGACCACCTATAAAATAACAATATATAATTAAGGCCTCCTTTTATCAAACTGCATTAGGGTTTTTTTTTATCATGGGTCACTGTGGTAAAAGTTCCGATGCTCATAGGAATTCTGAGTGTCAAGCTTTTACTGCTGTGGCCTGCGATAAAAACCCCTAACGCAGCTTGATAAAAGGGAGCCTAAATGAACATGTAATGATATAAATATGTTAAAAATGAATAACTTGCATGAGACTTCATTTCAAAATAAAAAAAAAAGTAAAAGTAAATAAAATAGGTTATAATCACCACAGAGAGACTTATTCATGGATATCCAGTCTCTAAAAAACATCTTCACAGAGGGACTTCAATGTATATAAAAACACACTTGGATCCAGTACCTGATTTAGACTATTAGGAGTGACAATATTCAATTCCAAAATTAAATGTTGCTCAGACTGGAACTACAATATGGCCATATCTCCATCTCTCAATGTAAGTTTAGGTTGTAGCAACACACAGAACTTATAGTCATCAAAGCAATGTCCCATTTTTTATTGAGTGTTCAACTAGAGGGTTACCTTCAGCTCCTCAATTATTTGCACTCCTATATTCAATTATCCTGGTACTAAATTGTTAAATGGTCTTTCCTATATACAGTATGGACAAGGGATCTAAACAGCGAGAGACTGTTTTGGGAAGTAACTGAAGTGGCCCTTTTACTAAGCTGCAGTTAGCATTAACACATACTGCAGAGAATAGACGCACACAAATTTTAATGAATGCCGATTGGCATTAATAATTGGTTGTCAGCACTCAATTATTGATGTTAATTGGCTTGTTACTCAATTAATTTCCATATGCATTTTGGCATTCACATAAATTTGGGCTTGTGATTCTAGATGTCATACGAGAATCCAGGGGAAAATGGCCAATTTTTCTATTAATGGTCATGTACTAATATTACTAATTTGGGGCTTTAATTTTCAATACAAGTGGTATCCATAAACACATAAAAGTAATTCTTCACAGTTAACAAAACTTACCTCTTAATGCTGTGAAGGAAAAGATTTCAAATGTGCTTGTTGGTCTGCAACTGAAATTGCGGTTGTATTCCTGCTGCTTGAACCCACAATCCCCCCTTTTACTAAACCGGCGCACAAGGCAGGAGTGAGCTTTTCACGCTCCAGCCTGGGCCTGCGCCGCTCCCTGGAAAATTGCTGGACTCAGTGTACAGCCCTCGATGGAGATTGCCCTAACTTTGTTGGTTGGACTGAGAACTTTTCAGCAGTCCCTCGTGTATTGAACCATTCTAGTTACACTACTGTCAAAGAATATCATTTGATTATTGTATAACGTACACACAGTTATAAGTTATTATACTTCAGACTTTAAAGCCTATTATTTTTTCATTGAAACAGAGGTTTCATACTTGAAGCAACAATACTTCCCATGTTTCCCTGTAATCTAGATCTAAAAGAAGTGATGTGGAGCCAAAAATACTAAAAACTAATTAGGACCTGAATCAAGAAATATGATGATTATGAAAATAAAAGAAAGCACATTATGCAAAACATTTGTGATATAAACTGATCATGGCAGAGGCTGGATGGCAATTAATAAGACATTTGAGGGATTCAAAGATATTCTTAAATATATTCACAGAATAAAAACATTTTTAAAAAATCTAAATTGTCTGTAAATTGTTGCCAGCAATTGTTTTAACTTCTATAGAAACTCCTTCCTTTCTGCTTTACTGTTAGGAATGTGCTATTATTCTAAAACAACCTGAAAACATTGACGATGTGTTATATCATTCTGATGATAATTTGAAAAGCCACTTCTTTGTGTAATTAGAAGATTAAAAATAATACAAAATACTGCAATAAAAATGATCACAGGAAAAGGGAAATTTGATCACGTCACTCCCCTATTAAAGAACTCGCATTGGCTCCCCATCAACCACAGAATTATTTACAAACTGGCACTAATTACATTTAAAGTCCTACTATCCAAAGCCCCACTATTCCTGGATGGAGTCATTATCCCTTATAATCCTTTCTGCACTCTATGATCAGAGGATAAAAAATCTTCTCATAATTCCATCCCTACGAACAATCAACACTAGGCGAAACACACTTTTCTCAGTTACTGCTCCTCAAATTTGGAACCTGCTACCAGCCCTGGTAAGGGAAGAAAAAGCCCTTGACAAGTTCAAAGCGAAGTTAAAAAGCTACCTATTCAGGGACGCCTTTAATTAATCCGATCCCAGAGTCCTTCTGACATCTCCACTTAAAGTAGGCAAGCCTTGATCAATTAAATTCCCTTTTTCTTTTTTCCCTTCTTTGTTTTCTTTTCTATACTAATTTGTAGTTCCTCCCTGTATTTCCCTCTTGTTGGAAGTATGTCAGTGATTCCCCCAATAATTGTCTGCTTTCCCCATTTTTTACTGTTCATCGCTTTGTAATTATAAAAAAGCGATTTTATCAAACCTTAAATAAACTTGAAACTTAAAGCAGTTCTGATTTGCAGAAATAGGCACATAGAAAAAGGCATATCCTATACCCATGTTAAGTTACATACTTATAGACAGTGTATCAGGATTCATGATATTGATCCTTGAGAGCTGCAACCCATTAAGTTTTTCAGGTATGAATAAGCATTAGATCTATTCCTTACAATGAAGTCAGTGCATGAAAATGGATCTCATGGATATTCACTGTCAAAATTGTGAAAAAAATCCTGCAAACCAGACTGGGTTGTGTCCCTTGAGGACAGAGGTTGATTAACTTTATCCAGACCGAGTAGTGACAGTCCTGGGGATAGGGCTAGAAAGAAGTTTGCATGCTTGTATGTAAATTAACCCAGGTAATTTATGCATCATTAAAATTAGGTGCAAATGTAAGTGCATAAATTCCATGGGTTAATTTTCAAAATGGAAGAATGTGCAAATTTTCACATGGAAACTTCTCTGATACCTAAACAGTCTATACATACTATTTACGCATTTACTCAGTTAGAAAATTATTCCCTCTGGGCTCTTTGCCACCCAAAAGACACAAAAAATGAACCATATGTCATTGCATTGCTGTATTCCATAACTGCTTCACTTTCAGTTCTCAAAAAAACTGTGGGCTACTGTTTGTTTGCTAATGTTTTAGATGAGACAGTCAGGATAGGCAGAGGGAAGAAGCCAGAATCCATCATTAGTTAGCATAGCTCCACCATGCCAATGTTGGTTGCTTTTCCTTTTTTATAATGTGAGGCAGACAATCTAGTAACATAGGGCCCAATATTCCAAAGGGTTTAACTAGGCAGTCCACCAATACTCCAAAAACCTACTTTACTGACATATTGGTGATACCTGCAGGCATAAGGGTTATTGGGATGATAGACAGTTGAGTATAGTTGGTTTTGGGTGAGTTTGGGAGGGCTCTAAGTGTTCCCTCTAAGCTGAGCAGGTGTCCTCCAGCTGCATTGCTACCACTAGGGGGTGGAATATTTTCAGTCGCTAAGGACAGGTATGTTCCCTGGAGTCCTGCAGAACTTGCCTGTCCCTCACAATTGAAAAATGTGACAGTAAAACAGCACCCTCTATTGGTGAGACTGTGGGTGGAGGACTCCTGCTCAGCTTAGAGGGAACAGTGCTTTATGCAACTGGGAACCTTTATGTGAAGTTCATTGTAGTGCTTCCTTGGGTATCCCACTACCTGCTGGCATGTCTGTGTGACCAGTCTGGTGGTTAGAGTCCCTGAGGTTGTGGGTCCAAGTCCCGTGCTGCTCCTTCTGACCCTGGGCAAGTCACGTAATCCTCTGTTGCCCCAAAATAGATTGTGAGCCCACTAGGACAGAGTAAAATGCATGAGTACCTTAATGTAAACCGCTTAAACAACCTCTATTGATAGGCAGAATATAAATAAATAAAAGACTGGCCCCTCCTATAAGCAAATGGCTTGTTTTATATGTCTTTCATTTGGACATTTTGGGCCTCTTCTATCAAACTGCACTAGCAGTTTTTAGCGCAGAGAGCCGTGCTGAATGGCCCGTGCTGCTCGTGATGCTCATAGGAACTCTATGAACGTCGGGAGCGGCATGGGCCATTCAGTGCGGCTCATCACGCTACAAACTGCTAGTGTAGTCTGACAGAAGAGGCCCTTTGTTTTTCATTTGGATGGGGGGGTTCTTTTTTTAAAATGGCCAGAAAAGATAGATGCACTAATAGCAAACATGTCTAGAAAGGCAATATTAGAGAAAAAAAAAAAAATGATGGAAATCTTGCAATTTTGAAAATGGGCATTTTCCCTACCCGATTTTTGAACATGCTTCTCAAAACGTCCAAACTCAGACTTAGATGTCATACTGAAAATGCCCCTCTAATTGTCTCCCTTTACATCTCAGCATCTCCCTGGTTCTAAAAACACTGACTTACAACACTGTTTTTGTCAGACACTGTCACCCTGAGGTCTTGTTGGTGCTTATGCATCTCCTCTCCCCCCAATATGTATGACTTCTTTAGAGGTCTGCATCCTAAATTCATACCTCTATTTTAGATTTTTTAAAATTATAATTGCAAAGCTTTTCACCATCCCTAAAGCTTTCTTAAATGATTTCTCATTATGTCTACTTCCTCAAGAGAGTCAACAGGTTCAAATCTTAGTACAATCTGATTTAAAAAAATCATATTTTCCTTCCTATCCCTCCTCAGTAGTGCTCATGATGAAAGCAGAACTGGCCCAAGGACCAATCCCTGAAGCTCTCAGTTAATAAGCCTTCTCTCCTGACAGAGAATCCCATTTACTACTACCTTCTGTCATCTAGCACTCCAGCAATTTCTAATCTAGTACTTTTCCTTGGGACTCACCCCTAGCTATTCAGTTCATTCACAAGTTTCATAAGAGTGCATGACCCAACCACTGCCTGATATTCTTCTAAAGTCTGTGCCCTGTAAATGGCAAGGACAAATCAAGATTGAGTATCCGCTATAATAAAACCCTTAGCGTGCATGCACACTTCAATCTCTATGTTCCATGCCTTCATAGCGGCGTACCGCACATGCGCAGTGCCTGCCTCAGCTGATTTCCTGCCTTGATCGCCAACGCCAGCTGACTTCCTGTCTTCTGACTACGCTGTCGCTGCTGGAACACCTCTTCTTCTCACCCCCGGACCAGCAGCAGCAGCAGCCACAGTTTCATCAAACAGCCGTGGGGCATTTGCTAGGCTGACCCACTTTGATAATGCGAGGCGGGCCGGCCTAGCAAAAGCCCCGAGGATGCCCAGGCTAGCAGATGCTGGACAGGGAGAGCAGGAAAGGGAGAAGGGGTACTGCTGGACAGGGGTGAGGTAAAAGGAAGGAAGAAGGGCTACTGCTGGACAGGGGGAGTAGGGAACGGATACTGCTGGACAGGGGGGAGGTAAAAGGAAGGGAGAAGGGCTACTGTTGGACAGAGGGAGCAGGAAGCTGAGAAAGAGAAAGAAAGAAAAGCCTCAGTACCCCATTGTGCTAAAAGTTTACACATCTATTCTAGCACCCGTTAATGTAACGGGTTTAAACACTAGTGCATATATAATATCACATCATACCTTATGAGTTGACCTTGTTGGGAGGACTAGATAGACCATACAAGTATTTATCTGCTGCTATCTACTATGTTACTATGTTACCCTTTAGTATAGGGGCTGCACAGTTTTTAGTTATCATTTAGATATGGCAACATGTTTTAAGAACATAAGAACATAAGAAGTTGCCTCCGCTGAGGCAGACCCTAGGTCCATCCTGCTCAGCGGTCCGCTCCCGCGGCGGCCCATCAGGCCCATTTCCTGAGCAATGGTCTATACCTATCTATACCCCTCAATCCCTTTTTCTTCTAGGAATCTATCCAAACCTTCTTTGAAACCATTTAATGTTTTCTTGTCTACAACAGCCTCTGGAAGCGCGTTCCATGTATCCACCACCCTCTGAGTGAAAAAGAACTTCCTAGCGTTTGTTCTAAACCTGTCCCCTTTCAATTTCTCCGAGTGCCCCCTTGTACTTGTGGCGCCCCTTAATTTGAAAAATCTGTCCCTGTCTACTTTTTCTATGCCCTTCAGGATCACTCTTATACACTACAGCAGACCCTCAATATTTGTGGGGGTTAGGGGCAGAGCCGGCCCGCGAATATTGAAAAATTGCAGATAATTTTTAGGGCCGGCTCTAACCCTCCCCTGCCTCCTTCCTGTGTCCCAGACCTTCCCCAGACCTTACCTTTTGGTCTAGCGGTGATGCGGGGAAGGATCAATCATCCTACACTCCTGCGCCGTTTAGAGCCATCATTGAAATGGCTGCCATGAGTTCCCATTCGAGTCTTGAGACTACAGTGGGGGAACTCACGGCAGCCATTTTGATGATGACTCTGCACGGGGCCGAAACGTAGGACAATCGATCCTGCCCCGTGTCACCACTAGACCAAAAGGTAAGGTCTGGGGAAGGTCCGATGCAGAGTTTTGTAAAAAAAAAAAAATCATGAATAATCAAATCCACGGGTACTGAAACCGCAGATTCAGAGGGGTTACTGTATTCACATGTACTTACTCAACTTTAAGGTCATGTTTTTAATTTTATTTATTTGAAGCAGGTTATTAAAAAGATATGAAGTATGCTACATAGAATAATAAAAATATAAATACATTCAGTATAGGGATGAAATATGAACTCTTGGCAATAAGATCAGACTTAAAAGATGAGGAGCATATTACATATAAGAAAACACAAGATCCATTGAGCATGAAGGAGGGGACAAACAAAAGATTCTTTGGTAATGAACTCAATGTTATTTCAGTTGGGAAAAAGTTTCCCCTAAGAGTCCAGGGGAAGGCTTAGCTAAGCAGTCAGTTTTTAACTTCTTTTTCAGAACATAAAATAATATGCTTCCATTCATAGTTTTAAAGATATTTTGTTTCATATTCTGGGTACAAATCACCTTAGCATCCATAGCCTCATGCATATCCATTTTACTGATACCAGTAGTGGGCAGGAAAAAAGAATAGCCTACTGGGTCAGACCAATGGTACACCTAGCTCAGTTTCCTGTTTCTGACAGTGGCCAATTCAAGTTACAAGTACCTGACAGAAACCCAAATACATTCCATGTTACCAATCCAGGATAATCTGTGGCTTCCCCCATATCTGTCTCGGTAGCAGACTATGGACCTTTCCTATACCTAGCTATGATAACCGCTGTAATCACATCCTCCGGCAATGATTTTTAGAGCTTAACTAGTCTTTGAGTAAACAAAATATTTCCTCCTATTTTGGTTTAAAAGTATTTTCTTATAATTTTATTTGAGTGTCCCCTAGTTTCGGTACTTTTTGAAAGGATGAAAAATCAATCCACTCTTATCCATTCTGCACCACTCAGGATTTTGTAGACCTCAATCATATCCCCTCTCAGCCATCTGTTTTCCAAATTGAAGTGCAAAAGGGCCTGTTAGAAAGATTCATGGCATAAGCACCAATTACTATGTGGACAATATTCTTCTTGTGTACTGTACTAATGTTGAAGATAAGGACCTTCATTCTCTGCATGATGTGGCAAATGGCTCCATGGCAATCATCTGATTCTGAACCAAAATAAAACTGTTGCATGTTGGATTATAGGTCATTTCCCTCCTCCACTATATACCCTTGTCCTTTTTGGAAAAGTCATTCCTCCTCCCGATTTCACGAGGGAACAATTTTAGATTCTTTGGCTCACCTTCTCTAACCAAATTTCTAATGTACATAAATAAGATTTTTTTTTTCACTTTTTACCACTTAAGATCAAGGACACTCTGCATACATAGCCCTATGCCTTTGTAAGTTCTTGGTGTCATTACTGTAATGTCATATTGTATATGCAGGCACTTCTAAAGCCAGTCTTAAAAGCCTTCAAACCCTACAGAACACTTCTGCTCACCTTCTGTGCAGAACAAAATGGAGGGGCCATATAGCTCATTTATTCAATCAGCTATATTGGTTACCAGTTGATTACAGGATCAAGTTCAAAGTACTAACTTTCTGGGCATCGACATGGCAGATGAGGTTCAACGTGGATAAGTGTAAAGTGATGCATTTCGGTAACAAAAATCTCATGCACGAATACAGGATGTTTGGGGCGGTACTTGGAGAGACCTCCCAGGAAAGAGACTTGGGATTTCTGATCAACAAGTCGATGAAGCCGTCCGCGCAATGTGCTGGGTCGGCGAAAAGGACGAACATAATGCTAAGAATGATAAAGAAGGGGATCACGAACAGATCGGAGAAGGCTATCATGCCATTGTACCTGGCCATGGTGCGCCCCCACCTGAAGTACTACATTCAGCAATGGTCACTGCACATGAAGAAAGACACGGTACTACTCAAAAGAGGCCAGAGAAGAGCGACTAGGATGGTTAAGGGGCTGGAGGAGTTGTCGTACAATGAAAGATTAAAAAAACTGGGCCTCTTCTTCCTTGAACAAAGGAGATTGAGAGGGGACATGATCGAAACATTCAAGGTACTGAAGGGAATAGACTTAGTATAAAAGGACCGGTTGATCACGAGAACGAGAGGGCACTCTCTAAAATTGAAAGGGGATAGATTCCGTACGAACAGTAGGAAGTTCTTCTTCACCCAGAGAGTGACAGAGAACTGGAATGCTCTTCTGGAGTTTGTCATAGGGGAAAACATCCTCCAGGGATTCAAGACAAAGTTTGACAAGTTCCTGCAGAACCGGAACGTACGTAGGTAGGGCTAGTCTCAGTTAGGGCGCTGGTCTTTGACCTAAGGGCCACTGCATGAGCGGACTGCTGGGCACGATGGACCACTGGTCTGACCCAGCAGCGGCAATTCTTATGTTCTTACTACTACAATTACTGCTACAGTACCCAATGCTGTACAAGAAACATTAAAGTGACACTCCCTGCTCGACAGCACTTATAATCTAATCAAAACACACAAACAAGCCAAAGAGAGTTAGGGAATTGCTTACAGTGTACCACACCCACAATTATTTCTCCTCACTTGTCATTCCATATGTACCTACTCGGCATCTTCACTCTCTGAACGGCCATAGACTAGCCCTTCCAGTCCAATACAGGCTGCTCAGGAATCAACTAGGAATTGTGTTTTGGGGTGGTTTTTTTCCCCCCTTTTTGTCTCCATTACTTTGGAATGCATTACCTCTCTATTTGTGCTCTGAAACGTCTAATGGAAAATTTTGATCAGCCCTAAAACAAATGTACTTCTTTTGAACAAGGAATTCCCTACTTCTTCCTTACTTTTACTTTTGTGGAGAGAGACCACATCCACCCTTCTCCAGTCCTCTAGTACCACTCCTTCCAGTCTTCTGGTACCACTCCCAACTCTAGAGACTTCCCTAAAGTTCCTTCAACACCCATCGCTTTGTCTACTTTTATTTTAGCTAGCTCCTCACGAACACTCATGAGAATCATACTACAATCTAACCAATCTTGTTTCTGTTCCTTTCCTCCCCGTTCTTTCCTGCCCTTCTCATGAGCCCTGTGGAATGCCCGCTCCATCTCCAACAAACTTACTTTCATCCATGATCTCTTTATCTCTAGAAATCTTCACCTGCTAACACTAACTGAAGCCTGGTTCTGCCTTGAAGACTCTACTTCAACTGCCATCCTGTGTCATGTAGGGCAGTGTCCTAAACTCGTACCTAGAGAACCACAACATACTCTACCCAACACAATCAGGCTTCAGAACCAACCACAGTACTGAGACCCTTCTAGGCTCACTCATGGACACCGCCAGACAACACCTCAGCACAGGCAAAAAAATGTAATTATCCAACTAGATCTCTCCGCAGCCTTTGACTTGGTAGACCATAACATCCTTCTACAGTTACTAGACTCAGTAGGAATCAATGGTAAGGTACTATCATGGTTTAAATAATTCCTACAATCCAGAACATACAGAGTTAAAACAAACAAAGAAAAATCCGAGCCATGGTCTAACCCCTGCGGAGTACTCCAAGGATCACCTCATTCTCCCACACTCTTCAACCTATACATTGCCTCACTCGGCTCCTACTTAGACAAACAAGGTCTAACCTCCTACAGCTATGCAGACGACATCACCATTCTCCTTCCGTTCGATCAACCAACACCATCCATGGCAGATACAATACACAAAACACTTGAAACAATAGAAACATGGATGAAAGACCACAAACTAAAACTAAATCAGGACAAAACAAACCATCCTACTCGGAAACAACAAATCCCGAACCGTAACAAACCTTGTCATAAACTCTACAACATACCACGTCCAACCTACTTCAAAACTCCTGGGAGTGCTAATAGACAGAGGCTGTACAATGCAGCCACAAATCAACAAAACAATTAAAAAAAAATCATTCGCAGTCATGAGAAACCTGAGACAAGTCAGAAAATTATTCAACAGAAAACAATTCCAACTCTTGGTACAATCCCTAATCCTAGGTCTAATAGACTACTGCAACATACTATCTCCCATGCGCAGCAATCATGATGAAACAACTACAAACAATACAAAACACAGCTCTAAGACAGGTCTACTCACTGAAGAACTTCGACCACATCACAGAGGCATACCAGGACTCACATTGGCTCCCAATACAAGTGAGAATACACTTCAAATTTTACTGCCTACTATTTAAAGCAATAAACGGAGACAGCCCAGCCTATTAGAACAATCAACTAGTTCAATCCACCTCAACCAGACATAGGAGAACCCATTCATCATTCACACACCCTCCAACCAAAAACGTCAAAAGATAAAAACTGTATGACAACCTCCTAGCCACTCGAGCTGCAACACTCGACCAACAACTCTACAACCTACTGACCATGACCACAGACTACAAAACCTTCAAAAAAGAAATAAAAACCCTTCTATTCATAAAACCCATAAAACCGAATTAACACAATCAGAAATGTCCCAAGCATCACCTGCAACTACTACATATGAACTTCCAATATCATGACAACTCAGATGTAATCCTTAACAACTCAAAGAAATGTACAAACTACTCCCTAAATACTTCTAATACTAAATACTTCTAATCTCCGGACAATCCATTTGTAATCTGCCTTTAACCGCAAGGTAATGGCGGAATAGAAATCCCTAATGTAATGTAATGTTTCTCAACATGTGGTACGTGTATCCTTAGGTAGATAAGGACAGGTTGTTCACCTTCTCCAAGGTAGGGAGAATGAGAGGTCACTCTCTAAAGTTGATTCTGTACAAACGTAAGGAAATTCTTCTTCACCCAGAGAGTGGTAGAAAACTTGAACGCTCTTTTAGAGTCTGTCATAGGAGAAAACACCCTCCAGGGATTCAAGACAAAGTTGTTGGGGGTATGCAGCACTGCACAGGTCTCCCACCCCCTTCCTCCTTAATGGCTGCTTCCTCTATATTGCCTGCCTATCCACCCCCTCTACTGAAGCTGCTGCCACTGCTGGGGATCCCATGTCCTCCTTCCTGCCTGCCCCCCTCAACTGAAGCTGACCCATAAGGCTTCCCTTCGATGTCAGAGGGAAGCTTTCTAGGTCAGCGGGGGAGCCAAGTTACCTCCTTTCAGGTGGGCTGTTCCTTCCTGCCTTCAGCAGCACTTGTTGCAGGGATGTGTCAGCGGCTCTTTTGCGCTGCACATGGCTGACCCAGAAGCCTTCTCTCTGACGTCAGAGCTGCCCACACATTCCTCCAACAAGTGCTGCTGAAGGCATAAGGAGCATCCCATCTGGACGGCCATGAAGAAAACAAGTGTGGCCCTGGAGCAAGCAAGTAAGGGAGAGAGGGGACATGACCTGCGACAAAGGGAGAAAGGAGGGGTTGAAGGAGCACGTTGGTACATGGGAGGGACACAATTTTGGTTCAAAGGCTAGAAGGTAGGGAGGGGGCAAAAACTCAGAACATGGAAGGAAGAGAGGGGGCACTAACCTGGGACATTGGAGGGAGAGAGGGAATAGGAAGGGAGAATTGTTGGGCATGAGTGTGTGAGTGAGAGGGAAAGAGATGGTGCACATGGGGAAAGGAGGAAAGGAAAATTGGTCAGAGAGAGATGAGTGAGGTAGAGATGCATAGGGAAGAGAAGGATGAGAGGGAGAAATGTTGGCTATGGTGGTAAACAGAGAACAGAGGAACAGATTGAAGGGTATGCAAGGGGGAGGAATGTTGGATATAGTAATGGAAGGAGAGATGTGGCATGGTGCTGGAGAGGGGTGATAGAAGGAGAAATGGGCTTGGGGCTGGTAGGCAATGGTGAAAAATGGTGCACGTAATCCGGGGTATGAGATAGGGAGAAATGTTGGATGTGGAAGTAGAGGGGGTGGGAGAAATGCACCCTGGATCTCTCTCTTTCTTTCTTTCCCCATTTCCTTTGCAGCAGGGAGGGAATGAGAGAAAGACAGATGGACAGTGAGAGAGAGAGGGAGACATGTTGCCAATAGGGGTGAAGGAGAGAGGAAGAAAAGTTGGACTCATGGAGGGAGAGAAAGATGTTGGATAGGGAAGGGAATGAGATCCGGAGGAGAGGAAACATGCAGGAGGCAGAAAGAAAGAAGTGTTGAATGCACAGTCAGAAAGAAGTGCAATCAGAGACTCATGAAATCACCAGACAACAAAGGTAGGAAAAATGATTTTATTTTCAATTTAATGATCAAAATGTGTCAGTTTTGAGAATTCATATCTGCTATCTATATTTTGCACTATATTTGGCTATTTTTCTATATTTGTTACTGAAGTAACATTGCATATTTTAAAGTCATCTGCCCTGACCTCTTTGGAAAATAAAAAAAATAATATAAAAGTTGATTAACATTTTTTCTGCATACAGTGTCATAAGAACATAAGAATTTGCCTCCGCTGGGTCAGACTAGAGGTCCATCGCGCCCAGCAGTCCGCACCCGCAGCGGCCCATCAGGTTCATGACCTGTCAGGTTATCTTGATTTAGCCCTATAGCTCCCTTGTTTTTATCTATACTCTTTCCATACTCATATCTACCATTTTCTGTTTCCCTCAATCCCCCTATCCTTCAGAAATCCATCCAATCCCTCTTTGAATCCCCGTAGCGTACTCTGCCCGACCACTTCCTCCAGGAGCGCGTTCCATGTGTCCACAACCCTCTGTGTGAAGAAGAACCTCCTGGCATTGGTTCTAAACTTGTCCCCTTCCAGTTTCTCCAAGTGCCCTTTTGTGCTTGTGGTTCCCCGTAGTTTGAATAATCTATCCTTGTCTACCTTCTCCATGCCCTTCATGATCTTGAAAGTTTCTATCATGTCTCCCCTAAGCCTCCTCTTTTCCAGGGAGAAGAGCCCCAGCTTGTCCAGCCTGTCAGCGTATGAACAGTCCTCCATACCATTTATCATTTTCGTAGCTCTTCTCTGGACCTTCTCAAGTATCACCATGTCTTTCCTGAGGTACGGCGACCAATATTGGACGCTGTACTCCAGGTGCGGGCGCACCATTGCACGATACAGTGGCATGATGACTTCCCTCGTCCTGGTTGTAATTCCCTTCTTAATGATGCCCAGCATTCTGTTAGCTTTCTTTGAGGCCGCTGCACATTGCGCCGATGATTTCATTGTTGTATCCACCAGCACACCCAAGTCTTTTTCAAGATTACTCTCCCCCAGCAATGTTTCCCCCATTTTGTAGCTGTACCTCGGGTTCCTTTTCCCTATATGCATGATCTTACATTTTTCTATGTTAAAGCACATTTGCCATTTGTTTGCCCACTCTTCCAGTTTGTTTAGGTCCCTTTCCAGGTCTTCGCACTCCTCTGTGTTCCTAACTCTGCTGCAGAGTTTGGTGTCATCAGCAAGTTTTATAACTTCACACTTCGTCCCCGTTTCCAAGTCGTTGATAAATATATTGAACAGCAGTGGTCCCAGCACCAACCCCTGCGGAACACCGCTCGTGACCCTCTGCCAGTCGGAGTATTGGCCCTTCACTCCAACTCTTTGTTTTCTGCCGGCTAACCAGTGCCTGATCCATCTGTGTACATCCCCTCCCACCCCATGGTTCCACAGCTTCTTAAATAGCCGCTCATGGGGCACCTTGTCAAAGGCTTTTTGGAAGTCAAGATAAATGATATCTATGGGTTCCCCTTTGTCCATCTGGCTGTTTATCCCTTCAAAGAAGTGCAATAGGTTTGTTTGGCACGATCTTCCCTTGCAGAAGCCATGTTGGCTCGGTTTCAGCTGTCCATTTCTTTCTATGTGTTCACAGATGCTATCCTTTATTAATGCTTCCATCATCTTGCCTGGAACCGAAGTCAAGCTCACCA
Organism: Geotrypetes seraphini; assembly: GCF_902459505.1. NCBI lineage: Eukaryota > Metazoa > Chordata > Amphibia > Gymnophiona > Dermophiidae > Geotrypetes > Geotrypetes seraphini. The sequence goes on along the minus strand of NC_047085.1, from coordinate 173,955,277 downwards.
GCCTGTAGTTCCCCGAGTCACCCCTCGATCCCTTTTTATGTTTTTTATTTTGTGGTTATCATGTGTATATGAAAAATGAAAGGAAAAAAATGCATTACAGTTAGTACTATTATTATGGGGGTGGGGTCAGGGATGGAGCTTGGGTGGGCCAAGGGCAGAGCATTGGCAAGGGTACTCTGTTAATATTTATTAGACTTAGGGGGTAGTTGGCTTGAAGAAGTTGAGAAACACTGATGTAGGGTACCTGTTCTCACACACACTCACCCAGATGGTCATGGAGGCGGTGTTGGACTCCTACTCTTACCATCTTGTAAATATCAACCCATTTTTCTCACTGTTCTCCTTCCTTTGAAGTTCACTCTATTTGTCTATTTACTCCTATCTCTCAGAGTAGCAGTCATTTATCGACCACCTGATAAAGTCCTTCTCCTCCTTCCTCACTGAATTTGACCCCTGGCTATCCTTCTTTCTTAAATCCTCATCTCCCTCCCTTATCCTCGGCGACTTCAACATCCATGCTAATGACCCCTCTGACTCCTATACGTCCAGGTTTCTCACTCTAACGTCCTCTTATGATCTCCAGCTGTGCTCCACCGCCCTTACTCACCAGAAAGGCCACTGCCTCAATCTCATCCTGTCTTCCAACTCCTCTATCAGCCAATTCTGCACCTCAAATCTTACCATCTCTAACCATCAGCTGTTAATCTTCACAACTCATCACCCCACCCACCCCCAATCACTACTGTGGCAGTGTGTAAGGGAAGCGAGTGGCTTGTCCTTAGCCTTCACATTGCATCAGCTGAGTGGACCAAATAGGATTGCAAACTCAAAATAAAATGTCTTGTGAACTTTCTTTATTCCACAAACTTCAAAACACAAAAGAGTTCTTGCAGGTGTCTTCATTTGCACCCCAAACTTAGTGCAACATCATTGTCATAAATAATAATATTCCCACAGTCCTATCTCACATTCTGCTTCCTCAGGATATCAGTTCAACTTAAGTCCCACACATTTCTCTTTTGGGCTTCCAAACAGCAAAATACAGGCCCTCCCAAGAGTTAGATGCACTAAAGTCAACGATGGTTTTGACTGCTTTAGAGACTATTACATTTGCCGACCCGATGTACAAAATGGATCACTGAGTGTTTTTCCGCTCGAATGCCCATTTTCTGATCTGGCCATGCAAATTGGCCATTTAATATTAAAACCTCATGCAAACTACCCAAACTATGCACAAACAAAGCACTTACCAGCACTTACCGGTCTTACTGGCACTTTTTTTAATGGGCACATATTCTGTGCATGTGTTACACATGCACAATATCTGTCTCATTTTTAAATAAAATGAGAAAAGCCCCCCCCCGGCCCTCCCTGACATTTCCCTGATGAACCGGCCCCAGGGACTGACCCCTCCCCTGTTCCACCGAAAATTGGCAGGAGGGATGCCCATTCCTACTTGCCTTGCCAACCCCCCAACAAGAGAAAAAATCAGCAGAAGGAATGCCCACTCTCACCTGCCTTGTCAGCCCCATCCCCACCCAACCCCCATGTGAGAAAAAATTGGCAGGAGGACCAGGCACCACCCCCTGAACCATCCCCTACCTTCCCTCCTCTCCCCCCCCAAAAGGCAGGAGGGATGCCCACTCCCTCCTGCCATTGGATGTTCCCTTGAACCTCTCCCCCAACCATCTCCCCCCCTCCCAGTACCTTTGTGTGAAGAAAACAGGAGGGAGATTTGGTACCTCCAGCTCTGATACCCGTCGATCCACATGATGCACCAGGGAGGGGAAGGCCTGCCATTTTGGACTGGTGGGCCTCAGAGCCGGAGGGACCGAGCATTGCTCCTACTCTCAATTACTGACAAAGGTTTAGGGGGTTGGGTATGTTGAAGCATATGATGGCATGAGGGTGTGTGCATCCTTCCTGCATTTTTGGGGGTGGAAGAAAGGGGGAGGGTAGATGATGGTTCACGGGGCACCTAGTATGGGGGGCCTTCAGTGGCAGGAGGGAGTAGGCAGCTGTCATCGTTGGGGGGATACAACAACTGTGGTCGGGAGGGGGGCCAGCATCACTTTTTTTTAAAACATGGGATCAGATATTGTGCATGGGTAACACACACAACATCTGTGTTAATTTTAAAAAGAAAAAAAAAAAGGTTTCCTGCCCTGAACAGCTGAGTGGCAAGAGGCTGCTTTGGGGCTTCCCTTACCGGCTCTGCGCATATGTGAGAGTTGCTCTCACAGTGATCCATCAGATGGGAGAGACGGGGATTACAGCAAAGCTTTGCACAAATCATTTGCATGCAGACTTGTTTATGCATCAATCGCTCTTTTGGAATTGGTCCAAAATCGGATTGCAGCGGATCCACGTGGCATTACTGTCCCTGTTTAGAAATTCTAGCTCTGAGTGGGTATTAAAGTGACAGAGGAGATCTAGCACAGATAAATAGAAAGTAATTTATTTACCTTTGCATTCTGTTTTAGTCACAATTTCTCAGCCGTGGCCCATGTCTTCTTTCAGTATCTGTCATGAATTTGGGCTATGTTTTGCATGGTATATTTGTCATTATTAAGGCAATCCTATTGCATAGTTAGAATGGTGTTGTGCCATCTTCAGTTCTCGATCATCTGCATCAAAAGAATAGATTTAGTTTTTAAAGCTCTTCTGTTAATAAATCTATTAAGCACAGTTTTCTAAATGAGCCCAATGGCAGAAAAGAAAGTCTGTAAGTCAGGCATTAGATGTTTCACAGGTGTTGCTTCAACCATAACAAAATCTTCCAACTTACTTTAGCACTTTTGGGGTGACAATACCACTTTAATTATTCTTAATACAAATTCTTTTGTCCCAAGAAGAGGGATTATTCAGTGAAAATGAGAAACCAGTAGATAACACATTGAAATTCAGTGCTAATGCATTCTTATAACAAAGCCTGTAACAGGAAAAGAAAATGGTACAAAATTATATCTAGTCCCATGGCAAGTGGGAAAACTTTCCCTAGTCCTGTTCAGGTGAGGTATTCTCACCCTTTGTCATTACTGTTTTGTTCAGCAGACAAAATTTCTGCCAGGTTGACTCAGTGGAGCTGAATTAAGCCTCTTGTAGAAGGCTATCTCCTTACGGAGGTCAGCACTGAATATTTTTTAAAGAAAGATTGGGGAATCCTGATAAGGCTAACATAAAAAGACAAGACCTTAATTTTGTGGATTCATACATTATTACATTTTCAAGATTTTCTCCTAAATATGAACCTGTGCAAACGAATAACTGAATTTTCAGGACTTTCTTTTTCTGAGCTCCTCTTCTGTGCAGTGACAAAGCTTAAGTAAAGCCACAGCATGAGAGACCTGTGTTGTGAACAGCTTCAGGTGGATGTGTGATAAGAAGTTTCTGATTTCCTCTAAAGCACTGCTTCTTAACGCTCTCCTAGAGGCATACTTAGCCAATCAGGTTTTCAGAACTACCACCATGAATATGCAGGAGATAAATTTGAATATACTGACTGTCCGTTGTATGCATATTCAACATGGTAATCCTAAAAACCTGATCGGCTAGTGGACTGATGTTCAGAATTTCCACACTTTGGGTAATAATGCTCAAACCCTATTGCAAGAACAGCACCAAAACGTAGCTCCCAAATGCTCAATGCTAATGGAATGTGAATGGCGTACGCACTCTGATATTGCTGAGCAACGAGCGATGTCGGACAGCATTCGCACATGTGCTGGCGTGATGCAATGACATTACCGCACTGCATCTGCGCATGCAGGAATGCTGTCCCGACGTCGCTTGGTTCCAGAAGTTCTCCGAAACCCGGACAAAGTGATGAGTTTTGAAAAGCCTTCTGGATCCCGGATATGTCCTCAAAAGGAGGACATAAATATGCTCGAGGAATGGATCGTGAAATGACAAATGAGGTTCAATGTGGCTAAGTGCAAGGTGATGCATATCGGTAACAAAAATCATATGCACGAATACAGGATGTCCGGTGCTATACTTGGAGAGAGCACCCAGGAAAGAGACTTGGGAGTACTTGTAGGCAAATCACTGAAACCGTCCGCGCAAGTACCTAGCTAGATCCCAAGTAGTAAAACTGATTTTATGCTGCCATTCCTAGGAATGAGCAGTGGATTTCCCCAAGCCATCTCAGTAATGACCTATGGACTTCTATTTTAGGAAATTATCCAAGCCTTTATTAAACCCCACTAAGCTAACTGATTTCACCATATTCTCTAGCAACTAATTCCAGAGTTTAATTGCACGTTGTATGAAGAAATATTTTCTCCGTTTTGATTTAAATCTACTATTTAGTAGCTTCATCGCGTGCTCCCTAGTCCTAGAATTTGTGGAAAGAGCAAGTGATTCACATCTACCCTTTCCACTCCACTCAGTTTTTTATAGACCTCTATCATATCACCCCTGAGCCGTCTCTTCTCCAAGCTGAAGAGCCCTAGCTGCTTTAGCCTGCAGAATGACACAGGGACAAATTTTTCCCCCATCCCCCGCAGGAACTCAATTTCCCCATCCCATTCCCACAAGTTTTGTCACTGTCCCTGCCCCATTCATGTAAGCTCTGCCTTAACGGTACCAGCCTCAAACGCTTATGATTTTAAAGTGCTTGAGGCTTGTGCAGATGAGGACAGAGTTTGCAGGAATGGGACAGGGACAGGAAAAGAACTCGTCAGGACAGGAAAATGAGTTTCCGCAGGGACTGGGAAAAAATTGTCCCTATGTCATTCTCTGATTCAGTTCACTAATGATAACTATCCTGATAAGGTTAGAACAGCAAAAAGATTGGAGCGGGGGTGGGAGAGGGAGGGAGGAGTATATCTTTTGTTTTGGTATTATTTCTGATGGTAATGATGGATGGGGGAGGGAATTTTTATCTTTTGTATAGATACCAATTGATTATAAGTGCTTGGTTGATTATCATTATTTGTATATAAATTGTATTGCACTTTTTGTTTGCATTAAAAACTAAATAAAGTTAAAAAAAAAAAAGGTTGGCCTTACTTGATCCTAGTATGAGTTATCCATGTACCAATCTAAAATCAGCAATATTCAGCTAAATACTGGTGGCCCCTTTATACTCACATATTTAATACTGATATATAAGTACAACTCAATGCTGCATATCTAGGCATAAAAACCCACAATGTCTAACATTAAAAAAAGAACACTGAGGCTACAGGCTGTTGGTGAGGCATACGTCTATATTTCCATATATCGCTGTACTTTTCATAGTGATGCTATTGTTTCTTTGCCATCTCTGAAAAATGTGACTGCTCACCTGCTGAATTTTTGTTTTCTAAATCTAATGCCACCTAAAGTTACATGTGCACAATTAACAATACATTTCAGCTGTGAACAATGTGATTACAATTCACTAGTACGCATTCATCCATTATTTAGAAAGAGAGAAAATGACAGCAGCTGAAGACTGCCAGACCTTCCTTGTCTTCCCATTGTATTTCTCTTATTTTATCTCTTGGCTTAAGATGAAGAAACCCTCAATAATGAATGTTAAAAGTTTGCTTTATTTATATACCTGGCATACCTGAATATAACCTGTCTTGAGCTGCTACTGGAAAGTCAAGAGCTAGATCCAAATAAATATATTCCAGAAGCTTTAAAGAGTTCACAGCAAGCATAAAGGTTTTTGCAGGGAGGAATATTTTGCAGTTCTTCTCATGTCATTTTGTCCCGTTTGCATTTCCTTGTGAGTTTTGAATCCACCAGTTAAGCTTTATAACTTAGCAAAGAATTTATTTGCCAACACGGCAGAGGAAAGGCCCTGGCAAGGCTAGCCACAAGCAATCTGTTTACAGCACTGTCTCTGCTGGCTGACTGCTGCTGTTTTGGGAGGGCCCATGATTAAGAGATTCTGGTTCCACATGGCAAGGGGGGGGGGTGGTGATCGGAGGCTAGACCCAAGCGGGAGGGGGAGGGGAATGTCAGGTCAGGAGCAGGACTGCAGGGAGATGCCACAGGGGGCCCAAAGTGAGAGAAGGGGGAGGAGAGATTGATGGTGGTCTGCAATTGGGGATGGAGAGAAGAGAGTACATGGATTGTATATCAAAAGTGTAGAAGGGACATGGATGCTGGACCCACAGGTTGGAGGAGAGATAGATGCTGGACCCATAAGGGTAGGGTTACCAGACATCCGGATTTCCCCACAAAATGCCCACATTGAAGACATCTTGATTTTGGCGGCTAGCATTGTAAGACACTTTTTTGTTATTTTTGATCATATGCTTTGGATATTTTGCTGACAGGTGGCTGTCTATCTCCCAATTAAGTTGTTGTTTGTACTTTTTTTTTTTTAATGATCTCTATAATCTTTGTACTTTTTGTTCATTTATTGTGGGCTTTAGCAAACTTATAGACACACTCAACAAATGACCACTCAATAGTTGTGTGACTCAAAAGAAATTTAAAATGCTTCCCTCAGTCATAGCTTATTTGTTTTGGGATTGTGTTTTTTTTTATCCTGAATAAATTCAAGTATTGTGCAGTAACTTATTAAGTCAATACATTTTTAATGTTTTATTTTAATTTTTTTCTGTTATAATTTTTTTAGCGTCTCTATTCTTTTCAACCACTGCAAAGAAAGCACTGTTACTTAAAAAAAACAAAAACAAAAGTGAATCTTAGCATTCCTACTGCTCTGGATTACCCTAGACTGTTTCTTTCCTCTGAGTGAATTGCTTTTATATCAATGAAAGATAAATCCCAGCTAGAAATACAGGGTCCTGACAACCTAATCACTGAAACCCTGTGAAGTAACCCCTAATTTTGAACCAAGTGGTTAATTCCTAGCAAACTGATTTATGCACTGTTTGAGGTTTGACAAGTTGTGTTGTTCATCTGTTATTAACAAGAACCCAGCTCAGCCTATTCATTTAGACCAGTGACACAACACAGTGCATCTCCCAAGAAAATTTCCTAAGTCAGCACATCTAGAATTTGCTAATTAAATCAACAATGACATTATTCACTTTCTGAGGAAAAGTCGCTCCTCATTCTCGTCTGCCCTCCCTTTCTCTCTCAATTCTTGACTATTGTAAACAAAAAGCACTGAGAAACTTTGAGCAACCATTTGTTTTATGCTCTATTCGCTTTATTTTGTCAATCTAGGAAACATGCACTTCCTTTGCCTCATTTTGTGATCATCGTACGAAGAATAATGAAACCTTTACTTTAGTATCTTTAAGCTTTCTATAGGATATTAGTGATAACAGGTTAACCCAATCTGAAAAGGCTGTTTTATTTTCACGACTAGAATATGTGCAAGTGAATCAAGGAAATCAAGAAGGGTGCTTGTGATCCCATTCCACAGGCCTCAGGGTAGTAATTAAAACATCTCTTTAAAAAAGAACCTACTTCAAAAACTTCCTTATACCTTAATAATATGAGTTTTTCTGTTTTATATATATATATACTGTAGACTCCTTATAAAGCAGACATCGGGATTCAAGATATTTGACCACATTACAAGTGAATCTCTATTAAAAGAGGTCTATCTGCAGGGTGACTTAATCAGGCTTGATGAATGGGCATCGACATGGCAGATGAGGTTAAACATAGATAAATGCAAAGTGATGCATGTCATGCACGAATACAGGATGTCCGGGGCAGTACTTGGAGAGACCTCCCAGAAAAGGGACTTGGAAGTTCTGATCGACAAGTCGATGAAGCTGTCCATGCAATGTGCAGCGGCAGCGAAAAGCGTGAACAGAATGCTAGGAATAATAAAGAAGGAGATCATGAATAGATCGGAGAAGGTTATCATGCCGCTGTACTGGGCCATAGTGTGCCCTCACCTGGAGTACTGCGTACAGCACTGGTCGCCGTACATGAAGAAGGACACAGTACTACTCGAAAGGGTCCAGAGAAGTGCAACTAAGATGATTAAGGGGTTGGAGGAGCTGCTGTACAGCGAAAAGATTAGAGAAACTGGGCCTCTTCTCCCTCGAACAGAGGAGATTGAGAGGGGACATGATCGAAACATTCAAGGTACTGAAGGGAATAGACTTAGTAGATAAGGACAGGTTGTTCACCCTCTCCAAGGTAGGGAGAACGAGAGGGCACTCTCTAAAGTTGAAAGGGGATAGATTTCGTGCAAACGTAAGGAAGTTCTTCTTCACCCAGAGAGTGGTAGAAAACTGGAACGCTCTTCCGGAGGCTGTTATAGGGGAAAACACCCTCCAGGGATTCAAGACAAAGTTAGACAAGTTCCTGCTGAACAAGAACGTGCGCTGTTAGGGCTAGTCTCAGTTAGGGTGCTGGTCTTTGACCAGAGGGCCGCCGCGTGAGCGGACTGCTGGGCATGATGGACCACTGGTCTGACCCAGCAGTGGCAATTCTTATGTTCTTATGATGTAATAAGTAATAACAAATAAAAAACTGGGTCTAACCCATGACCAAATTATAAGCAATCCTGCATTCAATCGAGCTACATTACAAAGGGTCAACTGTGTATTGTGCTTTCATTTATTTGGAAAAAAAAAATAAGAAAGCATCAAAGAGGTAGACACTGTAGGAGGTTTACAGATATGAAGTTTCTATTTATTTTGTACATCTAAGAAAAAAAGTAAAAAAGTGCTTTGTAGCGTGAAAAGTGATTGTGGTTAATACTAATGTAGCTATTTGCAAACTATGGGCCCCTTTTATCAAGCTGCGCTAGAAATTTTTAGCGAGGGTTGACATGGTAAATACTCCGATGCTCATAGAATTCCTATGAGCTTAATAAAAGAGAGGGTATGCATTTTGGAACAAAATCCATAAATACTTCTCCATAATTAGGATAAGAAGGGGATACAAATTGTTGAATGTAATAATTCCGATGATAATAATGTATTTTCATACAGTTTTTCTGATTCTTCAATTGTATACATTATAAAGTTTGAAATATCAATAAAATTAAAAAAAAAAAAATAAAAGTATGTTAGTGCTTTCAATATTCAAGCTGCCATGAATGCAAAGTATACATAGGGATTTGTACCTGAGTTTTTTTCTGGAGGCACTTTTTCAATGAAAAAGCAACCCTCATGATTATTTTCTTTCCTGGATCAAAACATGCCTTGGAAATATATTCTTCCTGTGCAAACACCATACGATTCCTTATGGATGGATTAAGCACCTCAACTAACAAGTTGCTTGCAGAAGACATCAGCCATTTTCTTCTCTCACCCCCTAGTCTCTCTGGGCAGTGCCCCCTCTCGTTAATCTTAACTTCTGCAAGTGAGTTGAGATGTCTTTTCATCTGCTCTGCACTAGAACAAGACCTTTTGGACATTGGAGGGACAAGGAAAGTGATGGACTGGACACCCAGACATGGCAACATAGTAATGGGGCACCTTACAGGGCACTGCTGTGAACTTCTCAAAAAGGGTACCACATAAACATCTCACTACAACCACACCTCCCACCTGTCTCCTACCCCAATAGCCCTTATGGCTGCAGGTGGCACCTATATGACAGTACAATAGGGTTGGGGGGGTTGGGGGTGCACATGCCTAAGCGGCTTTTGATAATCGCACACGGGTGTCCTATATAGAATCGCATCTGTCCTAATGGACAGACGCTTAACCCCTTATAACTACTCCAATTCTCTAACTGGTGTCCATGTCAGAGGCGCCAGTTAGAGAATCGCATCGCCGCTGAACTAATCACAGCAAGGGAATCTCACTGCCGCGATCAGTTTAACGGCCACAGCAGGGAATACGTCCACCCACAGAGTCAGCTGGCAGAAGGAGTGCCCAATTCCTCCTACCACAATGGCAAACCCTCCCTATACAGTCCAAGGCAGAAAGGATGCCCACTCCCTCTTGCTGCAGGCCACATCATCCCCCAAACCCCATAGTAGGGGTTTTAGGTATCTGGCCAATCAGAATCTTAGATCAGTCCCCGGTGCATCCCAGAATGGACCAGGAAGGGGAAGACCCACCATTTTGCAGTAGCAGGCCTGCCAACAGGAGGGAGTGAGCATCCCTATTGCTGGCTATCAGATAAAGGTAAGGGGGCATTCGAGGGAAGGTTTGGGGATGGCAGGGGGTCTTCAGTATCATGAAGTTATTGGGGTGGAGTCAGGGAGTGTCAGGGGGATCTTGGAGGTTCCAGAGTGGAGTCAAGGAGTGTTGAGATGTTGGGGAGTGTCGGGGGTGGAGTCAGACAGTATCGGGATGGAGTTGGGAGAGTATGGTGGGGTTTGGAGATGATGGGGCCTGCAGCAGGAGGGAGTGGGCATCCCTCCTGTTACGGGATGTCTCAACAGATGGTGTCAGGAAGGTTTGCCATTGCCACAGGAAGAATTGAGCACCTGCCGCGGACAGTTGGAGGGGGAGGCTCAGGGATTCCTGCAGGAAGGCATGGGCATTGCTCCTGCCTTGGACTTTGTCGGGAGGGTTCGCCATTGCGGAAGGAGCAATTGGACTTTCCTCCTGCCATTGACATTTTATTTTTTGGGGGGGTGGCTTCAGGGGTTCTAGCAGGAGGGAGTGTGCATCCTTGCTGCGACTGCTAAACTGTTCACAGCAGGGATATTCCCTTGCCGCAATCGGCTTAGCGGCCACGTCTATTTGAAATATAGACTAGCATTTTGCTGGCCTACATTCCAGGCACATATTGCAGCCCTAGGGAGCCCCCTAAGTTCAGCTAAGGCCACTTCAGGGCAAAACCACACCCACACCTAGCCTTGGGCAAGCTTAAGCGTCCCTACACATCTCCTTCAACAGCGACAGATGCCTTCGGTATAGGTGGCCTGCCTCAGGGTGGTTATTTTATTTTATTTTATTTTTTTAATTCTTTATTCATTTTCAAACTTACATTAAATGTATATATATATAGTCAATCACATGAACAATAAATATATCATTAACATTCTATCATTTTACATTACATAAATTCTTATCTCTCCCCCTTCCCACCCCTCCCTACCATAAATTCCATAATCATATAAATACATATTAATAAAATATCCCTCACCCTACCCAAATTAATTGATACATTTAAGGGAAACATTTTTTTTAAAACGTGTGTCCCAGTTGGCTGGTTAGACAGCGGTAGGACGCCTACCACTGCCTACCATTGGGACGCCATTTATAGAATTTGGTTCTTTGGGCCTGATTCTATAAACGGCATCTAAATCAGTTGGCATCTAGGGAAACAGCACCTACCACATCATTCAAAGTTAAGTGCTGTGTATAGAATCATGCCTAGTAGCGCCTAACTTGAATTAGGCACCTGTAGGCATCAAAAACTTAGGTGCCGTTATATTAGGTCAGGGTTTTCTTGACCCAAAATACCGGCACCTAACTCAAGCCACACAAACTCTGCCCCTAAGAACACCTACTTTCAGATAAGCACTTGTTGTAGACGCCTACGTGGTACCTATTGAGTTAGATACCTGCCTGAAAAAAATTTTTTTTTTCATTGTTTTTTAATCATTTTTTAATGGTGCTGTTCAATTAACAGAACTGGTTGAACCAATTGAAAATATAAGTTAGGTGCCTAGATTGGCTAGGCGTATAAATCTAAGGACTCCTTTTATCAAGGCGCGCTATGGGGGTTAGCGCGTCGAACATTTCATCACGCGCTAACCCCCGCAGCAGCCTAAAATCCTAACACCTCGTCAATGTAGGCGTTAGGTACTAGCGCGGCAGGTGGTTTAACGCACGGTATTCCGCGTGTTAAACCACTACCGCGCCTTTGTAAAAGGACCCCTAAGTGCCTAACAGCAGACACGTTTTATAGAATCAGGGCCTTTGTGATCCAGCTACTAGAAAGTGGATCAAATGCCCTTTTTCTTATCATTGTAAGCCATGATAAGATTCATTTTCCTTCTTTATGGATTTTTCAAAATCATCTTGTCAATCAACAATAATTGCTGAAACATGGATCGTGTCGGGTCCGCATCATATTATGCCTGAGTTTCATTGTTTTATTGGTTTCATTTGTTCGATATAGTTTGTTACAATAAATAACATTTACATCAACAACATCAATTCCACAGTGCTTTTTTTGGTTTTGGTTTCCACTTTTTGCTCTATGGAACTTGTTGGGGTTCTTTTTGTTTCTCTAATATTTGACTCCATGAATTTTTATTTGTAAATTTGATGCATATGCTTTTAAATTTCTGCTTAACAGGAATATCTTCATTTAAGAACATAAGAAGTGCCATCTCCGGATCAGACCTTCGGTCCATCAAGTCCGGCGATCCGCACACGTGGAGGCCCTGGCGTAATTTTTAGTCACCCATATCCTTCTATGCCTCTCGTACGGAGATGTGCATCTAGTTTGCTTTTGAATCCTAGGACAGTCGATTCCGCAATAACCTCCCCTGGAAGAGCATTCCAGGTGTCAACCACTCTCTGCGTGAAACAGAACTTCCTGGCATTTGTCCTGAACTTGTCCCCCCTTAGCTTCATTCCATGTCTTCTTGCCTGTGTCGAATTGGACAATATAAATAATTTTTTCTGCTCTACTTTGAATGTCACGATCATATCCCCTCGCAGTCTCCTTTTCTCAAGGGAGAACAATCCCAGTCTCATAAGTCGATCCTCATATTCCAGTTTCTCCATACCTTTTACCAGTTTTGTTGCTCGTCTCTGCACCCTCTCCAGCAGTTTATATCCTTCTTTAGGTTGGGAGACCAATGTTGGACGCAGTATTCCAAGTGGGGTCTGACCATTGCTCTATAAAGCAGCATTATGACCCTCTCCGATCTACTCGTGATTCCCTTCTTTATCATGCCCAACATTCTATTTGCTTTCTAAGTTGTGTTAGGTTTTTATAGCCTACCTTATCCCTAAATTGGAGTTCAGAACAGGATAACAATGTAAAAAACCGATTTAATAAGAACAAATTGTGATAATAACAAAGGGTCCTTTTACCAAACTGTGTATCCTTACACAGGTCATTCCCACAACCTTAGGCCATTTTTTACAGCCAGGGTAAAGTGGTCAATTCTTTTCCACCCACAGACCCATCTCCAGCACACAAAAAAAAATTTGTTTTTTAGAGAGTGGGTGGCATGCACTGATCCCAAAATTACCACAGGACACCTGAGCGCGCCCCGAGGTAAGGCATTTTTAGCTGCAGTAGGTATTCAGTTTAGACCCCTAAGTGCAACAAAGCATTTTCTAACAGATAATTAGAATAGCAAATATTTTCTAAATAAATGACTTTTCAACATTTTATGATGCTGAAGATAGGAAGAATCTGAGTGTACTTCCTGCAGTACAGAATTTCAGGTCTTTACAGACTGATAAAAAGAAAGAAAGAAAGAAAGAATTCCCATGAAAAGTCCTGAATCTTAAACCAGTCATAGAATGAACAAGAGATGATCTTCATTACAGCAATAACCACTAAAGCTCAGTAATTGCATGGAGGAAGACAAATTCTCAGGAGAATGTCCTTCTAAAGTTTTACTCACGCATGTCTTAAAACAGGCACATAAATGACTAGAATACTGGCATTTATGTACATTCTTGACTTAAAACTTGGTGGTTTCTTCTACTGTAGAATTGTTTCCAGTAAGTATGTACCCCCAGATTCTCTAACCATGTTGGCAGTTGCCTTAAAAGCTGCTGCCAATCGCATGACAATCACATGACGGCAGATAAAGGCCAAATGGCCCATTTTGTCTGCCCATCCACAGAGATCTCACGTGCCTATTCCAGGCCCTCTTGAATTCAGACGCAGTCTCTGTTTCCATCACCTCTTCCAGGAGACTGTTCCATGCTTCTACCACCCTTTCCGTAAAAAAGTATTTCCTCAGATTACTGTACTCCGGAGCCTATCACCTCTTAACTTCATCCTCTGCCTTCTCATTGCAGAGTTTCCTTTCAAATGAAAGTGACAACGCCAGTTAGAGAATTGCACTTGATTGCAAAGATAGGTGGCTGAAATGTAGGCTGGAAAACCCTGGTCTATATTTCAGCCATCTATCTTTGCCACCAGACCACAGCTTGCCATCAGCTGATCATGGAAGGGGAATTTCTTCTGATCAGCTCAGCCAGCAGGACTCGCCGAAACCGCAGCTTTGGGGACTCAGCTGATCAGGGGGAACTCCCCTGCTGCAATCAGCTCATCCAGCCACAGTGGGCAGAGGAAACCCCCCCCAAACACCCCTCTACCGACATCGGGCAGGAGGGATGCCCACTCGCTCCTGCCGATGTCAATCTGCTGTACCTTCTGAACGTAAGAATGCTCAACTTTCCATGTTCCAGCTTTATCCCTCAACTTGGACCTATTTAAGAGATGAAGGATGCGTTTAAAATATTAGGAGATTGTTTTCCCCCTTTTAGTAAAACATTTTTGTTAGCCCACCTGGAAGAATTTTAAAGGAGGAACTGTAGGTGACCCAGATGGTGGGGCTGAAGCAAACTTCTCTGTGAGCTAGAATATTTTCTAACCTATACTGTAAGACCCATGTTAGGAGGGAAAAAGTTATTTGACTTCATCTAAAGGCTTTGACTTTGAAGACATCTTATATGACATGATTTCCTTGTAAAAAATATCCTGATCTATGAAAGTGTTAAATATGTATTCTTTGAAACCTTCTGGATTTAAGTTTTTTTCCTTGACAGTAAGAAGATATAACTTGCAGATGATGTCTTTAAATTGCTCTCACAGCACTGCGAAATAATGAGATGCTACTAAAAGTATTTTTTTTTTTTTCTTTTATTCTTGGTTAGTTCTCCTGCTCCCAAGGCTGTGTGGTTCCCTCCTTGAATTGTGGACTTAGGGAACATTATTTGGTGTTGGTATATGGTATTTTTTTTTCTTCGCTTGGCTTTTGTCATTAATTATGTCTTACCTTTGCCCGTTAAGTTTGAATTAAAAGAGAGATAGGACTTCTATACTGCTTTTCTGTGTGGTCTATACAATCTAAGGCCTAGATTCACTAAGCTCACCGATCATGTCCTGACCAGTTTGCGAGCCTTCTCCTACCGGATTCACTAACCTCCTGCCCGATCCGCACCTGATCCAATCTGCATATGCAAATGAAGGGAAATGGCATGCAAAGTAGGAAGGCAGCGATTTACTAAACAGAAGAAGGAACACTGATTGGGCTGGCCAATCCAAAAAGAAGCTGAGGACCAGTCGCTCATATCCTTGCCGACTGTCCTGCTCCTGCCACCCTGAAATCCCAGCCCTGCAGCCCTGAAATCCCAGTATCAAAACAAAAATAAAACCAACAAAATAAAATATTAAACACATCTCCCTTGTGCAAAAAGCACAAGAAGGCAAGCTCTGCCGCCCTGTCCCTGCTGACTCTCCTGCTCTCTGCCACCCTTCCCTGCAGTGCGAGCCTGTGGTTTTAACCCGCGGGTTAAAAGCATGTTCAGTTCCTGCTTTCTTAAATATATAGCACAAGATACTCAGATATGTGAAAAATCAATAGTATAATGAAACACACTTTCACAAAAAAGAGAACAATGTCATATATAAATGTAACATAGAAACATAGAAATAGACGGCAGATAAGGGCCCACGGCCCATCTAGTCTGCCCACCTTAATGTCCCTCCCCTACCTTTGCCCTGTGAATAGATCCCATGTGCCGATCCCATTTTGCCTTAAAATCAGGCACGCTGCTGGCCTCAATCACCTGTAGTGGAAGACCATTCCAACGATCAACCACTCTTTCAGTGAAAAAGAATTTCCTGGTGTCACCTCGTAGTTTCCCGCCCCTGATTTTCAACGGATGCCCTCTTGTTGTCGTGGGACCCTTGAAAAAGAAGATATCTTCCTCCGCCTCGATGCGGCCCGTAAGATACTTGAACGTCTCGATCATGTCTCCCCTCTCTCTGCGCTCCTCGAGCGAGTATAGCTGTAATTTGTCAAGCCGTTTTTCGTATGGTAGATCCTTGAGTCCCGAGACCATCCGGGTGGCCATTCTTTGCACCGACTCCAGTCTCAGCACATCCTTGCGATAATGCGGCCTCCAGAATTGCACACAGTATTCCAGGTGGGGCCTCACCATGGATCTATACAATGGCATAATGACTTCCGCCTTACGACTGACGAAACCCCTTCGTATGCAGCCCATGATTTGTCTTGCCTTGGACGAAACCTGCTCCACTTGATTGGCAGACTTCATGTCCTCACTGACGATTACCCCCAAGTCTCGTTCTGCTACCGTTTTTGCTAGGATCTCGCCATTAAGGGTATAAGACTTGCATGGATTCTGGCTGCCCAGGTGCATAACTTTGCATTGTTTGGCATTGAAGTTGAGTTGCCATGTCCTAGACCATCGCTCCAGTAGGAGTAGGTCGTGCATCATGTTGTCGGGCACTGAATCTTCGTCTGTTGTGCATTTGCCCACTACATTACTCAGTTTGGCGTCATCGGCGAATAATGTTATTTTACCTCGAAGCCCTTCTGCCAAGTCTCTTATAAAGATGTTGAATAGGATTGGGCCCAAGACTGAGCCCTGTGGTACTCCACTAATCACCTCCGTCATTTCGGAGGGGGTGCCGTTCACCACCACCCTTTGGAGCCTACCTCCAAGCCAGCTCCCAACCCATTTCGTCAATGTGTTACCTAATCCTATAGAACTCATCTTGCTCAGTAACCTGCGGTGTGGTACGCTATCGAATGCTTTGCTAAAGTCCAGGTACACGATGTCCAGGGACTCCCCAATATCCAGCTTCCCCATCACCCAGTCAAAGAAGCTGATCAGGTTGGATTGGCAGGATCTCCCCTTAGTAAATCCATGTTGTCGGGGATCCCGTAGATTCTCCTCATCCAGTATCTTATCTAATTGGTGTTTGATTAGAATTTCCATTAGTTTGCTCACTATCGATGTTAGACTCACTGGTCTGTAGTTTGCTGTCTCCATCTTTGAGCCTTTCTTGTGGAGTGGAATGACGTTAGCCGTCCTCCAGTCCAACGGGACGCTGCCTGTACTAAGGGAGAGGTTGAAGAGCGCGGATAGTGGCTCCGCCAAGACATCACTCAGCTCCCTAAGCACCCTGGGGTGCAAGTTGTCCGGCCCCATTGCTTTGTTAACCTTGAGCTTTGACAGCTCACCGTAGACACTGCTGGGTGTAAACTCAAAGTTACTAAACGGGTCAACTGAGCCAACCCTTGTCTGTAGCTGAGGGCCGAGCCCTGGCGCTTCTCGGGTGAAGACTGAGCAGAAGTATTCATTTAATAGTTGGGCATTTTCCGAATCCTTTCATAGTCTCCGTCTGGTTTCCTAAGACGTACAATCCCGCCTGAGTTTTTTATTCTATCACCGATATACCTGAAGAAGGATTTATCTCCCTTCTGGATGTTCTTTGCTAGAGACTCCTCCATGAGGAATTTAGCCTCCCTGACTGCTGTTTTGACGGCTTTTGATTTGGCCAGGTAGTCTGCTCTAGAGTCCTGCTTCCCTGATTGTTTGTAAGAGATGAATGCTTTTTTCTTCTCCTTGATCAGGTCTGAGATCTCCGCAGTAAACCACTGTGGCTTATTGTTCCTTCGCCGTTTACTTACTGATTTTACATAGCGGTTTGTTGCTTCTTGTATGGTTGCTTTCAAAGTCGACCACATGTCTTCCACGTTATCGGTTTCTTCTTGGCTTTGTAGTGCTGCCGATCAAAGTTTGATCGGACTTTTGATACACCCTGAGGCAGCAAGTTAGTGAAACGCTGGCCATCGTCGGTGTACCGATCAACAGAGATAAGTGGAAAGTTTTTTCTTCTATCAACCATGCATAGACAGCCCTGCTTATAGTTTTCTACTTTGGGAGTACAACGGAGGTTTTTGCCAGTGAGGTACCACCCTACCACCTCTAACCACCATTGTGGTGGTGGGAGGGCTTTTGTCTGAGGCTTTTCCTCCAGTTCAGTTTGAACTTTCTCCTTTGAACTAAAGCAGCACTGCCTACATTTATCTATGACATTGTTCTCTTTTTTTGTGAAAGTGTGTTTCATTATACAGTTCCTGCTTTCTTGACACTTTTTGTTTCAGTGATATGATAGGAAACGAAAAGTGTCAAGAAAAGTGTGAAATAACCTGTAAATTTCATGGCTCCACATCATTCTCTTCTTGGTTGGGCTGAGAATTTTTCAGCAGCCCCCTCATCCTGTTTTATATTTAACTTGCCAGTGCTTCTGCCCATTCTTATTTTCTTCATTCATCTCTCTATTTTCTGAACGATGCCCTTTTAGCTTTCACTGCCTTTACCTCACTATCAAATTATGATGGACATTGTTTGACTTTCTTCCAATCCTACTAAAATGCATAGAAAACATTTCTGGCCCCTTTTACAAAGCCACAGCCATAATTTCCATGTGACAAATGTGACACAACCCATTCAGTTCCTGTGAGCTGTGTTGCTCTTGCCACACCATGACTCGCTACTGCGGTTTTTTAAAAGTGGCCCGTAGTGATTCTGGATTTTAAATGTGGGCATTTATCTCCCGCCCTTATCCAGGGCAAGTTACACATTTACATACAAAATATAAAACTACATATAACATACAAGTCGCATCAACGACAATCAGCACTATAACGATGAAACAGTCCAGACCACAGAATACATCAGTGACCAGCACCCTGCACTCAACAGTCTCCACTCCTCCTCAATCAATCAATCTCAGATCCTGTATTTCATCTGACAGAACAGGTGTCTTTTGAGTAATTTCTTAGTTTTAAATAGCATAAAATCTGTCTTACTCTTTTCGGATGTTGCCAAGTACACTGCACCGCGGAGAACCATCTTTTGATCCGTACTGCTTTGGGAGATGCCCCTGAGGTTGCCCCTGATGAAGGATACGAAACGGGGCTCTGTAGGGCAATCAGCTGGCACCCCGCATGTTATAATAAACAGCAGTTTGCAGATAAGTTCCTGTTTTTCAGCCATTTTATTAAGGGTTTAAAATTCACCAGGCTTTATATTTCTCAGGAGCTTTTTCACCAATGTCATTTAAAAGCACTGTTGAATTGTTGATTGATTTATTTCAATCCTATTTAAATTTAATTCTCCACACTATATAGACACCAGGGTTTTTGGGCGATTGATAACAATTTTTGCATTTATTTATAGTCTAAAGAGAAAAAGAAAAAAATCAGTTAAAAAAAACTTTTGCACTATGAATTATAGATTTTTAGATTAGCCCACAGAGTGTTTTAAAATGATGTGAGTGGGTAATATCTGCCAAGCATGTTGGTGCATTTGGTGGTGTTGAACCCTGGTGAACTCGGATAAAACCTTCCACATGAGTTCCCACTTACTGATATAACACTCTGTTTATAATTTCCAACCAAACATTTGGTACAAGGGGCTCAGTTAGCTCGAAACCCTTCAGGTGTCTGGAGAATAGAGAGCAGGTCTGGTTTTTGGAGTGCCAAGTACTTGTAACCTGGATTGGTCTCTGTTGGAAACAGGATACTAGGCTTGATGGCAACTCTTTATGTTCTTATGTTCCTAAGCCAATAATAGTTGTGGGGATGGTATTTTTGCATGGTGACATTAAATTTTAGGCATGCTTTTAGGTGATCTCCATTATATATATTACATCATTACAAACTTAAAATTGGTAGGAAGATTATAGCAATTAAGGACCAGTTGATCAATTCAGTCTGACCAGATGTCTTCCTTTTGATTTTCCATCACTATAGGTTAATGCATATATAGATTTTCAATGCTTAACCCAGTATTAACTCTCCCGTACTTCCACCTTCTATAGCTCTCCCAGTCATGACTATTACTGTTATAGTGACAAGGAGTTCAATCCTGTAATTTTTTTGAACAAAGCCCCTAAAATATGATAGGTATGACTTTAATCTTTCTGCAGCCACAGTCTCTCATATGAGCTGATGTTATTTTGTGTGCTTGTGGGTCACTGTCAAACTCGTCCCAACACCAGCATGAGCTGGTTTAGCTCATGCTGTAAGCCAATTTTGCAGGAGTTTTTTTTATTAATGGAGGCCATGTTTGTAATTGTGCATGACAGTCAATTTCTTCCTGAAGCTATGCCCAAACAATGCCTCCTTAAAATCTCCTGCATATGTAGTATGTAAATAGCAGCTTCTAAAATTGATATTTACATGTGCATGTGATATATACGTACATGTAAATGGCTCCACTGAGAAATTGATCTAAAAATAATAACTTTAGTTCTGGGTCCACTGCAAATGTTTTTTCAGATTTCTGCTACAATATAATCCCGTTATAATGGACTTGCTTATAAAGGAATATTGTCTGTAGCGGACGAGGTCCACTGGTCCCGGCCGTGTGCCTTCATGAACATGCAGAAAAGCACCACTTATAGTGGACTCACATATAATGGAATTTCACAATTTGGTCCCCAGAGCCGCTTTTAGCTGTAGTTTTGTTCGGCTATAACGGACATGCAGGCTCCGCCTACGAGGCGCGTGGCATGATGGTGATATCCTGTGCAGATACATCACACTCTAAAAATAGGCCTGGCGTAACAGCAGGAAACACCGATTGGTCTATGTGGCTGTTCATCACCAGGCACGCTGTGCGTCAGCAGACGACGCTGGAGGGATGCCGTAAGCAGGAGAAGATCGTTCAGAGACACCCCCATTGACAACATGGTCTCCTTGTATGCATAACTAGGGTATCTAGGTATGGGTATCTAGGCCAGGGCTGCCCAATTCCAGTCCTCAAGATCTACTGGCAGGCCAGGTTTTCAGGATATTGTAACCCGCAGGCTCCGGGCAATGTGTCCAGGACTGCGGGAACAAGGATTAGGCCCTTGTGAGCCGCGGAAGGCTCCACAAGGAAGGAAAATGCAAACTAGTTTAGAATAAGGATTTTGCCCACAAGTCAGGTAAGTTGTTCATGAAAACCAGGACTGGATTTATTTAAGTTGCCAAACAGTGAAACCAAAAACATAAATAATTTGTCAGGACTTTTCACCAAGCAACCCAGTCTTTTCAAAAAAACAAAACTCAATTTCAATATCATACACAATAAAAGTTTCAAATTCAAATAGCAAAAGGGCTCTGTATTTATCAATGAGCCTCAGCTTCAAAGTTCTTTCAAAAAGAAAAACTAACAAAATGAAAACAGTCTCTTCCCTTTGGTAGTACACTTGGATTATGGTCAGTGACACAGCACTGCACTCCTTCAGCAATGTAAATTATGCTGACCAGGTGGTGTGCTCCACGTGTTGGATTAATGCTACACAAAATAGAGCCCTCTATCCCACCTCAAAACGTGGGGCTAAATCCCCCCACCACACTGGCTGGATAAAGTCCACTTTCTCCAGAACAGGGAGAAACTCAGCAAACAATAAAGCATATGTTCTTTCAGTCCCAAATTCCTGTGCTTCCCTGCTTAAACCTCAACAGGGTGGATTAAAGCACAGCTTCAAAAAAGAAACAAAACAGTTCACACAAAACATTAGTCTTGGAAGTCCCCTTTAGGCAGTTTCCTTACTTGACTTGGAGAAACACACTTCCATGGGTTGACTTTCCAGCTGGACCTCTGCACTCAGTTCTGGCTCCAACTCCATGGCTTGTGGAATTTCATAGGGGTCAGGAGTTAACTCAGTACCAGCTTCAGAAAACTCCATGCATTCAGGCGTTTGTTGGTCCTGCAGAGCTCTTAGTCCTGAGCTAGGCTGCCAGTACTTCTCCTAAGACTGTTCTCCACCTCTCCCATTCTCCCTCAGCCTTTCCAACTGCTCAGACCTGAGATTAAGGAACTTGCAGCCCCGCCCAACCTTCCCAGGTGCAAAGCATTTCCGGTCACAAGACCTGGGAAGTTGAGGGGGAGGGGAAGTCTGAAGCTCAACCCCCAAGCTCCCTCTGCTGGCCTTAGGGAAAATAGCAGGCGAAAAGGGAAACTGCTCTTTAGCTTGAGCAGAATGGGCACTAACTGCTCCAGGCATAGGCCTTATACTAGAGCCAGTCCTAGCAGGCCTACCTCACATGCCACAATATCCACAATGAACATGCATGAGAGAGATTTGCATACCAAGAAGGCAGTGCAGGCAAATCTCTCTCATGCATATTCAATATGGATATCCTGAAAACCTGGCCTGCCAGATCTCGAGGACTGGAATTAGGCAGCCCTGATCTAGGCTATAGAATTGTGTATTGCCAGCTAGTTATGGAGAAGCCTGGAAATGCTTGTTCCATGGCTTGGAAGTCCCATGCCATTCCACCCAACCCCATTCCATTCCCTGTTTTCTTACCAATTTGCTCCACTAGAGAAATTTGCACTAGGATATAGACTACCCAATTTTTGCAGCCTTAACCAATTAGATAAGTGATCCAAAAGCCTAACTTTTCAAGTTGCATAAAACCTTACCCCATGATTTAATAAATAATCAACACTGAACCTAACTACATATAATCTGCCTGGCACCCATTGCCTCACTGTTACAACATATCAGAAAAGACGGGGTTTCAGTTTACTTTTAAACAAGGAAAGGGAAGGGGCGTGACGGATGAACACAGGCAGTTTATTCCAGGCATATGGGGCAGCTAGATGAAAGGAATGTAGTCTGGAATTGGCAGTGGAGGAGAAAAGCTGCTATCTAACTGCTTAAATGCAGCTGAATATCAATGGATAGCCCTGCACAAGTAATTTAAATCACTTTGAATACCTACCTTGTAGTTTATAGTACTGCCCATATCACACCTCCAGCATGCCTTTTTTATACACATTGAAATATGGACATGACCAGAGCATCCACATAGATAGATAGATTATTGTGTTTCTGAAATCCTAATTTACACATGGATACAGTTTGTATATGTATGAGGGAGGCACTGAAAAGTTCTCAGCCCAACCAACCAACTTCCTAAATTCTGAGCGCTGAAAACGGTATCATCTTATTTCATTAAGTGCCAATCTGCAGAAACGAAATTCTATGTTTTGACTTTGTTTCCGATCATTGACCGAACCATATCCACGCCATTCTCTTCTTGGTTGGGCTGAGAACTTTTCAGCACCCCCCTCGTAAAATGCCTGTGCTCCCATGTGTAAATTACATGTGTAAGCCTTCTATAATGACCTCCATAATGTACATATTTGTAAGTGCTTACACACGCACACATATGGGATATTTTTGGTAGATATTCACTATGATAGGTTTAAATGCAGAACCATAAAAGATGGGACTGAGTTTTAGCATATTATAGAAAGTATTTGGACTGCCTTTAAGTGAGAAAGATTAGCTTACTTGATGCTGATTTATAAATGGCAACAACCAATCCCTTGTATTTGCCACAGCAGTCATCTTGCCTGCACAGTAATTCCCAGTATTCCCTTTTGAAAGCCCTTGATACTCAGTTAGCCCCGAGGTATAATGTTTGATAATATAACTACTGCTTCTGTCACTGCGTTTTGTACAAGCATATTATATGTAGCCCCGAATGGTAAAGATTTATGTATGGGTATGGAAAATAAAAATCAGCATTGATTAAAAGCCCCAGATAGACCATCCAATGCCGCCCAAAGAACATCAGTTATTTTGCATTTTGACGTGACGATTGATAACTCATAAATGCAGGCAGGAATGACAAATGCGGATGGAAACTGGCTTTGACAAAAACGATAACAGTATCAGTCTCGAGGGGCGATGGAGGTATAAGCAGGAGCTGTTTAAAATATTTAATCATTTTATGAAGGATGCAAGATGTTGTTTGACCCTGAAGGAGTGTGAATGTCACATGGATCTGAAATTGCAAAGTCTTTGAAGTGAAATAAAAAAAAAATGGTGTTATTATAGATCCTTCTTGACATCCTATCATTTTTGTATGGGATTAAAAATATGTATACAAAGCTGTAGATAAAGAGCTTGGGCAAAAAGTGTCTTGGATGAAGGGAGGAAAAAAAAGTAAAGACATCCCTGTTGTGAATTTTTAACCTTCAGATTCCCAAAGCATCTCTGTTGTTTTCCTAAATGTAATTCAACAGTCCCTGCAAAAAAAATATTGTTTTGGATGTGGACTACAAGAAGAAAAAAAAAATCATGCTTTACTTTTGTTTCTTTGGGGGTTCAGAGGTTTTTTTTCTGTTTAATATTTTTTCTATACCCATTGGGTATAGTGGCAACGTGCAAATTTTGTATTTTAGGTTCCTTTAATACAATGCGGGGACAGAATATTATATGCGTATCTATGTCTATGGGGCTGATATTCACAAAACAATTTAATCAGGCAGGGCAGAATCAGAGTGCTTGCAACAGATATCCAGCAACACTTAAGCAGGCAGCACTAACCAACCATGTCAAATCCAGACAATGCAGGGGCGTTCCAGGGCAGGGTCGAGGAGGAGTTGGGAAGTATGCAGGTGTCGGTGATATCCAGTGCCGGTGTCCTATCTTTCACCACCTAGCTGTACAGGTGCCAGCAATGAATATCAGCTGACATACGTATAACATCTGGGTCACTGATCTGATATCCCCTTTCCCCTGCGGGTTTCGTTGATCCCTTAACTCTATTCTTCTAACCTGCCCATACCCCTCTCAAGTATCTGGGGCATAGGCAACTAATCTAGGGGTTCAGATCTCAAAGAACAATTGTGGGACTGATAAATGATCATGTCTCAAACGAAAATGAGAGCATTATACTTCCAGTCAGTCAATTTTGGTATTTGCAAATCTGCTATGCTGATAGATGTAGGCAGAACTTGCAGACAGCAAATGCATTACAGGAGGTCCTGAGCTTGTGCGCCGTGCTTTTGTATGTAGCCTCTTAATTACTTGGATTTTTTTGTGACTTTTATGGGGGTTTTAAAAATGTGTTTAAGACAGCCAAAGACCTATAAGACCCTGAGGAAGGCATTTTCATTTTGCTGAAACACTGCCAATGTATTGTATACATTGTTTGGTTTTTATCTCATGGGTCACTTATGAATGACTACATCCTTTGTGGATTGTTTTTAAGATTATTGTTTTAAAGTTTTTTTGGATGCTTATTAAGCTACAAACTGGTACGTCCGATCTTCTGTTTTACAATCTTTAGATGTTTTGCGATGGGCAGGGATGAGGCATATGAAAGTAGAAGGCTAGGTCAGTAGAACCATCCTCCTAATATGTAGGGTTTTTTTTTTTTATTTCTTTATTCATTTTAAAACAATAAGTAAGTGCAAAATAAAATACAATCATATAATTCTATAAAAGCACTTAAATACAATTACAATTATAATCTATGACAAAAAAGATTATCCCCCCTCCCCCCCCAATAATTATATCTAAGAACTACACTCAAATTGAGAATTGAAAAATACATTCCAACCTGCCCTCCCACCCACCCTGGACGTGGTGGCAACTTCAGAACAGATTTTTGGGCAACAATTGATGGACACTGGCACAACAAGCTTTCTCCTGAAGAAGCCCGTTGGCATGAAACGGATTTGGCCTCCATCGGGTTTAAAAGATAAGTGCTTGTTGTGAGCCTTTTCATAAAGCCAGATTTATTATCATTGTGGTTTCAATAACATGGTTGCCAGCTCTTCATTGCTCATTTGAACATGAGAAAAAATGTTTGATTAAATATCACAGAATATTATATATAAAGTATTCACTATTAGTAAATTTAAGAAAAGTTTAAATTATTAAAATTCCAACAGAGGTTTTGACCTATGATGATACCCTAACCCCAAAATGGTTTCAATCCATTGATTGGACACCAAGGGGTTTTCTGCGGTCTTTTTCCTCTGTTTTAATATAAATGATACACTATATACAACCGTGAGTGCTCTACATTTTGATGTTAATTTTAGGATTTGGGGTTTTGAACACTCACTAAGGTCTTCACTTATTTCATTCATTTTGTTTTTTTGTCTGTCACCCAAACTCGTGGAGGGGTATAATCGAATGGAACGTCTAAGTCCGTTTTCGTCTAAGTCACAAGTCGTCCAAAGTAAAAAAGCAGCTTAGGATACATTTTCAAAAAATACATCAAAATTTTTTTTCGTTTCGAAAATCGTCTAAGCATACGTCCTGCCAATCTGATTGTCCAAGCTACTAAATCGTCCATCATTATACCACATTTTCATCCAACTTTTCGGCCTAGAACAAGCCCTGTTGGACATGGGAGGGGTCTGCAAAGTGATGGACTAAACACCAAGACACGGCACCTAAATAGTGGGGTAACTTACAGGGCACTGCTGTGAAATTCACAAAAAGGGTGCTATGTCTTCATCTCACTACAGCTCCCTTATAGGTCATGGTGAGCCCCCCAAATCACCTCCAGAATCCCCTAGACCAGGGGTGCCCACACTTTTTGGGCTTGCGAGCTACTTTTAAAATGATCAAGTCAAAATGATCTACCAACAATAAAATAAAAAAAAAACCCACAAAGCACACTGTACGCATAGAAAATGTTAATTATCATTCCTATTCCGGGGTTTTTTCAAAGAGGTCAAAGCTGATGACTCTATGCACTGTCACCTCAGTAACAACCATACAAAAATACACAAATATACCCCTCTCCCTTTTTACTAAACCACGATAGCAGTTTTTAGTGCAGGGAGCTGCACTGAATGCCCAGCGCTGCTCTCGACACTCATAGGCTCCCTGTGCTAAAAACCTTTATTGCGGTTTAGTAAAAGGGGACCATAGTGTAAAATATAGACAGCTAATATAAATTCAGACACATTTTGATCACTAAATTGAAAATAAAATCATTTTTCCTACCTTTGTTGTCTGGTGATTTCATGAGTCTCTGGTTGCACTTTCTTCTTCTGACTTTGCACTCAATCTTTTTTCTCTTCTTTCAGCCTGTATGCTTCCTCTCCTCCAGACCTCATTCCCTCCCCCAATTTTTTCTTCCTCTCTCCCTGCCCTTTCTTTCTCTCTTCCTCCCTTTCTTTTTTTCTTCTCTTCATGTCCCCTTTCTTTTTTTCTGTTTCTCTTCTTTCCTTCTGTCTCTCTGCCCTCCCCCAAGCCACTGCCACTGCCGGCAAATTTGAAGAGCAAATGGTAGGTCAATTTATGCCACTGTATTGTTCTTGAATTGCTGAAGGAGAATGATACCTTAATATCAGATGATTAGTCCCTTGTAGACAATACAAGCAGTCTCGAACAGTGTTCTTTTTTTCACTGGCAACCAGTGGAGTTATCGCAGCAATGGGCTGGCCTGTTCAAATTGGTGTACTTGAAAGATTAGTCTGGCTGCAGTGTTATGGAGCAGTTATAATTGTTTGAATTCATTCTGTGATACCAGAATATAGAGAGTTGCAAAAGTCCAAATAGGGGAGCCTGTGCAACTATCCTGAAACTATTCTGGGTTAAAACATAATTTATCGATCTAAGTTGTCTTAGCCTGAAGAAAAACATTCTGGACTCATATCTGAATTTTGGAGATCAGATTGACTCAATATTTAGAAAAACATCAAAAACTTTAGATTTCTCTTTTTTTAGTTTCTCCCGAGACTAACATCAGTCTCTATGAGGAAGGGAATTGTAGTCACCAAAACAAAGGCTCTCTTTTTGTTTAGTTTAAGGAAGCCGCCACCAATGGATATTAGGCCCCAAAGCCGACGCCGACCCAAGCTCTCCCTGCTTCGGGGACGACCAGCATTCCTCTCCCCGACGTCAATTCTGCTGTCGGGGAGAGGAAGGCTGATCGGCCCAAGATCGCGATGGACCTATTGGGGAAATGCTGCCGGGTCCTGCCTTCGCGGAAACTGAAAGTAGGCAGGACCCGGCAGCAAGAAGAGCAAATGCTTCGCTAACCTGTCTCCCACCTTAGCCCATAGCGAACGCTTGCTTCAGGGCTCTCAACATGTGCGTGCCGGCTTCCCTTCTCCCCCCCCCCGGACATAACTTCCGGTTTCGGAGGGAAAAGAAGAGAAGCCGGCACGCACATGTTAGAGCCCGGAGCATAAGTTTGCTATGGGCTGAAATCTCCAAGCCGGGTTTTTTTTTAATGTTCAGCAACGGCGGCAGCAGCAGATGACAGCTGGGCGGATTGCCCAGCTAAAAGGCCCTAGAGAGGAAGGCTGATCAGCCCGGTAGATCAGGACGGCAACACGAGTCTATCACGGAGCCCGGGATGGGCTCCGCGATCGACTCACGTTGCCTTCCTGAGCTACTGGTCGATCGCGATCGACGTATTGGGCACCCCTGCCCTAGACCCACTTATCTACCACCCCAATAGCCCTTATGGCTGCAGGAGCAACTTATATGCCAGTACAAAAGGGTTTTGGGGGTGTTTAGGGGAGTGCACATGTTTCAGTATCAATGCAGTGGTTACAGGGGCTTATGGGCATGGGGCCTCCTTTCTATGGGTCCCTAACCCACCCCTAAGACGGCTTAAGATGCCTCTGTGCAGCACAACTAGGCTTTCCTATGCCAAGCTGCCAGGTGATGATGGTCTGGAGGTACAATTTTCAAGTTGTGCTTAATATTTTTATGGGGTTTCAGTGATCACTGGTGTAGTGTGTGAGAGTCTGTAGTTTATGTCTGCAGTGCTTATCTGGTGACTTTAGGTGGGTTTTTGTGACTTAGACCATGTTTTAAATGGTCTAAGTCACAACGTCCAAGTTCCGTCTATGCTGAGCTGTATAACTTTCGGTTATACCTTCAGTACAACTAAGTCTAAGCCTGCCCACGTCCCGCCCAAATCCTGCCCTCGACACTCCTCCTGAAATGCCCCGTTTAGCTATGGTCGTTCAGCGGCACTGTAAATGCCTAGGTCATTTTTAAATACATCCAAAACCTGGTTTTATTATCGGTACTTGGACGTTTTTGACTGATGATTGTCCAAGTGCTGACTTAGGCCGGTTTTTGGATGTTTTTCTCTTTCGATTATGAGCCCCATAATTTTTAATATGTACACTGCTTAGAAACTTGATGGGTGGTTTATCAAATTTTAATAAAACTTGAAACCTGTAAGAAATTTTGAAAAAAAACAACAGAAAAAACGTGTGTCCATGAAGTAAGGTGTAAGATGATGCATGTCGGTAACAGAGATCCCCCAGGAAAGAGACTTGGGAGTACTGATCGACAAGTCGATGAAGCCATCCACGCAATGCGTGGCGGCAGTGAAAAGGGCAAACAAAATGCTAGGAATGATTAAGAAGGGGATCATAAACAGATCGGAGAAGGTTATCATGCCGTTGTACCGGGCCATGGTCTGCCCTCACGTGGAGTACTGCATACTGCACTGGTCGCCGTATATGAAGAAGGACACAGTACTACTCGAAAGGGTCCAGAGAAGAGCGATTAAAATGGTTAAGGGGCTGGAGGATTTGCTGTATAGTGAGAGATTAGAGAAACTGGGCCTCTTCTCCCTTGAAAAGAGGATAAGGAGAGGGGACATGATTAAAACATTCAAGATACTGAAGGGAATAGACTTAGCAGATAAAGACACGTTGTTCACCCTCTCCAGGGTAGGGAGAACGAGAGGGCACTCTCTAAGGTTGAAGGGGGATAGATTCCGTACAAACGTAAGGAAGTTCTTCTTCATCCAGAAAGTGGTGGAAAACTGGAACGTTCTTCCGGAGTTTGTTGTAGAGGAAAACACCCTTCAGGGATTCAAGACAAAGTAAGACAAGTTCATGCTGAACCGGAACGTATGCAGGTGAGGCTGGACTCATTTAGAGCACTGGTCTTTGACCTAAGGGCCACCACGTGAGCGGACTACTGGGTTCTATGGACCACTGGTCTGACCCAGCAGCGGCAATTCTTATGTTCAAACTGCTCCCTGACCTCATGCATATTGTTATTCCAGGTAAAGTTACATACACCTATACCTATATTTTTATTCCAGGTAAAGTTACATACACCTATACCTTCATGCGCATATAGGGTATGTATTTTTTATAAAAATCTACTTCTCCCAATAAAACACTGCTTTCAAAAGAATGCTTTTCAAAATTATCCTCTCAACTGTCATGAAATTTTGATGTCTAAAAAAGAGCAGCCATAATGAATGATGCACTAAGAAAATTGGATAGATCACACAAGCATAACATTATCTATTCAAATGAAGCTTTATTGTCCATAATTCTTCATATTAGCAAATGCAGTTGACAATTGCAGATTCAGAAAAGGAAAATTCTAGACTATACTGAGACTCCCTCCTCACATTTTTAGGAATGAAGGTTCTGGAAAAGGATAGTATAATATGGAATGTTCTCATTCTCTATTACATGTCCTTCAGCTATAAAGTGTATGGGTTCAGAATAGCTAAATCTAAAAAGTCCATCTTGTTTCACTCTTGTGCTTTCCAGCATAAGGTCATTTCCATCATGGTTTTGACCCTCGACACTTGGACAAGGAAAGAAAATTGTACTACTCCCAAAGCCATCATAAATGAAAAAAAAGCACCTCTGCATTCAGTACATAAAGTAAAACTCATTAAATATTCATTCACTCATGCAGTCAATTGTTTATGTCCAATAATTTCAGCAGGAGTACAGTACAATCTTGAAATATATCTATCCAAGGGCAATTTTTACATTCTGCATATATATATTTATATTTTGAATTATTTGGAATTACTGCACAGAGGCATTTATGAAATGATATAGTGCTGGAATATGTTTGAAACTGAGGAAAGCCTACATGTGCATACAGAGCGTATGGTTTTAATGAATCATTGTGCAGCACTTTTTGGAAGGATTAGAAGAGTATCTATTGATATAAACTTTGGGCCAGATTCTGTAAAGGATGCTGATCTTAGTGGCCACCTAACAAGTGGCTGAGAATCTTGTACTGGCATCCTATCCAATCTGCCCTAGTGAAACAGATGCCTAACCACCCACACCACCACCACCGTGCACTGGTTAGAGACTTTTTTTAAAAAAATAGGCGCAGTCGGCTGAGCTGATCGCAGCAAGGGAATCCCCAATCAGCTCAGCCGGCTTCAGGGAGTCCTGCTGGCTCAGCTGATCGGGGATGTTTAAGTTTTGATTATGAGCCCCTCAAGGTCTGGAACTTATTGCCAATGGATGTGGTAAAAGCAGTTAGTGTATAAGAGGGTTTCTACCTAACAAAGATGCAGTAAGACCTGGAAACCTGCAATAAGCGGGTGATGAAAAGTTCTCAGCCCAACCAAGAGGGAAATGACGTGAAGCCATGAAACTTACAAGTTAATTCATGTATTCAGCCCTAAATTCAACACACTTGGAACATCATGTCTGAAGTTTCCTTAACCCTTTGAAAAAATACTCTGATGTCTGGTCACTGAAATACTGCTCCACTACTCCAATCACCTCTGAATCACTTGAAAACTGTCGCCCTTTCAAACTCTTTTTAAGGTTTGGTAAAAGAAAATAGTCAGATGGAGCAAAATCTGGTGAACAGGGTGGATGATCTATATATTGATACTCCAACTACATCAAAACATCCATCATTTTGCCAGCCTTTTAGCAGGTGCATTGTCTTGCAAAAAGAGAACTCCTTTCCACAGCTTCCCTCTCCATTTTTCTTTCAATGCCTCCTTTAATTGGCATAGTAAGTTACCGTAGTATTCTGCATTAACTGTTTGGTCGCTTGGAAGATAGTCATTACAACACCTTCCTGATCCCAAAACACTGTGGCCATGACCTTTCCTGCTGACTTTTGGGTCTTGAATTTCCTTGGCCTTGGAGAACCTGAGTGCTGCCATTGCATGGACTGTTGTTTTGTCTCAGGATCATAGTGATGTAATCATGTTTCATCAACAGTAACTAGTCATTCCAAAAGGTTGGCACCAGCTCACTGAAAATGCTGCAAAATCAACTTGGAAGTGTCCACACGACATCGTTTCTCATCAGCATTCAAACATTTGGGCATGCAAATTGTAATGTAGGTTCCTCATATTTTGATCCCTCTCTCCTGAACCTAATTTAGAGAAATATAAACAGCTTAAAAATCATTTGATTATATGCAGTATAGAAAATAAAGGTAAAATATGAAATGTGAAATGACCACAGTGGTCTTTCTTTAGTAGAGACAGGCTGAGAGGGATCTGGGCTCCAGGGCAATGAGGGTGCTTGGCCCATTTTCCAAGGGTCTTGACCCCAGGCAATAAGGTTTCTCTCTTTCTTCCCTCACCTCTACTCCCCCCAGTCCATGATTTCATTCTCTTCCTTCCCCCTTCACTCCCCAGGTACATAACTTCTCTCTTTCTTTACCCCCCTCCACCCCCTGTCCCCAGTCTACCTTAAATGGTGTCTTCCATGAAGTGCCCAGCAGTGTCAGCAATTCAAAGGTGCTGATGGTGGCGTTCTTGGAGCCTCTCTTCTGGCATGAATTGCTCCTCTGATACAACTTCCAGATTATTCAGGGGCTGTTTGCATCAGAAGAGATGCTCCAAGAAGGCTGCCGGCAGCATCTCTAAATTGCTGCTGCTCCAGGGCTCCTCATGGAAAACACTGTTTAGGATGGATTGCAGAAAGTGGGAAAGAGAGTGGGAGGCCCCTGGCCCCCTGCTGCTCCTGGCCCTCAGGCACTCCCCGGTTGCCAGAACAGTCAGTCCGCTCCTGCTCTTTAGAGCTTTCTATTAGCAGCATTTGAAATTTATGACACATTAATGGATGCATTGTAAATAGTTCATACCACCCATATTCAACAAGCTTCACAGGGTACAATCATCATGCATATTTTAACATTTGATGCTTACGATCTAATGAAGAGAAACTATGTTGTTAGAAATAGATTGTCTGAGAGCCAACAGAGCTTTCTCCTTCACACCATCTGTTTTGGAATTCTTTCCCATAGAATTAAGATTCTGCCCTATACTATCCACTATTGGAGAAAAATTGAATGCCCCTTCTTGCATAACTTTTCCCTTGGACAAGAATTCTTATTGTATTATTTGCTTGTACACTAAAATGATGGCATATTTTTTTTGTTGCTATATTATTGTGTACTACTTTGAAACTTAATATGCAACTATAGGGTGATTTGTGGCAACAGAACCATCAATCCCGACCTCACGCCTTCAGATCTGACACCTCATCAGTGCAATCCAACCCCTTAGATCTCCAACAATAATTTACAGTTCAGACCTTGATTGATCATCTTGTTCCACGCCACAAGACTTGGCCTGTATTTTGGAAGGCCATTCTTATGCTCAATACCATGGTTCAGAAAGAGAAACAATGCAAAAATATGATATACCTTTTTTTAAGTTCAATATATTTTATTAATAATTTCAAATATAAACAAGTCATGACTCAAACAGCTCACATAAATGATTAGCAAAACAGATTAATTACAATAATAAGTATATAAGTGTGTTGACACTGACTAAACATAAGAAAACTAACAGCATGGATGTACATTACCCCAAACAAAAAAGATATTCATTTTAAATGAAATATGTTGCTATATTTTGTGAAGGGATTCCAAACTTTTTTTAAAATATGCAAACGTCTCTTTCTTTCCGCAAACAGTCTCTCGTACTTAGCAATTAGATTTACTAAATTCCACCATTACATGTATTCAACTCTTGAAAAGTCTTTCCAGTGAGCAAGAATTATTTTAATTGCTAAGTTAAGCAAAATTTGTACAAGTTTGGCCTGTTCACCTGTGATTGAAGTATTCATACAAAGTCGACCCAACACAATGATATTTATGGTCAACGGCTCTTTAACCTTAATCAATGAACATGTGGTATCTCAAACTTTTTGTCAATAGAGTTGTAATAAATCACTTTGGAAAAGTGAATGTACCAAAGTTCCTATCTCCTTTTTACAAGACCAACACTTATTTGATTCATTGGATCTTATTTTGCTCAATTTGTAGGGTGTCCATACTGCTTTATGTAAAATGAAATATATAGATTAAGAACATGAGAATTCCTGCTATCATTCAATATGGACTTAATAAATCAGAAAGTTTTAGATGGTTGCAACTGAAGCATGCTATTCAGGCGGGGTTCCCTGACTGGAAAAACCTTAATAATCAATATAGTTCCTAGGTTTTCAGGCAGACTTCTTGGGTCACCAGGCCGCTCAGTGGTATAAATTATTAAATGGACTTAGTAAAAAGAAATTAAACACTGGTCTAAGAGACATTTGGAGCATTGAGATTAAGCATGAAATTACTGCATCTCAATGGCCACGAATTTGGTCTTGGAGGATGAGATGTACAGTGTTGGCATCTATGACACAAACTTGGTTTTTTTCTGTTACATAGAGCGTTATGGACCTCTGTTCGGTTACAAAAATTGGATAGCTCTATGTCTAATAAATGTTGGCACTGTCATCTAGAAGCAGGGACTTTAGATCATTTATTATTCTATTGCCCGTTTATTATGAATTTCTGGAAATCAATTTGGGACCAAATTAATTGTTTATTAGATAACCCAGTGGCATTATCATATGATACTGTGCTATTTGGTATGGCAATGAGAGCAAAAAGTCAGATTTCTACAAACAATAATAAATTATTACTCATAATGACTGGTGTTGCCATTCAACAAATTACGTATAATTGGAAAGATTGGAGTAGATTAAATTATAATTTCTGGTGGAATTCTTTATGTCATGTTTATAAAATGGAGAGATTTATTGCAATACAGCAGGGATGTTTCAGGGAATTTCAAGATGTGTGGGAGCCATTAACAAAATATTGTACTGTTTAGATGAAATTGTTTCCCTTAAATTTACAAGTTCAATAGTGAGGGGGGGAGGGGGTTATTTTACTATTACATATTATATAAGATATTTGATTATATGGTAGGAAAGGGTTGGAAGGGGGGTGATAAGAGTTTATGTTTTGTACCAATGATGATTATTAAGTGATGTATTTATTATTAATTTGTTTGAACATATGTCACACTTATTGTAAGTTTGAAAAAGAATAAAGAATTAAAAAAAAAAAAAAAGAACATAAGAATTGCCGCTGCTGGATCAGACCAGTGGTCCATCGTGCCCAGCAGTCCGCTCACGCGGCAGCCCTTAGGTAAAAGACCAGTGCCCCATTAGAGTCTAGCCTTACTTGCGTATGTTCTGTTCCAGTTGGAACTTATCCAACCTTGTCTTGAATCCCTGAAGGGTGTTTTCCCCTATAACAGCCTCCAGAAGAGCGTTCCAGATTTCTACCACTCTTTGGGTGAAGAACTTCATTACGTTTGTATGGAATCTTTTCCCATCTAACTTTAGCGAGTGCCCTCTCGTTCTCTTCACCTTGGAGAGGGTGAACAGTCTCTCTCTACTGAGTAGTAGCTGATGATTTCAAAGCTTTATGTACAGACAACCATACTTGCTCCCATTGTTTATCAAATATTATCATTTTTAGTCCATGGGCCCACGTAGACTCGGTCCCCATAGGTCTGTGGAATTTGTTGTCATGCAAAACGTTATACCAAGTTGATGCAGCACCTTTCTTAAAAGATATTTTATTTATATAATCTAGTAAACAAGCCCCCTCTTTTACTGAGGTGCGCTAACCGATTAGTGGGTGCTAATCAAATTAGTGTGCGCTAAACGCTAACACATCCATAGACTAATATGCATGTGTTAGCGTTTAGCATGTGCTAAATCGATTAGCGCGCGCTAATTGATTTAGCGCACCTTAGGAAAAGAGGGCCTTGGTGTCTTACTAGTAAGCTATGAAGTTTTGACAACAGACCTCTTATAGTCTTGGAGTTGTGTTGATTTAAAAAATTGATTATATGGTCCTTGATATTTATCTTGTATTTCGGAAAAAGTCATCCATTCGTTATCAGATTTTAATTGCTGAATAGTCCAAATATTAGCCTCTTGCCATGGTTTCCAATTGATTATTTTATCTTCAATTTTAAAGCTGACATTGTTCCAAATAGACATATGTGTTGTAGTAGACCAACCCACAGGAAGTGCAGAGTCTATTGCTTTAACTGCAATCTATCCTTGCATCCGAGCACATTGTTGTTAAACAGTAGTAAAAACTTGATAGGATAATTGTTCCATTTATAGGCAATAGACTGAATCCAACTAGGTTGATCAGATGTGAAGTTGACATCCACAAACCATCTAGAGAAGGGGTCCCCAAAGTCTCTTCTTGAGGGCCGAATCCAGTCGGGTTTTCAGGATTTCCTCAATGAATGTGTATGAGATCTATTAGCATACAATGAAAGCAGTGCATGCAAATAGATCTCATGCATATCCACTGGGGAAATCCTGAAAACCCAACTGGATTGCGGCCTTCGAGGACAGACTTTGGCACCCCTGATATAGAGACTGGTTTGACAATGTATGCAGTGTGGTATTCCCAAAAACTAGGAAAATTAACTCCTCCATCCTCTTTCTTAGCTTTGAGTTTCTTAAGAGCAATGCGTGGAGGCTTATTGTTCCATTAAAAAAAAGCTGTAAGTATAGTTTCCACTTTACGATAGAAATTTGTATTGAAATATATTGTTAACATGCTCAAGATGTAATTAATTTTGGAAACAATCATCATTTTTATAGTATCAAATCTCCCCCACCATGATAATCTTAATGGTGACCACTGCTTGGTTAGTTCTTTAGCTTTCTGAAGCACAAATTCCTCATTCATCTGAATTGTTTCATCAACAGCAGGGCAGAAATATACACCTAAATACTTTAGTTTATTTTTGACACATTTTAACTTATATTGAGAAATTTCATCCTATATTCTAGGACAATTCAATGGCATTAATTCAGATTTAGACATGTTAAATTTGTAGCCAGCAACAATAGAATATGATTGGATTGTTTCAAGAATAGCAGGTATAGAGCTGGGTGTAGAATAAATCAAGTCCTCATCGCATAAGCAGAATATTTGACAATCTTATTACCAAACGACATTCCATGAATGTTTATATTGTTTTGAAATTTCATCAACAAAGGTTCTAAGGCAATATTATAAAGCAAAGGCGATAAAGGGCATCCTTGCCTCATTCCTCTAGTTGGTTAGAAAGGTGCAGGTAATTTATTATTGATAAATATCCTTTTTCTAGGTCTAGAGTACAAGACTTTGATCATATTTATAGCCAATTGTGAAAATCCAAACCACTGTAGAACTTGAAAAAGAAAAGGCCACTCTATCCTGTTGAAAGCCTTTTTATCATCCAGAGCCACTGTAATATAATCTTCATTCGTATTTTCAGCAGATTGTATTACTTCAAGAAAGAGCCTTGAATTGTCCATAAAGGTTCTCCCATTTAAAAAACCATTTTGATTGATAGAGATAATTTTTGGTAATATTTTTTGCAATCTTGAGGCTAATATTTTTGCATAAATTGTTGCATCAACATTTGTCATGAAAAGAGGCCTGTAGTTCTGAACCAGCGTTGGTTAGGTAAGACAATAATCGTTGCTTCTGTGAATGTGCTTTCTATTTTCTGAGATCTTATGAAATGTTGAAACACAGATGTAAGTTTTGGTAATAAAAGTGACTTAAATGCCAAATAAAATTCCACAGTCAAACCATCAGGACCAGGTGTTTTTGTTTTTGGCCATAATATTTAGCGCATTAAACACATCTGCTTCTTTAATATCTGTACAAAAGGAATCATTATCCTGCTCCGTTATTGAATAATGGTCAATATCCTTAAGGTAGTCATAATTGTCAGTTCCAAGCTCCAGGATATCAAGGCCCTCAAACAAGATCCCAGCAGAGGAATCTTCAGCCGTGATTAATATCTCTGGTATTAACATCACACGTGATCAACAATCCCTATTAGAACTGGGTCTTGGTTTTGTTCCTATGTCCTTTTATGATGAATTTGAATCTCGCTTGGCAATATATAAATTCATTCGTAAACTACATATCCAAGTGTATTTCATGGACAAAAATACCCCTGTGGATTCTTCGATTGTTTGCAGAAAATCTGGCTGGTGCCCCCAGCTACCACTTCATCCTAACTTAAGCACGTTTTTGGATCTAATGCTTCAGGATTTGGACGTTGTTGAAAAACAATATAAGCATCCTCCGGATAATCTTTCCAAATTACAGCGGAAAGCCATATGGGAATTAAAGAACAAACATGAACTGATTATTACCCGTGCGGACAAAGGGGGTGCCATTGTTGTCCAATCTCATCAGGAATATTTAACTGAGGCTGAGAAACAAGTCAATGATATTCTATTCTATAAAAAATTGACCTGTGATCCAGTGATGAAATTGAAGGTAGAAATATCTCAAATTGTCTCTCGAGCCTATAAGGCCAAAGTAATTACTACCAAAGAAGCAGCTTTCCTCCGTCCTCCATTTCATAATACTCCGAGAATTCGATTTTTACCCAAAATTCATAAATCTTTGACACACCCCCCCGGGACGTCCTATTGTATCGATGAACAATTCTGTGTTAGAACCTTTATCCAAATTTTTGGATTTGTTTTTACAACAAGAGGTGTTGAAGGTGAAATCACATGTGAAGGACAGTACCCATATGATGAACATCTTAAGGGATCTGCCCGAGGTCCGTAAAGAATGGCTATTGATAACTTTTGATGTCAAGTCGCTTTACACTATGATTCCCACACAAGGTGCCTTGGACATGTTGAAGAATATATTTGAACATCAAACTTACTGCCATAGAATACCGGCATCTTTCCTTATGGAATTGGCTACGGTGGTTCTCAACCGTAGTTATTTTTGGTGTAATGGTTCATTTTACCTCCAGACCCACGGTATTGCCATGGGGGCTTATTTGGCTCCCGCAGTGGCTACCCTTTACATGGCGTGTCTGGAAGAAAAATTTTTGTATCCTTCCACGTGGTTCCAACATGTCATCACATGGAAACGTTATTTGGATGACGTTTTCTGTATCTGGCAATCCAATTGTAACACCTTTCATGCTTTCCTTAGGTAGTTAAATCAAAGAGACCCCAACATTCAGTTCTCTGCCACTATTGATCAACAGCATATTTCTTTTTTGGATTTACAGATATTCAAAGCTCATGGCACTTTACTAACCACAATATTTCGTAAACCAACTGACAGGAATAGTTTACTCCGGTATCATAGCTTTCATCCTCATCAACTCAAGAATAGCTTGCCCCACAGTCAGTTTTTACGTTTGCGACGTATATGCCATTCAATTGGGGAATATAGGTTTCAAGCTCGTGATCTAAAGAAGAGGTTTAGACAGAGAGGTTATCCTAAAGCAATCATACAACAGGCATACACACGCGTTAAATATGCTCATAGGAGGTTATTACTTCAATACCAGCAGAACCCCACAGAGGATAAAACAATTGTATGCGTCCAGCAGTTCTCTCCCTTAGCCCACCATATTAAGCAGATTATTCTTCATCATTGGCATGTTGCCCAATTGGTCTTGGGACCTGATGTTTACCCCCCGACTTTTGCGTATAAAAGGTCTAGAAATCTGGGGGAACTTATCACCCCTCATAGGGAATACAATGAATGCACCCATAAGGGCCATTTTACTTGTGGGCAGTGCCAATGGTGCGAGTTTTCTCTTACAGGAGAAAGTTGGGAACATCCGCTGACAGGACAAGTTTATCATGCTAAATCCAAAACTGATTGTAATTCCACTCATGTTATTTACATGATTGAATGTCCTTGTCCGAAATTATATATAGGTTGCACCACTCAGGCCATGAAAATCAGGTTAAATGAACACAAATCGCGGGTTCACACTGGTGCTGAAATGGCACCTTTGGTCCGCCACTGGTCTTTATTCAAACACAAAATTGCTGACTTGCGATGGCGAATCATAGATATACAGGGTGGGAGGGAGGTAATACAGAATATAAACTAAATATCAAAGAACTTCGCTGGATGTTTATTTTGAATACTATGAGCCCTCATGGATTGAACCTCACCAGTGATTGGATGACAGCTGCTATATAGCTAGGTTTTATTTTTATTTTTATATTCATTTTCATTTCCATATTCATTATACCGACTTGGTGAGGCTTTAAGTTTTTGAGCATTGCCTTACTTTGTATGGTCTGGTTTTTCATTGGTTA
This sequence comes from Geotrypetes seraphini, assembly GCF_902459505.1. Classification (NCBI taxonomy): domain Eukaryota; kingdom Metazoa; phylum Chordata; class Amphibia; order Gymnophiona; family Dermophiidae; genus Geotrypetes; species Geotrypetes seraphini. The sequence goes on along the minus strand of NC_047085.1, from coordinate 173,915,468 downwards.
GGACGGGTCACATGTTAGAGGGGGGTGACTATATTAGTTCCACTTTGATGGCCGCGGCCATCTTACTGCTACTGCTCCAGCAATCAACATAGAGACTTAGTGTTTGCTAAAAATCCGGATAGTTCTGGTAAATACCTTATCTTTTATAAGTACTTTTTAACTTATACTCTTTTGTACCGGTTTATTGATGTAATTTTATTCTTTTCAGCTCTCTCTGTCCCCGACCCTGAAGAAAATTTTGAAACGCGTCGGTGGGGAATGAGGCAGACCCAGTTTAAAGCTAAGTTATTTACTATGCACTAAATAGAACTATAGAGACCATTATGCTTTATAAATAATGCACTGACACTTTATAAATTTTTATAACTTATTACAAGACATAACAAGAAGTTGCACATTAGTTCAATATTCACAAAAAAATGTTTCAGTGAGGACGGCTACCACACCACGTTATTGTGTGGCATTCTGAGGAACTATTGTGATTTGAACATATATATAGTGGAGGTTTGACTTTGGTTTACATTCTTCTGGCATTAGCCATACTCACAGTGGTGTTAGGTGGCCTAAAGCTCCTACATGAAGTGCAATTCTGGCACCGGTTTCTTAGGTGCCGGTAGGCATTTTAACATTGTTTGCTGTTTTAAACGGCATTTCTTAATTAAGTTATGCGCTAGTAGGGTGCCTACCAGCACCTAAGTTTAGGCACTTTTTATAGAATTTCCCCCTCAGTAGCCATTTTGTATTATAAATTATACACTGCGGGGGGAATTCTATAATTAGGTGCCTCCATTTAGTTGGCTCTGAAGTGGGCTGTAGGAACCCATTCTATAACGGAAGCTAAGGGCTTAGGACAGGGATAGGCAACTCCAGTCCTCGAGGGTCGAAATCCAATCGGGTTTTCAGGATTTCCCCAATGAATATGCATAGAAAGCAGTGCATGCAAATAGATCTCAAGCATATTCATTGGGGAAATCCTGAAAACCCGACTGGATTCCGGCCCTCGAGGACCGGAGTTGCCCACCCCTGGGCTAGGTTCTGTTATACAATACTAGTGTAACCCACTATAGGTGCACTCGGAGGCCCGTAGTGATACAAGTCATAGAGCTGGCATAAGAGCAGGCAACTAAATATGGCTGGGAAATGCATAAGATACAATATTCTGTAAGATACCTATGTGAGAGACATGCCTATGTCGTATCCATGTTCCGCCCTGTGTATGACTGCAGTGCTCATAACTTTGGGCCTGGCTCTACTACATCTCTATCCTTTTACCTCAAGTATGCATATCTTTCATGTGTCATAAAATTTATATGTATATAGACCTGAACTTAAAAAAGCCACTTATATGATCAATATCATCACTGAAAACATAAGCAGATATAAATATTAGAACAATACATTTAAGTACCAACAGGTAAATAGCAAGTATAACTTTAAATAGATAATGAATGTTCAGAAGTGGCCGTTAGATGTTCTGTCCCACAGAAAATATATATAAGAACAAAGGAATTGCCATACTGGATCATAGCAAAGGTGAAAGAGGTTCATTAAGCTCAGTATTCCTTCTCCAAAAGTGGTCAATTCAGGTTGCAAGTACTTGGCATGATCTCAAAATGTAGACAGAATCCATGCTGCTTATTCTGAAGAAACCTCACCTCTTTAGCCTTTCCTCATTCGAGAGATGCTTCCTCTGCTTTATCACCTTGGTTGGCCTTCTCTGCACTTTTTCTAATTCCGCTATGATGATCAGAGATGGTCTGAATACTTATGTTCAATGATTTATATTGAAGTCATACATATGTAATCACAATACAATACAATTCAACATAGGTCATATGAATTAACAAAAATAAACCCAAAAAACAAAACCACTAAACAAGCAAACATTAACATCAATTTAGCGATTAAAATTATTAATGATAATTGATACTTTCATAAATACATCAGAAAGGACAGTAAAGATGCACACCTTTATCAGACAAATCATTATGGTTTAACAGGCATGTGGCTATAAGATTCCAATGGCTCCCATATTTTAGTAAATTTTTGTAGAGCTTTGAATCTCTCTGCAGCAACACGTTCATACTTGGCAGTTATGCAAACAGTGTTCCACCAAGCTATGCATTCCACCCTAGAAGTATCCTTCCAGTATTGCAAGATGATTTTGATGGCCAAATTAAGCAAAATTTTGATGATCAGATACTGACTGCTGAAGCCCAAAATGGCCCAACCGTGAGTGATTCATTGATATTCAATACTTAAGAGCTCCTTTTACTAAACTGCGTTAGCGTTTTTAGCGCATGCAGCATTTTAGCGCATGCTAAACCCGTGCTACGCGGCTAGAACTAACGCCAGCTCAATGCTGGCATTAATGTCTAGCGCACGCAGCAATGTAGCATGCGCTATTCCACGCGTTCAAAGCCCTAACGCGGCTTAGTAAAAGGAGCCCTTAATATGCTGTTATACTTTTTTCTCTATTCCTTTTATTCAAGCTGAACCATGCTGGGGGGTTTTTGTGTTGTTTTGTTTTTTTGGGCTTCTGCCACACTGAGGCCAAGAATTTCAATACATAGTTTGTGATAATGCCCAGATCCTTTTCCTGAGTGGTGACTTCTAATGTGTAATCTAGCGTTGAGTAGTTATAGTTTGGGTTGTTCTTTTTTATGTGCATCACACTGTACTTGTCTATATTACCACATTTAGGCCCTCATTTTACAAGCCTTAGTCACATTTGATATGTGCATAAACCGGCACTCAAATGTTTATCTTGCATAAACGTCTAAGTCTCCATTTTAAAAGCCAGGATATCGACATATCAAACCCAAGTACAGTGGAACCTTGGTTTACGAGCATAATTCGTTCTAGAAGCATGCTCGTAAACCAAATTGCTCATATATCAAAGCGAGTTTCCCCATAGGAAGTAAGGGAAACTCGCTTGATTTGCTCCATCCTCCCCCCCCCCACTCAAACCGTCATCGCACCCCCCACCCGCGAACGCCACCCCGAGAACCACATCGCATCCCTGTGCTAGAAGTGGCTTCCGCCCACCCAAACAAGCTCCTTGCAAGCTCCGAGATCTCAGAGAGAACGAGAGCCAGAAGGCCTTGAGCATGCGCAGATGTTCAAGGCCCAGCCCAGGCAAAAGGCGGGATCTTTCCTTAACTGGCACCGGCACGCAGCAGATGGGGTAAGGAGCTTGTTTGGGTAGATGGGCGGGCAGATGCCGCTTCCAGCATGGGGGTGCGATGCCAGTTCTCGGGGAGGGAGCGTTTGTGGGCAGGGGGGTGCGATGCCAGTTCGAGCAGGGGGGGTGCTCGTTTATCAGGACAGTGCTCGTTTTGCGAGTTAAGGTTTGCGGGAATGTTTTGCTTGTCTTGCAAAACACTCGCAAACCGCGTTACTCGCAAACCAAGGTTTAACTGTATGTCTGGGCATGTTTTGGGTGGAGCAAGGGTGTGGCAAGTTCGTAGGCATTTATTTCCCATTTTAGAAAGAGACTAAGGTCCAAATTCTATACGTGGCACTCAAAATTGAGCACTGGAAAAAGATTGGTGCTAAGCGTGATTTTACAAAGTGCAAGTGCCCTTTATAGAATTGTGCTTTGCACTGATTCCTGCACTTTAACTTTTAACCTGGCTCATGACCCCCAATATCCAACAGAAGAAAGTCCCAATATTGCCACAGTGAGTCAACAAACCAAAGCAAAAAAAAAAAACCCACAAAACAGTGGAAAATATGTTCTTGATGCAGGTTTTTATTTAGTCTGCATTAAAAGTAGTAACAATCCACCCACAAAATGGTACAGAGGAATAGTGCAATTGTGGGTGCAGAAGCATGAGAGCCATCATTAAGCGCACTTTTGGTCAGCTCAGGAACTGATTTTGACCATTCCTGGGGAGGGGAGCTCATTTGCAGACCCCAGAAAGTGGCCTAGTTCTCGGTTCGGCCTCCATGTTTGCATTATCTGCATGAGAAAAAGAGAGGAGATGTGGGTCCTAGCCATTTATGTAACCTGTCACAGCTCACCAGCATTCCTGCCTTTGCCCCTCCAGGTGCCCCTGAAGTCCTCAACTGAGATGCAGTGCTTGTATTATGCACCCCAAGGATGTCTGCCCCTATATGCACACCTGCTAGAGTCAAATGTGAAACTTAACGGTGTCCCTCAACTTCATGTGTTCAGACAACTCTCATGATCAGTTAAAATGGTTGAAGAGTGAGTTTTATGGCTAAACAGGTTAGGGATGATTTTCAGTTTAGAGAAAAGACTACATTAAAAAAAAATAATTTATATTCTGCCTATCCTACAATTCTATGTGGATTACAAATTATTCAGGTACTCAAGCATTATTCCCTAACTGGCCCAGTGGGCTCCTACTCTATCTAATATACCTGGGGAAATGGGGATTAAGTAACTTGCCCAGGGTCACAAGGAGCAGTGTGAGATTTGAACCCACAATCTCAGTGTGCAGAGGCTTTAGCTCTAACCACTGCACCACACACTCCCACAAGCCTGAGGGGAGAGATAATAATGAAAGTGGTCTGTAAGATCATGAGTGGAGTGGAACAAGTAAACTTGAATTGTTTGTTTACTCTTTGAGGGGTACAGATAGGAGTAGAGGTAGGTAATAGGGATAGGATCAGAGGATTAGAGGCCGTTACAAAATTAGTCAGGGCCTGATGGGCCGCCGCGAGAGCGGACTGCTGGGCAGGATGGACCTCTGGTCTGACTCAGCGGAGGCAACTTCTTATGTTCTTATGTTCTTTCAAAAAGTTCAAATATTAGAGGATGCACCATGAAGTTACAACTAAAAGGCACATTTAAAATAAATTGGGCAACACAGGTTTTCACTGAAGGTACTATTAAGCTCTGGAGTTTATTGTTGTTAGTTGTGGGGAAAAGTAGCTCACATAACTAGGTTTAAATAAAAGTTGAATGCATTCCTGAAGGATACGTTCCTTGTCCCTGGGCATAAGCAGCACAGAATATATCTCCGTTTTGTGATCCTGTCAAGTATGTATTAGCCACTGTAGGAGAGAGGATGCTGGGCTTTGATGGACATTTGGACCAATCCAGGATGGCAATTATATTCGTTTGCTAGCTAGCTCTCACTTGATAAATTACAAATTAGGGCAGGTGATACCAGTTCTTGAGAATCACACATATTATTCTTATCCAAATTCTTCAAGACTCTTGCTACCCAACACTGGAGTAGATCAGTATCACTGCTCCTCCTATACCCAGGAAAGGATTTACCCGCGCCCAAGATGTAGAACTGTGGTGTTCAGTGCGTAAGCTTTGCAATGAAGGTATTAATATACGAGGGATCTTCTAAAAGTTTCTGCACTTTTATTTTTTTTTAAACACTGTTAAATATCACAAAGCAAATTACATCACTACCCGCAAGGTGAGCCAGCTTGCCTGATCAACTAGTCACATGACATTCTAGGACACGCCCTCTTACCACTTCTCCTACCCCAACCATTTCCCACAAAAAAATATGAAAGCGCAGAAATGTTTAAAGAACCCTCGTATTTTTCATTTAAGGTTTACAGGGAATACCATGAAACAAAGGGAAGATTAGGTCAAGTCTTTCATTCTGATCTTTGATCTTACAGCTGTTTTCATTGTCTCAATTTTATAGAACTCTGCCTCCAATGAGTTGTTCACAGCTTTATACACTGACCAATCTGTGTCATTGAAAGAAACAGAATATTTTTGTCATTTACTGAGAAAACAAAAGATGCTTCTGCTGTGCCGGGTAACTGCCATCAAAGGTGGATTTGCATAATGACTTTAAGTATATCACTTTCCATACTGGTAATAGATTATATCAGCAAGAAAATAGTTATGAAGTGCTGTGCCAGACATAGGAATATTTTATGCCGAAATGATGCACTGTCAGCAGGTTCAGGGGATAAACTGGGCAAGGAGAGACAGACTGAAGGAAAGAGTGAGGGGGTATGACATGAAAGTCATTTGGGATGAAGAGAGTGAAGATGGCATCATTAGAAGGAGAAAGTAGAAAATATATGTAGGTTTTTTTGTGCAGGGTATAGCTTTGGAATCCAATTATATCTATAAAATGCTTGAAAAATATCATTCATTGTGATTGGTATGCCAGCATCATGTGATGTTCTCAAAATCAAATTATGTACAGTAATAATAACCACATTTGATAATATCACAGTGTGCTACAAAACCACTGGAATTTCAGTGGGCTCAGTTTATAATAAATAATTCTTTGCAATTTCCTCTCTCTCCTTTGTATTTTCAGCTCTGTAAGAATCAGGGCCAAATCAAGAATAATATCAGTGTGACAGGGTGAAGTTCCTGCCACTGGCCAGCAGAGGGATCCTGAACAGTGGTGTGTGGAGTAGAGAATGACACGGTGGCTGTTACTTGGTGAGGGGGGAACAAGTGCTCAATGCAGGTATGGGGTCAAGGCCATCCACCGCCCGGTGGAGCAGTGAATGGCCATGTCCTCGCAGTTAAGGGAGGGAATGAGCGCAGTCACCAATCGCGCACGACCCCCCCCCCTCCCTCCTTCCTACCTACCCAAATCTATCTATCTCCCTCCCTCCCCCTTACCTTCGTGGCGCGTTTTGAGTAACTTCTTCACAAAGCCGTCGGAGCCTGCAAGCTGTAGCATGCGTGTGTGGCTGGAAGCTTCTCCTCTGATGCAACTTCCAGTGTATCAATTAGTCTGTAAGTCTGTCGGTCAACCCATCATTTTAAAATTTTAAATAGTATGTCTAAATGTATGTTTACTTTTTTTTACTGTAACTCGCTTAGCAAATTTGAATAAGCGATTCATCAAATTAAAATAAAACTTGAAACTTGAAACTTGAAGGGAAATGGGGAATACAGAGTGGGGAGAAGACACTGAAAGGAAATGGGGAAGACAGAGTGGGGAGAAGACGCTGAAGGGAAATGGGGAAGAGAGATTAGGAGAAGACGCTGAAGGGAAATGGGAAGAGAGAGTGGGGAGAAGAAACTGAAGGGAAATGGGGAAGAGAGAGTGGAGAGAAGACGTTGAAGAGAAATGGGAACAGATAGTGGGGAGAAGATGCTGAAGGGAAATGGGGAAGACAGAGTGGGGAGAAGACGCTGAAAGGACATGGGGAAGACAGAGTGGGGAGAAGACGCTGAAGGGAAATGGGGAAGAGAGAGTGGAGAGAAGACGCTGAAGGAAAATGAGGAAGAGAGAGTGTGGAGAAGATGCTGAAGGGAAATGGGGAAGAGAGATTAGGAGAAGATGCTGAAGGAAAATGAGGAAGAGAGAGTGTGGAGAAGACGCTGAAGGTAAATGGGGAAGAGAGAGTGGGGAGAAGACGCTGAAGGAAAATGAGGGAGAGAGAATGGGGAGAAGATGCTGAAGGGAAATGGGGAAGACAGAGTGGGGAGAAGACGCTGAAATGACATGGGGATGACAGAGTGGGGAGAAGACGCTGAAGGGAAATGGAGAAGACAGAGTGGAGAGAAGACGCTGAAGGGAAATGGGGAAGACAGAGTGGGGAAAAAATGCTGAAAGGACATGGGGAAGACAGAGTGGGGAGAAGACGCTGAAGGGAATGGGGAAGAGAGAGTGGGGAGAAAACACTGGTAGAAAAGAAGACAAAGATGCCAGACTATGGGGAGCAGAGGGAAGAAGATGGGTGCCAGACCAATTGGGGGTATGTGGTGAAAGGAGAGGCACAGTAACAGAGCAAATGGAAGACGCAGAGAGAAGACAGACAGTGGATGGAAGGAGACAGTGGAGAAGATGAAAGAAGCAGAAACCAGACAACAAAGGTAGAAAAAAATTTATATGTATTTATTTTTTGCTTTAGGATAAAGTAGAATATTAGATGTTTATAAAAATTTATAAATAAAGCCCTGCCAGCTGAACATCTCTTTCTCTAGTTCAGCAGCCAGAACTTTGATTTATAAGGAAGGAATAAGCTAAATATTGTAGTACTGAGGCTTGAATGGATGCTGCAGAGATAGTAGTCGCGGGGACAGGGCAGGGACAGTGGTCGCGGGGACAGTATGGTGACAGGGACGGAGGTTGCGGGGACGGGGCAGAGACAGGGACAAATTTTTTCCCGGCGTCATTCTCTAATGTGGAGCTCATTTGCACAGAGATCTTGCAAAAGCCTCTAGGATCTTTCCATTCACCCTGAGTGAATTAGGGTGTTGAAAAGGACAGTTCCAGAGCAAGGAACTGAGAAAAGCAAGACCTCCTTCAGGAGCCTAGGAGGAATATTGGCTTCAGCCTAACTCCCAGTAAGCTCTCAATACCAATACTGGCCAGTGCTGATGGGGGGTGCTGGCACAGTAGAGGAGCTGTCCAGTGCTAACTGGTGTTGATAGGGGCCACAGTACAGCAGAGAGGCAGAGAAAGAGAGAGAGACCCTACCTTGTACTAACCTACCTAGTAGAGCTTGGAGTGACTGGAGAGCACCCAAGCTCAACAACCAGCAGAAGGCCCAGTGGGAGAGTTTCTGAGGAATTATCAGGAAAGGAACGGAAAACAAATATGATAATTTTATAATGCCCTTGTATCACTCTATGGTACAGCCTCACCTCAAACACTGCATGCAGTTCTGGTTCTTATGAAGTGAGGACTTGGAGGGCAGTATACCTTTTGTATGGGGAAGGTATACTGGTGTTGTAATATCTATTTTGTGTGCAGAAAGGGAGCAGCAATTTTAAAAAACTCTTTCCATGCACATGTGGGCTACATATACACTCTCTTTTATCCATGTTTAGTTTTTTAAAAATCATTGCTCCCTCTGAACACAGAGAGTCATCAATGTGTAGTCCCGCACATATTTTACAAAATTCTTCATATGGCAGAGCCTGGTACAAAAGAATATCTGACTTTTGCTTATTTTGTTCTAAAATCTGCCTTTTGTATACTGAATACAATTGTTCCTCAAGGGAAACCCCTCCCCCACCCTCCATCCTACAATAAAGTTAAATAAAGTAGCAAAGATAATTGGATTGCACGCCAGTACCATACTTTCTTTCTAATTTCTTTAGCTCTAAAATATTGCTCTCATTAATTTATTTGCAGAACACTTTTTTATGATTTTGCAGGAAAATAAGATGTAAAAATTACAAATTGGCTGAGTTAGTCTGTAGTTATATGGAGCAATGTTTGCTTGTCAAACTGCCTCATAATTAGCAGCAGTGTACTTGGTTTCAAGGCAAGGGATCATCAGATCAAGTTTCATGTTTATTCCAAATCCTGCTGCTAATGAAAGAGTCCCCAGGGACTGGCACATTTGAGGTGGCAGTTCTGCTACATCCCTCTTTGAACTTCAACTTCAGCCAAACACTCCAGTAATGTACGTTTTGTTTTGTTTTTGATCTCATAGCATACATATGCATAGAACCAGTTAATGCAGTATACTTATATATAGAACCATAGTCTACATATACGTGGAGGGGCATAATAAAAAAAAAAAAGTCTAAGTCCCCTTTTGGCCTAAGGCCTTAAACGTTGAAAGTAGAAGCAGGGAAAATGTCGATTATCAAAAAAAACGTCCAAAAGGAGTTTTTTTTAAAAAAAAATAATGCCTGCCTCTACGTTCAGCTGTTTAAACACCCAGCCCACCACTACATCTAAACTTACACCATATAATCAACCCCCAAAAAGCCTAAGTCCCAAACGCCCAAACAAGGGCTTTAAGGCAAAGAAGGAGTCAGTCCTTCACCTAAAAGCTGGATTCTGTAACTGGTGTCTGTCAAAAACAACACCGATTAAAGAATCCACACCACCACTCACCCCCCCCCCCGCCCCCCAACGATCGGGCCAGGAAAGAGCCCAAGCCCTCCTGGCCCCACTGACAACGATCGGGCAAGAGGAAGCCCAAGCCCTCTTGCCCCAGAGGCATCCCCGACTCGATCAGGCCAGGAGGGAGCCCAAGTCCTTCTGGCCAAGCGACGCCCCTTACACGCTTGCCCCCCAAACCACCGATCAGCCTCCCTACCAACCCACGAGACCCTCCCTGCTGACCCCTCGATCCCCCCATCCAATCCCCCCGTATCTTGAAATCGTTGGCCGGACAGATGGGTGCCAAGCCCGCCCGTCCAGCAGGCCAGCTCTCCCAGGAATGGGGCCGGATTGGCCCAGGCGGCTCAAACCCCGCCCACAGGTGGGGCCTGAGGCACCTGGGCCAACCGGAATAGGCCCAGGCACCTCAGGCCACACCTCTGGACGGGGTTTGAGCCGCCTGGGCCAATCAGGCCCTAAGGCCAGCCATTCCTGGGATGGCTGGCCTGCTGGACGGGCGGGCTTGTCTCCTGTCCGACCGGCCAACGATTTCAAGTTATGGGGGGATTGGGGGTGGGGGGGATCGAGCGGTTAGCATGGGGGTCTCGTGGGTTGGCAGGGGGTCGATCGGGGGTTCAGGGGACGAGCATGTAAGGGTGTGCGTCGAGGGCAGGAGGGCCTGGGATCCCTCCTGCCCGTATTTTAGTTGGGGTCAGGGGTAGGGGGTTTGCCTGGGTAGGAGGGGTTGGGCTCCCTCCAGCTCGATCTTGTAGGGGGTGAGGTCGCATGGCCAAGAGGGCTTGGGCTCCCTCCTGGCCCGATTGAGTCGGGGGTCCCGCCGGTGCAAGAGGGCTTGGGCTCCCTCTTGCCCCAATTGTAGTCGGGGTGCTGCCAGGCAAGAGGGCTTGGGCTCCCTCTTGCCCCGATCGTAGTCGGCGGGGTCAGGAGGGCTTGAGCTCTCTCCTGTCCCGATTGGATCGGGGGAGGGGTAGATCGCTGCAGGAGAAATGGGTCATCTCTCCTGCCACTTTAGCGATCCCAAGTGCCGCGTTTGGCAGCACTTGGTGGTATCGCTATTGCAGCAGAGGAGATGAGGCTTCTCTCCTGCCCCAATGGTTGCGGTGAGGGTTGGGTAGGTTGCTGGACCGCTAAGCTGATCGCGCCAACCGCCATCAGCTCAGCGGCCCCTTTTTCCGCACTTATACCTGTTTTGACTTGGTCTAAGTAGTAGTAGAAACATATACCCCCTTTTACAAAAGGGTTTTTAGCGCCAGCAGCGGTGGTAACAGCTTGGATGCTCTTAGGAATTCTATGAGTGTCAGAGCTGTTACCGCCGGGGCTGGCACTAAAAACCCTTTTGTAAAAGGGGGTATATGTTTCTACTAAAATTTTTATTTATTTAAATATTTCTAATCTACATATCCCACAATTCTAAGCGGGTAACAATTTTTCATATATAATAAAAATAGAAATAAATCATACAAATCATACAACCAAGCACATAAAACAAACAGAACATACCAGCATCAGCTTAAAACCAAAAATAAACCCACCCACCCTATAACGGTAAAAACATACAACCTCATGGAAACCTCCATACAAATAATCATAAACCTTTTCCCCAACAGCTTGCCTCACTTGACAAAACAACGTTCAAATAAGGCTGTTTTCAAGCCTTTTGAAACTGCAACAAAGTTGCCACTTGTCTTAATTCCAACGGAAGAGCATTCCAGCATACTGGACCCTGCACAGATAACATCGTGGTAACATGAAAACAAAAAGAACCAAAGAAGTTTTGTGTGCACATTTCTACTAGCTGATGATACATTACAACATAATTGAACAGTATTTGATAAATGCTCATGTTATATGACATACATATTCATAAACTGGTAGGTTTTGTAGCCAATGTATGCATATGGCATAGATGCAAAAACAATTAATTTATGCTGATCTCAGAAACAGGGTCTGTGAAGATGTATTCTGCATCTCTGAGGCAGAATTTAGGCTCTATTAATTTTACATTGCTTTCTAGAATTATCTGTTTAAAGGTTAACTGTCCTCAGACTTATGAAAGAGTATTTCTGTTTTGTTCTTTCTGATTTGCTGATGTATCTGATTCATAAAACACAACTGTACAGAAAGCTTTAATTCATCTAGAATATGCAAAATATATATACTTTTTAAAAAAACTCTTCATTTTGATTTTTTGAAATTTCTGTGGTTCTGCTTCATGGATGCTTAATGAAAATGATGAAGCACTATTTTGATTTATTTAATGCAGAAGCAAATAAAACACTGCAAGAGCAAAATAACCTAATTATATATTATTGCTATCAATGCTTTCTTTGCATTTTATAATACATTTGACATAAAATATGAGAAGACTCTCAGGGATTTCATGTGTTGTTCTTCTAACACAACCTATCATTACCATACCGAGGGGGGGGGGGGTGCTGAAAAGTTCTCAGCCCAACCAACCAACTTCCTAAATTCTGAGTGTTATTTTGCCACTTTGGCTGAAAAGAGTGTTGTCTTATTTCATTAAGTGCTAATTTTCAGAAATAAAATTCTATGTTTTGACATTATTTCAGATCATTGATTGAACCATATCCCAATCATTCTCTTCTTTGTTGGGCTGAGAACTTTTCAGCATCCCCTCATAATTTCATGACATAAGAGAAAAAAGTATTTTGCAATAAAAAAAATGATTCTATAATTGGTTCTATTTTGCAACCACTTTTGAAATATGTAGATATGATATTATACGCCACATTAAGCTTCTGACATCTTTCTTGAGTGGTACCACAGATTTCCGAAATACACATGGAGGATAATTCTATAAATGGGCCTATTTGGATCTATTGACTTACAGAATACTAGTGTAACAAAATATGCCATGTTAGGGTTTTTTTTATTGCCGGCATTTGCGGTAAAAGCTCTAATGCTCATAGGAATTCTTTTATCACAGTGGACAGCAATTTTAAAAAACCCTAATACAGCTTGATAAAAGGGGGCCATAACAAATACGTCATCCCAAAATTTTTAAATTTAGGGAGGATAAGACTTTAGTCTGTGCCTCCAATGCAGGCTATAATGGCACCATTATCATGAATCAAAAACCTCACAAATTGTTTTCTCTCTTATATTTTTTTAATATTAGAACAACAAAAATAGAAGCAAAATTATTTAAAATAATTTTAAAATATAATATGATGTGCTCAAATCCATAACCAAAATGCCACCAACTAGGCAAAGGTTACCACAGGACCATCACTGCTATATTACCGTCCCTGAATCGCCTATATCTGACACACTCCCCTACATTGAATGTCCCAAATAAAAATGAAAATTATCAAATGTAATTATCTCAGTTGTGTGACTGGCAGCTCAACAACTTTTAAGGTCCACCTTGTGGTCTGTGCATTCTCACTCCAAAACTATTCATACTTCAAACTCTATAAGGACTCCCCCCCCCCCGACTCGAGTTTTGCTTGTCCTTACTTCATCAGGAGGGGACGCCCACTTAAATCAAGCAATCCAAATTCCTCTCAATTGCAACTTTTCAGCACTTCCTCATATGCTAATGTTAGGTTATGTTAGAAGAATACGCCACTGAGAATAGTGCAATGTACTGCATTTGCAACTACAAGCAACTGTTTGATTCTAAAGCCTTTATATTTGACAGTGACCTTACACTGAGTCCCTCCCGACACAGGCAACATAAGCTGAAACATAGCCGTGTAGGGTCAGTATGATTTTATTTTAGCAAATGTTGATGATATTGAATTGGACTTCTTGATCATTTCACCTCTTCATTTGATGGTCATCATTGCCCAAACTCCAACCATATGAAAGCCCACCTACAAGTATGTACCATCAAATATTGGCCCATACTTACAGAAAAGCATATAGCCAGAAATGGTCATTTATGAAAGCTTTTAGCAGCAGGATCTCGGCTGAAGGCAGATAACTTTCCTGAGTTGAGCAATTGTACACAGCAGTGGGGAGTTAGTTTATGAGGTGAGGGAGAGAAGAATAGGGTTTGGGTGATTATTAGGATGTGGGCCGACCTAGACTTAGTCATCCTGCAGCGATAATCGGACGAGGCTGCCTAGATGTAACTTATACGTTGTGACTTAGGCAGTCTAAAAACAGGTCTAAGTGCCCAGAAGGTATCCAAAGTGACCAGATAACCACTGCAGGGACAAAGTATAGACCCCAAATACTCTCCCAGTGATCACTGCCCCCCCCTCCCACACCGTCATAGCATACATACATGTTTCCAGAACATCAGCACCTGGCATAGGAAAGCATAGTAGAGTTGAACAGAGGTAGCTTAAGTAGTCTGGGGGTGGGCTAGTGAACCATAGAGAAGAGGACCCAGGCCCATAAGCCACTCTAACCACTGCATTCATGATGAAAAATGTAAGCCCACGAACCCCCCAACCCCCACCCTCCTGTACTACCATATAGGTGGCACCTGCAGCCATAAGGGCTATTGTGGTAGTAGGCAGGTGGGTATAGAAGGTTTTGAGGATTTTGGGGGGGCCTCACCATGACCTGCGAGGGAGTTGTGGTGAGATATTTATGTGGCACCTTTATGTGAAGTTCACAGCAGTGCCCTGTAAGGTGCCCCACTGCTCTGTTGTCATGTCTGGGTGATCAGTCTATCACTTTGCTGACCCCTCCCATGTCCAAAAGGTCTTTCTCTAGGTGCTTTGGACTTTGACAATTTTTTGGATGAGAATGCGATATAAAGATAGATGACTTGGCAGTCCGGACGATCAAACGGCTGGACTTATAATTAGACGATTCTTGGGAAAAAAATATTTTTGACGTATTTTTCGAGACTGGACTTTAGACACTGCTAACTTTGGGAAACTAGTGCTCTAGGCCCAAAATGGACTTAGATGTTTCTTTGCTTTAATTATGCCGCTCCACGTTAGCAAGGTGGGGGGGGGGATATTGAAGATTGAATATTAGATAAGTTCTGTGCTTATTCATGGGATTACTAAGGAAAGGAGGGAGTGTTGGTTGAAGGATTTGAGTAGAGGTGGGTTGGTGACTTGCTTAAATGGTGTAGTAAAAGTTTGCTTTTTACAGCATATTGATGTTCTGCCTGATTCAGGATCCTGGTACCACAGGTTGATGAATCCTGTGGTAAAAGAAGAACACTACTTGCAAGCCACCTCATAAGCATTGTTATTCTATGCATCTGGAAACATTGCATATTTTCCATTTCATTACCACTTAACTTAAATATCATTGCTGAATTTTTTTTGTTAAGTGGCACTAGACCATTTAAGTCACTTTAAGGCCCCAATAACACAATCTAAGGCCCTAACACTGCTTGTCTGTGGTTATAAAATTGGGATGAGAATCAGAAAGAGGATTGGAGGTGGGGGGCAGATAAGGGAGGTGTGAATTTACAAAGAATGGCATCTGAAAAAAATTAGTTTCTTGAACACCTGAGTATTTAGTCGACTTGGATGATAATGTGGATCAAGATGACTCGGTACACATGAAGAGTAAATATGAGGGTGATTTAAGGAGGTTTTCAGTTCAAAGCGAAAACGGAAACAATTTGATTATCCACATAAAATATATCATTGAGGAATCCTCATCCGTGCAGTTACGACTCAATATTGTTTTCAGTTTTTAATCCACATGTTCTCATAGCAGGACTTTTAGGGACCCCTGAGAAAGACAGCATTGTCGAAACACGGACCGTGTTGGGTCCACCGCTCCCAATGGTTTAGGTCCTAGTTATATTTTATGTAGATTATCAAATTGTATATTCTTAAATAAAGCCTGCATCTTGAACATCACCATCTCCACAGAGTTTCCGTTTTCGCTGGATTTGCATTTTATGTAGGATTAAGTGTCAATTTTTTGGTTGTACTTTACTTCAAAGCTCCAGTGCTGATCTGGAGATAGGGGGAGGGAGAGGGGCTGGAAAACAGCATGAAGCGAGGGAGGAAGAAACAGCATGGGGGGGGGGGCTAGAGAAACAGCAGGGAGAGTTGGAGAAGCATTATTGAAAGGAGAAAAGAGCATGGAGTAGGGTAGTGCTTGATGGGAGGGGAGAGACAGAAACAGCAAGAGAGGAGGTTGGAAGTAGAAAGAAAGACCCACAGGAGAGGTGGATTGAAGGAGAGAGAAACACCCATGGGGAAGGAGGGTTGGAGGAAGGGAGAGGGAGAGAGAAGAGCACTAAAAAAGGTACAGAGGATAGGAAGAGGGACCAAGGAGAAGGGTGGAGCATGGGTGGGGCTGAGGGCAGAGTGTTAGCGAAGTCATGTATCCTCTTTTTTGTATTCACAAATATGAGTAACCCAAGCAGGGCTGCCTTCCACAGGCTGAATATCGCAGCCTCTAGTAGTAGGTGAGAGCTTGTGTTGCAGGCCTCTGAAGAAAGCCATGGTAAGCAAACTTTAATGCAGGTTCACACTTTCAGCAATTGTTTATACATATTAGTCCTGTGATCTATAGCCACTCTAATGGGATATTCTGTAGTTACAATGGTAATGCAGTAGTTTTCTGGTTGCAGAGAGCTAAGCAGATTTTGATCTACAATTCTCTTTGAAGAGGCTGCTATTGATATTAAAAAGGATTGGGCCCAGGTTGTCTTTTTCTTAAAGCTACAGTTTATTTAAAATTTGATAAAAAAGCTTATAAAAACCTTCTAAGTGCTGTACAAATTAAAATAGGGTACAGGACATTTACAAAAATGTACATTAATAAAATATTCAGTGGTTACAAAACTACTTACATAACATTCAATGGACAGCGACTAACAGGCACATAGGGTACAGAGGGGCAGAACTACAACGCTGTAAGGAAAGTTTATATAGAAGGGAAGAACGAAGGGAGGGGGGACAAGCCTGGATGTGGATAGAATTTGGAGAAGGGCAGAAAAAATTAAGAAAAACCTAATTGGTGGGATTCATATTCCAAGGGATGTAGAATTAGGTTTCAAATGCATCCTTAAAGAGGAAGGTTTTAAGAGACGACTTAAATTTGCCTGTTGATTCATAATGATCCATTTTGGATATTTCTTTATGGCTTTTTGTGTGTTTTTGAGCACCTTTTTTCTGTTCAGATGGGATTGTTTGGAGACTGTGGATCTCCTCCTCTAGTGGTATGCTAAGTTCTAAAGTTAATTGTTGATTAACAGTGAGTCACAATCACCTCCTAGTTATTGGTCTGCAGTGGCAAACACTAGAGCTGGCTTTCACTATAGGGTCTTGCACCTGAGCGTCTGGATAACTAGGGCTGTGAATGCAAATCTCCTGGGAAGACAGATGAAATAAGGGCTATTATGGCTATACCTCTATCTTGCCAAAACAACAGACTTGAAAATAGTTCAGAAGGGAGTTACGGTACTTCCTGCTTTCTCAGCCTTGCAAGTGTATTTACTTGGGAAGTATAGAATGGAGGGAATGTGGCTTTGCAGAGTCGGCTTATGATGACATTCTGATGTGATAGCCAATTTTTTTTTTTTAATTCTTTATTTATATCATATTTCTTACATTACATTCAAGTATAACTATAACTTGAAACAGATCAATAAAGTCAAGGAAAAAGATACAAAGAGAAAAAGATCATCTCTTATTTAGTCCACCATATTGAGAGAGATCAAAGGAAAATTATCAGTGGAAACAATTACATTCAGACTAAAAAATGGCAGTTCTCTGCATATCCTACAGACGGGTTATAGCAAGCTACACATTCTCAGCTATGGACACCACTTGCTCTTGATTCTATAAATCCTAACAGTTGCTTAGGTTCAAAAAAACAGATAATTCTGTTTCTGGTATGTAACAAAACATTTCACAAGAAATTTTTTAAAAAATATCCCTCCCAGGGCAAGGATTCTTGGCCTTAATGCCAAAAAAATCCTTTCTACGCCTCTGATATCTTTGAGACATGTCTGGAAACATACGAACATTAGAGCCTAAGAACTGATCATTTATATGATGAAAATATATACTGTGACGGGGCCAGGGGTAAGCCTAGCGCTGGCGACCCGGCTCTTGCCCCAGGGGCAAGTATTAGCGCTCTTTGGAGGACCACTCTGGAATAAGTACAGCAGAAAAAAGGAAAAGGAAAAAAAAGCCTTCCACTAATAATTGCCAATTCCAAGTTTTATTATCCAGTTCAATTGCACTGGTTCTAATACAGCCACAAATATTAAAGCCTACTCTAAATGAGAGGGGGTCAGGGTATTATTCACTCTAATGCAGCCACACCAGCTGATGATGCTTGGAAAAGATTTATCACAAACAAAAGTTCTCTTTTACAGCAAGTCCTTGCTTCAATCAGGAAAGAAAAAAGAGAACTAAAAATATTTCTCTTTAAACTGGGTTTCTTTCTCACAGTTCTGCTGCCATGTTTTGTACAGTTCTGGGCAGCCTTTTGGTTTCAAGAACTTATATACAAGAGCCCCTGTGGACCAGCCGGCCATGGGCTTTAGCTCCACGCCTTTTAGGCTTGGCACAATTACTGTATTGAGCCCACTGTGTTTCTTCAGAAAGTTCTCCCCACCTGACTACCTGAATTATAAATACCCCCACTGACCCTTCTTATTTCTGGGCAGTGGTCTAAGATTCCCCTTCCAAAAGTTCCCACTATCAGGGATGTGAAATGTCAGGTCACTGAATCAACTCAGGGTTTTATTTCTCCTTCTAACATTAGTTAGCATTAGCCCATCCCCCACTCATTATGCTTTGCTTGCATACAGGGATTCTGGTTTAATTTCTGCTATTAGGCAATCCTCACATTCACACATCAAACTCTCATTCATTATACAGTCCCACATAAGGACAGAAATGTTTCTTTAAGTACTTTAGACCATTGTTATAGAACAAACTTCCATTCCCTTCCCCCACGCAGTACCTTTCTGACTCATGCTGCATTCAGACATGTAGGGCTCCTTTTACTAAGGTGTGCTAGCATTTTTAGCGCACGCACAAGATTAGCGCGCGCTATAGCACGCGCCAGCTGAAAAATTACCGCCTGCTTAACAGAAGGCAGTAGTGGCTAGTGCGTGTGGCATTTTAGCATGTGCTAAAACCGCTAGCGCGCCTTTGTAAAAGGAGCCCATAGTCTAAGGCTTCTGGGCTACAGTCCATTTCATTCCCCTCAGAGACATATCCCTCTACTTCCATAAGAGATTCCTTACTCTCTGAAGCTGGATAGGAGCTCTACTCTGGAGCAGCATTTGACCAGCCCTGCTCATGGAGCTTTTCCCTTCCATTTAGCCTCTGCTTGGAAAGCAAAGTTTTTTCAGCATGACAGTGCTGTGGGACAGGAGGTTTCTTAGCAGAAGGCAATAAGACAGAGCTCCTAGCCTTCAGTTCCCTGTTCTGTGAGGAACATCCTTCCCTCCAGGTTCCTGATTACCTGTCTGTGTTTTCAGCTGGCCTTCATTTATTCTGCTGTGGAACTTTCACAGGTGCTCTAAACATATTCTGCCTGTCAGCTCCTTTCCTTAACCCTTGCTGTGTCAGATTGCCTGACCAGAGGTTTAACCAAAGAATTAACAGATGGTTTATAAAAGGGATTATAGTGGCTAGGAACAGGTATTCTGTTCTTCCCTGCCTGTCTGATCTTAGCACTGGGAACAGAGTTAATGGACAGCTTCCTTGGCTTGGGGATAGGCACATTTTCTTTAGTGGCAGGGTTTAAAGCAGATTTTGAACCCGTGACAGGAGCTTCCCTGTCACAATACGTAATACATATTCCCAGTGGCGTACCTAGGGTATGTGGTACCCGGGGCCCATCATTTTTTGACACCCCCCCCCCCCATCTATATGAAAAATATGATTTTTAGTACCAATCTACATATCGCACCACAAGAGTGTACCTAGGAAAAGGCTGCATCTTAAACACTGCAGTGAGCACTAGAACACCAACACATACATTGTAAAACTAAACAAGCCAGATCCCGCACAGTCAATTGGTCCTGTAGTCAATGCCAACTGAAAACTATGTCTTTTTCATACACACAGAACAGAGATACACCCTCGCCCAAAATGGAATAATCACAAACTAAAAATAGAAATATGTAGACAAAAGTTAAACTGATCCGCCAAGAAACCAGACCCTGGATACAATGCAACACCACAAAAAACAGTAACACATGTCCTCTAATACAGTGCAAAATATAAAGACAGTAGATGTAAATTTGAAAAAACTGATACATAACAATCACCACTTTATAAATTAACAAATAAAAATAAAACAAATAATGAGATATAAAAAAATACAATTTTATTGGACTAATCCCCGTAAGCTCGGTCCCCATCCCCGCAAACCACCTGATTCCATCCACACAAGCCTTGAATTGTTTATATTAAAGTATAAAAAGAAACAATATTCTGTACAATTGTCAATTTATAAATCAGCGTCTTCTCCCCACTCTCTTCCCCATTTCCCTTCAGCATCCTCAGCCCACTCTCTCTCCACTTTCCTTCAGCGCACGCACATAAAAACAAGCAAGTAATTTTATATCATTTTCATTCTATTCATTCATAGAAATTAAAGTCTAGATAATGCCAGTCACATAACAAAACATGATTTTACAAAAATAATTCCCTGCAGTCAAGCCTGCAAGGATTATTAGATGTCTTTCAGCAGTTCCCCTCCCTCCCTCCCCCTTACCTTTGTGGCCAAGTCAAAATGATCTACCAACAATAAAATTTTAAAAACACAAAGCACGCTGTACGCAGAGAAAATGTTAATTATCATTTATATTCCGCGGGTTTTCAAAGAGGTCAAGGCAGATGACTTTATGCAATGTCACCTCAGTAACAACTATACAAAAATAGACAAATATTCCCCCTCCCTTTTTACTAAACTGCGATAGCGGTTTTTAGCGTAGGGAGCTGCGCTGAATGCCCCACGCTGCTCTCGACGCTCATAGGCTCCCTGCGCTAAAAAACTCTATTGCGGTTTAGTAAAAGGGGGCCATAGTGCAAAATATAGACAGCAGATATAAATTTTCAAAACGGACACATTTTGATCACTAAGTTGAAAATAAAATCATTTTTCCTACATTTTTGTCTGGTGATTTCATGAGTCTCTGGTCCTTCTTCTGATCCTTCTTCTTTCTCTCTCCCCCTGGCTCCCCTCTTTATTTCTGCCTTTCTTTCTCTCTCCTCCTGGCCCCCCTCTTTCTTTCTGCCTTTCTTTCTCTCCCCTTGGTCCCCCTCTTTCTTTCTGCCTTTCTTTCTCTCTCCCCCTGGCCCTCCTCTTTCTTTCTGCCTTTCTTTCTCTCCCCCTTGACCCCCTCTTTATTTCTGCCTTTCTTTCTCTCCCCTTGGTCCCCCTCTTTATTTCTGCCTTTCTTTCTCTCCCCTTGGTCCCCCTCTTTCTTTCTGCCTTTCTTTCTCTCTCCCCCTGGCCCCCCCTCTTTATTTTTTCCTTTCTTTCTCTCTCCCCCTAGCCTGCACAAAGCCATCGTGCCGATTTCTCCACTTCCACGATTCTTTCCCTACCCTCACCCCCAAGCCAGCAGCCGATTTCTCCCTGCTCCTTCCCCGATGTCCTGAACTTCATCGGGCAGCAGCAGCATTCACAATTCACTGCTGTTGCCCGCTTCAGGCCTTCCTCTCTGTCGGGTCCTGTCTTCATGAAAACTGGAAGTAGGCAGGACCCGGCAGAGAACAAGGCCTGAAGCCGGCAACAGCAGCGAATTGTAAACGCTGCTGCTGCCCGAAGAAGGTAATGGAGCACCGAGGCAGTCCGCTTCTCCCCCCCTCCCAGCCGAACCCCCGCTGACCCTCCTATCTCCCCCCCCCGTGAACCTTTCCGACCTTCCCAGCGAGAGCAGCAAACCTCCTTCGCGGCTTTCTCCTCCCTCTGCCGCGTTACTGATGACGTCATCAGTGATGCGGCAGAGGGAGGATAAAGCTGACGCTACTGGAGGGATGTTTGCTGCTTTCGCTGGGAGAGTCGGAAAGGTTCACTTGGGGGGGGGGAGAGATAGGATGGTCAGCGGGGTTTCGGCTGGGAGGGGGGAGAAGCGGTCTGCCTTGGTGCTCCAAGGCCTGGCGCCATTACCTTTTTCGATAATGGCGCCGATGCTGCTTTCGCTGGGAGCGTAGGAGCGCGATAGGGACCGGGCCAGCTGTGCACCCCCCTCCTAAGGCGGCACCCGGGATGGACCTCCCCCTCGCCCCCCTTGGTACGCTACTGCCCTGGGGAAACAGCCTGCAACAAGATCGCGCGATGCCAGAGATCTTTGCCTGCTTCGGCTGTTTCCTCCGCCGCGGTCCCGCCCCTCCTCTGACATCAGAGGAGGGGCAGGACCGTGGCGGAGGAAACAGTCGAAGCAGGCAAAGATCTCTGGCATCGCGATCTTGCTGCAGGCTGTTTCCAGACACGACACCCGGCGCAGGGGGGGGTAACTGGACCGGACCGGGAGCACCCCCTCAGGGCTTGGTACCCGGGGCGGACCGCCCCCCCCCCCGCCCCCCCCCTTGGTACGCCACTGCATATTCCCTATTACTTTCCAAAGCCAGAGTTATTAGCAAGGTTTTCCTTTCTGTTATAACCTCTAAAGAGTTCCCCAGAAAAGTTGATAGATTAATATCCACCACATTTTCTCCTTGAATCTCATTAGGAGTTGACACATCCACAGGTTTCTTTATTTGAACATATTTAGCTCTTACAATAGGAGGCAAATTTTCTTGGTGGAGTAGCCAAAATTTCCTTAAAATACTTCCTTGCCATCTCCATAGGTGAAATCAAGGGATATTTAGGAAAATTGAGGAATCTCAAATTGCTTTTCCTTAATTGATTTTCAAAGCTTTCCATTTTCCTTGCAATAAAAGTTCTTTCCTTGACCAATTCAGAATCTAAGGCTTTCATTTCACAAATTTTTTCCTCGTGTTTCTCCAAATTTTCATTTATATCTTTAAGGGCCAAAACCTGTTGCTCCACTTTGGAGTAGATAGTGGAAAAAGACAATTTGAGGTTTGCGTCCATAACTGATATGGCTTGCCATAAGGCCTCCATGTCTATCTTTTCAGGCTTCTCCAACACCCCAAATCTGATTTTAGTTCCATCAGAAGCTCCTCTCACCTCTGCCCTCGTGTGGGGTAACTGATGTTGTTCTTCAGCCGCTCCACCTCCCAACAAAGTTGGGACAGTTGGCCCTCCGTTGATGAGGTCCGAAATTTCCCCTCTGGGGATCGGCTCCTCAGACATTCCCCCCACTGGTTTGCTTCTGGGTTGAGGTGGAGCCTGCCTTTGTTCCGGGTTTAGCAACAACCGAGCCTGTGAGCCGAGTTCACCCAATAAACTCGGGCTCTCCCCCGAAGTAGAGACTGCAGATTTGCCAGGTCGGGAAAAGGCTCCCACTATGGTAGTCTACACAAGTCGTTGTGGTGCCACTATCACCACCGGAGGGTTGCCGCGGAGAGCTCCCTTCCTCTTCCCCATAACTAGTTAAGAAGAGTGCTATTAAACGACGCCAGCAAACCCAAAATGACGGAGCCTCCCTCTCAGGCATCTGTTCCTGTCGCCATCTTGATTCTCTCTCTCCATGATAACCAGTTCTTAACCTTATAGTTAAACAGAGAGCAGCACACTGATTGAATGCTTTAAAGTTATCTGAATATTTAGGTAAAGTAAACATATAAAACCAAATCATTGCTAGCTATAATCTTATCTTGAAGCATACAAATGTAACCAGATCTGGTGGTAGAATTCTTTTCATTCATATCTGCTTCCTTTTTTATTTATTTTTTTTTTTTTTAATATAGTTGAGCAGATTGTATAGTAGAGAATGTTCCAAGGAATTATTAGATGAATATCTTTTGCTAGAGAGGAATGCCTATCTATCAGTTGATGGAGACTTTTTTCCCCTCAGTGAATGGCTTTCCTCAATCATGTCACACTCAGTCGGCAATCTGTAGCTCAGCACAGTTGAACTCAAAATTTCAGCAGAAGTCCAAAGCAAGGAATGGTGATTCCCAAAAATGACATATTTAACCAAAAATTTAAGGTATCTCTAACCACTTTAATTGTTATTGGCTTCCATATCAGAATGTCAAACAGGCAGTAGCATAATTTAGCAATAAAAGAAAATGCTAAGCTCCAAGCATTCATTTCTGGAAATATCCAGTGCAATTCATCCACATTCTCTGATCAGAAATTAGGATAAATGATGAGACTTACATAATTCCTTCTCGGGGTTTCTTCAATAGAAAAAGTCTTTGGGCCAAGAAATAAAGGCCCCCTTTTACGAAGTCACATTAGGATTTTTTATCGCCAGCCGCTGCAGTAAAAGTTTGGGGCCATGTCTAAAGGCCCTCTAAGCATGCACAATGATGTCACATGCATGTGATGACCAGTGACGTCACATGCATGTATGTGACATCATCATGTCGACATCCACACATGGTCAGAGGTCCTGTAGACGTGGCCCTGTGCCAGGTTTTGGAAATTCCTCCATCACCGGGAGGGGAGGGGTGGGGGGGGGGCAGAGAGGAGGAGAGGCGCTGGCACGGTGCCAGCAGTGATCAACTCATCTCTTTCGCGGCACACCTGGAATCTTGCTGCGGTACACTATTGTGCCATAGCACACAGTTTGTGATACACTGTTCTATAACAATGAGCCTAGCTTTTAGGAATGCCAACAACCTGTTCATATCCCTCCCCTGGCCACGTCCCCTTTTGAGAGACATGCACTAGAATTTACGTGCACCTCTTTATAGAATATGCTTAGTTGGTGCAAATAATTGCTTAGCTTATGAACTAATTACATAGTGCATGCAAATCAGAATACACACAGATTTACACATGCTACTTTAGGCATGGTTTCCAGAATCTGGGGGCTAATACCCATATGTTTTCTATAAGATATGTACTTTTGGGGAATACTTTCACACAATCTATATAACTTTAAAACTCATGGAACTTAGCCCTAGTTTTCAAGCTGAGTTCAAACATCTTTTAGTTTGAACATTACCTAAGGAAAAATGTATGTAGACAATTTCATCTCCTTTTTCCACCAGTACCTTTTCTGACTAAAAATAAAATGCACATGTTCCTTTGAAAGTAGAAAAGTGGCTATAGCTGCAACCCTTACCCTACCTCCAGTTCCTAGGAATAACTCTGGTGAATTTTGGTAGAAGTTCATGTGTCATGTAAGGTGGACAATTTTCAAAGTGCCGATTTCCATAACCGAACTGCTGTTATTATACCTCATGAAAATGGCCTTGAAAATAGCCATCTAAATGCAACACTTCACCCATCAGTGCTTCTGTCTTAGAAAGGATATAGGCATGGGAATTATATCCCCTTCCACCTTCTAGACAGTGAATAAGAAACAGAGGTTAATGTATATGCTGCTTAGCAACCTGTCAGCGTCAATCACATTATCTTTTGGGAATGAAACAGTACAGGGACAGGAGCTGAACGAAAGAAATATCCCTGGGGCATGATACAGGACTCTGTTATGAAAGGGTGGGGAAAGCTACAAATGCAAGAAGCAAGGGAGCAAGCAGTTCTTGTCACAAATCCCTGTTCAGAGTAAAAGTAGAATCTGTAAATGATCAGTGCTAGATTTTTTTTTCTGATTCAAATGCGCGGAACCAGCACTATATTGACTGAACTAATTTAGATGGCTTAAATGGGTTCCATAGAGCCCTGTGCACATTAAAAAAAAAAAAAAAAGAAAACAAACTTTTTCAATCAGGCAGCTTCCCTCTTCCCCTACTCCCCACAACCCCCCCCCCCCAAAAAAAAAAAACCCCTAGAATTTTTTTTCAAGAAGAAAAATGAGCTAAGTCCCTTTCCCACACATTTAAATCATTTGGAGGGCCATTTTCGATAAGACGTTCAAATCCAAGTTTGTGGAAGATGCACCAAAATCCAGTACCAAACATGACCATTTTCAAAACTGCAAAACATTTATCATGTGCTTTTTTTTGAAAATGGCCATTTTTCAGATGTGCGTCTATCTTTTGAAACTACTAAATTCAACAGATTGGTGAGGTGGGAAAATGTAAATATGCAATTGCAAAAAACTCCACTTGCTTAAGGCTGAGAGTCAACTCTAATGGAAGGTTTTATCGGCAGAGCTAAAGCTCAAACCATCACCACCACATCATTGGCAAAAACTTCCAAAAAGAGCAACAATACGCTTTTGAGGTTATTTTAGAGGATTGAGATTCTGTAACAACTTAGAAAACTGTGTTAAAAATTTAGAGGAGTCTCCTATGCAAATTTGCTTGATGTCTTCTCTTTTATAGCTGTATGACTGTATATATACCGCTTGTCAATGTTTAAAATAAGTGGCTGTGGTCTGTGGAATAGATTGCTTCAAGCTTTGAGATCTATTACATCTGCTGTGTCATTCAAGTTGGAACTAAAAACTTCTGCTATTTTTTAAGCATTTAGATTGGCTTTTATCACGCTGCACTAGAGGTTTTTAGCGCGGCCTGGCACGAAAATATATGGATGCTCATAGAATTCCTATGAGTTAAGGAGCACTTACCTCACCGGCCTGCACTAAAAACCGCTGGCACAGTTTGATAAGAGGGGGACAATGAGCAAATTTCATTGTACTGAAGTAAATATTGCCTGAATAGGCACATTTTTTGTTTGTAATGCAGCGAATATGTAATGACTATGGGTTGGTGTATAACTCAATTTTTTTTCTGTACTGTTTAAGATTTTATTATGATTGTTATTGTACGGAAGCCGCCTAGAACATTTGGATAGTGTGGATTATATATTATTTTAAATAAATCAATAATGAAAGCTGATGGACAAAGGTTAGACTGGATTTAGGGTATGATACTTTGGCCCTTATTCCAGAAGCTCTGTTCATCTGAAAACTGGCATTTAAACATCCATATTGCATGGATGTTAAAATCCCAAATTGACAAAGCCAGGATATGCACATCTAAAACTATAGTACATCCTTATAACAAGGAGGCATGATCTGGGAGATGCCAAAATATAGATCTCCAACTCCAATTTCAGAAGGGGAGGAATACTATGCCCAAAAATATGAATATTGTTATTTAGACCTGGTGGTTGGCATATACTAGTACTGCCCAATTCACGATTCGAATCAATTCACCGATTCGAATCAGGTAAATCGATTCAAATCGATTCAATTTTTAAAAAATTGACCTCCCTATTCGATGACCGACCCTTCCCCCCGTGCCTTCCTAAAGCAGGAGCAGCAGCACTGCCTCTTGCTGGCCGTCTGCTGCCGCTCCTGATTGAGGGGGGAGGATCAGTTGGAAAGGCTTGCATGTTCCCCCCAGCTTCCCTGCTCTTACCGTAAGCAGATAATACGGCAGCCTGCAGGATCGCTGGTGCTATAGCGATCCCTGCAGCTGCCCATCATCCTCAGTGGCACGTTCCCTCTGCTATGGTCCTGCCCCTGCTCTGACATCAGAGCATTATGAGAATATGAGAACTTCTGCTATTTCCATCATGGGATAACGCTGTGGAAGAAATTAACTGGACCGCTAAGGGCTCTATCTGATATTCAGATGTTTAAAAAAAATGCTTAAAACTACACTATTTCTAGAAGCATTTCAATAGAAGATATGTTGCCTAATGCTGGCTTTTAGGATGAACTGTCCTGTGAGGATCTAGGAAACTATGGCTTTTTAAGATGCAACTCCTCATCTGTAATTTGCATAAGTCTTGTTTGTTTCATTTTGTATATATTACTTTTGTAAGGCCGCCTAGGAATAGGTGGTTGCCAATTTTTTTAAATAAATAAATAATCTTGCCATAGGCATCTTTACTATATATAGAGATTTTTTTTTTTTGGGGGGGCGGGGTTATTCACTTGACAATTAGTTCGACATATTGTCAGCTAGATATTCTTTTTGAGGATGGTTTTATCTTTTTGGAGATGCTTCATGCTTTGCCATTTGATTTAACAAGGATGTGCCTCTTGGGTGATTTTAACATACCTTGTGATTCAGATTCACACTGTTTTCTTTCTATCTAATCCTATCTATCTATATTTGGCTTTCCTGGGGAAGGAAGCTTATTTTTAGTTAGTTAGAAGTTTAGATGTGATGACTCTGTCCAAGTCTGACCACTTTGCAATTCTGTTTTCCTTAAAGATACCTTTTCATTATGTTCAAGTAGATAAAACAAGAGACGTTGCATGTGATTTAGCTAGAGGAAAATTTGATATTGCCACCCTACAGAAAGCATGGACACATTTACTTTCATCTATTAATTTGACAGATGTAGAGAACACAGTTTATGACTTTTCTACCACAGTGTATGTGGCTTTGTACAAAGTTGAACCTTTATGGGTTTGTAAAAGGAAATTGCAGATGTTTGATTGCTGGTATCTTTATGAGATTTAAGACAATCATTCTGAAAGGTAGAGAGACATTAGATGAAGTCAAGGCTTCAAAATCATTGGGACATTTTATTTGATGCATTTGAATGAACATGTGGCAGCTTGTGAATCTGCTAGAAAAAAAAATATGTACAACTTAGGATTAATACTTCATTAAACACACCTACAGACTAGGACATGACTGTATGATGATTTCACTGTTTGCAGTTGGTTAATTTGCATAATTTTTTTTTGGGGGGGAAGTACAGTAGATGCA
Source organism: Geotrypetes seraphini (assembly GCF_902459505.1). Classification (NCBI taxonomy): domain Eukaryota; kingdom Metazoa; phylum Chordata; class Amphibia; order Gymnophiona; family Dermophiidae; genus Geotrypetes; species Geotrypetes seraphini. Next base: position 173,887,090 of record NC_047085.1, on the reverse strand, counting down.
TTATTGTAATAGTTTGGAGTCTCCAATGATCAGCTCTCATTTTATGCTATTTCTGAGAGAGCTGGTCAAGCAGATTTGATATTGAATGGGAGATTTGAGTGTGAAGTCCTAACCCAGCTCACATATTTCTAGGACTGTCTGGAACAAGTTTGAGTTAGGGCTCCTTTTACGAAGCCGCATTAGAAGTTTCACGCGCATAATAGCGTGCGCTAATTTGCCGGCCGTATTAGCCGCTACCGCCTCCTCTTGAGCAGGCGATAGTTTTTCAGCTAGCGCAGGGGTTAGCGCGTGCTAAAAAGGTACGTGTGATAAAGCCGCTAATGCGGTTTCATGAAAGGAGCCCTTAGTCCCTGAAAAAAAGATTTAATTGATCTTAAGGTCACTAAATCTGTCAAAAGCTGTACAGGATAGCTACTTACCTTTGTTTTTTCAAGTTTTTGGATCCTTGTTTAATTTATCTTTAGGATTGGGGAATTGCAACTGTACATCTCTTGTTGAAAAAGGATTCTTTGAAATTTTAATGTCTGATTTCATCACTATCATTTGTGTGGTAGTTGATTGAACAAACTGTTTTGCATTAATTGATACATTATGTTGAGAGTATTGATCTGCTGAATTCATTTCAGTTTGGCTTTAGAAGATTTCACAGTGCAGAAATGCTTCTAATATATATATAGTAAATTTGATCCATCAAGGTATGGATCATTATTCTAGGTATTTGGTAGTATATTTTGTCATCACTAGGGGGCACCCTAATGCATGTATCCCAGTCCTGATGTTCACTGAGACAGGGAGCACTGGCCTGAAGGGAGTTTTGCTTAGATGTGGCTGATATAGTGAGGGACCTTGAACCTCTCTCTATTACTCTTATTTCCTCCTGTTTCAGTCTAATCTGCCCCAGTGGAGGTTTTTCTAAAAACCATTCTCCAGCCAACCTTGGAAAGTTTTCTTTCATTGTGGTTCTAACTAAACATTTATTTAAAAAAAAAAAATCCTCTCATCTGTGATCAAATTACCACAACAAAAAAATCATAAAGTACAAAGTTATTTAAATAATAACATGTTCTCCTTCCTTTCCAAATAATAGTATATAAAGCATTTATCATTCTTTTTGGATTCCCATCTAGTACTTCGGCTTATGGGCCCTACCGAGGTTACCAGTTACAAACATCTGTTCTTGATTCCAACCTGTCAGTGCTGCCTCCATCTGGTTCCACAGCAATGTAGAAGGAGGTTCTCCCTTCTCTACTTCTCTTTGTAACATCCTTCTTCTTGCATTTTGCAATTCGCTGATTATCCAGCTTTCTTTCTATGTGAACCACCTAGAAGTCAGTTTGACTATGGCGGTATAGAAAAATTAAGTTATTATTATTATTATTATTATTTACACAGCAGGTACTTCTTCAAGCTTCTGGATATATTCTTCCCAATTTTAGGGACTCACTTTCTAGTCTGGTTCTATAGCAAGGATTCCTCTCTATCTCCCAGCTCTAGGGAAAACTATTCCTTCTTCTCTACTGTAGACTTTCTTCTTAGGTTGCAGTAATCCTTTAAACTTTAAAATGCTTTCCTTTCAGGCCAATTCCCTTGACCTTCTAGCCATGCCTTTACCTCTCTGGGTTTGCCATTGCTTTAGGGACATGTGTGCTGCCTCAGTTTAAGAGGGATTGGCTCCTGGACTATTTGCCCCAAAAAGCTTTAATCTCTGCCTCCAGTTGGATGCTGGATGTAGCTTCTTGCTGCTACCCCTCCCCCACGCATTCTGCTTTGCCTGATTGCAAAGTTTTCTTGAAATAAGATTAAGAAGCCTCAAGTAAGGGTATTTTTATGAAGTTTTCTTTGAGTTTCGCCTGGGTCTCTCAGGTGACAACAAGGGGTTAATATGTAATATCTTTCCTCATGGTTAGTGATCCAGCTTGTGGGTCGCAGTTTAGATGTTTCTTCCTTTGAAACTGCAGATCATATACATGTATTGAATAGGTTGATGACTTTTTTTTTCCAGATACAATTTTGCTGATCAGCTTCTTCTTGTTGGATCATCCATCACAACTCATCTCATCCTCCTTAGGCTCACACCAGTGCTGCAGTTTCCTTCCCTCCCTACCACTTGCCAGCTGTAGCTGCCTTCCAGAGATCAAAAGGCAGTATAAGGACACAAAAGCACTGCCATTCACACTGCTGATGGCTCTGTTAGTTCTACCCCTTTCAATGTAACTTCCTGTTTCTAAGTGACAGTGCTGAACATAAGAATAGTCTTACTGGATCAGACCAAAGGTCCATCAAGCCCAGTAGCCCGTTCTCACAGTGGCCATTCCAGGTCACTAGTACCTGGACAAAACCCAAAGAGTAGCAACATTCCATGCTACCAATCCAGGGCAAGCAGAGGCTTCCCCCATGTCTGTCTCAATAACAGACTATGGACTTTTCCTCCAGGAAATTGTCCAAAGCCTGGAACAACTCCACATCTTTATGCCACGTTTTATTCCTAGAATACAAGATAAACTGTGCTGCTGGATTGGGGGAGGGTGCTAGGTAGGGGAAAGGCTACAGCTGGAATTTAACCTCTCTTCATGCTCCTTTTATTATACCTGCTACCTATCACTCCTCTATTTATGAGAAGGCAGTATATCAAATTAACAAAATAAATATGGAATCTTTTAATGGAAAAGTGTTGAACTCACCTCTGCAATTCACTTCAAAATGAATCATCCATGCCTAAATTTTTAAAAGCTCTTTAACGTTTCTTTTGACTGATCCCTCCTCTTTGCATTTACATACTCTGATTTCTTCTCTCAAACCTCTTCTGGTTTTGTCTGTTCCCTCTGTGTTGTCTCTCCTACTTATTTGTGCTTACTGTTTTATTTGCATACATAAATCATTGTGCTACACCCTCCTGGAGTCCATTGGCAGTACATCAAGACTGGGTAATAAATAAAATGAAGCTCCAAGGCACTATACACAGGTTCATTACCAGAAAATATTTTTTTTCATAGAAAGGGCGGTTAATGTCTGGAATGCTCTTCTGGGAGAAGCAGTGAAGAAACAGTAATGGAATTCATTAAACTTAAGATATACAGAGAAGATTCCTCATGGCAAAATGATGGAAATGGAGCTCACATCAACACTGTATATCCATAAAGACACTGGAGTAATGGAGCAGTTACAACTCAAGAACATCATTAGCACTCTTTTGGATTTTCTGGAAGGTGATATGACAGCCTGAAGAGAACAGTGGTTGCAAGCCTGAATATCAATGGAGTAGTTAAACTTGACCTCCAAGAATGCTAACGGATGATCAAATGGAAGACTTCAATAAGCAACCAGAGAACAGAGTTTAATATGTAAGTGGGCTTAGGTATTTAGTTAAGGGTTGATCTGTTAAGACACAAAGCAGTGATGGTGGGGGTTGTCTTGGACGGAGTTTTGGTTCATTCGAGAGAAGGTATGGAATGATAAGAAAGAAGGCAAAAAAGATCTGGAGAGAAGAAGCTGGGTTAGTCTGCAAACAGACACTCATAAAAAACATTTACACAAATAACATAACATAACTTTATTCTTCTATACCACCATAACCAAACGATTTCTAGGTAGAAGGGATGGGCCATTTTGGTCTCTTAATGCTGTAATTCACTCTATTACTATAACCTGTTGTCTCCTAGCTTTCTGAATACCAAAGTGCTTTTACACCCTCTCCTCATAGTTCCCATAAAATGAAAAGAGCCTTCAAATTTCTCCATTCCCTTTTCATCCTTCACCCAACTACATGAAAATGATCTGCAAGTCTCCTCCCCCACTCTTTATTATGACATGAACATAGTTTCTGGGCAGTTAAACAAAGAAAGGCAAGGGTGGTGTCTTTCCAACCAATAAAAAAGTTTTTATTAAACAATTAAAAAGTCCCAACAAGGATCCCTGTTTCGGCATGTAAGAACACCTTCCTCAGGGGACATTTGTGTAATTGTGTAGCAGGCAACGAAGTCTCAAAGAAGTTTCTGGGCACCATACCCACCACAAACCTCACTTACCAGATCAAAACATCTTTGGGATCCTAACCAATATTAGGGCACTTAGATTACTGCCTGCAGGTAATGTCACCACTTATAAAAACTTATAGAAAAGCCCATAGAACCCTGAGGTATAATTAACTTTGCAGCATTAGGTGGCCTGTTTAAAGTCTTATAGGAATTAAAGCTGAATAATAAATACATCTAGTGTTGATATTTAATTATATTATTTGCATTTTTTCTGTTTTCTGCCTGCACATTAGTATTCCTGTCTGATAACTGACAGTAATACAAAACTTCATGCTCTTTCCATATAGGGATTCATTGTGTTTATCCCACACATTTTTTAATTCTGTCACTGGGAAGGCATTCCAGGCATTCATCACCCTTGTTGTAAAATTGAACTTCCTGATGTTATTCCTAAGTAGACAATCCTGTAACCTCAATTCATTTCTTCTAGTTCTACCACTTTTCTGTCTGCATCATATATCCCCTATCCTTCCTCTAGAGCAGTGGTTCCCAAACCTGTCCTGGGGGACCCCCAGCCAGTCAGGTTTTCAAGATATCCCTAATGAATATGCATGATAGAGATTTGCATACCTGTCACTTCCATTATATGCAAATCTCTCTCATGTATATTCATTAGTGATATCTTGAAAACCTGACTGGCTGGGAGTCCCCCAGGACAGATTTGGGAACCACTGCTCTAGAGGGTATACATATTCAAATCTTCAAATGTCTTCTCATAAGTCTTATGGTACAAACCACATACCATGTATGTTGTTCTCTCTGAGCCTCTTCAAGTCTGTTTATGTCTATAGCTAGATAAAGCCCCCAAAACAGAACATAATATTTCAGGTAGGGCCTCACCAATGACTTGTACAGAGACATTGCCACCGCCTTTCTTCTGTTGGTTGTACCTCTCTCTATGTAGACTAACATTCTTCTAGCTACAGCTACGAACTTTTCACATGATTTCATGAAATTCTTAGATATTATCACCTCAAGATATCTTTCCTGAACTGTGCTTATCAGTCTCTCATCTCCTATCTTACACATCTTCTTCCTTTCCTCTGAGTAAATTCCATTCACCACCACCCTCTACATCTGTTAGTTAACCAGTTTCCACCATTTTGGGTCCTAATATTAGCACACTAAGCTTATTCAGGACGTTCTGTGAGGAACCATATCAAAGACTTTGCTGAAATCCAAGTAGATTATATCTGGTGCATGTTCTTTATCTAGTTCTCTGGTTGCCTAGCCAAAAAAATCAATCAGATTTTTTTGACAGGATTTCTTTTTGGTTAAACTATGTTGCCTTGGTTCTTGCAACCCATTGGATTCTAGAAGTTCACTACCCTTTCCTTGAGCATCGTCTCAATTATTTTTCCAACCACAAAGGGTGAGGATCACTGGTCTGTAGTTTCCCATTTCTTCTTTGTCCCTATTTTTTGAAAGAGGGACAACATCCTCTTGTCTCCAATCCAATGGGACCTCACCCATCTCCAAGGACCTACTAAATAAATTCTTAAGAGTTCCTGCCAGGATTATTGAGTTCCCTCATTTTTCTGGGTGAAACTGAAAGAAGCCAAGAGAGAGATACGTCTGGCGAAAGCACAGGCAGAAGAACAAATGGCTAAAAATATTAAAAAAGGGAGACAAAATTTTTTTCAAATATATTAGTGAAAGGAGGAAGATGAAAAATGGAATTGATAAACTAAAAGATGCTGGGAACCGATATGTGGAGAGTGATGAGGAAAAAGCAAATGTGCTAAACAAATACTTCTGTTCTGTGTTCACAGAAGAAAATCCTGGAGAAGGACCGAGATTGTCTGGCAAAGTTACACGAGAAAATGGAGTGGATTCTGCACCGTTCACGGAGGAGAGTGTTTATGAGCAACTTGAAAAACTGGAGGTGGACAAAGCAATGGGACCAGATGGGATCCATCCCAGGATACTAAGGGAGCTCAGAGAGGTTCTGGAGAGTCCTATTACAGACTTGCTCAACAAATCTCTGGAGATGGGAATGGTTCCTGGGGATTGGAGGAGAGCGGATGTGGTCCCTATTCACAAAAGTGGTCACAGGGATGAAGCAAGAAAGTACAGGCCGGTGAGCCTCACTTCAGTTGTTGGAAAAATAATGGAAGTGTTGCTGAAAGAAAGGATAGTATTCTTCCTTGAATCTAATGGGTTACAGGATCCGAGGCAACACGGCTTTACAAAAGGTAAATCGTGCCAAACGAACCTGATTGAATTTTTTGACTGGGTGACCAGAGAGCTGGATCAAGGACATATGCTAGATGTAATTTACTTAGATTTCAGCAAAGCATTTGATACAGTTCCTCATAGAAGACTGTTGAACAAACTTGAAGGGCTGAAGTTAGGACCCAAAGTGGTGAACTGGGTTAGAAACTGGCTGTCGGACAGACGCCAGAGGGTGGTGGTTAATGGAAGTTGCATAAAGGAAGGAAAGGTGACTAGTGGAGTCCCTCAGGGTTCGGTGCTAGGGCCGATCCTGTTCAATATGTTTGTGAGTGACATTGCTGAAGGGTTAGAAGGAAAAGTATGCCTTTTTGCAGATGATACCAAGATTTGTAAGAGTAGACACTGAAGAAGGAGTGGAAAATATGAAAAAGGATCTGCAAAAGTTAGAGGAATGGTCTAATGCCTGGCAACTAAAATTCAATGCAGAGTAATGCATTTGGGGATTAATAATCGGAAGGAACCGTATATGCTGGGAGGTGAGAAGCTGATATGCACGGACAGGGAGAGGGACCTTGGGGTGATAGTGTCCGAAGATCTAAAGGTGAAAAAACAGTGTGACAAGGCAGTGGCTGCTGCCAGAAGGATGCTGGGCTATATAAAGAGAGGCGTAGCCAGTAGAAGGAAGAAGGTGTTGATGCCTCTGTATAGGTCATTGGTGAGGCCCCACTTAGAGTATTGTGTTCAGTTTTGGAGACCATATCTGGTGAAGGACATAAGAAGACTTGAGGCGGTCCAGAGGAGGCTTGTGCCAGAAGACGTATGAGGAGAGACTGGAAGCCCTGAATATGTATACCCTAGAGGAAAGGAGGGACAGGGGAGATATGATTCAGATGTTGAAATACTTGAAGGGTATTAACGTAGAACAAAATCTTTTCCAGAGAAAGAAAAATGGTAAAACCAGAGGACATAATTTGAGGTTGAGGGGTGGTAGATTCAAAGGCAATGTAAGGAAGTTCTACTTTACAGAGAGGGTGGTGGATGCCTGGAATGCACTCCTGAGAGAGGTGGTGGAGAGTAAAACTGTAACTGAGTTCAAAGAAGCGTGGGATGAACACAGAGGATCTAGAATCAGAAAATAATATTAAATATTGAACTAAGGCCAGTACTGGGCAGACTTGCACGGTCTGTGTCTGTGTATGGCCGTTTGGTGGGGGATGGGCTGGGGAGGGCTTCAGTGCTGGGAGGGTGTAGATGGGCTGGAGTAGGTTTTAACGGAGATTTCGGCAGTTGGAACCCAAGCACAGTACCAGGTAGAGCTTTGGATTCTTGCCCAGAAATAGTAAGGAAAAAATTTAAAAATTTAAATTGAATCAGGTTGGGCAGACTGGATTGTCCATTCGGGTCTTTATCTGCTGTCATCTACTATGTTACTATGTTATCCCATCCATCCTGATGACTTTGTCCACTCTCAGTTTTTCAAGTTGTTAATAAACATTTTTCTACAAATGATGAAATTTCTGTCCCATTCCCACATACAGTATAGCTTTGGATGATGCCTGTGGTTCTTCTCCAGGATTATCCTCCAAGAACACATAACAGAATTATTTGTTTAGCACATCCACTTTTTCCTTATCATTCTCTACATAGTGGATCTCAGTATTTTTCAGTTTTATAATTCCATTTCTAACCTCTTTTCTGCAACATATCTGAAAAAAAGTCTTTGCCACCTCTCTTTACATCTTTAGTCATTCTTTCTTCCTCTTGTGCTTTCGCTAGTCATATTTTCCTCTTTGCTTCTTCGAGTTTTACCTGGTAATCTTTTCTATGTTCCCCTTGTTGCATTCTTCTTACTATCCTTCCACTTCTCTCATATCTACTCATCCTGTCAACTCTTTCTTCTGTTATTTTCCCATTCTATTAAAGTTAACATGTTTGAAATCCAGTACTTAAGTGTTGTGTGTCTGCACTTACCTTTAGCTCTTATATCAAACCATATTGTGTGATAATCACGGTTGACTAAGTTGGCACACTTCTAGCCATTTGAAACATGAACACCAGATCTAACATCACCTCTTCCCGTATGGGTTCAATCACCATTTGATTCAGCAGAGCATTTTGTCAGGCATCCACAATCTGTGCTGAATGCACTGCGCTGCTCCGACAATCATAGGGTTCTTGTGAGCATTGGGAACAACGCAGAGCATTCAGCGTGCTGGCCTGCACTAAAAATCACTATCATAGTTTTGTAAAAGGGGAGGGGGGTTATTAATTTGGAAATATTAATTGCGAAGAATGCATACTTTGTAAATGGGTCTTTGCCAGAGCCTCTAATGCAAATATAAAATACAAATACTCCAGCTGATGAGGGTCTTCAAGCTATGCCAGCTGAAGACTTCCTCTGAAGGTGGCCAAAAATTCTTTTTACCAAGATTTGCAAGCAGCAGCAGTGTCCCTAAGCCACAGATACTGGCACCTCAGTGGGTCAAGGATACTGCCAGTGACTGCTCTGCTTGGTAAAAGGAACTTACAGTCACCTTTAGAGGAGGTCCTCAACTGGAAGTGCTTGGGGATCCTCACCAGCTATAACAAAAGTAAGCAAGTACTTCAACACTGGAGAAATAAAAACAGAAATGCATTTCCTTTTCTGCTGAACATAATACAAAGATATCTTCTATATACATTTCCCAAAGCTAATGTATTTCAATCAATAAATTCAATTTTTTTACTTTTGTTGTCTGGAGATTTCCTTTCAGCACTATAAAAATGATAAATATTAGTTGTAATAGTAGGAGATTTAATTTTCTATCAAGTTGGTTCCAGTGCAACATCTCTTTCCCTCCCTTCCCATATCCCCACAGCCTGTGCAGCATCTCATTCCCTCCTTTCACACCCCCAACCTGAGCAGCACTGTTTCCCTCCCTTTCCACACCCCCAGTTCATGCAGCATCTCTTTCCCTCCTTTCCCACACCCCACATTTCATGCAGCATCTCTTTTCCTCCTTTCCCACATTCCCCAGCTCATGCAGCATCTCTTTCCCTCACTTCCCATATTCCCCAGCTTGTACGCATCTCTTCCTCCCTTCCCACACACCCCAGCTAGTGTAGCATCTCTTTCCCTCACAACTAACCCCCTAGCCCTTGCAGTATTTCCTCCCCTCCCTCCCTCCCTTCTCTGTGCTCCATGTACTATTGTTGGCCAGGTTATTTGTCCTTAGTGGATTCCAATATCAGTGTTATAATCCTTGCTCTCTTCTCTGATTACAGTCATTATTTAGTTGGTATTCCTTCTGGCAGAGGATCCTGGATGGCACTGAACCTTGTTGGGATCGATGGACAGTATCTCTAAATTACTGCCTCTGATAATTGAAAACTATCAGGAAGAATTTTCTGTTTTGAACTGTTTTGTCATTGCTTAGCCTGATATGACTTATCTGTACCTCATTTATCCTCTGTGGCAGCGGTGATAAATTAGCTGGATACTGTGTGGTCCTAGAAGCTTCTTTAATTGCCACCAATTCCTGTTTGAGTTTGTTGTGTTCCTTTCTCATAAAAGAAAGGTAGAAACAGATGGTCCTTATTAGAACCAATGAACCACAGTTATTACATTGAATGAAAGCCATGTTGATTGTTAGAATGCGTGTGAATAGGTGAACTTTGATAAGGGATATCAATCAGCAAGAGTACCTAAAAGTGACTGATTGCATGAATAGAATTGGAGATTGGGCTACTACTAATGTTGAAATTGAATGTAAGTAAGACAAAGGTTCTTTGGTTTCATTATTCACTATCTTCTGTTCTTTCATTTCTTACTCAAATACCCTTCCCACAATCTCTCCTCCCAATGCTCTACTAACGTTCTAAGAACCAAGAAAAGAGAACTAACGAAAGCAGAAAGGGAATGGTGCCAATCCAGGCTGAATGTAACAAATCCAACTAGAAGAAACTTCACAAAGAATACAAAATAAATCTACTCATTGCCAAAAAGCCTTCTACTACAAAAATCCTTCTACAACTACTAAAGACCCCCAACAGATCTAAAAACATTTTTACACTAACTAAAAAGATACTCACAGCATCACAAGGAGACAACAAAATCTTAAATACCAACCTTGTCAGTGAAACGCTCTCAAGCACTCCTTCAATGCACAGGATAATGAAGACTATTAATGTTAACATTGTATGATGTTGTTTGCTGTGTTCTCTGTGTGTTATCCTATATTTTATGGTGTTCCTTTTAGATTTTATAATTTGTTTTTGGAATTTTATTAAAAACCGCTAAGAACTATTGGTTTGTTTGTTTTTTTTATAAATCTTTATTGATTTTCAAAACTTATAAAAAGTGCAACAATTATGCACACAATAATATCAAATAACAACATTTATATTCTTGCAAATATTTGACCCAAATTACCCTATCCCCTCCCCCTCCCTTTCCCTTCCTCCCTACCTGGATGTGTGTAGAAATCTAAGTAAATCCAGGAACTAAGGATTTAATCCTTCTATTGCTTGACAAATGCCTCCAATGGACTCCAAATCTCTTTGAACCTTTTACTATTTCCAGATTGTTCTGCTATCATCCTTCCATATCTATAGTATAAACAAAGGGTTCCTTTTATGAAGCCGCGTTAGCGGCTTTATCGCATGTACATTTTTAACGCGCGCTAACCCCCAAGCTAGCCAAAAAACTACCGCCTGCTCAAGAGGAGGCGGTAGCGGTTAGCGCGGCCGGCAAATTAGCACATGCTATTACATGCTTTAAACCACTAACGTGGCTTTGTAAAAGGAGTCCAAAGTGTTTCCCACCAAAAATAAAAATTCAACCTATCCCAATTTTTCCAGTTTCTAGTTATTAATTACATGGCCACTCCAGTCATAAGAAGAAGTCTGTTTTGATGTTTGTCAATTGGACTGTTAAGTTTCAACAATGTCCCGAATAAAACCACGTCATAGGACAATGGAATAAAGACATCTAATACCATATTAATTTTGACCCAAATTGACTTCTAAAAATTGAGTATCAATGGACAATAAAATAACAGATGGTCCTGTATCTCTACTTCAAGTTGACAGTGCCAGCATCTATTAGACTTTGAATTATCCAACTTCTGTAAACGAACTGGGGTCCAAAACATTCTGTATAACAAAAAGAACCAAGTTTGTCTCATAGATGCTGACGCTGTACATCTTATTCTCCAAGTCCAAATCTGTGGTTATTGCGTAGCAGAAATATGCTGCTTCATTTCTATACTCCAAATGTCTCTTAAACTTGTTTTAGTTTTTTTTTTGCCAAATATTCAGATATTAATTTATACCATTTGGCAGCCTGATGTCCTTGAAAATTTGTCCGGAAACATAGACCCGGCAAACTATTCTGATTTTTTAAGTTGTGCCAGTCAGGGAACCCTTTCTAAATGGCCTGCTTCAACTGTAACCATTTATAACCTTAAGACTTTGATATACCAAATGATTGTTGTAACTGTAATAAATATACCATTTTCCCTTTCAAAATGACATCATTTAGAGCAGTGGTTCCCAACCCTGTCCTGGAGGACCACCAAGCCAATCGGGTTTTCAGGATAGCCCTAATGAATATGCATGGAGCAGATTTGCATGCCTGTTAGTTCCATTATATGCAAATCTCTCTCATGCATATTCATTAGGGCTAGCCTGAAAACCCGATTGGCCTGATGGTCCTCCAGGACAGGGTTGAGAACCACTGATTTAGAGTATGAATGCCTGCCTGCAACCAATGTTTCCAGAGGATTTTAGACTCGCCGATTTGTATCTTGGAGTTCAACCATAGGGATTGACATCTGGTTTGCTGCATCGGAACAGGAGTTAAAGCATCTATAAATTTTAACGTAGTCCATGTTGAATGAAAAAAAAATATTGTCCTTATATATTCTAGGACAGTGGTTACCAACCCTGTCCTGGAGGAACACCAGGCCAATTGGGTTTTCAGGCTAGCCCTAATGAATATGCATGAAGCAAATTTGCATGCCTATCACTTCCATCATATGCAAATCTCTCTCATGCATATTCATTAGGGCTAGCCTGAAAACCCGATTGGCCTGGTGTTCCTCCAGGACAGGGTTGGGAATCACTGTTCTAGGAAGCTTGAAACTTAAAATATGGCTAAGATAAGTTATCTATCTTTTCCTTGTATATTATTAGCAGGTGGCAGAGACAGTGAACTTGCTGTGATGCTCTCTATTATAATTGACTCCGTGACTTTTCACTAGAGTTTGGTTATGAGTCTGAGCGTTCACTTAGAAATCTAGAGTCACTGTGTGACCATAAAAGTATTTGGTTGTTTATTTATGTGGAAATAAGGTGATTATTTTTTGAAGAAGATGAAGTGGAGCCATAAGATGACTTTCCAGAATCAATCAATCCGGTAGATTCTCCTTGAGTTCAGAAAGGATCCAATGCATACCCTGACGCAAAATAAAAGCTTGATGATATCTGTAAAAATTTGGAAAATTTACCCCTCCCATCGACTGAGATTGTTGCAAGGATACTAAGGCTATTCTAGAAGTTTTACCAAGCCAAAGAAATTTTGTAGGAATCCCATTTAATTTTTTATAAAAAGAACTCTGAAAATAAACTGGTAACATACTCATTTGGTAACAAACTACATGCGAGATCATCATTTTGATAGTTTGGACTCTCCCTCACCAAGAAAGATGTAATGGATTCCAATGCTCACACATTTTTTTAACCTTCAACTATAGGGATCATTTATTTACTGTAATTGTATCTTCCAATGTTTTTTGAATCCTTATACCTAAATATTTTATTCCCTCATCTTTCCAAAGGAACGGAAATGGATCAAATATTCCTTTTATACAGTGTACATTCAGTGGAAGCACCTCTGATTTGCTCCAATTTATTTTATATCCAGAAAATTTATCAAAACGATCATTTAAATCCAGTAAATGAGGGATGGTTAATTCAGGATTTTTCAAATGAAGCAATATATCATCTGCATAAGCCAAAACTTTATTATCTCAACCTGCATATGGAATTCCCTATATTTCTTTTGCCTGCTTAATGACCAACAACAACGATTCGAAAACGATATCAAAAAGCAAAGGCGATAAGGGACATCCTTGTCTAACTCCCCTCTTTAAACTAAAACGTTCAGAGAATGTATTATTAATATATAATCTGGTTGAGGGGGAACTATTCAAGGTTTGAATCATTTAAATAAATCCAGAACCTATTCTAAACCAATCCATTGCTTGGTACATAAAAGTCCATTCTACTCAATCAAAGACCTTTTCTGCATCCAAGGATACCAAGAAGGCTGGATCCTCTATAGTTTTTGCTAAATTAAGCATATGAAGTGCCAATTTAGTGTTATTTGCAGAATGTCTTTGAGCAACAAAACCCATTTGGTGCATTCCAATCATATAAGGGAGATCCTTAGCTAACCTCATCCACATTCATTAAACACAAGCCATCTCATCTCTCACCAAACTTATACATTCTGCCTTACTTTCAAGCCTATTCTCTGCAGAAATGGGACACATTGCCCTATCCCCACTACTGAAAAAATCTGATCTAGACCCCCTCCACACCATCCAGCTATCGCCCAATAGCAAATATTCCTCTCCTGACCAAGTTGCTGGAGTCCATATCTACCCAACTTTCATCCTATCTTGAGAGATTTTCCATTCTCCTACCCTACCAACATGGCTTCAGACCCAACTTCAGCACCAAATCCCTATTGGCCTCATTAATCTCAAAGATCCAACAACTTCACTCTTGCAATAAGTTCGCTGTTCTTCTTCAATTCGACCTTTCTGCAGCTTTTGACATTGTCCATCATGATATACTAATTCTCCAACTTTCTGAAATTGGCATAAACTCAACAGTCTTAGATTGATTCTCAAAATTATTATGTTCCCGCTCCTACTTCGTTAACATGAATGGCTCCTCATCCCTCCCGTGGAAACCGATTTGTGGAGTTCCTCAGGGTTCACTTCTATCCCAGATTCTTTTCAATGTTTATATGTCCTCCCTGAAACTCCTACAACTGTCCCCCTTGGAAACACTTTACACTTATGTCGATGACATCCTTGTCCTCCTCGAGACAGACTCTAACCTCATCAATCTCTCTGAGAACATCTCTTCATGTATATCGAACCTCCAATCCTGGGCCCTCACTGTACAAATGAAATTAAATGAGACCAAAACAAAACTACTTTGGCTCGGCCCAAAATTAGATCAGCTACCCACCCTCATCCCACTATCCTCTGGCACCACATTGCAGCTTGAGCACTCAAGCAAAGTTCTGGGCATCATCATTGATTCCACACTGTCCTTCAATGACCACCTTAATTCCTTAGTAAAAAAATGCTTTTTCAATCTTCACATGTTAAGGAAAGTGAGATCGTGCTTCCATCATCAACACTTTGCTGTCCTCGTACAATCCATCATTCTTTCCAGACTGGATTACTGTAACTCCATCTACTTAAGCCTAACAAAGAAAAGCCTTCATAGACTCCAGCAGATTCAGAACACCGCGGCTAAACTAATCTTCGCAAAAAGCAAATTTGACCACGTCTCCCTGCTTCTGTCTAAGCTTCACTGGCTCCCAGTAATCCTAAGGGTTCACTACAAATGTGCCTGCCTAATCTTCAAGTCTCTACACGGCATCCTGCCTCCCCTTTTTCCACTATCTTGGAACTCCTCTAATCCCAACACCAACAGATCCACTCAAAAATTCAAACTATCCTTCCCCTCTTTAAAAGGCATATCCCATGCAGGAAAATTAGGGACTTCCCTCTTCTTCAGGATCACCGAACTCTGGAACAGCTTTACTACCCCACTTCGGAGCCTGACCTCCCTCCAACTCTTCCAAAAACATTTGAAAACTTGGCTTTTCTCTAAAATGTAATGACCCCTCCCTCTTCGATATACTAAGTCCCTCTAAACTTCTCTTTACTAAGTCCTTCTACTTTTCATTGTAGTTCCTTTCTATATCAATTCTTGTAAACTGTGTGGAGATGATGCGGTATATAAACTTAAGGTTTAGTTTAGTTTAGTTTGAAACCAACATAGGATCTCTGTTTGGCTTTGGTGCTTCTGCCTTAGTACCTGATATCTGAACTTTCGTCAGTTGTGATTGATATAATTGAAAAAGATCAGAATGTTTCCAGATGTATCTCAGAGTACCCAGAAAAGACGAAAACAATTTCTTATTTTGATACCACAGGTCATTCAGATGGGGACAACTTTTGTTCTACGATTCCCCTGTAAATGTGTATTGGTTTATAAGGAGGACAGGTATGTCTTTTATGACCCACAGCAGTTATCTAAATTTATATTTAATAAAAGTAATTCTTGATTAATTATGAGTAAAGCAAGCTCTTAGCTCAGAAAGAAAGAATAGTTTAAGAGCAATCAGACTGCATCTTTATTTTCCTTTTTACCATTTGCATATTATTTCTAAAAATTTTCAGCTTATCACCAGCTTCGCCTTCATTTAAATGGTGAACTAACTATACTTTGTAATATTCTGTTTAAATTCCTATATTTTGATCCTATGTTTGATGGTGATTACATTGTATTTTTTCTTTCATTTGAAATTGTAAAATTCTCAAATGATAAAACTAATAGCAAATAATAAATTATATGTCAAAAATAATTGGAAGATCTTTGTGCTGTTCTCCTTCTTTCTTAATTTTGGATTTGCCAGAAGCTTTTGGCCATTTACCTAAAGGAAATAGGGCATTGTGTAGGAAAATGAGTCTCTTGGCTAGAAAATGTATACTTCAATATTGGACGATCCCTGATCCTCCGAGGTTTTGGAATTGGCGGAACCAATTATATCAGTTGGCCATTTGGGAAGCTAGAGATGCTGGAATTATAAGAAAGTGAAAGATGTTATACAAATCTGGGATTCATATTTGCAAGATTTGCATCCTAAGGGCCATAGTGCAATTTTAAGTTGGATCTCTTAATTGGGTTTTTATTTAGTTAAATGAAGAGAGTATCATTGGGAAGAAAGTACTATTGGGTGGGGAGGGGTAGTTGTGGAGAGGGATGGTAAAGGTTCAAACATATAGATAAAGTGGGGGTTTATCGAAATTGGAATTTGTCTTTTATTATGTATATTATATTATAAAAGTTGATGCATTATTGATGTGCTTTGATGTTGTATTTGTTGTATTCGATGATGTTTGCATCAATAAAAACTGCTTGAATCTAAAAATTCAAATTTAAAAAAAAAAGAAAAAGATGAGGTAACAATATATTTTGAGAAGATTTGAAAAACTCTACTGTAAATCTATCACTACCCGGAGCAGATCCAGCTCTGAGAAACTTCAATGATGACAGGAGCTCTGTTGACGATATAGGTGCCTCAAGCTTTTCTTTTATATGCTCTGGAATTTTGGGCTCATTAGTTAAATTCAAAAAAATCTCTTCATTCATTCTCTTTATATGAATATAGCTCAGAAGAATATAAAGCTTTATAATATTCCAGAAATTGATTTAAAACATCTGTTATGTGGATATAAATCTTGCCCTTTTCATCCTTAATGGCCACAATCTTTCCTCTTTTCTTTTTAGCTTTTAGATAATTAGCCAATACTCTTTCCACTTTATTCAAGTTTCCGTAATACATTGCTTACTGCCGAAACAAATCTTTCCTAGCCAATTGTGAGAAAATCTCATTATATTTGTATTTAGCCTTCAACAGGGCAAAGTATCTTGTTCCTATTTTAAAGCCAATTGTGATTCTAAAGCAGAAATAATTTGTTCTAAATTGGAAAACTCTAATCTAAGTAATTTCCTAATATGAAGATGAAATAATCTGCACTCTTAGAGTTGCTTTGAAAGCATCCCATATAGTTTCCAAAGAGATCTCCTCTGAGGTATAGAGTTGAAAATATTCATTTATTTTTATTTGAATTTCCTTAAGAAAGTATGAGTCTGCAACCAGTGATTTATCAAACCTCCAAACAGGTCTGTTAGAATCTTCTTCAGTGAACTCATATTCAATCCAAATTCCAGCATGATCTGACAGAATGATAGGATCTATGCTGACTTTTGTAACCTGTTGAATTAGATGATCTGAAACAAAAAATAATCAGTTCTTGAAAATGATTTATGAACTTGGGAACAAAACATAAATTCTCGAGCATTAAAATGAAAAAAATCCACCATATATCTTTTAATCCACAAGTATGCATAAGATCATCCAAACCCAATGATTTTATTGTCTACTTGGTTGTTTATCCATTATTGGATCTATTACAGCATTGAAGTCCCCAGCTATGATTAAATTAGACGTAACAAGTGAAAGAATTATTTGTTGGAGTTTTTTTTTAAAGAATTCTGCCTGATTTGAATTTGGTGCATAAATGTTAAAAAGCATCAGGGTATCATTTGCTGAAGTCATATTAACATAGAGCCATCTACTCATTGGATCAGCCTGAAAGTTATCAAATTTAGCAGAAATCTTCTTATTAATATGAATTGCCACCCCTGCCTTTTTCCCAATTGTTGGAACAAAAAAACAATGTTTTATCCCCCCTCCTTCTAATTTGGCCACCTCCTTTGCTGACAAATGGGTTTCTTGTATAAAATATAGATCTGCTTGTTTTTTTCAGAAAGTTAAGAATCTTTTTCTTCTTGATGGGGTGATTGAGTCCATTAACATTCAAGGAATAGAATTTTAAAGCTATTTTGTTTGATTAATAGGTATTAAAGAATGAACACCTAATTTCCTTCTGGCCAAATTTTAAAATAGTCTTTCCACACACATCCAGGACCCTAATCTAAAATTCCCCCCACTCCCTCCCCTACCCCCATCCCTGCATATAACACGAAAGTTTGTGTGCAAACATATACACCGGTAACTACTGTATTCCCCAAAGCACCATAAATTCATCCCTAAATTAACCCTCCATGTTTCAATGCATATTAATAAAATCAAATTTTAATTCCCTAATAATTTACAATTATCATACAATATACTTTAAAAATAAGTTATTAACTCATCTAAGTATTTAGTTTAACATTATGCATCATATCTTATCCTTAGCTACCTCAACCCATAATAACAAATAATTCATTTAGACCCTTTAATAATTAAAGCAAACCCCCAGACTTCAAACCACTTGGAATCTCTCCCAGCAGAATTATCTATTAATATTATTAGGAACATAACTAAATATAATACATAGTAAATTCATTGAGAACTGCAGTATTATTTCAATTCATTAATAAAACAATTATTTAAATACATTAAAAAAGGATATACACTCATAAGCAATCTACACATTTAATTGAAAAACCAGATAGAAACTATAAAAATCAATAAACCAATAGGAAGGGCTCCCAAATTCATTACCATATTAATCATGTAATAGTAATAAGAGTTAATAAAAAATAAGAATTTAAAAAATCAATAGAGCAGAAACAAAATCACTGCAAAATAAATTCATCATTCTACTCTAATAAAAATGTAGGACTAACTTAAGAATATATAGCCTTCAAACAAACTGTCTTTTGGAAGGAGGAACTCAGTCTTAGCCGCTGTATCCTTCTGGAACCATTACCTCCAATTATATCTAGGTTGAGGAAGAAGATGAGTCACTTATTTCAGACAAATGATATCAATATAAATTCTTCTTTTCCTCTGTTGTTTAGAATTCATTGTGCCATGTGAGCTTCCATCGCCTATACCAGGGGTCTGCAACCTTTAAGACATAAAGAGCCACTTGGACCCGTTTTCGAAAAGAAAAAAAAACTTGGAGCCGCAAAACCATTATAAAACAAATCTAACACTGCATATATTGTTTCTTATCTTAATGCTATATACAGGATCACTAAATTGAAAATAAAATCATTTTTCCTACCTTTGCTATTTGGTGATTTCATGAGTCTCTGGTTGCACTTTCTTCTTCTGACTGTGCATCCAATCTTTCTTCCTTTCTTTCAGCCTCCTGTATGTTTCCTCTCCTCCAGACCTCATTCTCTCCCCCAACTTTTTCTTTCTGTCTCCCTGTTCCCCCTTCTTTCTGTCTCCGTGCCGTCCCCCAAGCCACTCGGTTTGCTGCCACCGCAATCGGGGAACAGCCCCCAAGCCACCGCCGTCCCAAGCTTTCCCTGCAGAAGTGTTGCGCTGACCAGCATTCCGCTCCCTGACGTCAATTCTGACGTAGGAGAGGAAGTTCCGGGCCAACAAGGCATTTCTCCTCATTCCATCCAGCCTGAGCCCCATCTCTCCTTGATCCAGCATTTCCCTTCTGTGTCTGTCAGAATTACCATTCCACCTATTTTCCAGCATCACCCTTCTTTGTGTCCATCTCACCTATATCCCTATCTCACCACTTTTTCAGAATCTTCATTTGTCTCTGTCCTTATCTTTACGCCATGTTCACCATTTGCCCTTTCAATGTCTTTATCTCCCCCCACACACTTTTTCAGCATTACTTCTATGTCTCTATTTCACCTCCTCTTCATGTCCCCTCTGTATCTCTATCCTTAGTCAGTAGGTCTTGCTTACTCTTTCTCTTCTTTGTGTCACTATCTCCATTTTCAGCTTTCCCCCCTTTTCCTTTGTTAATGCACCCTGTAGCTAGAATCTTTCCACCCTCCCTCCACTCCGGCCCAGCCCAGTATGAAATATTTCCTTTTGTTTCCCTCCCCTCTCTCTTTCTCTCTCTCTTCTCCTCCCTCACCCACGAGTCCTGCATCTGGCCCTCTCCCTTCTACCTGCACCTGGCAACACCCCCCTGCTCCGCGGCTCTCTTCAGCAACTCGTCAGCAGCAGTGATCAAGACAAGCTGCCGACATCGAGGCCTTCCCTCTACGAGTCCCGCCTTTGTGGAAAAAGGAAGTTGAAACAAGCGGGACTCGCAGAGGGTAGGCCCCGACGTCAGAAGCTGCTTCTGAGTTGCCGAAGAGAGCCGCGGAGCAGGGGATGTGGCCGGAAGCAGGTAGAAGGGAGAGGGAGATAGGAAGGCTGTAGATCTCCGGAGCATGACACCGACCCCGGCCAGGATGACTTCTTTTTCAGGCACCTTACAAGTCCAGCGTCGCGGGGGAAATAGCCATGCTGAGCAGTGAGCTCAGCACTACACAGATGAAAGCCTTGCTTGCTGATTGGTCCGGCGGGGCGGGGCCGCCGGACCAATCAGCAAGCAAGGCTTTCATCTGTGTATGTGCTGAGCTCACTGCTCAGCATGGCTATTTCCCGCCGCGACGCCGGACTTAAGCTGCATGCCTGCGTGACACACTACCGGAGCCGCAGCAAAGGTGGAAAAGAGCCGCATGCGGCTCTGGAGCCGCAGGTTGCCGACCCCCGGCCTATACTGTCCACTCAGGAGCTGCCTGACTGATCTTTTCCAATAGGTTATTTACCTTTCTCAGAATCCCATAGGCTGCAAACTCTTGGCATCCTTCATCCTTGAACAGGGTAGCTTGCATAAGAGATCACTGTTGTCCTGCTGATGGCAGGATAATGCAGTGCAAGGTCTGCTTCAGTGCTTTCAGCCTTTCACTCTTATGAACAATAGTCTCGTAAGAAAGCTCATTATACCACTGGGCAGCTTCAATTAAACTTGGACAGGGTCGTCATCCTCCAAATACAGGCAAGCAATTTCCAGATAAGTCTCCAATCTGTAATCCACATTATACTACTTCTGTTCAGTTTCTAATGGGATTCCCACCAACACTTGTGCCGCATTCCTCCAATCTTCTTCCTTCTCATAAATAAATGCTAGATGCTATTGGATGGAAGCCACCTGCTCCTAAAATAAAATTAATCTAGGCTGGATTTTCCCCCAAATGAAGTGTTTGGTGCAATTTCATCATGAATATATCAGTCAGGCGTGGCATATGCTATATGGTGCACGGATGGCTTATTTGGTACATAGGTGTAATGTTTCAGTAAGTCAGGTCAGTCTCCTTGTTTGCTAATTTCACTTTTATTCATCTGAATCTCTGATTTACTATTTGCGATGCTCAGTTGCTTTTCAGTTTCTGAAAAGTCATTCAGGCCAGGGATCTGAGAGAGAGAATTATCCATGGTTATGGGCTTCTCTGGCTGCTTCAGTGGAGTATGGTAAGACCAATCACAGGTATTATATCAACTTGCAGATCCAGAGGTCTCTTTATTTATTTATCTCATACCTTTCTTCAAGCCTAGGGGAATGCAATGATTGTTCATGTGTGCAGGGCAGGATTAACCAATAGGCCAAGTAGGCACGTGCCTAGGGCCCAAAATGGTCAGGGGGGCCCGATGAAGGAGGGCATCAATGTTGTTTTTTCCAAACAGCGATGGGCCCCCCGATCGGCAACTCGGGACCCCCGATTGGCAACATGGGGCCCCCCCATATCAACAGAAAGTAAGACAAGTAAGCAACACGGGTAAGAAAGGCAATGGGAACTGTAATTGTGCAAGCGGTGCTGCTTGCCCAAAGCTTCCCTCTGACGCAGCTTCCTATTTCTGCCTTGGCACATGGTGGGGTGGGGCGGGGCAGGAGGGCCCAGTGTACTTGTGTGCCTAGGGGCCTTTGATGAATTAATCCTGCCCTGCATGTGTGAGTGTAGATGAATGGATGAAGCATAAACGACTGCTGTTTGCTCAGACTTCTCATGCGCTGAGATCTGCTCGTCCTGAAATGAGGAGCCAAAAACAACACCACTATGAAGTCACTGCTAAGAACTATTGTAAGATTTGGCGGTATATCACATTTTAATAAACATAAACAATTTCTTCACTGACAAAATAAACAAAAAATGATCCCAAATACCAATCCCTCACTACCCAAACAGAACACTTAAACCCACAACTGAAACACTAATCCACTTTGAAAATTTCTTTTTCGATGGCCTTACAAAGATTCTAGACTCCATACACCCTTCTGGCTCCATCCTAGATCCCTACCCATCACACCTCTTAGTTGCCTCGAAATACACTTTTATATGCTCAATCCTTCCACTTATCAACGCCTCTTTACAAACAGACTCAGTCCCTACAATCTGGAAATCAGCAAACATCAGAACACTTTGAAAAAAAACCTACTCTCGGCCCTGGCATGCCCAGCAAACTTAGGCCTTTCTCCAAATTACCATTTACTTCAAAGATCCTGGGGGAAAATGGTAATAAACTAACTAAACTCCTTCATTGACAACCAGGAAGCCCTATCCACCTTCCAATCCAGATTCAGGAAATTTCACAGTACTGGAACTGTCTTTCTTGATATCATCGATGACTCCTGGAAACTCCTGGATAAAGGAATAAATGATGTCCTATTGGTGCTATTAGATCTTAGCGCAGTCTTCGACACCATTGACCATCCTCTTCTCATCACATGACTCATGGAGCATGGCATTTGAGATACGGCACTACTCTGATTCATATCCTTCCTACTACTACTATTTATTATTTCTAAAGCGCTGAAAGGCGTACGCAGCGCTGTACATTTTAACATACAATAGACGGCCCCTGCTCAGAAGAGCTTACAATCTAATTTAGACAGGACATTTCAAGGTTGGGGAGGTTATGGTAGAGGAAATGATATAGATAGAGGTAATGGTATAGGTACCTGACAGCAGCAAGTGGGAGTTAGAGTAGAAAACAGATTCAAAAAAGTAGGCTAAGCAATATATCCCAATGTGTACTATTAGACACTACACTATCAAAACCAAAACCAATCAAATATGTTGTGCCGCAAGGGGCTCTACTATCCCCTCTTTTGTTTAATCTCTACATTACACCTGTCCTAAATATGGCCCACAAACACCAAATCCAGATTTACTCCTTTGCTGATGATATCCAACTATATATCCCACAAGATGAGAACCGTGACTACCAGATCACAAAACTTCAAAGCTGTCTTTCAGAAATCAAGAGCTGAATGCCACAAACTGCAACTAAACACCACTAAAACAGAACTCCTTTGTATCCATAAAAAGTACTGCACTCACACCCATCCTTCTCTATGGGAATCAACTACCATAACCACCAAAGACCAAGCACGCAGCTTAGGGGTACTTCTCAATTCTAAACTATCACTCTCCGACCATATCTCTCAAGTGGTCTCCTGTTCA
The DNA here is from genome assembly GCF_902459505.1 of Geotrypetes seraphini. Classification (NCBI taxonomy): domain Eukaryota; kingdom Metazoa; phylum Chordata; class Amphibia; order Gymnophiona; family Dermophiidae; genus Geotrypetes; species Geotrypetes seraphini. Next base: position 173,863,805 of record NC_047085.1, on the reverse strand, counting down.
TTCTACTGTCACTAAGTCCGAAAAATAAGACTACATCTCCGAACTCGACTTTACCGAGCTTTTCTATGCCTTTGTCTTCTCCCCCATGGACTACTATTCAAGGTACTGACAGTAAAATAAATCTCCAGCATCTCCAATGTTTATGAAAGCAGCAATTAGACTTCTAAAGAACCTTTGCTTCTATGACCCTGTATCCCAAGCACTAGCATCGGCCCACTGGCTACCTATAGCCAAATGCCTCATCTTCAAACACTTAGTACTAGCGTACAAGTCCTTACACAACATGGCACCCAACTACATATCAGCCAAAACTTCTACCCTATGTCCCCAACAGAGCTCTCCACTCCCAGGAGGAAACATGCTTACAATTACCTCCTGGTCATAGCCTCCTATTAGAAAATGCCATACGCTGATCCTACTCCCACTTCTTACCATACTAGTAGAATCAATTGCCTCTATATATCAGATCCTTCAAAGGGCTTTTGTGCTTTAGGAAAGCAATAAAATCCTACCTCTTCACCTAATTACCTTAGCCTAGTAGCTGCATGGTAAAGTACCTAGACCCCAGCAACCTTTACACCTCAACTTTATCAACTAGGCTCCAGAGCATCCTTCAATTTAAACAGCCTACCAATCTGTAATTCCCAAACAAATGTATTCCCAAGTATGTTGAGCCATTTTCACTCTGTGAATGCAACATTTAGGATGAACAAACTGTGTGCTGAACTATCTTCTCTCTGAGAATGCTATTTTAAGATGAACAAACTATATCTTCAACAAATTCTCTCTGTGAATACTAATTCAGGATGAACAAACTCTATTATACGAATACCACTGAGACCCGTGTTGTCTAAGTATCTTGTAACTTGTTTAGTCTAATTATTATGTATGTTACTTTGCAACTAGTTCTTAGCTCTCTGGAGAGGACAGGATATAAAATGAATTAAATAAATAAATACTATGCGTCCTTTTTTATACCTATAGGCCACATGACACTAAAGAGGAAATTAATCAAGGGACACTAACTGATTTAGCGCACGATAAATGCTAAGCTGTCCATAGGAATATAATGGACATCATAGCATTCAGTGTGAGCTAATCATTAGCGCGTGCTAAATTGGTGAATTCCCCCCTAAGCTTTACTAAAAAGGCCCCTACAAAAAGCAATTAATAACAGCTGTTTGTTGTTTTTTTAAATAATTAACCCAACAGAAACATTTTGTTACTATGATTAATTTTCAGACCCTTTTACAGCTCCTAATATGGATTCCATTTTGATGTGAATGATTCAGTATTTAAATAACCATTTATCAGTTAGTATTGACTGGAAAAAAAAAGTTTTTTTTTTTTCTTTGTTTCCGAACTGCTTTGTCTGCTCCCATAATTATATGTTTCCATTTTTACTAGTTTTGTTATTTAGTGCTTAAAATGGTTTAATTAATCCTTTTCTGTCTCAAAAACCTGACAGACACTTGCAAGAGAGATAATAGATTGATAAAGAACACTTGAGGGGGCCCTGAAGTGCTCATCACTTACTAGGTAGGGTACCTAAAACATAATACTGGTAAGATCAAGCCCTCCAGGACCAAAAATGAAAGAGGCATTTAATTGGAACACTTAGCAATCAGAAAACCAAGACAGAGGTTAAATTGTTTTGAGCAAAAGAAATTAATACATTAAAGGTTATATTTCCAACTGTGAGGCTGTAGAGCCAGGCTCTTACGCAGTGTCAGAATTACATGAGGCAGAAGAAATGGCTCCAAAATGATTGTAGAATCATTAACAAAAGCCAAGGCAGAGTAAGACATTTCCCAGCAGGAGGGTGTGAAGAAGAATAAAGACATGGAGAGAGCTCATTAAGAATGAATTGCAGACCATAAACATTTGAAACCACTAAGTGTGGCGTTCTATCTGTTATCTAATGACTCAGAGATTATAGAACTAGCAATGACTTTCAGGAAAGAGTTGACTTTGCAGGAGGTTCTGATTCCCATTGCAAAAAAAAAAAAAAAAAAAGTATTTTTTGTTCCTTGAAAATCAAATTAGTTGCCAGTGGTTTATAAAACAGGCTCTAAACATTTTTATCTGGGGATTGAGGCACGGTACAAGTCAGGGCCAGTGTACTTGATGGATAAATTATGAAACTATGTTTCATATTATAGACTGACATGTGGTGAGAAGGTTCTGTTAGATGTACCACAGTTGAAGGAAGCATTATTTATAAGGATAAGGAATAGGACATTCTCACGTTCCATTTGGCGTCTGTGGAATGCATTGTCAAATGTTGTTACTGGTAGGCAGCAATTATCTGGCTTTGCATCACCTTTCAAAAACATGGGTCTTCCAAAAGGCATTTGAGGCCTAGTAAATTTTAGTGTATGTGCAGTGGGAAATAAACTTGACTTTGATTACTGGGATTCTACAGAGGTTGGTTTAATTTGTTATATTTATTTTCAATTTTCTCTATCGTTCTCCCAGGGGAGCTCAGAATGGTTTACATGAATTTGTTCAGGTACTCAAGCATAATTCCCTGTCTATCCCGGTGGACTCACAATCTTGCTCTCATACCACAAAGTGTATTCAAACTGCCAGAAAGCCAGTTTCTGGCAGTTTGAATACACTTTGTGGTGTGAGAGCTTTTCAGTTTTGAAATGTTGTCGTATCACTAACTTTAACATAACTGAAGTTTAAAAGACTACAGCCAGTTTTCCAGCAATCATGAGTGGGTCTCCTGACGAAGGACATGAAACGGGGCCGCGTCGGGACCCCAAACCCCTCATTGAGCTAAGTTATGATTCTATTAATCATGCATAAGTGATGTTCTGACAAGTATAAAACAAGTATAAGAAGAAAGGAGAAAATCCTATACTTTATATCATTTCAAGGACTGTAACAATCTTTATTAACCAACATCCTGGCTTGAAGTGTGATCTCTACAGAAACAGTTGCAATGGCTGGGAGGTAAACTCTGTTCCCATTCTAGGGGGGTGCGTTCCCCCCTTGTTGAGTTTCACATTTCCGAGCAACTTAAAACATATTGATTACACTTCATAGACAGGTTTGTGTTGAATGCGAAGTCAGTTCATATTTTGAATCCATCTTTGGCATTAACTTAATATTCAATTTTTTCTGCTTTCTTTTCAAAATCTACGTTTCCATGTCTTACCTTCCCATCTCTCTCTTCTTCCGTCCCTATTTCCATGGTCTGACATCTCTTTTTTTCCTTTCTTTCCCTCCCTCCTTCCTTCCTTCCTTTCCCCTGGTGTGGCATCTGTCTCCTTCCCTCCTCCAACTTTTTATTTCTTTCACCCTGCCCCCTTCTTTCTCTCTCTCTCCATGCCCCCTTTCTTTCTATATGTTTGTCTTTCTCTCTCTCTCTGTGCCCCCTTTCTTTCTTTTTTCTTTCTCCATGCCCACCCTTTCTTTCTGTCTTTCTCTCTCCATGCCACTTTCTATCTGTGTCCCATCTCCCTTCTTTCTTTCTGTCTCCCTGTCCCTTCCTTTCTTTCTTTCTTTCTCCCTGCCCTCCCCCAAGCCACCACCATTGGGGAACAGGCCGCCAATACCGCAATAAGTGAACAAGCCGGCGCTGAGGTCTTAGCTCTCCCTGCTTATCTTCCCCAGCATGGGGCCGACCAATTCTCACCACCCGACGTCAATTCTGCCATCCGAGAAGAAGTTCTGGGCCAGCCAGGCAGCGATTGGCTGGCCCGGAACTTCCTCTCCGATATTAGAATTGACGTCAGGGGGCGAGAATTGGTCAGCTCCGAGCTGGGGAAGATAAGCAGGGAGAGCTAAGACCTCGGCGCAGGCCTGTTCCCCGATTGCGGTGGCTTGGGGAAGGGCAGTGAGAAGGGAAGGGAAGCAGATTGGGGACCCCTGCTTTAGGCGAGCCACGAGCCATTTGTGACATTCCCTCCAGAGAGACACAAGTCCAATTACAGCAGTCGCGGTCTGTACGCAATTGTCCTCTCCACAATCGGAAAACTTGTGAAGTGGAGAGGACAGACTGTGGGCCGTAAAATAGTCCCTGGAGGGCCGCATGCGGCCTCTGGGCCATGAGTTTGAGACCACTGGCTTAGAGGAAACAGTGCCCCCCTCCTTCCCTTTATTTACACACTAAGGTGTCCTTTTACTAAGGTGTGCTAACAGATATAGTGTACACCAGGGCTGCCCAATTACGGTCCTCGAGATCTACTGGCAGACCAGGTTTTCAGGATTTCCACAATGAATATGCATGAGAGAGATTTGCATACCAAGAAGGCAATGCAAGCAAATCTCTCTCATGCATGTTCATTGTGAATATTCTGAAAGCCTGGCCTGCCAATAGATCTCGAGGACCGGAATTAGGCAGCCATAATCTAGGCTATAGAATTGGCCTTTCTGTATTGCCAGCTAGTTATGGAGAAGCCTGGAAATCCTTGTTCCATGGCTTGGAAGTCCCATGCCATTCCACCAAACCCCATTCCATCCCCTCTTTTCTTACCAATTTGCTTTCAGTGCCAGATGGAATAACAGCACTCTAAAGCAAGAAAATAAAGAGATGATCACCAGGATAGCAAGACGGGAGCCACTACTCTGCAAACCTGGAAATTCAATGCCAGTGCCTGGAGATGGCCTGACATTCAATTCCCAGGTTATCATTGATGGTGGCCAGCAAAATGCTGATCGCTGCCAGCTAAATATCAACCCCGTACATTTTCACAAATAATGATTGCATTTATCATTATATTTTCAGGGCAATTTGAAAAAGAGATTTTCTGTGGGTAGCAAGTATATACCCACAGAGGAAGATCCCTTGAAGATCGCCTTTCTATATAGCACAGGTTATTTTCTCTACTGCAAAAAAAGAAAAAAACCCAACCCCTAGTGCTAGGGGTTTGACCAACAAAAGTGAGCATCATAATTCCATTTTGAAATCCATGTGTCTGTTTTTTACATGTTTACTCTCATGCTTTGCCCTGCAAATTATACAGGGGAAGAGATCCCCCACCACACAGGCTCTCTGTCTCATTTTCATAACAGATTTTTGTTTCACAGGTCTCTGTCCTGTTTACCCTTTCTTGAGTAGACTGCTGAAGTGAGTACTGTACTTCTGTTTATCACATTCCTTTTCTCATCAGATTGACCTTTCGATGCAAAGGAAATACAGTTTTCATACTGCTATATCGGAATTCATCATTCACAGGTAATTTGTCTATGAATTTCATTCTATTTTGCTCCTATTGGCATTGGTTACTCAGTTTTTGGATATTTTTAAGGTTATCCTTTGCTCTTGGGGAAGAGGTGCAAGGCAACAAAATATGCAAAAAATGTGTTGCAAAAACGATGGGCCTTTGGAATCAGTGAATAAAGAAGCAGCAAGAGGGCACAATGCAAACACTGCTGAAATGCTAAAGAGATGGCAGCCTTAGTAACTACTGCCAAATAAAGGGTGAGGACTAAAAGCTGACAAATAGCCACAGAGAGAAGAAACAAGCTGAATGTGCCAGTGAATAGCTCCTCTGAGATGCATTGGTTTCAGATCTCTGATTGTCAACATTAGCATGAGTTTTTGATTTCAGATGTCAAAGAAAGGTCAACAATAAAGACAGAAATTACATACTAGATTCATTGCATTTGAAGGTTTCAACAAAGGAGAAGAGAACCAGGAAAAGGTTCCAATTATGCCAACAAACAATGGCCAGCATCTTCAAAACAAATGTTCAGGTCAACAGAGTGGGTGTACCTGTACCTCATAGTAAACCTTTGAAGTACTGTAGGAGCTAACTCCAGATTTCTTAACATCTCTTTGAAGTTAGGGTTTTTAAAATCTTATCCATATTGTGCCACCAGCGGTCACTCAGGCTTCTGGACTGCTGGACGGGCACATAAATGCTTCTTCTGCCCTGACACCAAATGTTCAACTCAGCCAAAAGAGAAAGAATAAAATAGGCAGACTGGTCTTTAATCAGTCTTTGATACATTCCTTTTATTCTGGACAGAACCCCCCCCCCCATAAAAGAATATGATAGAGATTGCACATCAAGTTACCAGTCTGTAATAGAAGTCCATACAGCTTGTGAGCCAAAACAAATAGAAAAACAAAACGGTTATCCAGTAATTTCTCTGGTTCCAAAACTAGCACAGCTCATTTGCTAAGCCAGAAAAATAGCTCTCTTCAGCGCCCTAGAGTTCATACTTTCTGACCTGTTCCTTGGTTCCACAAAACTTCCATTGCTACTCCTTCTTCCTCCCCTATCTGGGCATTTGCTTCCCAATCCATATAAGCCTCCATGGGAAGAATTTCAGCAAGTGAAGACTCTACCTTTTTATCAGGAGCTTCCCCATCTCTCTCCCAAGTCTTCCCCCTGGAAAGTTCTGTGCCTCCTTTTATGTTCCCACCCCTGGTTATTCTATGGCACTGACTAATAAGGCTTCTCTTTTCTCAGTGACTTATCAGTCTTCTTTCTTGGGCTGCAGTTAACTTCTGTGGAGCCAGGTGTTGCCTTTTTCTCCCTCCCCTGGGAAACTGACACCCAAGGTTTAGTTTGGCAGCCAACCTCTTTCCTGCTTGTTTGTGAACTTTTTATTACCACCCCCTTCTGGGTTTGGGATGCCCTGGCATGGACTTCTCAGGAAAAACTGGGTTTTATATTCTCTCTATTATCCAACCCTCCATATTTTATACTCTATTTATATTTGTTACACCATACAATCCACATTCCCCATACATTCACATTCATTACAATCACAATTTCAGAACTCCCATTTATATCAGGTTTTTCACTCTATGCAAACACCAACCCTCCCCTCCCAACACCCAACTTCAAAATACCCCAGCTATCTCCCTGCTGCTTCTCCACGGCTAAACCAGCCATATCGACATAGCAACCCAAATAGCACTACCCCCACTCAAACTATTAAAATATATAACTACATTGTACCTAAGTACCACATTACATTACATAATTTATATAATGTCAGATTGGTCTCTAGATAACTCCTTCTTAACACTTAATAAATTCTATGAGATCCTCAGGCTTCTCAAAATGGTGCGTGCTGTTGTTATACATAATTTTCATAATGGAAGGGAAGAACCTGTACTCTGTACTCTGCCCACAACCTGTACTCTGCCCCCAAAACTTTTAATTGAGGTCACAAGTATAAAAATTGTTTGCAGTGCTTTGCAGTATGTTTATCAAAGTCCAGCAAAATATGCATTTTTAGACCATTCCAGCAAAGATCTTTGATTTGATGTTCCTTTACTATAATATCCATGACTTGTGCATGATGCAGTAATCTGAAAGTAAATGGAATCCTATGCGCTCTCTCTACTTCTAACGGAAGTTTGAACTGAAGCTGTAACACTCGAGGGATTAACTCTTCAATAAACTGAGAAGGGTTATTTCCTTCAACTCCCTCCAGAATTCCTAGTATTCTCAGATTATTTTGGCAGCAGCGATTTCCCATATCTTCTAGCTCTTTTTGAAGCAATTCAAACCTTAATCCATGAAAGTTCCATTCTGTAGTGGAATCCTCTAAAACAGACAGACACTGCTTCATTTCTTCTATCTTTGTGTTACCACTAGACATTTGAGTAGAGGTATTTATTACTTCTTGTTGTAAAGCCATGATTGATGTAGAGTTCTCCTGAATCATGCCTTTAATAGCCGCCAATTCACCGGTTCAATTACTTCCTGAAGTTCCCTTGGTGACGCATTCAAAGGTGTCATAAGATCTTGCTTTGGTCTCTTACCACTGTCTTGTGACCAAAACCCATTTTCTAATTTATTCTGTTTTGAAGCTGTCATTATCACACACAATATACACTGATTTCAGGCTTCTTCTGTTCATTTATTCAGTACAATGTTGGTTTAGAATTCTTGAGCAGTGCAGTTAGGCTGCCATCTTCGTATGTCGCAGGCTGCTTTCTCTCCCCCCACCCCCCCACCGATATAACAATAGTAAAATGACCAAATGTAAACATAAGTACAATGAATGAGGAAAACTTAAGAATCAACAAACTGAAAGTTAATAGGAATACTATAAAACAGTTTGAAATATATACTCATTCAAAAGCACTGAAATTCAATTAGCAAATATTCAAGGGGCCGCTGAAAAGTTCTCAGCCCAACCATAAAGAGAATGATGTGGAGCCAGCCTTGGCTCCCTTCTGACATCATTTCCTGGTCCCACAACCAGGAAGTGACATCAGAAGGGAGCTGAGGCTGGCGTGAGCAGCAGGTGGAAGATGCTTCTTGCACCAGCAAACATTTAAAGAGGTATGTGGGGTGAAGAGGTGCCAGCGTTGGCATGCCTGGTAAAAACGGCACCCAGAGCGGTCTGCTCCACCCCCCTTTAATATGCCATTGGGTGGAGACCTCCATCACCTTGTTCCTGTTTATTAACCCCATGGGGGCAAAGGTGTATAGTATATTAGGGATAGCTATTTTAGAAAACCTTTTGTTTTGGTTAGAAATGTGTTTAAACCTCTAAGAGGGAGCTATCCTGAATCCAAGGAAATACTTGCTGCAAAGTGCAGGGACTGTGTGAAAAAAACTAAGACAAAAGAAATACATGCTTCACAGGGCAAAAACGGTGTGGAAACACTGAGACCAATACAAGCATCAGCTCATGGGTAAGAACCATTGAGCTCAGCTTTATTTTTATCTTTCTATACAGTATATATATTTTTCTGTTTTGTGAGGGAATTTGAGCCCTTTGGCTGGAATGGAGGGCCAGCTAGGAACTGAGCTCAGAACTGTACTATTAACAAGGCTCATTGCATGCGCTTTGAAGGACAGTTCTATAAAGCCTTACCAGTTGGAAAATAAAGTATTGCCACTGAGTTGTGTTTTCCTGTTAATGGGTCCTTGGGATCCTTGGAGTCCTTGGGGTCCTCAGAGGCCCATAAGAGGCGGGGCTGCAGGGTGTACTTGTGTCTTTAGTCCCACACATGAAGACAGTATATACATGAAAATGCCAGTACAGTAGAGTCCTGCTTATCTGACCTTCACTTTTCTGATGCTCTGAACATCACAGCATTGTCACTGATATGCACAAGGGTTTTCTCTTTCCAGCTTCACTTGTGCTATATAAGATTCTTGGGCACATTAAGTTTTAAACTCTTTTTCTCTGCTTTCTCTTTTTGCAAGTTTATTAATATTTGATATACCACCCATAGTGATATTCTGAGAGATTTATAATAATAACAATAAACTGATAGCTAGAAATAAAGAGAGTGAAGAATGGGGTACTTATTTTATTCATTTAGTTGTTCAATTTTCTATACCGTTCTCCCCAGGGAGCTCAGAACGGTTTACATGAATGTATTCAGGTACTCAAGCATTTTTCCCTGTCTGTCCTGGCAGGCTCACAATCTATCTAATGTAGAAAAAGTAAAAATGTAAGGGTAAAGAGGAACTTCAATTTATAATAGGAAAGTGTAATACAGAAATAAAGGAAAAAAAATAATACCTTTTTTACTGGACTAATTTAGCGGGGCATTTTCAAAAGGACATCGAAGTCTGAGGTTGGATTTTTTGGACAAGACGTCCACAAACCCAGCAGAAAAAAATGTTCATTTTCATGATTGCCAACCATCTATTTTTTTATTTTTGAAAATGATCTCTGTATAAGTTTTGATCTTTAGGACGTCTGTCTTTTTTGGCCATTTTCGAAAATAAAATTCTCCACATGAAACACGCACAAAAGCAAGTTTTGTAGACGTACCCAACCACCTTGTCTGATTGTGGCAGAGGAATCCCCATCAGCTGAGCCAGTTTCGTGGATTCCTGCTGGCTCAGCTGATGGGGTTCCCCCTGCCAGAATCAGCAGAGCCGCGGAGCCCTACACCCCTCCCCTCAATATCCCTCTGACATCCTCGAACCCCAGCCCCCGCATCCCCATAATATACACCAATATTTGTTGATCCCCAACATCCCTAGACCCCCCCTCAACATCCCTGGACCCCCCACACACATCCCCCAACATTTCTGGACCACTCTCTCACATCACCGGACCCCTGGACCTTCCAAAAACAAATCCACAGGAGGGAAGCCCACTCCCTCCTGTCTACAGGGCCACATGCTGAGATTGTCTTAACATTTATTTTTAGTATTCTCACTATAAAATCATTGGTGCCGTGGTCAGTTTTTCCAAAGTGGTGTCTGACAGAGGTGACATGCTGGTTGACATTTTAATTTTTAATATAATATCTGTGTAAGTTGACCCTAGTCTTTAGCATCTAGCCTTTACGTTTTTGTTTTATTTCTACATATTACCTTGAAGAATGGACTAACATGGCCACCACACCACTCCACTAATAGGAAAGTGGAAAGGGTAGGGAATTAGAGGAATGGTCTGCGTTGCATCCAGCTCACCACTTGGTTGACCTTGAGACATAGAAAAAAAAATAACAGAATGGAGAAAGAAAAGTATATATAGTTAAGCTCTGGACTTGTTGCCAGAGGATGCACAAATAATGATTAATGTAGCTGGGTTTAAAAAAACATTTGGACAAGTTCCTGAAGGAAAAATTCACTGCTTACCCTGGGATCAGTAGCGTGGAATATTGCTACTATTTGGGTTTCTGCAAGGTACTTGTGACCTGGATTATATAAGAACATAAGAGCTGCCATACTGGGACAGACTGCAGGTCCATCAAGCCCAGTATCTTGTTTTCAACAATGGTCAACCCAGGTTACAAGTACTTGGCATGGTCCCAAAGAGTAAAACATATTTTATACCACTTATCCTAGGAATAATCAGTGGATTTCCCAACATCCATCTTAATAATGACTTATGGACTTCTCTTTTAGGAAGTTATCTACACCTTTTTTTTTAACCCTACTGTGCTAACTGCTTTTACCACATTCTCTAGCAACAAATTACAGAGTTTAATTAAACTATGCTAGAAGGACCATCGGTCTGACCCATAAGTCATATATTCTTATGTAACCTTGGGAAGAGCCTGGACCAGACAGAAAAGTGTGTGTGTGTGTGGGGGGGGGGGAGGATGTATAGGACAACTATTGACAACCATACACATTGACCACTAATCGAAATATACTAGACAGGTAGATATGAATGTCCTCAGCATTGAAAGAACTACCAAGGTTATGCCATAAGGATGACAAGAGAAACTACTTGCCAGCTAAGACCCAGGATCTAGAAAAGAACTTATGGGATAGCTAAGCTTTTACCCTTCCTTAAATTTATGGGATGAGCTTTCTATACCGACATAAAAAACAGGGAATTCTGCAATGAAAGGGAAAGAAGACAGGATTATTTAAAGCCTTTAGCAAAGCACACTCCAATTTTTAGGTTCTGTAATGAAACTGCGCGGGACATTAATGCGCCGACAATCCCGCGCAGGACTTCTGCATGCCGGCTAAAAACTGTTTCTGTTCCTGTTGTGAGTGGGGGTCAGAGAAACGCCTCCCAGTAAACTGAGAAGTGTTTGCACTCACATTGGGGAGGGCAGTGGGGTGGAGGGTGGAAGGGTGGGGGACTGACCCCTGACCTCCCCATTATACTGTAAACTGCCATTTTCCTTCGGTTTTTGGATAATCAGCTGTTTTCAGTGTAGTGGGGGGTTCCTACACCCACACCCCAACATGAGCGCGGACACTTGTCAGTTTAGTAGGGGGTTCCCCCTACCCCCCTCTGAGCGCTAACAGTAACAGTTTTTAGGTGGCACACAGAAGTTCTGTGCGCGATTGTCTGCTTGTGATTGTTGGCGCGGCAATGTCCCGCATGGTTTTGACACGTCACCAATTTTTCTTTGGCTGAGATCTGAATTTGGACAGCCCCAAAAAGTATGCAGATCTAGCATGGTAAAAGACAACGATGCCCTATGGAGCACCCTCCCAGGTCGCAACCCCAAATGTAGGTTTTGTGATCCTATTTGGGGTCATGACCTACGGTCTGAAAAACTCTGCTTTAAGGTAAAGTTTAATGGAGGAAGAATGACCAAAAGCCTAGGGAACAATAGGAGATAACTAAAGAGTTCAAGTAAAGAGGTACCCCAAGTAGAAAGCCCAGTTAGTTAAGATCAGTATTTTATTGTAGAGGTAACTAGGAGCCAGAGTAGCTTAATACCACTTCCACCATTAGCCATGCCCAGAGTGATGTTAGGTGCCGGAAAGCACCTACATAGGTGTGATTCTGATGCCTTTTATTTAGGCGCTTGAACATCAGGGGTTTTTGCCGTTTCTAACAGCATTTGTTAATTAACATAGGCATCAGTAGTGCAGCTTTCGGAGCCTAAGGGCTCCTTTTACGAAGGTGCGCTAGCATTTTTATCGCATGCACTGGATTAGCGCGCGGTAGCCTAAAATCTACCACCTGCTCAAAAGGAGGCGGTAGCGGCTAGCGAGCGCGGCAATTTAGCGCGCGCTATTCCACACGTTAAGGCCCTACCCTAAGTTTCGGTACCGGTTATAAAATTTCCCCATAGATGTATAAATTAGCCTTTGAAATACAGGAAAATGAATGGCAAGCCTACATCTATAAGCATAACTTTAAACACCTAAATGAAGATAAATTTTCAGCTGAACTTAGTTTCCTCAATTTGGCTGAAAATAGGGCACACGTTTAGGAATACATTTAGGAGATCAGCGTTTTGGGGTTTTTTGTTTTGTTTTGTTCAATATTTTTAGGAGATCAGCATTTTTTATATTATTATCTGGCCTTCTCTGCCCAATATTCAGTGCTATTTAGCCGGCTGGGAATGGCTCCTGGTCAATTAAATAGTGCTAAGCCAGTTAACTGCCAATATTCTGCAGGAGATAGCTGACCAGCTATGTCTAGTGGCCTGATAGACCCGCTTAAATAGCAGGTCAATCTTTTTCCGTTATGATTTAGCCGATCAGTCAATGAATATCTGCTTGGCCAACTATGTCTACCATGGCTGAACTTAGACCAGAAATTCAATGCAAATGGCCTGATATGGCCCCGATATTGAATTTCTGGGATTGCCTTGGTCTATCAGCCCCTATATGTTTCAGACTATAAAGAGAAACTCCTGCTAGAAGAGTGTTATAATAATCATGTTAGTTTAACTATGAGCCCCTTTTACTAAAGGGCATTAAGCCCTAATGTGTTTAGCATGTGAAAAAAAAACTTATCACAAAATGCATTACCGTATTTCCCTGCATATAGGCCGCCCCTCTACAAAGGCCGCACCCATGTATAGGCCGCAGAAAAGGGCGGACCATGTTTAAAAAAACGGAAGATAAGCCGCCCCACTGTATATTAAACACACAAGAGTCAGTCCCTGCTCGAAAGAGCTTATAATCTAATTATGACAGCCATACAGGACAAAAACAATATATCTATAGACACTATTGAGGTAGGAAGTTACAAAGGAAATGATGAGGCAAATAGGGTAGGAGACTTATTGAGGGAATGGCACAGATTTACAAGTTAGCTGGGTTAGGACTTAAATTCAGCTTCAAAAAAGTGGGCTTTCAGTTTGATTTTGAATACCACCAGAGACAGATCTCAGGATCATGTGTAAATTTGGACAAATATGTGGAATCTAAGTGTAAGTGACTTTTTGGCATGTATTTTTAAAAAATAGTGTCTACAACTTAGAAATGTAACTTCCAATTCTTACTAACTCTGATGCTCATAAATGCAAGTATCCTATAACACATGTACTCAAAACCTAATATTAGGGAGACTCTGTAAAGCACATGCAGTTTATGATATGGAGAGGGGAAGAATATAGCTTTCATAGAGTCCTTCCCCACAGAGAAACACCTGCCATCCAAAGGAATAATCTTTGTGAAAATTACATTCATTATGCTCGTACAGTAACAGTTAAGTAACCCCTTTGAGATCATAGGCGAGGGTTAAAGGGTCGCTGTCCAAAAGTTGTTTCAGAAGATTTACTGAAAGACCACTGAATTCTGGATGCAGCAAAATCCATATATTACTGCACAGCAAAATGCAGATTACATAAAATTAATACAGATGCTTTAGGAAAGAAAAACAATTTGTCATTAGCACCACACAGCTTAGAAAGTCTTTATCTGGTATTAAACTTTTCAATGATTCATTGTGTAAGTAAAATAAAATTATAATAAAAAATGATTATACCATTAAATATTCTCCATCTAACAACCGAACTTCATTTTGTTTTGCCAAATATAAAATTAAATATTGATAAGAATAGCAGCATATTGTTCTTAATATTTCATTGTTTACTACAAACCTAAGCAATAAGATCATTATGCAAAATGTGTAGGAAATGCCAAATAGTTCTAAATTTGGATTGAGGAGGATTTCTATTGCTAACTTTCACATTATTTTTAAAGAAATCTTTTGTAACCACTTCCATCCTACACTAAGAAGGCCCAAACTCTTACCAGAACTGAGTCTCTAGTTTCTCTCCTTTCATTCCTGGTGAGGGTGCTTCCATTGATTGAAAGATTTCTCCTTTAGGACTTTATATATTGAAAAAAATCCTTATATTCAAACATATATTTTTAAGGAAGGTATCTCTCAAAAAATCGAATTTAAACATGGCATTCAAAATTAAACAAAATGTTCCTTTCCCTGACTCTAACTATAACCTTAACTGTAACCTTAACCCTCAAAGTACTTCCTGGGGACTTCCTCTTTTCCCTCTTGAATCTTAGGCCTCTCCCTAAAGTAGCTGGCAAGGTTCATCCTTTTCCATTCTATTATTCTTAACATAAGAATAGCCTTACTGGGTTAGACCAATGGTCTATCAAGCCCAGTAGCCCGTTCTCACGGTGGCCAATCCAGGTCACTACCTGGCCAAAACCCAAGGAGTAGCATTATTTCATCCTACCAATCCATAAGAATATAATGGTCCATCAAGCCCAGTAGCCCATTCTCACGGTGGCCAATCCAAGTCACTAGTACCTGACCAAAACCCAAGGTGTAGCAATATTCCTTGCTACTGATCCAGGGCAAGCAGTGACTTCCCCCGTGTCTTTCTCAATAACAGACTATGGACTTTTCCTCCAGAAACTTGTCCAAACCTTTCTTAAAACCAGCTACACTATCCGCTCTTACCACATCCTCTGGCAACGTGTTCCAGAGCTTAACTATTCTTTGAGTGAAAAAAATTTTCCTCCAATTGGTTTTAAAAGTATTTCCCTATAACTTCATTGAGTGTCCCCTAGTCTTTGTAATTTTTGACAGAGTGAAAAATCGATCCACTTGTACCCATTCTATTCCACTCAGGATTTTGTAGACTTCAATCAATTTTGTAGACTTCAATTTTGTAGATCTCCATCTCTTTTCCAGGCTGAAGAGCCATAACCGTTGTAGTCTTTCCTCAATCAAGAGGAGTTCTATCCCCTTTACCATCTTGGTCGCTCTTCTTTGAACCTTTTCCAGCGCCACTATATCTTTCTATAGACCAAAATTGAACACATTACTCCAGAGCGATACAGGGGCATTATAACATTCTTAATCTTGTTAACCATCCCTTTTTAAATAATTCCTAGCATCCTATTTGCTTTTTTGGCCGCCGCCACACATTGGGCAGAAGATTTCATTGTATTGTCCACAATGACACCTAGATCCTTTTCTTGGGCGCTAATCCCCAAGGTGGACCCTAGCATCTGGTAACTGTGATTCAGGTTATTCTTCCCAACGTGCATCACTTTGCATTTGTCCACATTAAATTTCATCTGCCATTTGGACGCCCAGTCTTCCAGTTTCCTAAGGTCCAGGGCAAACAGTGGCTTCCCCCATGTCTTTCTCGATAACAGACTATGGACTTTTCCTCCAGGAAATTGTCCAAACCTTTCTTAAAACCTTTTTGATATCTGGGCTTCGCTGTTTGGTCTTCACTCTTAACTCCATTCTTGTTTTCCTTTGTGTACTATGTGGCACTGCCTCTGTTATCTCCATTAGGGAAGCATGAGTGTGCAGTTATTTTCTCTTCTCCTGATATACAGCTGATTACTCACTCCTCCACATAGATTACTTCCCTGTTGGCACTGAGTTCCTCAGGCTGAATGACTTGGATGAAAAACAAGGCTATCAAAAGGTTACTGGGCAATTTCTAATCACAAGAGCAAAACTACTCATTTCGAAAAATGCTACTGAGCTCCTTAAAGGACAAAAATGTAGAGGAACTGAAGCTTTCATCCTTTTCTTAGGCAAACTCTTTTCTCTCGCTAGGAAGGAGTGGGCATAACAAAATTCCTTCCAACACAAAAATTCCAAAGGGAGAACTAACCACTGCTAGCAGCCACTTTTCAACAGAATACCAAGTCATCCAGCCTGAGGCTCTGAAACAGGAAAATATAATTTTAAAAATTCATTCCCTTTTTAAAACTCCAGCTCAAAACTCCCATCAATACTATACCTCATTAACTAATGTGAAAACTGGAATGAATCACTGCAGCAGCCTCCAGTGGGGATGTTATGAACAGATGGTACATTTCTCTGGCATCCAATGCCTAAAATGACCCTTCTACGGGGAGATACTCCTTAGTAAGGATCCCAATAGAGCTTTACATTCTTTCCCTAGTAAATTAAATATGGAAAGCGGTCGCAAATCTACATACATTAAATGATCATTTAAAATTGAAACAACATATACAGACCTAATTTAGACAAAAGGTACAAACTGGTATTGAGACATCAAAGTCAGGATGTGTCCAGTTCTAGTAGTATTTCAGAAAAGGATCTGCTGACATGGGTAAGTTGATATTTCAGAACCTACCCAGCAAAGCAATGCTGACTGGAGCCATCTCCCGGTTTTTAGCAACACTATCCCCCTCTTTTACTAAGGCGCACGAAATGCTTTAGTGCGCGCTAACTGATTTAGTACGCGCTAATCGATTTAGCGCACACTAACCGATTTAGCACACATAATTAACATTGAGTCGGATGACAGGGAAGGCTGCGGGAGACCCTTGATAAAGCACGGGAGTGCGAAACATGTCGGGTCGTCTCTCCCGAGTCACGTCAGCTTTAAAGATAAGTGGCTTTAGGCATTAGATTACGCTACTATAGTTCTTAAAAAATATAAAAGTTTATTAAAAATACTAAGATAATGAAAGCACAAAAACTCTATGTATAGGCCGGTGATGAAGACCACGTAATTCTTCCCGTTATTAAGTTATATATAGCGGTGGAGTGGTGGGGCTGAGGCATTTAGGTATTTACTACCTTTTCAATATTTGGGATTTGGTGTTGAACATTGAGGAGTGTTGATAATATTCTGAATTAAAAACAGTTTAAAAATTTTACATCATCATTTATAAGCTATTACACACCCAATCCATGGCAGTTAGGCGCACAAATGCAGGTATGCTATAACACCACGTCTAAATTATGGGAATACCACTTTTTGGAATTATGTTAGGTGCCATCGACAGTCCTAACAATGAATTACAGACCTAAAAAGAAACTGTTTTTGTGCTAGTCCGGTAAGGTCATCCAGAATCATCTTCATGGTTGTTTTCAATGTGTCCAACAATTGACTGCAGGTCGCCCTCTTTGCCTGGTTCCTTCAATCTTCCCAGATATGATGTCCTTCTCCAATGATCTTTCTCTTCTGACAGTGTGACCAATATAAGACTTCATCATTTGGGCTTTGCTTGACATAGCCGGTTTGATCTCTTCCAGAATCGATTTGTTAGTTCTTCTTGCAGTCCATGGCATATACCAAGCTCACGGGGATGGGATGGGGACAGGGACAATAGGAGGTGCATTTGTTTGAATGACATATGAATGGCAATAATATTTCCCATGTTGTTTCATGATATAAAAAATTCTGAAATGTAGTTTCTTTCCTGTATCATTAATAGTATGCACTTGTGTTCATATAGTGCACACTATTGCTCAGTATTGCACCTCATTACTCAACAGCATGCACTATTTCTCAGGAATGCAAACTGTTGCTCAATAGGTGCCCTGTGGTATAATGCTACACACTACAGAGCAATAAAATGTACTATTTCAGCAAGTGTGTATTATTAATGACATTGCCCACAAAATGAATTTTAAAAAAGGTAAAAGCTCCTGAATGAAATGGAAAATCCTATGAATTACTTGAGAATCTAAACAAAATGAAAACTGTACACTTCCAGAACTTGAGCATCTATATTGCCCCCTCCCCCCATCAGAATTAAACTGAGATAAAAGACTACTTTGTCTTAGGGTAGATTCATCAAAGGATGCTAAGTGCATTAGCATGTTCAAATGCGTTAGCGCACTCTAACCACCAAAGATACCCATTTCTATGGGTGTCTTTGGGCTAGATTCGCAAAGGGCACGGATCGGATCCAATCCTTGAGGGATCCAATCTGATCTGTGTCTGGGGGGATGATTCACAAATTGCCCTCATGCAAATGAGGGCGATCGGAATCACACCCCCATCCGACTGATCAAGACAAGCGACCTTTTCTTTTTTTAAACTTTACTTTTGGTTCTTTTTTACTTCGCGAGCCCATAGTTTTAACCCTCTTTAAACCCGCGGGTTAAAACCACGGGCTCGTAGTGCGGGGAAGAGCAGGAGAGATTTGGGGCAGGCAGGCAGAAGAACGGAGATTCGGGGCAGGCAGGAGAAGAACAAGAGATTTAGGGCAGGCAGGAGAGTGCAAGAGATCAGGGCTGAGAGCAGAGAAGCAGACTAGAGCAGAGAGCAGAGTGGCAGAAGGCAGGGCAGTCGGAAAGGACCTCAGCGACTGGTCCTCAGCAGTCGCTTGTTTGTGATCGGCCAGCCCATTCGGTGTTGCAGGGTTTTGGTTAATGAATCACATCCCTGCCTACTTTGCATGCTGTTCCCCTCATTTGCATGCGCTGATTAGAGGATGGTCGGCAGAGAAGTAAGTGAATCAGGCCGGAGTAAAATCGGGTTGCAAAGGGGTTAGAGCATGCTAACAGGTTTGCACAAGCTAACACACGTAGCGCCCTTTGATGAATTCCCCCTTCAGGTATTGAATGCGGATATCATAAATATCATACCATTATCCACACTAACTAATCCACCAATTATAGAATGGGCATTTTGGTATTATGTTTTTTTGTAAGCCTCAGTTGAAAGGGGCCAGACACATTGCAATACATATACTGCTGCCTATTTGTAGGCTGGATTGTAACTTCATGGGTTCTGGGTGTTAGTGCTGGCTTGCTGAGGCAACCTTGCTACATATTCCACATACAGTTCAAACTCCTCTTTCTGATCTACAAGTGTATCCACTCTGTGGCTCTTCAATATCTCTCCCTACATCCCTCCCTGGGAACTCCATTCTTCAGGTAAGTCTTGTCTGTACCCTTCTCCTCTACTGCACACGCCTGACTCCACCCCTTCTGGATTGCTGCACCGTATGCCTAGAACAACCTGCCTGAATCAGCATGCTAGTCTCCTTCTCTGGCAGTATTCAAATCCAGGCTCAAAGCCCACTTTTTTGAAGCTGTGTTTAGGTTCTAATGCTTCCAAATTGTAATACACCATATCTGTTTCTCATTCCCTCTCTAGCCCCTACCCTCCCTACCTCTTCATCCCTTTGTATGTCCCTTAATGAGCACCATGCACTGAGCCACCCTGTGTCATGTATGTCTGTAATAATTTAGATTGTAAGCTCTTTTCAGAAGGGTCCTTCTCTTGCGTGTTTAATATACAGCACTGCGTGCATCTGGTAGCACTATGGAAATAACAAATTTTAGTAGTAGTAGTGATTTTGCAGGATTTGTTACTTTACAGCACACATGTCAAACACAAGGCCCGGGGGCCAAATCCGGTCTGCCTGGCCGTTTTATGTGGCCCTCGGTGACTGTGTCGCATAAGTGCCTGACTGTGCAGCCCCGGTCCCAGTGGTGCTCCAAGCTCCTCACCATGCTGCCTCAGTACCCATTTGTAGGCAGAAGGACCCAGTCCCAGTTTAAAAGCTAGATTGGAACAGGGTGCTCCACAGAGGTGCCTGACTACGCCACAGGTGTCTCAGGGCGAGGAAGGATCTATACTTCTACTAAGACTAAGTATTTTAATAGAAAATTTGGCCCTTCTAATAGTAAATTCAGCGCTCGACTTAGCCTGTGTTTTAGATTTCAGCCCCTTACGTGATTGAGTTTGACACCCCTGCTTTACAGAGTGCCTGGTAGGAAAAGAGTTTGTTTCATGTTGAGAGCACACTAAACTAAGGGCCTCTGCTATTAAACTGCGCTAGCAGTTTCTAGCGTGGGGAGACGCACTGAATGGCCCGCACTGCTCCCAAAGCTCATTGAGTTCCTATGTGCGTCGGGAGCAGAGCGGACCATTCAGCACGGCTCTCTGTGCTAAAAACTGCCATTGCTGTTTAATAGAAGGGGTAAACCTTAGGCTTATATATCGCCTCTTCTCTATAAAAATAGAGCTCGGCACCGTTTACAGAAATGAAAAGGAATAAATACAATAGGAATTAGGGATTATATAGAAGGAAGCAAAGTTTACAATTTTGAAAAAAGCCAAGTTTTCAAATGTTTTCAGAATAATTGGAGAGAGCCCAGATCACGCAGCTGGACAGGAAAATTATTCCAAAGCTCAGTAATTTTGAAAAGAAGAGACTTCCCTAGTTTGCCAGTATAGATAACGCCTTTCAGCATAGGAAAAGATAATATGAGTTTTTGAGTAGATCTGGTAATCTCAGATCTTGCAGAATTCTAAGATAGAGGAAGTAAGGAAGGAAAGATGCCATGCACGATTTTAAATGTAAAGCAGGCACATTTGAAATAGACTGTAGAAATAATTGGTAGCCAATGAAGTTTTAGCAAAAACAAAAAAGCATGATTGAATTTACTTTTTGCCAAGATCAACCTAACCGTAGTATTCTGGATCAGCTGAAGTCTTTGAAGACTTTTCATAGTCAGGCTTAAAAAGACCGCGTTGCAATAATCCAACCTCAAAAGAATGATTGATTGTACAAGAACAGCAAAATGTTGTTGATGGAAGCAGGATCTCACTTTCCTCAACATATGGAGACTAAAAAAATATTTTTTCACCAGAGAATTAAGATGGTCATTGAAAGAAAACATTGAATCTATAATGACACCCAGAACTTTACTTGAAAATTCAATCTGTAGTGAAGATCCTGAAGGCAATAGAATGGCCAAGCCAAAGTAATTTTGTTTTAGACTCATTCAATTTCATTTGTACAGTAAGGGCCCAAGACTGAAGTTTCGTTACACCAGAATTTAAATTAGTTTATTTAGTTAGTTTTGTTAAATTATTATTAGTATTTCTTTATTGAATTTTCACATAATTCACAAGATATCCTTGCTTAAGAAAAACAGAAGAAATAACCCATTGAAGGCATTAAATTAAAGTCCCACCATCAATGAATAGAAAAGAGAAACTAATATCAATAAAAATCAAAAAAGAAGAATAGGCTTAACAGAGATTCCCATTACATAGTACACTTCCCCCTCCGAATCCGCGGTTTCAGCATCCGCGGATTCGGTTATTCGCGATTTTAAAACAAAAAAAACATTTTAATTTTTCAGGCTATTTTAAGCCCTGTAAGCCCCCCCTTAAGCCTTACCTGGTGGTCTAGCGGGTTTTCGGGACAGGAGTGATCTTCCCATGCTCCTGCCCCGTACAGATCGCTCATAGGAAATGGATGCCTTGAGCTCCCGTAGTCTCACCGCTGAAAATTTTCTGTGTTGAGAAGAAACCTCCCAGGTTTCTCCTACCTCCAGAAAGTCTATCGCGGCTACAACCCCTGCTGCCGGGGTCTCCCTCGAAGATAGCATGACGGGAGATACTTCCTGCTCAGCTGCAGTAGATTCCGGGCGCAGCAGTGGAACAGACATCAGGGGGGGGGGAGAGAAAAACCTCCCAGTCCTTAGCCCCAGCCTTTCTTCCAGTCGGGGAACAACCGGACATTCCTTTTATGTTGACACCAGATCCGGCTCCGACGAACTCCAGCATGGAGTGCTGTACGGGATTAGATGTTCGAGCCGCAGGGGGCTCGGCTCAAACAATTCCCTTGCATTTAGAATGTGACATGCTGCCACAGTCAGAAATAAGCCTCAGGAAATAGAGAATCGCTCCCGCAACAAGTAGGATTGAGACGCTGAAGCTAGACTGCTGCCATCTTGGATCCGGGGTTTCTTATTTAGTTAGTTTTATTTATTTTCTATGAGGAGAAATAAGGGCTAGTTGACTATGAATGGGAATGTGCTTTGGTCAAAAATGTTTCCTAAATAAAATAAATACAAAGCAATGATAAGAGTTTAAATAAAGCTTCATATTTAATCTTTACATTTCCCAGGTGTGCTGGAGATAAAGGAACTTTTCATAGAAAGACAGTAGAAAAATGCTTCAAGTAGATAAGATAAAGAGATATCCTTTTCCTAAAAAGGGAAAGCTCAGGTCAGGATTAACCAATAGGCCAAGTAGGCACGTGCCTAGGGCCCGAAACGGTCAGGGGGGCCCGATGAAGGAGGGCATCAACATTGTTTTTTCCAAACGGTGATGGGCCCCTCCAGCATCGATCAGCAACACGCCCCCCCCCCCCCCCCCCCCGATCGACAACACAGGCCCCACCCCGTTGGCAACGCTCCCCTCCCCCATCGACGAAAAGTAAGACAAGCAAGCAATGCGGATAAGAAAGGCAACGGGAACTGTAATTGTGCAAGCAGTGCTGCTTGCCCAAACCTTCCCTCTGACGCAGCTTCCTGTTTCCGCCTGGGCGCATGGTGGGGCAGAGGGCCCAGTGTACTTGTGTGCCTAGGGGCCCTCGACTAATTAATCCTGCCCTGGGAAAGCTGGTACCTCTGCAATGTTGCAGGCTGAAACAGCAAACATCATTTGTATGCTTGATTGTAGAATCCAAGATTTTATGGAACATATTAATTTTCTCTTTAATTTTACACCAGTATTTCTTGCAGGGTACAACTGCAGTAAATTCCTGTCACCATCTGGATTGGGAAGGCCCGTCCTCATTCTTCCATATGACTGCAACACATTTTTTTGTGAGCAACCACTACCAGATGTACTAGTTATTTTTCCTGAGGACTGAAGAAATGTCCTCCATTACAACAATGCATATGCAGTAATCTATGCATAATTGTATTTAAGATGTTACTAAAACCCATTGGCTTATGACTGATGACCTAAAAGCTTTGAGGGCTTTTTTTTTTTACGCTTCCCTATCACATAAACAGTAGATCTTATTCTAGAGTAGTGTCTTCCAAACCGTGTGACAAGGCACAATGGTGTGCCCTGAAGAGATTCCAGAATTTTAATTTATCTTTAAAAATTCCCTTCATAAGCACACACTAGAAAAGATGACATGTACATCATGTAAACAAGAGTCTATCAATGTTATAAGTGTCTGTGTGCGTAAGGATACAATAGCCCAGACAAGCATCATTCTTTGATGAATTGATCCTTGAAAACTAACAGCAGGTATATATTGATGACCAAGCAGACTCCGCGCCTGCCAGGGTCCCTGTGAGTGCTGGGAGGAAAAGGAGTAGGAAACAAAAAAAGTAGTGCCCAGAGCCCGGCCGCAGCCCTATTTGGAGTTCCCTGAGCCAGCTAGTCATTCAGGGCCGGGGGGTTGGGAAAACTTGCCACAAACCTCGGGAACACAGTAAAGCTAGGACCCAGGAGGGCAAAGCTAGAACTGAGATCCCTCAGAGAAACCAGTATCTAGGTTACCACTGGGGGAGCCCAAGAGAGGAGCAGAGCCAGGCTGACTCAGTAAGATCAGGGCGTGTCCCCCACCTAGAAAGGCTAGCAGTCCTTCATAAACTATTAGGCAGGACAGGAAGGAAGCTGAGGTCTCCCTCTCAGGAAAACCTGCCTGGTTCAAGCAGGAGTAATGGCTATACACCCATGTAGGTTGATGATCCTGGAACCTCTCCAGATTTAACAGCAGCTGATGAGACTCCCATGGAGATTCAAATGGAGCTTCCTATTGAAGGGGTATGTGAAGCCCTGGAACCAATGGAGGTGGGATTAACAAGCAGCTTGGACTAAGAAAAGACTGTGAGTTTTTTTGTTACTAATTTTGTGACTGGGTTCTTTTACCTGCTCCCAGTAATGTTTCTAGACTGTGGTTTTTTTGCTTATGAAACTCAGAGAGATTTTCGGGGGGAGAAGTTTGCTGACACATAGATCTCATGCATATTCATTGGGGAAATCCTGAAAAACCAACTGGATTGTGGCCCTCAAAGAGGGACTTTGAGACCCCCTGTTCTAGAGTATATTTATGGGTCTCTTTGTGATGGAGGTGTAGCCTAAAGCAGCACTTCTTAACCCAGTCCTCAGGGCATACCCAGCCAGTTGGGTTTTCAGGATATCCACATATGAATATGCATGAGAATAGATTTACATGCTCTGACTACCTAGGTATACATATCATTGCGGATATCCTGAAACCATGATGGGCTGTGTGTGCCCTGATGATTAGCTGTAGCTAAATATGGCTGTTATGTGTACTGAGTTATAGGCATGGCTGCTTGGCATTAGAAGTAGGAACAATTGTTGTGGCAAGGATAGGAAGTGCAGTAGTTATATAGGGAGCTGGACACCTAAACATGCATTCTGTTGGTCAGCAGGGTGACCTATCATTGTACTAACTCTAAATGAATTGTCATTTGGGACTGAGCCAAGGATTAACCTTGCTTGACTATGTGGACAGGAGAGGAAAGACCTCGGATTACTTGCATACAGTCTAAATCTAAGAGTTTGGAGGGCATGTGGTCTGCCTTATTTATAGATAAGCCCAGAAGGATGCCTGGGTGTATACTGGAAAGTGGTTGGAGGTATTCAAAGAAGACTGAGAATCTGACATAGTGAGAGCTCTTTGAAGGCTGTTTACCTTTAATCCTGGTTGGGCAACTGGCAAAAAGACTGATGTCATTTGTGTTATTTTCTGCCTTCCTACAATTGTCTGGTTGTGGCCTTCAGGGGAGATGCTCACCTTCATTATTGCTCATTGAGCTGAGTATGTGTTGTGAAGTCTTCCACATAGCTTGCATAGTGACAAGATGAAATGTCTGGGACTGTTTCCACACTTAAAGACTGTTGACTGGTCACATATGTATACAATGCCAAAAAAAAAAAAAAGAATGCAGGAGCTTTTAGCAACGGCTTCTTCCTTAAGTGTTTTGGCTCTCACAACCTGCAGCCATTCAGCCTTGTTTGGGCAAACATATCATACCCACTTCTTCATATCATCTATCTACAGAGAAGAGAAAGATGGTAGTGAGTGAAATAGGTCCCCTTTGGTCTCTGAGTGATCTTTCATAAGCCACCACAAAACTGTCTGAATGTGTGGTGAGCAGAAGTGTAGGTAGGTTTTGATGTCAGATTTTTGAAGAGATTAAGAGGGGCAGAGACGAGGTGAGGTAGGGCAGTTCAAGTAAATCCTTAGGGTGGTAACACTTAAGGTGGAGCACTTTTGAACACAGCAAGAAAGGACACCTTCACTATTAGGGGCATAACCAAAAAACTGCCTAAGCCAGCATTTGGACGTCCTAATTGCAGGTATGTGCTTTGGGCGGGTAGACTTGGACATCATGTGGGGATAATCAAACCTTTTGCAAAATGTCCTTGACGGAACTAAGACATTTTCGGCTAGACCTCTTCTGGAAGCATCTAAGTGCCAAAAATGTAGCCAAGCTGATTAGATGGCCACTTGAGGGAAGTAACTGACCCCCTCCCCCACCCAAAAATCTGAATGAACGAGTACATACCTGTCTAGAACAGCAGCACCTAGTATTTATTTATTTTTTATTTATTTTTATTTCTTATAAACCGCTATACCGTGAAGTTCAAAGCGGTTTACAGTAAAGATACATTTTGTCAGTGCATGGGATACAAGTGGTTTACCATAAAGATACATTTTGTCAGGACGTGTTGTGCGAGGGGAGAGAGGGTAAGAGTTAGTCTCAAATCTAGAATTGGGGAGGCGGGGTAGAGAGGAGAGCCGTTGCGAGGAAGAGGAAGTTGGGCATTTAGAATTTGTTGAGTTGGGCATTTAGAATTTGTTAAACAATCGAGTTTTCAGGGATTTTCTAAAGCCTGCGTATGTAGTGGCCTCAAGTATGGGTTTTCCAAGCCAAGTGTTCAGCCTAGCTGCCTGGAAAGATAACATTCTATCTAAAAACTTTTTGTATTGGTAAGATTTCAGAGAGGGGTAATTAAATAGGTTTGTTCTGCGAGTGCTCTTGTTGGAACCGTTGAGAAGGAACTGGGAGATTAGGTAAGTTGGGAGCATCCCAAGGAGAGCTTTGTAACAAATACAGGCAAACTTGAAGATGATTCTGGATTCTACGGGTAACCAGTGGAGTTTCTGATAGTACGGGGTAATGTGTTCCCGTTTTTTTAAACCGTGGATTAGTCGGATCGCGGTGTTCTGAATCAATATCAGTTTGTTTAGGTTCTTTTTATAAGCACCTAGGTATATGATATTACAGTAGTCTAGAGTGCTTATGGGAAATCCTATTAGAGCATCACACAGGCATCTTAAGTAGCCAGATGGGCGGGCTAGTAAACCATAGAGAGGAGGAGCCAGATCACCACAACATCTATGATGTTAAGTATGAGTCCACCAAATCTCTACTATACAGCCATATAGGTGCCACCTGCAGCCATAAGAGCTATTGGAGTGGGAGACAGGTAGATATAGGTTGTTTTTAGAGGAGTTTTGGAAGGTTCACCATAAATTATAAGGGGTATATGGTGAGATGTATATTTGGCACCCTTTATGTAATGTAATGTAATGTAATTTATTTCTTATATACCGCTACATCCGTTAGGTTCTAAGCGGTTTACAGAAAATATACATTAACATTAGAAATAAGAAAGGTACTTGAAAAATTCCCTTACTGTCCCGAAGGCTCACAATCTAACTAAAGTACCTGGAGGGTAATAGAGAAGTGAAAAGTAGAGTTAGAGGAAAAATAAAAATAAAATAAACATTTTAACAAGACAGCATTGATCTAAATACTTTGGAAGGTAGAAGAGAGGAGAGAAAGGAATAGAAGCAGAAGGGGGAGCCGTTGAACAGTAGAATTCTGGAGAAATTTAAATGATAGAAATAGAACAAAACAAAGACAAAAGGCAAAACAATAGATAAGATTAAAGATAAATCATAAGCTGGAAAGAAAAATAAAATAAAACTTTGTCTTCAATCCACGGTTTCAGCGTCAGTGATGAAGTGGAGCAAGTAAGTTTAGGAGGAGCGATTGACGTTTCCAGAAAGGGCTTCTTCAGGGAAGAGACTTGGCAGACAGTCCCAGGATGCCTATGTCTCCTCCCCTGCGATGTTCTCCCATCCATGCATTCCCTCCCAGACACACTGCCCGTGCCCCAGCCGCTCCAAGGAGGCTGCCCCAGATGAGGCCCACGGTGAATGCAGGATTCTCTCCTCTGCGGGAAAGCCGCCCGGAGCCGACAGTCGATCTTCTTAGTGGATTGCATGGGGGGAAGAGTTCACACTTTTGGTAGGATCGGGTCTGTGTGCTCTCGGTGGTTGTGGCTGGTCTCGTTGCTGCTTAGGTGTAAAAGCAGTTGATCTCCACTGCTGCTGATATTTAAAAGCAGGCAGATTGATCTCTCCAATGGACTGCAGGGGGAGGAGTTCACACTCCTAGCAGGATCGGGTCTGTGGGCTCTTGGTGGTTGTGGTAGGTCTCGCTACTGCTTGTATGTAAAAGCAGTTGTTTTTCTACTGCTGCTGATATTTAAAGCAGGTAGATTGATCTCTTAAACGGGATATAGGGGGAGGAGCTCACATGCCTGGTTGGATCGGGGCAAGGGCTCCTATTATAGGCTGCTTAGGTGTAAAAGCAGTTGATCTCCTACTTCTGATAATATTTAAAAGCAAGCATATTGATTTTTCCAATGGAATGCTGGGGGAAGAGCTTACTTGTTTGGCTGGATCAGGGCAAAGGGCTCTCGGTAGTGGTGGCTGGTCCTGTTGCTGCTTAGGTGTAAAAAACAGTTGATCTTCCTAGTGGACTGCAGGGGGAGGTGGAGCTCACACTCTTGGCTGGATCGGGTCTGTTTGCTCTTGGTAGTTGCGGATAGTTCCGCTGCTGCTTAGGTGTAAAAGCAGTTGATTTTCCTAGCGAACAGGGAGGGTGGAGCTCATATTTTTGCAGGACTGGGACTGTGGGTTTTTGGTGGGTTGGTCCCGTTGCTGCTTAGGTGTAAAAGCAATTGATCTCCCACTGCTGCTGATATTTAAAAGCAGGCAGATTGTCCAGGGAGAGGAGCTCTGCACTCAAACTGCCATCCTCCTCGCCTCCAAGTTCCGGAATTTATGTGAAGTTCACAGCAGTACCCTCTAATGTGCCCCATTGCTTTGTTGGCATGTCTATTAGAATGATGGCCCTTCCCATGTCTAAATAGTGCTGATTCTAACTTGGACCATTTTGTAGTAAAAAATGATGAACAAAGTTAGACGTTTTGGTGGCCAAGGAGTCCAAATAGGTGACTTTTGAAAAAAAAAAATTATTTGGATGTCCTGTTTGAAAATGGATGTTTCTGCGCTTCCAACCTTAGACATTTAGGAGTAAATTCTCTATTAGTACGTCTAAGTTAGGCGTGCTTTAGACGTCCAGAAACGGCAGGGCCAATTAACCGGTACTTAGGCGTACGGTAGACGTCCCGACAATCTAGCCGCGTAAAATAAACGCAGGTTTCTGAAACGTCATTAAGACGTTTCCAATGGACCCATGATAGACGTGGGTAAGGTTTTTTGGACGTCTCCAATGGACCCATGATAGACGTAGGTACGTTTTGTTTTTTTGTTTTGTTTTTTTTTTAAATTATACTTTATTTATACTCTTTATTATCACACATTCAGCATTGTAAGTATAGGATGATGAAAAAGATAACTAAAACACAGTATACCATTTTCTAAACTATATATTAGTTAATCTAGCAGAGAACACTTCTGTGTTGTATCTTTTTCCTCTAGGATATCAGAATTGTACAGTTTACCATTAATACAAGGAAAAAAAATATGTTATGTTTCAAAGGAGAACTAGAAGATGAAATGTACCTAGTGGGTGTTGAACTTACATTATCAGTATGAAAGGTGGGAACCGGTAGATGTGTGCTACACAGAAAGCTGTACAGGAATGTCATACTCACCTCCTATTAGAAGTGGAAAGGATAGGACTTTGAACACCATATAGACTTTTTTTATAAACGTCGTTTAACTTCCACAAAGACTGGCAGGAAAGGCACCCTAAATCATCCAATAAGCTTTCTCTCGATTTCACAGAGACATTATTTCAGAGAGGATAGTTTAGAAGTGATATCTTGCTCGAAAGAACACTCTCCTGGTCTTAAAACATTGCAACAATCAGCTCATTCTTCACAACAAGAAACAGAATCAAAACACAGATTAAACCTGAATGTGGCTTCCAGTTCACAGGAAGAGGAAATAGCAAGCAGCACAATGCTGATCTCATTGTGACATCATCAAGGTGCACCTGGAAGGTAGATATGCCACAAGTAAAAGACAAGCCGGGACTTGAACTCACAACCTACAGATGATCAATATAGTGCTTTTACTCACTAACCTACACTTGTGTCTCTGGTTCCCCTGTCAAAGCATACCTTAGTGATGCAATGATTACCCCTTGTCAAATCTTGTACCTAAAGCCATTTCTGGAGACTCCCATTCCC
Source organism: Geotrypetes seraphini (assembly GCF_902459505.1). Lineage (NCBI taxonomy): Eukaryota > Metazoa > Chordata > Amphibia > Gymnophiona > Dermophiidae > Geotrypetes > Geotrypetes seraphini. The sequence goes on along the minus strand of NC_047085.1, from coordinate 173,834,188 downwards.
AAGTCCCCACCATAGCTCAGTGCTTAAAAGCACTGCCTGTATCTTCCAAAGGTCAGGAGTTCAAGTCCTGACTAAGGTTACCAAAGACATAATATTTTTTTTTTTCCACCCACCCAAACATGCATAGCTAAGCATGTGAACCTCACTTCCCAATCTTCACTTATTTAATTTGTCATTGTGTTTGGTGGAGGTGGTTCATTCTGCTGTACTTTTTTGTATAACAGCGATATCGGCGTGGTTTAGGATGTAATTAACAGTGTTGATGTAGTGCGGAACTGCCACCGCAAGCACGCCCAAGCGGCACAAACACGTCATCGCGTTTTTTTTGCGTTGTGACATCATAGAATCGGCCGTTCTTCATACGCAGTTATTTCCTCTAAAATGGCAGCTAGGAGACAGCCAAATTTCTCCACAGAGGACTCCAGGCTGCTGGCCAGGCTCTTTTTAGGGCATGAGCACCACTATTTTAGAGTGGCAGGCCATCGCAGGTCATACCTGCAGTTCAGGGACTCCTGGACCCGCCTGACCCGGCGGTTCAATCGTAGAGCCTCCTGTCCCAGGGAAGTAAGTATTCCAAGTCAGGCCCTCACAAATAATCATGTAAAATGTAATGATGGAAACCTGTCTCAATCAAATTGTTCATGTTTTTGTGGGTAAATTTTGATTCCTTTTAAAAACTACAATTGTGCATAATAAATCTTTTACATTGAATACTGAAATTAAAGCACATCCCAAAGGAGCAGTAGTAGGATTTCAAATGTCAAATTCAGCTCCTAGAAGGCATCTATTCCATTCACAACATGCACACAACTAATTTTTGGGTCACAAGCTTCGCATTTGTAATAGAAACATCTTGAAATCAACTTTGCCAAATTGCTGCTATGTCATTTCAAATACCTTCACCTTTCCTGGATCAATCTGCTGGTCTAGGGAGATAGTGGCATGACGTTTAAAGTGACAGCGTCAGTACCCTGACGTCAGGGGTTTCAAGCCACGCTGCTCCTTCTGACCAAACTATGTTATTGCCCCTGCTGTATGATTGTAAGCTCACCAGGACATGCTGTAATGTGGGGCAGTGCTGATAGGCTACAGCCTCAGCACCCTGGGGTTGTGAGTTCAATCCCACACTCCTCCTTGTGATGCTGGCCATGTCACCTCAAACCCCCCCCCCCCCCCCACTGTCCCAGGTACAGTAGAGAGATAGCGATGCCTCCAGCACAGAAAGGGGAAAGAGCTGGAGTACGTGAATACATTCATGTAAAACATGTGGCAGAAGGGGGTAGAGGCAGGCAGCAAAGCGGATAGCGGCTCTTGGAGGGCAGCGTACTCCATTTTTATGTGCTTATAGAGGTCAATACTTAAGTAAACATGTTATGCCACAGTGCTAGATGGCACTCATCATATCCCTCCCTCTCTGTTCTTTCTCTCTCTCTCTATTATCTAGGTTGAGGATCTCAGGAAAAGGGGGCGGCTGCTGAGGCGCCAGGAGCGGGCCTTCCTTGAGGGGGTGAGGGAGGAATTGCGCGCTGAAGCCGGTGAGTAATGAGTCCAGCGTGTGTTTCTTTGTGATCAGCCTACCAGAATAAATAGATGAAAATGCTTGAGTAGCTGTCAACCATTCTTAATCATAAAATCTGCAGTAAAGCTGCTATTGTGATATCATGTCACAATGGCTTTATGGTGTTCTACTTGCCTCACTTACTTACGCTACATTTTGATGTTTACAGTGGAGTAGGTGCTTTGCATCCTGTTATTAGCATTTGAAGAAAATAACGTAGTAAATAATGTCATGTTCAAAAGTGTTGTGGACATATCTGACTGTATCCTATTTCTCTCTTGTCAAGCAGCACCGCAGGCACCCCCTCAGGAGGCCCCGCAGGTGATGGAGGGAGCCCCACCCTGGTCCTCAGCAGAGGAAGAGGAGATGGAGGAGGAGGAAGAGGAGGAGGAGGCCTGGCAGCCCTCAGGACCGCCCACACCACCACTGCCCCCTGGACCTCCACCACTGCCACCTGGACCTCCACCACTGCCCCCACCACTGCCCCCTGGACTGCCTGCCCCACCACTGCCCCCTGGACCCCCACCGCCTGCCCCACCACTACCTCCTGGACCACCACCACCATCCCCTGTTGGACCTTCCCCTTCCCCCACCCACAGCCCTTCCCCTCACTCTCCTGCCCTTCCTGTTCCCATCCCACCCCCTTTCCTTGCTGTTCCCCCCCAGGAGCAGCCCGACCAGCCTCAGGAGGGGGCAGCCAGGGAGATGGCGGCCTACTCTGCCATCTTGGAGGAGGTGCAGGTAATGAGAGGGTGTGTGGAGAGGATGGAACATGCCCTCTTGCGGCTGGTAGCCGAAAGAGGGCATGGTGCCAGCAGCCATACACCCTCTCATTGACTGCACCTCTTCCGCCCCCCTCGCCTGAGGTAGCTCAAGCTGCTCTTGGGGGGCACCTACCCTCTTTCCCTGTGTTATGTGTATGTAAATAGTTATTTAAAAAAAAGTTTTAAGTTTTTAAAAGTTTTAAAAAGTTTATATTTTAATAAAAAAGTTGGTTATAGTTTAAACTTTCCTGTGTGGTTTTAACCATGTAGCATCAGCAGTTTAGTGGACAGAGTCCAAGGTAGATAGGGGTTCAGGAGGGACTGCTGAATGGGCCCTTTTCAATATACAAGAAGGTGACATATAGAAAGTTTGACAATCTTTATTGGGGTCTGTCATTCATTCTATTACCTGCTAGCCACTCTGATGTCAAATCATTGCAGAATCTAGGAAAAAAGTAAGTGAATGCAAGGGTATATGCAACTATAGGTAGATAACGACATCTCAGCTATGATGTGCAAAATAAGGCAGTCCCTGTTCCAAAGTAAATGGCTACATAAGGAAGAAAATATAAGTCACTGTGGTAGATTTGTTGTTAAGGAATAGGGTTACTGCTACTAAGAGTTGGCTCCACACCAGGAGAATCCAAATGAGACATGTGGGTTTTTCTTCCTTTCACGGAAGGTGATGGAAGTAAAGGCCACATACCTCAATCTATCCTCCTGGTTCTTGAGCTGCACTATTTTGGTTAAGCAGGTGTGGAAACCACAAAGATGCTCACAGCTGCACTGCTCTCAGTAATACAAAACTCCATCTGACAATACTGCAGTTGCCTGTTTAAGACACCTGAAAACAGAAAAGAGGAGAAGCTGGTTTACACAAGGTTCACAAACAGGGGGTTCAACCCCCAAGGTCCATATCTATCCTCCCTTCCCTGAAGCAATGTGTTAACCTCATTTATGTTGAGCTGCTGTTTGTGTGCATATAACAGCAGGAATGCGTACCATGGTGTTCTATGAGGCCAACATTATCAATTTACTATTGTTCCTGAAAGTCATCAAGGATACCTGTGTGAAGAGAACAATAGAAGTGTGAAACATTTATTTCACTCATCAGAAGAGTGACTCAAGTGAAGAATAGTAGAGTATCATTCTCACCTACAACTGTTTGGCTAGGTGCAAGCTGGTGTGCTGAGCTGATGAGCAGAGTTAACCTGAAATGAAGAATAGAGAAACTGTTAACAAAGATCTATGTCTCCAAAATGAAACACTGAAGTTGTGGCAGAACACACACCTAGAAGTAACAGAAGTGCTAACATACCTTTAGACTCCTTATTAAAAATGGCAGCCATTAGCCACTCATTAGGAGTTTTCCACCTGAACCATGTACACTGATTGGATGTCCACTGAATGGCAGTGTTTCCCCCCCCCAACACACCCAACCTGTTCTTATCAATGAGTTAGTACACAGAACCATTCCTCACCTGATTTTAACTTGCCTGTAATTTGATTCTACAAAGAATTAACTTTAGCTCTATGAGTAAACCCTCTCAGATGTATGAACACATCCATTTTACTTATATATCCATATTTCTACCAGCAACATTTCTACCAGCATGGTCTTTATCAGTCTTCTCAGTCATTTTTGTCAGCCCTGTGGAATGAAGAGTAAGAGATATCAGAAATAAAATAACTATTATAAACAATAGCACACAATGAAAGCCCATAAAGAGAAGTCAGTTTTTGCTGGTTGGTTTCTTTAGTTCTATCATAAGGACACCTAAGTAGCTTACAAAATATCATTCTCACCTGGACTTACTATCTGAGCTACTTCTAGAAAAGATAAAACAACATATTAGAATGACATGTAGCTTGTTAATGGCTCTGTGGAATAGAGAGAAATGGGAGGCAGAGATAGGAAAAAAAAAAGTAAAAGACTAAGACAGAGTAAAGTCTCAAACATCTGCATAAGGAATAGAACAGAATAGAAAAGAAACACTGCTCACCTGGACCTTCTTATACCCATGCACGCCTAATTAACGTCTGACGTCAGTAGGACGGGAAAGGTTTCTCAATGCCTATTGGGCACCGTTCGGGTGCGGTTCCTTGGCCCGCTTCCTAACCACGCCTATCACACCTCATTGGCTATTCTATGGGGGTGTGTTTGAACGTGTTCTACAAGTAGCCTGAAAAGATATCTTCACCTTACAACATGGCTCCAAAACGGAAATCGAATTTCTTGCATGGAGAGTTGCAGATATGGAAAATGGAAGTGGGGCAGACCATGACATTTTGAAAGCAGGGAGAGTGGTGGGTGTAGGCATCTGTGTGTAACCTGGCCTGGCCCCTTCTTTTCCCTAACAATTGATTCCCCTCCACACTTAACACAAAATTTAAGTCCTCAACAATCCCTCACACCAACACCCAGAAAAATCCATAAACGAAAGAAATACAGATAATGGGGGTGGGGAGGAGTGTCAAAGGCAGAAGGGAGTATAAAGGAGAACAGGCAAGTTTCATAGCACAAAGTTTCATCATTGAGGAAACGGAACACCACAAACACCAACTCACATGAGGGGGTCTTACATAGGGAAAATGGCTGTGCCAAAGCTTTCTATATACTAAGCACGCCTAATTAGCGGCGGACGTCATAGGAACCGTTAGGATTCAAATCTAATTGGATGTGCATTGGATGTGGTTTAGCAATATACAGCTGTAGTGACGTTGTAGTCAATTCCTTCACATCTCTAAGCTCTATGTTCTAAACAAAGTTACCTCTATAGCTCTATGCCTTAAGGCATTGCTTTTTTTTCATCTTCCATACATCAGGGGGTTCAAGTCTTGAGTAAGGTTAGCAAATAGGTTATATTCATTTCTCAGCCAGGACACCTGGTAACTCTTTAGCCTTGCCTTTACATATCAATATTTTGCTTCAGCTTTTATTATGTGCAGCCCATTGTCTAATAGTTAATGCAACCTGTTCTCTCTCATGCTGAACACCCTCCCCCCACCAAAAACATCCCCCCCTAACTGGATCATTCTTCAACACCTGTCCAAGCCCTCTGAAGTTTGATTTAACTCATAGAAAATAAATATGAAATATGTATTAAAGAATTGCAGCACAAATAACGCCTAAACGGAACAGATTATTTACAGTCCTATATGCATTAGTACAGTGCTCAGAATGAAGATTAGCGTGTAAGAAAAACAGAGCTCCACCTCACATGCATTCAAGCACACTTGGGAATATGGGTTTGGGGCTCAGTGAAAGCAGCGCTTTTAGCCATTGAGCTAACACTCTTTTGTCTCAGCCTACTATGACATTATAGCTAAACTCCTTTTCCCTTAGCACTTCACTAAGATATGATATGACAAGGGAACGAGAGGAATTGGAGGTGTGGGTCAGTGAGGAAAGGCACTCTCTACCAATCGTGCGGCCTTTGAGGGTTCAAATCCCAGCCTGTATTTTACTTGTGGCGTATCAGCCTTCCAGGTGCACTTTGATGATGGTTTCCACTTCTTATAGGAGTTGAATATAACATTTCTCCATTTAAACATGGCATACGTTGTTAGTTTTGATCGTGGTAAAGTATACATTTCTGAAATGGTGAAGAAACAATAATATACAACGTCAGTAAGCGGTATAAGCAAATCCAAACTGCTATAAGCGCAAGAAAGCATTTGTAGCTCAACACGCTAATGCTCCTTTTCTGAGCTTTGCCATTTAAAACTCCCCGGTTTGACTCCCACCTTTGCTCATTTTAATAAGGTCCTAGTTTTTTCCTATTAGCTCTTATAACATTTCCCTTTGCAGGCAAACCTATTTTCAACTTACCATGGCTCGGACATCCTAAGCAGTGATAAGCAGCAAGATGACATTTGTGGATCGCCTGGTTAATGTGCTCTCATCACTGCTTAGGATGTCCGAGCCATGGTAAGTTGAAAATAGGTTTGCCTGCAAAGGGAAATGTTATAAGAGCTAATAGCAAAAAACTAGCACCTTATTAAAATTAGCAAAGGTGGGAGTCGAACTGGGGAGTTTTAGATGGCAAAGCTCAGAAAAGGAGCATTAGCGTGTTGAGCTACAAATGCTTTCTTGTGCTTATAGCAGTTTGGATTTGCTTATACCGCTTTCTGCCATTTCTTCACCATTTCAGAAATGTATACTTTACCACGATAAAAACTAACAACGTATGCCATGTTTAAATGGAGAAATGTTATATTCAACTCCTATAAGAAGTGGAAAGCATCATCAAAGTGCACCTGGAAGGCAGATACGCCACAAGTAAAATACAGGCTGGGATTTGAACCCTCAAAGGCCGGACAATTGGTAGAGAGTGCCTTTCCTCACTGACCCACAGCTCCAATTCCTCTGGTTCCCTTGTCATATCATATCTTAGTGAAGTGCTAAGGGAAAAGGAGTTTAGCTATAATGTCATAGTAGGCTGCTTTCACTGAGCCCCAAACCCATATTCCCAAGTGTGCTGGAATGCATGTGAGGTGGAGCTCCGTTTTTCTCACACGCTAATCTTCATTCTAAGCACTGTACTAATGCATATAGGACTGTAAATAATCTGTTCCGTTTAGGCGTTATTTGTGCTGCAATTCTTTAATACATATTTCATATTTGTTTTCTACTTGAAAACGTTCCAAATCTTTAGGCATTCCTTTGCTTAAACTTATTTGAGTTCATCCTGATATGATACCTAATGAAGCACGGACAGTTCAGTCAAGCAGCTGTAGCTCTATCGGTTAGGAGCCCAGCCTGTGCTGCTAACATCCAGAAGTTGTGGGTTCAACACCCACCACGTCTTTTAATTGTGGCATATTACTGGAAGATGCAGATTGATGAGGTCACAATGAGGTCAGTTTTGTGCAACTGAACACCTCCATTTTGCAATGAGGGAAGCTGGATTGTTAAGGTGTGTATCTGTTTATTCTCTTTTTAAGTGCTGATAATGTGTGCTGGTTTTTCTTTGCTTTCAAAAGAGAGCCGATTGCAGTGCTGTTTGTTGAGACAAAAAAGGGGGTTGTAAAAGCCATGTGAAAATTATATTATGGTTTGGGATGAAATGTGGTTTGTTATCCATGCAATATAATGTGTTCCATTGTTATGGTGTCATTATATTTATTCGGACAGAGAAAAGATGAAATATACCTATTGAAATTCACTATTGGAATTATTGATGAAAAACACAGCGGACGTCTGCCTCGCGTGTAACAAAGAGCCGCAATTACGATAGTTGAAACGGCATTGAAATCCAAGCTAGACCAGGGTTTCTTACGTCTACATAATTCACGAGATTTAGACGCACGCGTTCGCCCAAGTAGCGCCTATCTAGCGTCCCCACTTGGCACGCCCAACGGAACGCCCACGGAACGCCCACGTCCAGAGCTGCAGACGGGACTATGCTTTCAATAGACGTTAGTTCGTTATGTACTACCTAGGGACGTCTATGTGTCGTTAATTACCCAATTAACATCAATTAAGACCCTTAACTCCGTAATTATTCACTTGCAGCGGACGTCCAAAGCACGCCTAAGTTAAACGCAGTAATAGAGAATTTAGGCCTTAGTGGTAAATTTCCAAGTTGTACTTAGATGATCACTCTGGTGCAACTGCATCAGTCGTCTCCCCCCCCCCCCCCCCCCCACTCCTCGCACCCTATACCTCTGTTACTAATGGTAATATGTACACTGAACATATTCCATGGAATTATATGCAAAAACCCCAACAACAATGCAACAGAAATCCTTTGTTTAATGGCAATAATAAAATGATTTGCTTATCCATGTTTTTGATAGGTTGCCAAATAACTACCAAGCTTCAGATATACTACTGCCCTTTTGTTTATTGTTGAATTACCAGTTGCCTTCTCTTTCCTGCCCTGCATTTAAAAATTGTTTACCCAGATTCTCCAGCAGTATGCGATGATCTTAAGACGGCCAATCAGGTTGAAAATGCAATGATGAATGCTTGGGTGCATAAGGAGAGCAATGGTCAGTAGGAAAAAGAGGGTATTGATACCCCTGTAATAAGACTCTGGTGAGACCAAATTTCAAATATTGAGTACATTTCTGGAGACTATACTTTCAAAAAGATATAAACAAGATGGAGTCGGTCCAGAGAAAGGCAACTAAAATGGTTGATGGTTTACATCATAAGGCGTACAGGGACAGGCTTAATGATCTCAATATGTACTGTATACTTCGGAGGAAATGCGGGAGAGACAAGATATGATAAAGACATTTAAATAACTATGTGGCATAAATACTGAGGCAAGTCTCTTTCAGTTGAAAGGAAACTTCAGAGTGAGAGGGCATAGAATGTGGCTAAGAGGTGATAGGCTCAGGAGAAATCTAAGGAAATACTTTGTTACAGAAAAGGTAGTAGATGTATAGAATAGTCTCCCAGTGGAGTGGTGAAGACAAAGACTGTGTCTGTATTAAAAAAAGCGTGGGACAGGCATGTAGACTCTGATAGGGAGAGGAGGAGATAATGGATGCTGCAGTCGAGCAGATTGGATGGGCCATTTGGCCTTTATCTGCTGTCATGTTTCTATGATACTATCTGATGTTGGTTACCAGATTTTCCCAAAGGAAAATCCTGACCCATGGCCATGTCCCCATGCCCACCCAGTTCTGCCTGCACCATGCCTTGTCCCACCCCCAAGCCCCACCCCCTTAACCTGTTCGTGCATCGGGACAGCATCCGTGCATGCGACACGATGATGTTGCGCGCGTGCACTTGGCATCACCGTGTTGCATCCGCATGTTTGCGGATGCTGTCCCAATGTCGAAAGCTTTTCAAAACCTCGAAAGGAGGCCATGTCTGGGGAAATCCAGACGGCTGGTAACCCTAATCTGATAATTACAAGTCAAAATAAAGAGTGTCAACCTCTCTGTAGGGGGTGCCCAGACAAGCCAAAATAAAATAAAGTTAACAAATGGATCTCAAAATCCAAAGGATAGCCTTCCGAAGTACAAAGACTTAAGACAGGGAGATAATAAACAATCACGGGTCCAGCTCCGGAAAAAAAATCTCACAAAACCGGGCATATATAATTAAAGCTTGATTCTTAAAGGGAGCACCCCTACAGTGAGGGGAAGTGTAAATCAAGAGGTAAATCATTGAATCAGGAAGACAGGTTTTCAGACGGCATTAAGCTTCAAAAGACAAGCAGATGTTAAAGATATTAAATTAGCTCTTAGCTGCAGGTCCGGATCACTTCCCTGTTGTTGTCCGTGTAATGCAGTCTTTCTGCCTTTCACCACACTCCAAGCATTGAAGAACATCCAAAATGCCTTAAACTGCCAATAATAATAATAATAATAATAACTTTATTCTTATATACCGCCAACAATCTTGTGACTTCTAGGCGGTTTACAATAAAGAGAAATTGTACAGACAGCGAATTACAGAGTATAGCAGTGTACATCTGATTATAACAACATTAATCGTGATAACAACAGTTCATATGCTGCAGGGCCATGCGGCTTACAGAGAATTAGAAAAATTCCATAAATTGAATGGAGTATTCATAGTTAGTGATTAGGGGTTAACAGTTTACAAGTTCGGTTTTGGGATGGTGTTACGAAGGGGGGCTATTGTCCTGATTCGTTCCCTAGGTATTTCGAGAACAGGTAAGTTTTTAGGTATTTCCTAAATTCTCCGTATTTGTTTGTGTGTGTAATTAATTTTTCTAGGTCTTTGCCCCATAAGGCTGCTTGGTACGATAGAAGTTGTTGATGGTATCTCTTATATTTGCATCCTCTGGCCGGTGGGGAGACGAATTTCAGGTGTGTTCTTCTCTCATGTCTGTTGGTTGGGAATGAGAAGAGGTCTGTTATGTATTTAGGGGCTAGACCGTGTAATACCTTGAAGCAGAGACATCCCAGCTTGAACTTCGTTCGTGCCTCCATTGGCAGCCAGTGCAGGAGTCTTGTTTCGCATAGTAGTTGCTGCGTCAGGATGAACAATCCTCTCCATTAACGACTGTTCATCCTGACGCAGTAACTACTATGCGGAACCACAGAGACAGTTTGAAAAAAAAAAAAAAATCCATTAACCAGCCTTTTCTAGTCCTGTCATATTGACCCATTATCCCTCCTCTTGATACAGAAATAAATCTAATGAGCAGAAGGGTGTCAGGTCAACCAAAATTGGGCTTCCGTTCTCACACCCATGATGGCAAGCCGCATGCCATGTAAAGGAATGTGCAGATGCAGACGTATGTGCAGATATCCATACTCCAGTGCTGCCAGAAGGCATGTACTTTCTGTTCCGTGTACCAGTCTGTTTTATGAAGTATGAGCCCATCTATGTACACTCTTGTAACTTGCCTAGAACTCTAATTGATAAGGATTCAGCAGGATATAAGATTGCAAATTACATACACAGTAACTTAGTAAATGACAGCAGATGAATGGTCCATCCAGTCTGCCCAATAGTCACACACATTATACAGTATATTCATGTTTAAATGGTCTTTCCTTTAATATTTCTGGACAGTAGACCATAAAAGTCCATCCAGTACTGTCTTTAGGTTCCCACTGCTGGAGTTGCCATCAATCCCACTCCAGCCTATCCTAACCATCCTGTCACTGGAGCTTCTATCAAGGTCCTCTCGAGGTCATCCTACACCAAATCACCATATGTGGGACACAGACCGTGTAGGATTGCCCAGTACTGCCCTTAGTTTGTTTTATACCATTCATTTTCTAATTAGAGATCCTCTGTGTTCATCCCACGCTTTTTTGAATTTCGTCACCATTTTCATCTCCACCACCTCTCTCGGGAGGGCATTCTAGGCATCTACCACTCTCTCCGTGAAAAAGAAACTCCTAATATTACTCCTAAGTCTTCCACCCTGCATGCCTGATATTTAGATAACAAAACTACTAAATCTAAAAAGTTAGAAAAGTTAAAAAGTGATAAAAAAAAATCACACTCCTAAGAAAAACCACTGTATGGCTATCGTATTGTGCAAAGATGTTAGCCCAAAGAGAGCAAAGATGGATTTTTAAACTTAACACACTAGAACCTTCAGATTTAAATAAGGCCATGAACAGGAGCATGTAAACCATTACACAAAAGAACCCTGAAATTGGGTAAAATGCTCCATAATCTGAGGTATACAACCACAATATGAGATAGAGCATTTCAGACTCAATATGATAGCCATACAGTGGTTTTTCTTAGGAGTATGGTTTTTTGTTATTTAGTTGATATTTAGATAATGCATACAGAATTCTAGAAAGTTGTACACCCAAATTTCCAACTAGCACATGAAGTTGCACATACTACTTATGGAATAAGGTCAGTTGCATATATAACTTAATGAATTAACTAGATGCTAATTTGCCTTAACAACACATTATTGGCTATAATTGGTGTTAATTGGGAGTTACACACATACCTGCCCTTATCCGGAATATTCTATAAGTTGCAGCTCAAATTCCAAAGTATGCAAATCCAAAGCAGAAGTGTAGGCAGGTCAGGGGCATGTCAGGAAGGTTCTAGAATACTGGTGTTTACACGCCTAATTGCTCGTAGTACGGCATTAGCATTTATGCCAGCCATGAGCCAGAGTAAGTGATCATGTCTAAAGTTAGTACTCCATAACAGGAATTGTACGCACAACTTCCATCTTTAGATGAGCTGTAGAGAATTGCTCCCATGTTTTGGTACCGCCACTTTTTAGTCCAGCTTTAATGCTGCAGAAGTCTGTACATATTTTTAGCGTGGCTGAAAGGAGGCATGTTAGGGTGGGGAGGGAAGAAATCAGCAAAAGTGTCTTCGTTTTGCAAATGCTTGCTGACTATTTTACTCCTGATCTGCCCCCTACATATATAGCACGTGAACAAATTTAGATCAGCTCTGTAGTGCAACTTGTATCGAAAACATTCAACCATGATGTGTGCTACTTGCAAAACTGCCTACTGCTCTTGGCCATAAAACTACTAATCTCACTTATTAGTGTAGCAAAGGTGAGAGGCACCCTTGCCTTCCTCGTCTCCACCCCCGCACCTTCCCCAATCCCACCTGCCGCATGTGCCTCCCCCTTCCCTTTCCTTCCCTTCCCCTTTGCCTCTAGTTGAAGTTGTTGCTTGTGGCGGTCAACAACGTGCTCCTTGCGACCCCATCGGCTATCCTGCGCAAACAACTTCAATTAGAGGTATGGGGGAAGGGAGGCGCGTGTGTGGAGGGGAGGAATGGGAAGAGGCAGAGGAGGGTGGAGAAAGGAGGGGTGCTGGTGCCCCTACCGACATGCCACCCCCCTTCTTACAATGCCACTGATCTCACTGTCTTGTCCCATGTATTTTTGAATTTCTGCTTCTCCAGCCCAATGAAATCATGCACATTTGGAATAGGAGCAAAGGGAAGTCAGAGAAGGAGGGTGTGAAAGCAAAACAAAGTCTTCCAGTGCTTGTTAGAAACTTTACAGCTGCATATAAGACAAAGGGACTATCATCTGAGTTAGAGATTCTGTTAGATTTACATTTTAAGATGCCCTACATGTCTAGAAGGAGTGTTTTCAGTTTTTGTTGTTGTTAGGTGCCATCAACTCATGTTCGAGTCCTAGCGAATACAGAAGTAGATTGCTGGGCTTGTCTTCTTCACACTATAAATTTGATGTTGTCACTGTTGTCACATCAAATGCGACCCTCCGCCTCCAACACTGCCCATCTGCTGCTGCCCAGATGAGTGTTACATCATTAGTCTGACATCTTCGCTGAAACCTGTCCACCTTGGGAGGCCCTCCTGGTAGTGAAACTACCAACGGCATACCTTTCAGCTTCAGAGATGAACGCAAACCCCAGTGGCATGACAAGCAGAGTAAAGGGGGTGGGGCAGTCCACCCTGGGCACCATCTTGTTGGGGACGCCGGTACCCACCCTTCCCTGCACCCCCTCCCCACTACCATGCGTGCGCACCCCTTCCCTTTTACCTCATTAATATTCCTGGCGGGAGCAGCAAACCCAACCTGCAGCTCGCGTCAGCATCGGCTCTTCCTCTGGTGTCACTTCCTGGACCCGCACCTAGGAAGTGACATCAGAGGAAGAGCCGACGCTGGCATGAGCAGCAAGTTAGGTTACTGCTTATGCCGGGAATGTTAAAGAGGTACGGGGAAGGGAAAGGCTGGTGCAGCAGAAAGGGGCAGGGAAGGAGCGGATGGGGATGGGGGCAGAGAAGAGGGCGGGTGAGTGGCACCACCGCCCCAGATGCCTCTCACCCTCGCTACACCACTGACGACAAGCCCATGTACCATGACAGGAGTTCAGTTTTTAGGGGACTAAAAAATCCACAAAACGTTGCTGGATAGTGAAAAAACAGCTTTTGGGGGGGGGGGGGGAAACAATTTTTTTTATTCACTTCAGGATTACTGAAACCCTTGGTGTAAACATAAGTGTTATTTTGTGTTTCATGAGGTACAGTATATGTTTTCACCCCCCAATCTAGCAATAAATGCTTGCCACCTGAGAACTATTGCAGGTTTGCAGCTAAAGAAGTAAAGCCTCTGTTCACCCGTGGCCCACTGAGTTACATTTTGAGCTATTATTAATGCATTGCAAAGCTTAGTTTCAGACCAATTTGAAATCATACATCTGAGAAATCCCAGTACATCAGTAGTCAATGCTTTGTTTCTCTATGTGGCCCTTTGCAATTACTTGAATGTGCAAATATAATTTAGCTGAAGTAAAATTCAATCAGTCACCCCAAGCACAATAAAGACTATATCTAGAAGGGGGAAAAAACAGAAAGTGTTTCCTTGTAAATGGCACTAGGGAGCTGTAAAGGTTTCTAAAACAAATTTATTAGAATATTTAAATTCAAGTTGTAATAGGGAATTCAGCTGGATAAGTAAGTTGCAAGACTGAAATCAAGTCTAGGCAAGGAAATATTTTTTTTTGAGCTATAACTCCACTCATAATGATTGCTTTCCTGTGCCACAAGAAAACTGCAGACAACTTAAGCAGTGGATGATGAAACCAAAATTCTTTGACAAATGAGTTTTAATTGCAGAATGGCCCAACTGGGAGGAGAGGGACCACAAGGAAGCATACACTGGGGGGATGAAGATTTGAGCTAAAGGCAGGAGCGCTATCTGTCTTAGCCCTTTGAAATAAAGATTTTGAAGAAATAGCAATGGTGTTCATAATTCTGTGTCATGTACAGACTGCCATTTCGGAGCTACCTCTACACTGCCTTTGTTTTGTACTGTCATGCAAAGGTGTGTCCATGAAATACAGCCCAAATAAACAGGAGAATTGTTTCTTGGCCACAGCCTAGGAAGAGGTTGTTCCAATCTTGTTAGTTGGTTTATGATTTTCCTATTATGTATGCAAATAAAAAGCAGGAATAGGTGCTTCTGAGTCATATGATATGATACTTCACTACCAGTCTATGCTATATAGAGTGGCAGTGGCAGTTAGACTCTGTCAACATCTGCTTGCCTGTTGCTTGCTTCTGTTGTTTTCTCCTTTGATCAGATCCTAAGGGATTTTTTGGGTTTTCGTTGCTTTTCTTTTCATTATAAAAATTGTCCTACTCTATTTCATTTGTTACATTTTTATACTTTGTTTTGGAATAGTCTATGGGGCTCATAATCCCCCCCCCAAAAAAAAAAAACACATCTAAAAAGTGGCCTAAATGGGTACTTGGACGATCAAAAAGCCTGATCGTCCAAGTACCCATAATCAAAGCTAGTTTTAGACTAAAACCAGCTTAAGCCTTTCCCCTGCCTTGAAACGCACAGAGAGAAAAGAGGCGTTTTTAGAGGAGGGGAAAGGGCGGGAGGTGGGCCGACCTACACCTAGGTGTACAACACGTATAACCAAAGATTTTGACAGGTTGCCTAGTCGGCACTTATACGTTTTGACTTAGACCAAATCATAACAGGTATAAGTGCCGAAAAGGGGCCGCTGAGCTGATCGTGGCTGCTGCGATCAGCTCAGTGGCCCCAGCAACCTGCCTACCCCCTACAGCAATGATCGCGGCAGGAGAGATGGCTCATCTCCCCTGCCGTGATCCACCCTTCCCCCCCCCCCCCAACAATCATGGCAGGAGGGAACCCTAGCCCTCTTGCCCCAGCGGCACCCCGACACCCCGACCGTTCGGGGCAAGAGGGAGCCCAAGACCTCTTGCCCCGTGATCTCCAACCCCCACCACCCCACCCCCGCTGAGTATGATGGGGCTAGGAGGGAGCCCAAGCCCTCCTGGCCCGGCGATCTCTCTCCCCTCCCCCCCACATGATCCGGTCAGGAGGGATCTCAAGCCCTCCTGCCCACGACACCCTCTAACACCCACCCCCCACTAAAATACGGGCAGGAGGGATCCCAGGCCCTCCTGCCCTCGACGCAACCCCCCTCCCACGACCGTCCCCCAAACCCCTGATCGGTCCCCCCCACCGACCCCTGATCGGTCCCCCCACTGACTGGCTCCTCCTTCGCCTAAAAGCCCTTGTTTTGGACATTTGGGGCTTAGGCTTTTTTAAGGTTGATTATATGGTATAAGTTTAGACGTAGTGGTGTTCTGGGCTTTTAAACAGCTGAACTTAGACGTTTTGGACGTTTTTTTTGATAATGGACATTTTCCCTGCTTCTACTTTCAACATTTAAGGCCGTAGGCCAAAAGGGGACTTAGACTTTTTTTTTATTATGCCCCTCTATGTCTTTTATTATGGCCATAGCATTTGTTTATAAAAAAAATCTGACTCCCCGAATCTATTCTTGAGTCATGTATGCGATATTCATCCTTTATTAGCGTGATGCTTGTATCAGATTCTGTGGATGGTCTACCAGTTTATTCCCAGTTTATACAGAGCGCGATTTCTAGCCAGGGTAGCCACTATTTAAAGTGCTGGTCAGGAGCTTAACTTAGAACATATGAATAGCCATACTGGGTCAAACCAGTGGTCCATCTAGCCCAGTATCCTGTTTCCACAGTGGCTAATCCAGGTCACATGTACCTGGCAAAAACCCAAATAGTAGCAACATTCACTGCTATTGATCCCAGGGCAAGCATTGGCTTCCCCATGTCTGTCTCAGTAGCACACTATAGACTTTTCCTTCTGGAACGTGTCCAAAACCTTCTGTAAATATATCCTCTGGCAACATATTCCAGTGCATAACTATTCTCTGAGTAAAAAAATATATATATTTTCTCCTATTGGTTTAAAAAGTATTTCCCTGTAACCTATATTCAGAGGCACTATCCATTTAGGAAAAATCGCTGAATTCAACTATGTATGTAATTTAGTTCTCCTAATAAATTACATGAATAGTTGCAAAAGAATCATCTGTAACTTGAAAGAGTTGTGTATCTCTTCATTGATAGCTCATCCAGGAGCATCAAAGCTGTGCTGCTCCATAACTGGCTCACTCTGATACTTCAAAGAGGATTACAACAGCATCAAGAACTTACTAGGCATCTTAAAGTATAGTGAGTACAGCTGCATGAGGCAAAGTCGTTGTCTTCGTTGGACCACACATAAAGAAGATCCTGGAGTGCATGGAATTTCCCAAGAAGCTAACTAGGAAGGATAAAGCAGCATGGAACAGCTTTGTCATAGTGGTTCAGGGCTTCCTGGGTAGGATTACTAGATGTCTGGGTTTCCCCAAATATATTCTCTTTTTGAGAACCCTCTAGGAAATCTGGATGGCTTTTCTATTTTGCTATTTTTGGCCGGGGAAAACCGGACATCTGGAAACCACACAGCAGTCATTGCAAGGCCCATGCACCTATCCGGAGTCCACTGCCATCCCCATCCCCATCCCCATCTTCATTGCAAGGCCATGCACCTATCTGGAGTCCCCTGCTGCCATCCCCCTCCCCCCCTCCCCCCCGCCCTGCGAGATCCGGTGCTTGCTCACCATTCTTGAAGCGCTGCTACTTTAACTCTTCGGCCATAGGCAGCATGAGTGACGTAAACACACTGCCTTTGGTGACCTGGAAGCTTTTCCTCTGCTACTGCTTCTTGCCCCCGCATAGGCGGGAAACAGTAGCAGAGAGAAAGCTTCCACGTCACTGTAGACAGCGTGTTTACTTCACTCACGCTGCCTACAGCCAAAGAGTTAGAGCAGAACCGCTGGGAGAACGATGAACAAGCACCAGATCCCACGGTGGGGGATGGGGTGGAGAGGCATAGCATAGGGAGGGTAAGAGAAGCTGGACCACAGGAAGAGAAAGAAAAGTGAAGGAAAGATGCCAGACCTCCAGGGGAAGAAAGGGAAGGGGCAGATAGAGATGCCAGACCAGGGGAGTGGGGAGACGGGAAGGAAAGAGATGTTAAGACCACTGGATGGGGAAGGGGAGGGGGAGACGAGAGAGATGTCAGACCTGGGAAAGGAAAGAGGAGGGAGAGGTTTCAGACTAAGGCAGGGGGAGGGGAAGGGAAATACAGAGAGATACAAGACCAAAAAGGGGGCAGGAGGGAAAGGAAGGAAGGGAGAGAAATGCCAGACTGTGGGAAAGAGGATAAAGATCTTAGACCATAGGAGGAGGAAAGGGGGAAGAAAGATGTCGGACTATAAGAGAGGGAGAAGATGGTACACAGGGATGGAAGAGATAGGGAAGACATGGTGTACAGGAATGGGATGGGTGGGGAAGGAGAAGGGGAGAGTGAGGAAGGAGATGTTGTATAGGGATGGGAGGAGTGGGGAATATAAGAAAATAGAAGAAATGCTGGAAAGAGGGAGGAGATGGCATCCATGGATGGTGGGGAAGGGCAGAGAGAAGGAGGAGATAGTGTGCTTAGATAGATGGAAAAGGAAGACATGGAAAGTAGATAGATTTGAGGAGGAAGTAGAAAAAAGAAAGTTGAAAAAAGTTAATGCCAAAGATGGATGTAGAATAAAGCAAAAGACCCGTTGAATCAACGTGTGTTTGAAACTACTGTATAGCAAACTTTTTATAGCAAATTTTAAAATTTAAATGTGCTCATAAGTACTTTGGCAGGGTGCCTAACAGTACGGTAATACGAGGTCGCTGACACTGTGCATTGGTTTCATAATCACAGCACATTATGTTAAGCACTATGGCTCCTATTGTATTACATAGGAATAGGGTCTTTTGCTTTATTCTATATTTATTTTTTCTCTAACCTAAGTAATTTGTTTTTGGACTTAAATCCCCTGTGATTTTGGATAAAGATGGCTATAGACACACACCAAAAGAGTTCTAAAATGCTTTCAAGACACTCAAACAACTTCTCCAAAAAGAACTCTTACTAGCCAATGAAATGGTTTGGAATTGGTTCAGGATTTATACAAATGATTCAGGCCTTGTATAGTTCCCTTTCTGCTAAACTGTAAATTAATAATAATTTTTCTGAATGTTTTGACTTACATAGGGGAGTTAGACAAGGATGTCCATTGTCTCCTTTATTGTTTGATAGTGTATTGGAACCCCTTTTATTGGCTATACAACAATCTAAGGAGATTCAGGGTATTCCTTATTCAGGTCGGGAATATAAAGTTTCTGCATATGCAGATGATATTTTGCTTCATTTGAGAAATCCGGAATCTACCATCCTACCTTATTAGAATCTACCAATTCTAATAAATGATAAATAACAAATTTATCAATTCTAATAATAAATAAATGAGGAAAAAGAGTCAAATATCCTCTAAAAACAATAAATTATTACTTATGACAGGAGTTGCCATTCAACAAATTACAAAAATTGGAAAAATTATGATAGATTAAGTTATGGTTTCTGGTGGAATTCATTGTGCCATATTTTTAAAATGGAGAAAATTTTAGCTATTCAACAGGGACGTTATAAAAAATTTATTGATGTTTGGGAGCCATTAACAAATTACTATAAGGACTGATGATATTTAATAATTATTTCTTCCCCTTTTATTTATTAAAGTATAGGGTGGGGGAGGGTGGGTTTTAATTTTAAATTATTTTAAATTATAATGTTATATTGGAGGGAGGGAGGAAGGGAGGAATTATATTATGATTCAATATATGTGTGATTAAAAAGTGATATTAGAGTGTATATGATTGTGTTATAAATCACTTGTAGAAAGTTTAAAAATGAATAAAGAATTAAAAAACAAACAAACCAAAAACTATTGAGCAGGCAAAAAAAAAAAACCAACCTCACTAGCTCTGTAAGAAAACAGCAAATTTAAACACAAATTAGCCCAAAAGTGTGTTGCTGAGTGTGGTCTTCCCTAAAGACCACACTCAGCAACCACCATCCTACCTCAAAGTCCAGCCCCACTGCCAAACGGTTTTTCACTCAGCCCAGAACACTCACACACCATTCCATTAATGGAACACTCATACTGTATTCTTGCAAGCACATACAACAGCACATACCTGCACACTAATACTCTCACATAGCAGCCTTACCTGCCTCTCCCCAGCCTGCCTGCACCCAAGAACTTTCCCTGGGATATGTTAAAGCCCGCACTGTCCTCTATCATAGAATTACCATATTTATTGTTGTAAGATTCCAGATGCATCGCCATGCCCTGTTCCGCACCAGCTCCGCCTTGTTCTGCCTCCAGCCCCGCCCCATTCAACCTCATGCCCCACCGTGTTCCACCCCCACAGAGTTTCATCTCTTCTTTCCCAGCCTTGTTGAAGGCCCTCCAGATGCAGCCGGAGCTCGGGGTTTTTCAAAATCCAGACAACCTGCCGGGTTTTAGAAAGTCTGTCCGAGCATCTGGAAAGTCCTCCAAAAAGAGGGCATATTTGGGTTTTCCTGGACATCTGGTAATCCTATACTCTCATGCCTCAGAGCATGAGAGCAGCCAGAGATCCACTCCTGAAGTCCCCCTCCCTGTTACTAGGGCCTCCAACCAATCAGGAGGCACAATATTTGCACCTCTGTAACATCCAGGACACTTGCCTGGCCCAGACATGCTCTACCCCCCTTTGCTACATCTCTCACCCTGTTTTTCCACTATCCCACACGTGCACGGCTAGAGTGCATGCACGCCCTTGCGGCCCACTACCCTCCTAAGCCTCTTTGACCTCTTAGTACTCTAGCCTTCCCCTGGCCAGGGTCCTGCAGCACCTCCGCTGCCCCTGGAAGCTTCCAGGATCCCCTGCCTGTTGCTGGCTGCCTCCCCCCCCCCCTCCCCGCCCTGCATGCCAGGCCTCTTGCTAGGACCACTGCCATCCGTGGCCTGTCAACTCCTGGAACACAGGCCTCTATCCAACTGAGGTCCCTCCAGGAAAGTTAAGCCCTCGGTTACCAGTCTGGAGTGCCCACTCACCTCCATGGGGCACCCCCACCCAAGTACACTCCCATGCCAACAAGATCTCCTCTTCGACCTGGTTTTCTCTTTCACTCTTGTGCGGTCATTGAGGGCACATACTCTCTTCTCTTCCTTCCTCTCCAGTAGCCGGCCCAGCGCGAACAAGTGCCATGACAGCTGGAGGGAACTTCAGCCTGCCTAACACATCAGGTCCTGCCTCTGAACTACAGCAGGATGCATGATTCTGCTCCTAGGCTTCCCCTGAAGTTCTCCAAGGTCCTGCCATCTTTCCCGGCCCAGCACCGGAGCTTCACCTGAAATCAGGCCCCAGTGTCACAGCCTGCCCCATCAGGCCCCTAGCCTACTGTCTGTGATCCCCCCTTCCCCCCCGGTGGATTTTTTTTTTTTTCTGTTTTAATTCCTTAACCCTGATTACAAGATCATAATAAGTGATCTACAAAAATTACTGAGAGCACTTCTGGATTTTTTCTTTGAGATCTGTTTTTTTAGATGGCTTTATTGAAAATTTTGATTGGTTCACATTGATTGGTTCATTGGGTGGCTGGGATCATGTGATGGAAAATATGGGGCTCATCAAAATGGAAATAGGTCTTAAAAACCCGCCCAAGTTGGCTCTTGGACGACCTAAAAGACAGGTTGTCCAAGTGCCGATAATCGAAGCAGCTTTTCAGACATATCCAGGGACATTTTAGGCCTCTGAATACCGCTGTGCACCCAGAGCTGAAAGGGGTGTTTTTGGAGAAATGGTGAGGGCGGGATTTGGGCAGGACGTGGGCTAACCTAGACTTAGTCGCACTGCAGGGATAATTGAAAGTTTTACAAGGTTGCCTGGACAGAACTTACACGTTGTGACTTAGGCGATCTAAAACCAGGTCTAAATGCCCAGAAGATATCCAAAGTGACCAGATAACCACTGCAGACACAAAGTACAGACCCCTACACACTCCCCCCTGTGTTCACTGACCCCCTCACAATGCCATAAAAATCAGAATAAAAACATACAGCAGCACCTACTATAGGAAAGCCTAGTAGAGCTGCACAGAGGTCTCTTATGTATCCTGGGGGTGGGATAGTGAACCATAGAGAGGAGGATCCAGGCCTTTAAGCCACTCTAACCACTACATTCATGTTTGAAAATGTGAACCCACCAAAAAAAAACCCAAACCCTACTGTGCTGCCATATAGGTGCTACCTGCAGCCATAAGGGCTATTGGGGTTGTATACAGGTAGGTATAGTGGGTTTTGGGGGGTGTTTGGGGGGGCTTAACATTACTTATATGGGAGTTCTGGTGAGATGTGTATGTGGCACCCTTTTTATGAAGTTCACAGCAGTGCCCTGTAAAGTGCTCTGTTGCCATGTCTGGGTGGCCAGTCCATCACATTGCTGACCCCTCCTACATTCAAAAGGTCTTGTTCTGGGCATTTGGGACTTGGACAAATATTTTGTCAAGAATGTGATATAAAGATAGACATAGGGGTAGTCTGGACGATCAAACACCTGGATGTACAGATGGATGATTTTTGAAAAAAGTATACTTTAGATCAAGGGTAGGGAACTCCGGTCATCGAGAGCCGTATTCCAGTTGGGTTTTCAGGATTTCCCCAATGAATATGTATTGAAAGCAGTGCATGCAAATAGATCTCAAGCATATTCATTGGGGAAATCCTGAAAACCCAACTGGAATACGGCTCTCGAGGACCGGAATTCCCTACCCCTGCTTTAGATGTATTTTTTGAGATATTTTGAGATATTTTTTGGGCAACTAGCACCCTACGTCCAAATTGGACTTAGACGTTTCTATTGAACATGGCCCTCTTATCAATTAATGAAGATGCGCTAATGTCATATTTCTTTTAACTCATAGAATGACACAAATACATGAGTGCTCAACAATGAGTGTCTGGAATCTGCGGTTGAACCATGAAAAATTTTCAAGATGCTGGTTTGTCCCCAAAGCAGAGTAAGAGGTTGAAAGATAGTTCTGCGTTGGGCATGGATTTGTCTTCAGTTTCAGTACATGGCATTACCAACGTGATGCTTCTTATGTTAACAATTAACAAGACTAGGCCCCCCTTCAAAATTAGAGAACATTGAGGTCCTCTTTTATTAAACTGCAGTAGAGGGTTCTACCATGGCCCATGGCGTTAAATGCTCTGACGCTGCTCCCAAGCTCATAGAATTCTATGAGCATCGGATCACAGTCAGGGCATTTAGTGCTCCGGACCACGTTAGAGACCTCTACCACAGCTTAGAAAAAGTGGGGGAGGATAATTTAAGTACAACAATACCATTTTACTAAAGATAGGTTTTTTTAAAAATAAGTAAATCGCACATTAAAAGTGAATTGATGATGATTCATAGGGTTAAACAACCAGTGTGAAATAGCTCACCAGCTGAGGTTTCACCTCGAATATATATAAGCTGTATGACAGTAATTATAAGGTATGTGAGTTAATATCACATGATTACCCTGAATGAAAGATACAAATATCCAAATATTTTTTTGAATATTAAGTAAGTAAGTAATGTTCATTTTTCTAATGGGCACTAGTTAGAGAAGATGGCCATATGAAAGAGAAGCGTCCTGAGGAAAATAATAAGTAATCAATAAAATCTGATACTGCTAGAATGTGGGACATTCTGAACAAGAAAACCAGTGTTATGTAAAACCTAGCATGGCTGCAAAATTTATTGAACAAGAAACATCTCATTCTATGGAGACACACTAGTTCAAGCTACCAGTTTAAACAGCATCGAGCCGATAGATATCATTACACCATTAATCATGCAGTGGAACACCATACTGATTTGGGAAAGATTACTTGGCCTGACATTACTGTTTTATTGACAGTTTACCCTCTATTAAGTTAGAGGGGTATAATAAAAAAAAAAATCTAAGTTCCCTTTTGGCCTAAGGCCTTAAACGTTGAAAGTAGAAGCAGGGAAAATGTCCATTATCAAAAAAACGTCCAAAAGGAAGGATTTTTTTGATAATGGCCTGCCTCTACGTTCAGCTGTTTAAACGCCCAGACCACCACTACGTCTACACTAACACCATACAATCAACCTAAAAAACGCCTAACTCCAAAACGCCCAAAACAAGAGCTTTTAGGCGAAGGAGGAGCCAGTCCTTCACCTAAAAGCTGGATTCTGTAACCGGTGTCTGTCAAAAACAACACCGGTTACAGAATCCCCCCCACACACACACACACAACAATCAGGGCAGGAGGGAGCCCAAGACCTCTTAGTCCGTGGCACCCCGACTCCTCGACTCCGTCCGGGGCAAGAGGGAGCCTAAGCCCTCTTTCCCCGTGATCCCCCCCCCCCCCCCCGCCGAGTCTGATGAGGCCAGGAGGGAGCCCAAGCCCTCCTGGCCGGGCAATCTCCCCCCACACAATCTGACCAGGAGGGAGCCAAAGCCTTCCTGGCCCGTGACATCCTCTAACCCCCACCCCCTACTAAAATATGGGCAGGAGGGATCCCAGGCCCTCCTGCCCTCAATGCAACCCCCCCACAACTGAACCCCTGAACCTCCGATCGGCCCATGACCCCCCCACCCCACCCCCCTTCCCCGTACCTTAAACAATGTTGGTCGGACGGACGGGTGCCAAGCCCATCCGATCGACAGGCCAGCCATCTCCGAATGGCTGGCCTTAGAGCCCATGTGCCCAACCGGCCCATGTACCCAACCGGCCCATGTGCCTAAGGCCCTGCCCACAGGAGGGGCCTAAGACAACTGGGCCAATTCCGGTTGGCCCAGGTGCCTCAAGCCACACCTGTGGGCGGGGTTTGAACCACCTGGGCCAATCAGGCCCTAAGGCCAGCCATTCAGAGATGGCTTGGCCTGTCAGACGGATGTGCTTGGCACCCGCCCGTCCGACCAACATTGTTTAAGATACGGGGAAGGGGGGTGAGAGGTCGTGGGGTCAGCGGGGGGGATTGCGGGTCAGTGGGGGGGGCCGATCAGGGGTTCGGAGGGGTTGTAGGGGGGTTGCATCGAGGGCAGGAGGGCATGGGATCCCTCTTGCCCATATTTTAGTGGAGGGTGGGGGTTACAGGGTGGCGTGGGCCATGAGTGCTTGGGCTCCCTCCTGGCCGGATCGTGTGGGGGGGAGGTGGGGAGATCGCTGGGCCAGGAGGGCTTGGGCTCCCTCCTGGTCCCGTCAGACTCGGCGGAGGGAGGGGGTTGGGGATCGTGGGGCAAGAGGGCTTGGCCTCTCTCTTGCCCCGAATGGAGTCGGGGTGCCGCTGGGGCAAGAGGGCTTGAGCTCCCTCTTGTCCCAAATGGAGTCGGTGTGTCGGGGCGCCACAGGCCAGGAGGGCTTTGGCTCCCTCCTGCCCTGATTGTTGGGGGGGGGGTGAAGGGTGGATCACGGCAGGGGAGATGAGCCATCTCTCCTGCCGCTATCATTTTTATAGGGGGTAGGCAGGTTGTTGGGGCCGCTGAGCTGATCACAGCAGCCACGATCAGCTCAGCAGCCCCTTTCTGGCACTTATACCTGTTTTGACTTGGTTTAAGTCAAAACGTATAAGTGCCGACTAGGCAACCTGTCAAAATCTTTGGTTATACGTGTTGTACGCCTAGATCTAGGTCGGCCCACCTCCCGCCCACTACCAGCCCTTTCCCCTCCTCTAAAAATGCCTCTTTTCTCTCTGTGCGTTTAGAGGCAGGGGAAAGGTCTAAGCTGGTTTTAGATACGTCTAAAACCAGCTTTGATTATGGGTACTTGGACGATCACGCTTTTTGATCGTCCAAGTACCCATTTAGGCCACTTTTAAGACATGTTTTTTTATTATTATTATTTTGAGCCCCTGAGTGTTTTGCCTACTCCTTGTATAAAACTGAGCAGTCATTAAGGGCACAGCAAATAGGACAAGAACTAATCTGCACTGTATATGGGCATTAGATACTGTCATTCATGAAAGAAGGATTGTGCAAGGGTCCTCCTTGAGCCACAGTTCAGGATTTCCTCCCTAAGGGTAATTAGCTACTAAGGAGGTTAACCTGGGACTGTGTGGCTTTCAAGCACTAAGGGCTCCTTTCACTAAGGTGCGCTAACATTTTTAGCGCACACCTGAAATTACCGCACGCTAAACCGCGCGGTACGCTTCTAGAGTAACACTAGCTCAATGCTGACATTAAGGTCTAGCGCACGGGGCAATTTAGCATGCGCTATTCCACACGTTAAAGCCCTAATGCACCTTAGTAAAAGGAGCTCTAAATTTTTATTGACTATAGATCAGGATAAATTTTGGAAACATGCTAATTTATGATCCAGGATATCATATAGTAAATACAGCAGATGGTATATTTCTGATATTTCATGGAGCAGTCTATGATGTTTTTGAGTTGTTACTAAAGCTGAAGCTTTTGTTTTACTGGTGGTTTTATATCCCTGGTGTATCACCTGGTCAATTTCTTGTGTTAAACTCCCAATACAGCATGTAGGACATCTTAAACCTAATCCTTTGCTTAATCTTTGTAAACCGCATAGAACTTCACGGTATTGCGGTATATAAGCTGTTATTATTATTATTATTAATCTAACCGGAGTTCTTCTATTCCGCATCCAGTCAAATAAAATTTGGAGCAGATCACAATAAGACAAGCCCTAAATTAAGGAGAATTACAGATGATAAATTATAATAATCCCTTTTATTAAATCCAATCTTGAAATAAGCAGGGCATGAAAATGATGTAGAAAGGAGAACATAAGAATTGCCATACTTGGACAGACTGAAGGTCCATCAAGCCCAGTATCCTGTTTCCAACAATGGCCAACCCAGGTCCCAAGTACCTGGCAGAAACCCAAAGAGTAGCTACATTCCAGAGCTCAGATTGTGATGTCATAATGCCTCATTCCACCAATGCCTAAGAGCCAACCTCGTTAGTGATGTCACAATGGCTTGATTGTCCTTTACTTGGTTCACATAAGAACATAAGAATTGCCATACTGGGACAGACTGAAGATCCATCAAGTCCAGTATCCTGTTTCCAACGGTGGCCAACCCATGTCCCAAGTACCTAGCTAGATCCCAAGTAGTAAAACAGATTTTATGCTGCTTATCCTAGGAATAAAACAGACAAAAAAGGGTAAAAAGACTTGCCTCAATATACAGTATGTCAAATAAAGAAAGGCAAGTGAGATGTCATAAAACAACCAAAGGGTACATTTATTAATATAAAAAGTCCTAGTATGTTTACTTGATGAAACTACAGAGTGAAAGTCCCGTCTAGGATCCCAGTTTCGGCTAATCTAGAATGTCTTCTTCAGGGGACTGAACAAGTAAACAGGCTTATAAATAGACACAAATGCAATCAATGCAAGTTGCAGTGCTCAACGTGTCAGCGTCACTGACAGTTTGCGTGCCAAAAAGAGTATGACCAGAACTGCACACAATATTCAAATAGAATGTTAGGAATTAACAGGAAAGGAATGGAAAACAAAGATGAAAATGTGATAATGTCCTTGTATCATTCTATGGTATGGCTGCACCTCAAATACTGTGTGCAGTTCTGGTCGCCATATCTCAAACAAGATATAACGGAATTAGAAAAGGTATAGAGAAGGGTGATGAAAATGATAAAAGGAATGGGACTACTTCCCTGTGAGGAAAGACTAAAGTGGATAGCGCTTTTCAGCTTGGAGAAGAGATAGCTCAGGGGTGATATGATAGAGGTCTATATAATACTGAGTGGAGTGGAAAGAGTAGATGTGAATCGCTTGTTCACTCTTTCCAAAAAATGCTAGGACTAGGGGGCATGCGATGAAGCTACTAAGCAGTAGATTTAAAACCAACTGGAGAAAATATTTCTTCACACAACGTGTAATTAAACTTTGGAATTCATTGCCGGAGAATGTGGTGAAACCAGTTTAGCGGGGTTTAAAAAAGGTTTGGATAACTTCCTAAAAAAGAAGTCTATAGGTCATTATTGAGATGGCTTAGGGAAATCCACTGCTTATTCCTAGGATAAGCAACATAAAATCTGTTGTACTATTTGGGATATTGCTAGGTACTTGTGAACTGGGTGGGCCACTGTTGGAAACAGGAAGCTGGGCTTGATGGACCTTTGGTCTGTCCCAGTATGATAATTCTTATGTACAAGGGTTGCATTAATTAAACATACCAATATGGAGATAGTAGGTAAGCTTCCTGTACATTTTAGCTGCCCACTTTATAAAGCTGTGATAATGAAGCACCCATAGTAATGTGAAAATAGTTTTGGGGGTTTTTTTCTGTATGAGAGCTAGGGGGTCAGTCCTGTGCATTGCTAAAGGTACCTGAGAGAAATTCTAAATAACAACTGCTTGAATCATATTCCTGACAAACTGTTAATATATTTCAAGGTTAGGCAGCTGTTTCTGATTTGCATTTTTTAGGCTTTTTGACTGAAACCAGGACTTACATTTTGAGGAACTATTCCCAAATATAATATCCCCCTAGCACATTTACATAATAATAAAAAGATATGATCGGTTAATCAAGTTACCAGGAAGATATTTCATAGAAAGATGACTCCAGCCCTAAACATATGAAGGGCCATGAGACTAGCATGAGAGATTTGCTATACCATATTAGACTCATGAGGTTGTACAGAGTTTCTCATCACAACACATGGCCAGAAAATGAAGGTTTCAACAAATGGTGTGTTAAAGAGAATGATGGAAGAAATATGGTAGGTCATATGGCCTCACTTCAAATCTTTCCACATCCTCTTTGAGGTGAATACTGTGCGTGAAATCCAGAAAATATAATTAAGTTAGGAATTATTCAGGCAAACAGTAATGTGTGTTCAGGTTCAAGATAACTGTGAGTTGCCTCTGAGTGTCCTTTCTCACCTGTAAAGGAGCGTTTCACTTGCTCAATAGCTCAGATTTGCAGGTGAACCTTTAGGGATATATTTTTCAATGCAGTGCACTGAGATTTAAGAACACAGCTCTTGTTCCTGCTAATGGAACTTACATTTGAAGCATAGAGTCATGAGAATAGGGAATACATTTCTTATCCTGAGTGTACAATTTTTCTAACCAACGTTAGCTGGCAGAGGTAATGGCCTACATGATGAATCAGGAAAGAAAAGGGGCCTAGTTTAATAAAGAAAAGTACAATTAGGGCGAATAGGAAACTTTAAGTAACCTCCTAAAACAGCGGTTTCTGAACCTGTCCTGACCTGCTGCCAGGCTCCCAAGAGATAGTTGGACAAATATATGCAAATATATCTTGATAACCTGACTAGTGGGGGCCATCGATCTGGGAACCATTACCATAACACCTTGTTACATCCATTAATGCAACAGTGACCTGTACTTGCTCAGCTTTGGTGAAATGTGAGCGAGACATATGTACTCCATTAATAGACCTGATTTGCTGAGACTTTTATCACATTCTGTTTGGGGGGGGGTTAGGGGGGAAGCATTGAAAATCAAATACTTAAAGTGGTACAGTAGTGTGCAAAAGTCTGGACTAAGCAGCTCTTAATGCTGTTTTGGAAACTTAAGTAAGCAATCTTTCACATATTTGTAGATGTTATGGTGGAACATCATACAATAGCCCCATTTTAGAAAAGACAGAAATCGGAATTGAGGTATCCATGTCATGACATCTCAAGTTTCACTACGAGGGGGAGCTGAAAAGTTCTGAGCCCAACCAACCAACTGCCTAAATTCTGAACGTTATTTTGCCGTTGTAGCTGAAAAGAGTGTTATCTTATTTCGTTAAGTGTCAATTTGCAGAAACGAAATTCTATGTTTTAACATTGCTTCAGATCATTGATTGAACCACATCTACGTCATTCTCTTCTTGGTTGGGCTGAAAACTTTTCAGTACCCCCTCGTAGTTTTTAGATAGATTGTGAGTCGCTGGGACATACAGGGAAAAATGCTTGAGTACCTGAATAGATTAATGTAAAACCGTTCTGAGCTCCCCTGGGAGAACAGTATATAAAATTGAAGAAAGAAAGAAGTTGTTCTGTAATACAGGAAAATGGACATTTATGTACCATGTGTATATAACATAGTAGATAACGGCAGATAAAGACCCGAATGGTCCATCCAGTCTGCCCAACCTGATTCAATTTAAATTTTTTAAATTTTTTTCTTCTTAGCTATTTCTGGGCAAGGATCCAAAGCTCTACCCAGTACTGTGCTTGGGTTCCAACTGCCAAAATCTCCATTAAAACCTACTCCAGCCCATCTAAACCCTCCCAGCCATTGAAGTCCTCCCCAGCCCATCCTCCCCCAAAGAGCCATATACAGACACAGACCATGCAAGTCTGCCCAGTACTTGCCTTAGTTCAATATTTAATATTATTTTCTGATTCTAGATCCTCTGTGTTCATCCCACACTTCTTTGAACTCAGTCACCGTTTTCCTCTCCACCACCTCTCTCGGGAGCGCATTCCAAACATCCACCACTCTCTCCGTAAAGTAGAATTTCCTAACATTACTCTTGAATCTACCACCCCTCAAACTCAAATTATGTACTCTGGTTTTACCATTTTCCTTTCTCTGGAAAAGATTTTGTTCTATGTTAATACCCTTCAAGTATTTGAACGTCTGAATCATATGTCCCCTGTCCCTCTTTTCCTCTAGGGTATACATATTCAGGGCTTCCAGTCTCTCCTCATACGTCTTCTGGCGCAAGTCTCCTATCATTTTCATCGCCCTCCTCTGAACCACTTCAAGTTTTCTTACATCCTTCGCCAGATACGGTCTCCAAAACTGAACACAATACTCCAAGTGGGGACTTACCAATTACCTGTATAGAGGCATCAACACCTTCATCCTTCTACTGGCTAAGCCTCTCTTTATACAGCCCAGCATTCTTCTGGCAGCAGCCATCGCCTTGTCACACTGCTTTTTCGCCTTTAGATCTTTGGACACTATCACCCCAAGGTCCCTCTCCCCGTCCGTGCATATCAGCTTCTCACCTCCCAGCATATACTGTTCCTTCCGATTATTAATCCCCAAATGCAATACTCTGCATTTTTTTGCATTGAATTTTAGTTGCCAGGCATTAGACCATTCCTCTAACTTTTGCAGATCCTTTTTCATATTTTCCACTCCCTCTTCAGTGTCTACTCTGTTACAATTATTGGTATCATCTGCAAAAAAGCACACTTTTCCTTCTAACCCTTCAGCAATGTCACTCACAAACTTATTGAACAGGATCGGCCCCAGCACCGAACCCTGAGGGACTCCACTACTCACCTTTCCTTCCTCCGGGCGACTTCCATTAACCACCACCCTCTGGCATCTGTCCGACAGCCAGTTTCTAATCCAGTTCACCACTTTGGGTCCTAACTTCAGCCCTTCAAGTTTGTTCAACAGCCTCCTATGAGGAACTGTATCAAAGACTTTGCTGAAATCTAAGTAAATTACATCTAGCATATGTCCTCGATCCAGCTCTCTGGTCACCTAATCAAAAAATTCAATCAGGTTTGTTTGGCACGATTTACCTTTTGTAACGTGTAGATTCCTGCTTCATCCCTGTGACCACTTTTATGAATAGGGACCACATCCGCTCTCCTCCAATCCCCAGGAATCACTCCCGTCTCCAGAGATTTGTTGAACAAGTCTTTAATAGGACTCGCCAGAACCTCTCCGAGCTCCCTTAGTATCCTGGGATGGATCCTGTCTGGTCCCATCGCTTTGTCCACTTTCAGTTTTTCAAGTTGCTCATAAACACTCTCCTCTGTGAACGGCGCAGAATCTACTCCAGATAATCTCGGTCCTTCTCCAGGATTTTCTTCTGTGAACACAGAACAGAAGTATTTGTTTAGCACATTCGCTTTCTCCTCATCACTTTCCACATATCGGTTCCCAGCATCTTTTAGTTTAGCAATTCCATTTTTCATCTTCCTCCTTTCACTAATATATCTGAAAAAAAATTTGTCTCCCTCTTTTACATTTTTAGCCATTTGTTCTTCAGCCTGTGCTTTCACCAGATGTATCTCTTCTCTTGGCTTCTTTCAGTTTCACCCTGTAGTCCTTTCTGCTCTCCTCTTCTTGGGGTTTTTTATATTTCACGAACGCCAACTCTTTCGCCTTTATTGCCACTAGTTTGGAGAACCATATTGGCTTTCTTTTTCTCTTGTTTTTATTAATTTTCTTCACATAAAGGTCCGTAGCCATTTTTATCGTTCCTTTCAGCTTAGACCACTGTCTTTCCACTTCTCTTATGTCCTCCCATCCTAACAGCTCTTTCTTCAGGTACTCTCCCATTGCATTAAAGTCCGTACGTTTGAAATCTAGGACTTTAAGTATCATGCGGCCGCTCTCCACTTTAACCATTATATCAAACCAAACCGTTTGATGATCGCTACTTCCCAGGTGAGCACCCACTCGGGTTACCAGACGTCCGGATTTCCCCAGACATGTCTTCCTCTTCGATGACATGCCGGGGGGTCCTGATGGCTTTTCAAAACCAGGTACTTTATCTGGGTTTTGAAAAGCTTCCTGTAAAAATTGCATCGGGAGGGGCATCCACGCTTGCACAGATCCAACATGGTGATGTCATTGCATCACATCCGCGCATGCGCAGATGCCATCTGCGGCAGGGCTAGGGGGCAGAACGGGGTGTGATGGGGAATGGGGTGGGCCTGTGGGCATGGCCACTGGTATGGATTTTCCCTCAGGAAAATCTGTTAACCCTACAAGTGCATGCAGCATAAACATCCGTTTTAGAAAAAGAAATGTAAAAATGTCAACTGACTGAAAACCAGCATATGCCTCAGGCAGTGGAGGGTTAAGTGACTTGCCTAGAGCCACAAGGAGATACAGAGGGAATTGAACCCAGTTCCCGAGGTTCTTAGGTTGCTGCACTACCCACTAGGCTACTTCTCCACTCCAGGGGACAATATACAAGGGGCCAGTGAAAAGTTCTCAGCCCAACCAAGAAGCGAATGATGTGGAGCCATGAAATTTACACGTTATTCCATACTTTTCTTGACACGTTTTTTTCATTTTATATCATCGAAATTAAACATTTCAGGAAACATGTGAAATAACGTGTAAGTTTCATGGCTCCACATCATTCTCTTGGTTGGGCTGAGAACTTTTCAGTGGCTCCTCATATTATCGAATAGCACATGCAAATGGTCAATTTCTTGCCACATTTAAGATTAAAAATTGTTATTGAACAATAAATAAAAACAGTGAAAAGCCATATATATTGCTTCAGTTTATCAATAAACCCTACATAAACCTCTCTATCCCTTCCCACCCCCACCATGCACCCCATCTCATCCAACCACATCATGTCAGAAGGACCTTGATTCTTATAGCTCTCCACCACATTAACATTATACATCAATTATCCCACTCACTGTACTAGATTAAGGGGTTTCCCCCTCCCCATACAAATAGTATACCCCCAGGCAGCAGGAGATGCTAATCAAATGTAGAACTACCAGTCCCAGCATGCACTGGGCTATGGAGTTCAGTGTTGAGTCACAGGGGCGTGGCTCACAGGAGAGAGGTATTTCTACCCACATTGGGTTTATTCTGGAGAGGCCTCCAAGGGAAAAAGAGGAACTCTCAAGTTTTCCCTAGAGATAAGTGGAGGCAGGCATGGCTGCATGGCTGAGGTAAACCAAATTAATTATATTTTGTGTGAGGCAAACAATAAAGCAAAGTACTTTTGTTTCTGTGAAAAGTGTTTTATGTGCTAATTACTCCTAGCATGTTGGCTAGCCTGCCAGACCAGACTAGTCTACCACACTCACCTAATTCACCCTCCCACTAATAGAAACTTGTATAAGAGATGGAGTTGTAACATGCTTTTTATCACACAAAAGAGTAGAGCATATAGGCAGAAAGGGACTGATTAGATAAAGGTGCCTAACTTAATTGGCAAAATGCACTTAATAGGCTCAGTAATTGGAAAAAATAAATAAATGTGCAATAGGCACCTATCCAATTCTATAAAAGATAGGTGCCTATCACTATGGAGCTTAGCGGCACCTAATGCCTAAGTGGGTGTTTTTATAGATGGAGTATGACATAGGCTCCGCTAAACGTGATTCTCCAAAAACTTAGGACCTGAAATGTAGACCTTTAAAACACTCACCTATATTTCAGGTGCCTAAATTTTTACATAGACACTGCTAGCCGCAATTCTCTAAATGGCGCCTGTGACTGACATGTGGCCAACCGATTTAGGCACCATTTATAGAATCAGCCCCCAAATAAATAAGTGTGTAGTGGCAAAACTTTCTCTGTTAATTTTTATACAAAAGCTAAGTTACTCTGAAATCAAATTATCCCATTGAAAGTATTAAATTGTGATTAAATAGCACATGATAAACAAGGCACACAATTTCCCATGAGAGAGTAAAATTCAAGGTACCTGTACGAGATTTAAAGGTTTTTCTAGTCTTATTTCAGAAGGCTTCGTTGAATATATTTTATTACTGAATAATTGGTTGATATCCAGGAATGTCCAAAAGTTAAAACTAGGTTTCCCTTCAGTGAAAAATGCTAAATTTAAAACATATTTGGAAAAATCATTCACCTTTTTTTTAATGCCAGAATTTGGTATAAACTCCCATTACAAATCAGATTGTTACCATCCTATCCTTGGTTCTGCAAAGCTATAAAAATGTATTTATTTCTAGAAGATAGTCTGGATGAGTAATGTAACTTGTTGTTTAGTATTTTGAAATGATTAATATTGTATTGTAATCCTATTCTGTAAACCTCTCTGAGTATGTTAGAGGTTTTCTTCCTGTTATCTGCCTAGTATTCTTTTTGAAATAGGGGAAATATAGGCTACATGTAGTGTAATGAAGGAGATGGGACTTGATAAACTGCTTTTTCTGTGTGGTTTGCCTGGGACTATGAAGTGTTAAGCAACTTGCCCAGAGACACAGGGGGCAGGGGACATTGAACTCACAACCTCGGGGTGTTGAGGTACAAGGGGATGCTGAAAACTTCTCAACCCAGCCGCGAAGAGAATGACGTGGATATGATCTGAAACAGTGCCAATACATAGAATTCCATTTCTGCAAATTGGCACTTAATGAAATAAGATAACACTCTTTTTCAGCTACGGTGGCAAAATTACGTTCAGCATCTAGGAGGTTGGTTGGTTGGGCTGAGAACCTTTCAGCACTCTCTCGTAACTGCTCTAACCTTAAGGCCCAGTGGTGTAGCAAGGGTGAGAGGTGCCCGGGCAGTGGTGCTCCCCCCCCCCCACCTTCTTCTCTGCCCTGGCTCCTTTCCTGACCCCTCCCCCATCGCGTGTGCGCCCCCACCTCTTCCCCCATGCCTCTTAACTTCCCCGGTGCGAGCAGAATCACCAATTTGCTGCCTGCATCAGCTGTCCCTCTGACATCAATTCCTAGGGGCAGGACATGGAAGTGACATCATAGGGACAGCTGGTGCTGGCACGAGCAGCAGGTTTGAGTTGCTGTGTGCAACGGCGAATAGCTACATTTACAGTGGGGAGGAAGTGAAGGCTGCGATGGGGGAAGGAGTGGGAAGGAGCAGGGGAGATGGAGAGGAGGAGGCTCCAAGATGGCACTGGGGCAGACCACCCTCCCTGCCCCCCTTACAATGCAATTGGCTAGGCCACTCTTCCACTCCATTAGCATAATGCAGTATAGGGCTTCTTTTACGAAGGTGCGCTAGCAGTTTTAGTGCATGTACTGGATTAGCGCACGCTATAGTGCGCGCTAGTCAAAAATATACTGCCTGCTCAAAAGGAAGCGGTAGCAGCTAGCACACGTGGCAATTTAGTGCACGCTATTCCGCGCGTTAAGGCCCTAGCGTGCCTTTGTAAAAGGAGCCCATAGTGTATAGAGGTAGGCAATAAATGCAGATTGCCTTGTTGCTATAAAAGACTGGTCTCTCTCTCTCTCTTTATGGCTTTGACTGGAATCTCTTGTGTTCTGATTGCAACAGATGATGGGAGAAAAAGCAGAGAAAAATTACTGGCTGCAGATACAAGACTTTTTTGGACAGGACTCTTGCATTTCAAGCAAGTAAGCAGCAGTCCTGGTGGGGCAATTGTATTGGTGGAGTTATACTGTATTATGGTGCATTTTGAAAAGTAATTAAGTCAGCGTTCATTTGATAAATTCATTTCCTAAATGTGGATATTACTGTTAACAAAATTTTACATTGAACATATTTAAGAAACGTGTTGTGTTTTAATTATTTGTATTGTATTTTGCTGAATGTCCAGCCTTCTTTTGTGTAAACCGCTTAGAAATTGTTTGATTATGGCGGTATAGAAGAATAAAGTTATGTTATGTTAAAAAGTGTGAAATTTCAGTAACCTTCTCTTCAAAGGAGGGAGCATGGGGAGCTTAGGCCCAGTAATTTTAGTCTTTGGACTGTTCTCCTGGGAATTTAGGCCTAGAACTGTTCTGCCGAGATGAAGCAATCATATTCAGGTACCGATTGAGCTTTAATGCCATCATGGCTTTATCTGAGAACACCAGGCAAGATCTGTTTCCTCTGACAGCCAGGTCCCATGCCACCCCTGATCTTGTCAAACTTGTACACCTGCTACATTTCCTAGCTTCGCTGTCTTTTCAGTCTTCCTTGGCTGCGACTGGTGAAATGGAGCAGTACACTCTTTTATAGCTCGTATTTATAAGATTTTCAAATACAATTTCAAGCTATGCACTGCTATCACAGAAAAATCTTCCAGCCAAATTTAACTAAGCAAAGGGAATACATCTCAAACATTATCATTCTATGGCGCCATATTCAAGTCCACAAACTTAAAAGGGGAAGGGTGGAAAAGTCCACAGTTCACAAAGAAAAAAAAAATCTATTTTTTAAAACAGGAAAAAGAAAGGAAATATTTTCCAATCATAACCTGCTCTTATGGAGCAGAATTGGATATGAAAGAGACCA
Source organism: Geotrypetes seraphini (assembly GCF_902459505.1). Classification (NCBI taxonomy): domain Eukaryota; kingdom Metazoa; phylum Chordata; class Amphibia; order Gymnophiona; family Dermophiidae; genus Geotrypetes; species Geotrypetes seraphini. The sequence continues at coordinate 173,797,753 of NC_047085.1, read as the reverse complement.
ATCTAGATGGAGATATAGGCAGTTTTGAATTCAGAAAAATCTTTAGATGTCCTGGATCAAAAAGATATATTGAAGGGAATTCCATTTTATAACAATACTTTACACGTAAATAAAGCTCCCAATTGTTGAACACACAGCCTTAACACCTAGGGCAGTACACCTAGGGCTTTTATCAGCCAAGCACGAAACATACACCACAAAGAAACAGATTCAGATTCAAAGAATCTTAAGGCAGATTATCTAAAAGTTTTTTACACTTAAATTTGAGAATCAGGTCTCTTTGAAAATTTACTAGTGTTGAATGCCTAAATTTATACCAAAGTTTTTACTAAACTCCTTACATTCAGGAGCATAAAAAGTTCATGGCAACAGAGGCAGATTTTGGATGGGGAAATAAGGTTAAGAGCTTGGCACTGATTTTCAGCACTAGGCTTATAAATTAAGCTTATACACTAGATCCAGGTAAATGACTAGCAGGCCTTAGTTAAGGGCACAACTTTTAAACTCCTAATCCACCCACCCATCCCCTTTTTTACAAACCCGTAGCGCAGATTTTAGCGCCGACTACGCTAACAGCTCTGACACTCGTAGGAATTCTATGAGCATTGGAGCTGTTACTGCCGTGGCAGGCGCTAAAAACTACGCTAAGGTTTTGTAAAAGGGTGGAGGGGGTAAATGAGGTGCATTTTTTGGCAGAAATCTTGGCTTTTTTACTAGATTATGTAAAAAGTGGCCTCAGAGCGTGCTTACGTGGGTCATTCCTGCTCTAAAGCTATTCTTCCCACATGCGTAAAATGGCCACTTTTTCCAGTTTTTGAATGACCAAGTGCTAATTTGACCACAAGCACTTGAGCCATTATTGTCACCTATTTCGTAGACCAGTGGTTCTTAAACCTGTCCTGGGGGACCCCCCAGCCAGTCAGGTTTTCAAGATATCCCTCATGAATATGCATAAGAGTAATTTGCATACCTACTACCTACTTTGTAGGCAAATCTTGCTGATGCATATTCATGAGGGATATCTTGAAAACCCGAATGGCTGGGGGTCCCCCAGGACAAGTTTAAGAACCACTGTTGTAGATGGTAAGAGCTCACACTGTAATCGATCGGTGCATGGCAATGTAGCTGCACTCACCAATTAGTGCAGAACATGCCTACTTTCTGCCCCTGACCCCCATGTTAAAAAGTAAACTGTACACAATTCAGGACCTGACTCCTTCACCAACACATGTCATAAGAACAAAAGAATAGCCTTACTGGGTCAGACCAATGGTCCATCAAGCCCAATAGCCTGTTCTCACGGTGGCCAATCCAGGTCACTAGTACCTGGCCAAAACCCAGGAGTAGCAATATTCCATGCTACCGATCCAGAGTAAGCAGTGGCTTCCCTCATGTCTTTCTCAATAACAGTCACACTGAGATTCTGCCCTCTCAAGTTCCAGGTTTATTTAAAATTTGATACCCCACTTAATGAATGGCTAAGCGGTGTACATTAGTATAAAAAATTTTAAGCAGCTAACACTGGGATTTTGCTGCAATAGCTGCTATTTTAACAACCAGTACACTGTCAGGAATGTTTATAGTTAGGATTTACCAGATTTTTCGACGTAGAAACCCGGACACATGGCCCCGCCCCATTCTGCCTCCAACCCTGCCTTGTTCTGCCTCCACAAAACCTCTTGTCCGACCTCCAGGCTGTGTCTGGTTGGCCACCGAGCATGCGTGGATGCGTGTGATGTCATCCGCGCATGCTCAGAGGCCCTTCAGACAGCGGCAGGAGGTCAGGGCTTTCCAAAACCGAGACAAACTACGGGGTTTTGGAAAGTTCATCCGGGCACCTAGACAGTCCTCTAAAAAGAGGACATGTCCAGGTTTTCCTGGACGTCTGGTAACCTTATTCATAGTGTAGATGAACTTATCAGCACTTCAGAAGGAGGCAGTATGTGTTCCTGCACTATTGGCACTCTGGTAGCACAGGGTGCTGTGAAAGACGGTGCTGTTGGTGCTCACTCCTGCATACCCAATCCCCCTCTTGGCATCCAATCACACTAAAGAATAACCTCAATCCCCTTCCTCCTTAGTCACAATGCCATCCACTCCTACCCTTAAAAATTCCCGTCACAAAGCATTTCCACCCTTGACAGCCAGACACTAGACCAACCCCCTGATTCCCCACCACCACCCACAATCAGCCAGGGATCTCCTGGGTGGTCCAGTGGTACTCTGACTGCAGCAGATCCCCTTTGCTACCACCTTGGACTGCACCAGGGTCCAAAATGGCCACCGTAACGTCTAGTGGTCATCTCACAGTAGTGCAGTAGTACTGCAAGATGATTCCTAGATGTTATGGTGGCCATTTTGGATCCTGGTGCAGTCTTGGGCAGCAGCAAAGGGGATGTGGTAAGAGTGGATAGCGTAGCTGGTTTTAAGAAAGGTTTGGACAAGTTCCTGGAGGAAAAGTCCAGAGTCTGTTATTGAGAAAGACATGGGGGAAGGCACTGCTCAAGGGACCCTCGGCCACAAGAGGGCACCCGCTCAAACTCAGGGGCGGAAAATTTCATGGCGACACCAGAAAGTATTTCTTCACAGAGAGAGTGGTTGATCATTGGAACAAGCTTCCAGTGCAGGTGATCGAGGCAGACAGCGTGCCAGACTTTAAGAATAAATGGGATACCCATGCGGGATCCCTGCGAGGGTCAAGATAAGAAAATTGGGTCATTAGGGCATAGACAGGGGGTGGGTAAGCAGAGTGGGCAGACTTGATGGGCTGTAGCCCTTTTCTGCCGTCATCTTCTATGTTTCTATTATATTGGCAGCATGGAATATTGCTACTCCTTGGGTTTTGGACAGGTACTATTGATCTGGATTGGCCACCGTGAAAACGGGCTACTGGGCTTGATAGACCATTGGTCTGACCAAGTAAGGCAATTCTTAAGTTCTTATATGTTCTTATGATCTGCTTCTGTTGAGGTACTGCTGTATATAGGAAGGAGACAGATTTTTAAGGGTGGGGGTGGCAGTGAAAGGCATTGTAACTATTGAGAGGAGGATTGGAGTTATTCTTCATTGTGTTGGGATGTCAAGGTTATTCTACAGTATGATGGGATTTGGGGAGGGGAGAAATTTTACAGTGTGATGGATTAAGGCTGTTTGTGGGAGGACAAGAGGGGATGAATAAAGCACCATTATGGTGATTGCACTACATGTATCTTTCCTGGGCCTGCACATCATTACATCTGATAGGGCCAGTGCTCCCACGCTCTCTGCTACTGCATGTAACACGATGCTTCTGTGGTAACATTTTGCCCTCTTTGGCAAATGCAGAGCAGGTGCAGGGCATGTCCCCTGCATTTACCACACAAGCTTTGTACTTACCGCAAGAATAGGCAACTCAAGTCTTTGGATATCCATAATAATATGAGACAGATTTTCATACAATGGAGGCAATGCATACAAATGGATCATTGTGAGGATCCTGAAAATCTGACCTGCCAGAGTTGCCTCTCACTGCCTTACCAAATGGTAAGTGCAAAACTCAGCAGAGCTCAGTCAAAGAGCCCCTCAGTTTGGGTTCCAACACATATGCCATGCTTTGGGCTCAGTAAGTCAATTCATGGTTCTTATAATTACTGGAAATGTTGGAGTTGGTATTCTAACTCATTTGTCCAGGTAACTTTTGCAAACTTTGTTTTTAAATCTGATTCTTCCACAATTAAGTTGATCACACCAAAATATTGTTGCTACCAAAGATGCAGCACTGGAGGCATTCCAGGGGGAAGAGTTAGAGTCTGGTCATATAGCCATACCTAGCACCTGTACTAAACTTAATCAGGTACCTTAGTCCAGGAAACTTTCTCTGGGTATATGCAGTTTTAACCCAGATGTACTACAAATTACTGGTATCCTGCTTACCTTTCTATTAAATTATTATTTATCTACCTCCTACATGCCTGAAAGCTGTTAATATAGTGTACATTCAGGTACCGAAGGTGTTTTTGGGTCCTTGGAGGAAGGGACAGAGGCAGTGGCAGCACATGAACAGGGCCACGGGCTAGAGCAAGTGGGAGAGGGAGGAGTTCTTGCCTCCTGAGGAACCTTGCAGCTGGTAGGGCTTGGGGGATCTGCACCAACTCAGGTATTTTTAATGTTTTGAGTTAAGTGGAATATGGATACCACATGTGGCCACTCAGTTTGCCAAGTGGTCCACCCAACATCTGAAGTCTGGCTACGCCTCTAGTTCAGGATATATACATACATCAACTACACTGGCATGCAGTAGAGGCAGGGGAGAGTGCGGTGCAGTGGTTAAAGCTACAGCCTCAGCACCCTGGGGTTGTGGGTTCAATCCCACACTGCTCTTTGTGACCTTGGGCAAATCACTTAATCCCCCCCCCCCCTATTGCCCCAGGTACATTAGATAGATTGTGAGCCCACCAGGACAGACAGGGAAAAATGCTTGAATACCTGTATAAATTCATGTAAACCATTCTGAGCTTCTTAGAGAGAATGGTATAGAAAATTGAATGAATAAATAAATGTGTATTACCCCAGCTCTTGGCACTGCAGGATCAGTTTGAGAAACCCTGAGCAGAGCAGCAAGGCTGAAGAGAAAACTATAGAATTTTATAGATGTACTGACTGGGAAATGAAACGCATCCTAAATATTAAAAATTTAATAAAAGAGAGAGAGGAAAGAAAAACAATAAATGTCTTTGGGGGTACTGCTACAGTCCAAAATATTTATACTCCCTTAAATTAGTAATATGATGCAGGCAGCTTGTGCAGTATCTGAAAGCGAAAGGTTTGATGAATTAAAAATATATATATATATCTGGCTTGCAGAGAAAAATGTGTTCTAAGTTTCTAAGTAAAGTATGCGAGAGATCACTTCAAAACAGGGCCCAGTATTTCTCACAGATCGTATCGAGTGTGAGTGTGACAGCAGTTGAGATTGCAAGGTGCTTAGTGGTGTTTACATTTGTATAAAGCAAATAAATGTGACAGATTCTCCTAATGTTGGATCAGAAAATCACACGTGCGGATGACTAAAGATACGGTCAGCACTTACTTATCCAACGCTTCATTATTCAATTCTCTTGGTTATCTGGTCATACAGGAGTAGGGCTCCCAGTCACAGTGTTTATAATTCAGGTTTGGTGTTTTGTGGTGTATGTTTTTTTAAAAGGATAGAAACATAGAAACATAGATGATGACTGCAGATAAGGGCCATAGCCCATCAGGTCTGCCCACTCTACTGACCCACCCCCAAGTCTACTATCCTAGGGATCCCACTCCTGGTGACAGGTTCCCTTGGCTTAACCCTCTAAGGGATCCCATATGGGCATCCCATTTGCTCTTAAATTCTTGCACGCTGTTTGCCTCGATCACCTGCACCGGGAGCTCGTTCCAAGGATCAACCACTCTCTCGGTGAAGAAATATTTCCTGGTGTCACCATGAAATTTCCCGCCCCTGAGTTTGAGCAGATGCCCTCTTGTGGCTGAGGGTCATTTGAGAAAGAGAATCTCTTCTTCCATCTCGATAATATACTTAAACGTCTCGATCATGTCTCTTCTTTCCCTCCATTCCTTGAGTGAGTACAGCTGCAAATTGTTCAGCCTTTCCTCGTACGATAGATCCTTGAGCCCCGAGACCATCCTGGTGGCCATCCGTTGCACCGACTCTACTCTCAGCACATCTTTTCGGTAATGTGGCCTCCAGAATTGCACACAGTATTCCAAATGAGGCCTCACCAAGGGGAGGGGGATGTTATTAGTCAAATCACTTTGCTCTATAAGGGCAACTTTTGGGTTTCATAACCAAATCTCCTTCAAGGCTAGTCCTGGACAAGCTGATTGAATAAATAATTTATACTCAGCCTTCTTTTTCCTTCTTTGAAATACTATTTCTGTTGTAGAAGGAGCTGAGTTGTGCTTGAATATTTCTCCCACAGGTTTCAGGGGCCCTTTTATCACCACAAAACAATGGCTTACTGTGGGGAACGCTGAGGTGTCCCATGGTAATTTTTAGATATGCATGTTCTACCTATGTGCTAAAAAAAATGAAAAATTTTAGCACAGGGGCATGTCTGGAGCAGAGTGTGGGCATTTTCTATGCTAATTGGTTGGTACTGCTGCATTGCTATGAACTAACCAATTAGTATGTGCTTAGAATGTGAGTCCATACCACATACATAATGGGTGATGGTAGGGGCTCACACTGGGACCATAAGATTGTCACACTTAGATAATAGAGCTTGTTTTGGTTTGATTGGACATCAGACTTGCCTTTTCTTAGATTTGAAAATTAACATGTGGCCATTAAAAAAAAAAAAAGAAGAAGAAGAAAAAAATTTGGCCATTTTATCCCAGTGGTAAAAATGTCAGTGCCCAAAATGTCTTGCATAAATAGCGTTTAGCCAGCTAACAGCTAATATTCAGTGGGAGATAGCTGGTTATCTCCAATGAATATTTGTGGATAGCATCTCTAGCTGCTAACCAGCTTTGTTGCATGACTTAGCCAGCTAGCCACAAATATTCAGCACTGGCCGGCCATGTTTAGAGGGCAAATCGGACTGTATAAATAGCAGTCTTATCTTTGCCCACTATGAACTTAACCAGCCAGTGCTGAATATTCATTTAGTCAGTTAATTTAGAGCCAGCTAAAAACCCCCAGGATATTCAATGTTGGTCACTGAAAACATCCTGACATTGAATATATGGGTTCACTGTCAATGCTGGGCAGACAGCACACTACCCAGCTTCAGTTAAAAATCACTCAGTTAGTCTCAAAACGTTAAATACGCTTTAATGTTTCCAGTGGGCAAAAAGGAAAAAATGATACCTAGCTTTTTCTTTGCCTGTTTGTGAAATAACCATGTTATTACTTCAGTGAGGCTGTTTCACAAACTAGCTCAACTAAGCCTAGGAGACAATCAGGAAAAGGCAAGGAGAAAGACATTTCCAATGGAGGCACTTGAGCAGTGAGAATGGGAAGACGAAAGCCAATGGGTGGCAGAGCTCAGCCTGCCATCTTTCGTGCACAACTCCAGGAGCTAGTAACTAAAACACTTCTGTCCTATTTATAATCAGCTAAGAAACAATGGAATGTCAATCATTGTAGTTACATATTTGGATTCATTTACTGCCTTTTTGAAGAAGTTCACTCAATGCAGTGTACAACAAGAATAAGTCATAAGTACATAAGAGTTGTCATACTTTGACAGACCCAAAAGTCCATCAAGCCCAGTTTCCAACAGTGGCCAATCCAAGTCACAAGCACCTGCAAGATCCCAAAGAGTAAAACAGATTTTATGATGCTTATCCTAGGAATAAGCAGCAGATTTTCCCAAACCATCTTAAAAATGGCTTATGGACTTTTTGTTCTAGGAATTTGGCTTAACCTTTCTTTAAACCCTGTTAAGCCAACTGCTTTCACCATGTTCTCCCGCAATGAATTTGAGTTTAATTGCATGTTGAGTGAAGAAATATTTTCTCCAGTGTTTTATAAATCTACTACTTAATAGCTTCATTGCATGCCCCCTAGTCCTAGTATTTTTGGAAAAAGTAAACAAGTTCCACTCCTCTGAGTATTTTATAGTCAAACAAGCAATAGACAATTACAGCAGTAAAAATATTTAAACAATAATACAAGGTATGTCATAGTATGCTACATTACAATGTCAACACAATATGCAATAAAACATTTTAATAGCATAGTATGTAAGCAGAAATAGAACATATAGATAGATAAGACAATGAAAATAAGGGGATTAATTTTAAGAAAGTTGCACGTGAAGTCAGGAGGATATATATTAATTTTCTTAGCTAGAGTAGGAGTATATAAACATTTCAAATAAGAGGCCTGTAATGATATCTGAACAGTAATTCTGTAACTGGGCTCTTGCAGTTACATGCCACTTAAAATACATATTAACAAAGCATATTAGATGACGGCAGCTGATAGGCGCCCAAGCCCTGTAAAAAAAAAAAAAAATGCTGTTTAAACAACACTTTTAACTGATTTTCAAGATGCTTACTTGTGCCTAAAAAATTGGCACCATAATTGCACCTCCGTAGGTGCTTTAGACCATCTAATAATGCCACTGTGGGAGTGGCTAATGCCAGAAGTTGTGTTAGGCGGCCTAAAACACCTACCTAGGCACAATTCATGACAAAGATAGGTGCCAGAAATAAAATTTAAATAAAAAAAATAGAAATGTAGGCCTACCTTTCCCAGAGGTGAAATTCCCTAAATGGCACCGTCGCATGATTCAAATGGAAATTCATGGTTCTAAGTATTATATACCAAAGTCCAAAAATTATACGTACAATACAAAACAACTTAGTGGGAAAAGAAATTTTACAATTAAAATCTCTACCAGAACAGGGGGCTCAGACTTATTGAGCTGTTTTTATCCACTATGGGTCTTTTTTTTTAACTGAAGTTCAAAAGCTCATGTTCTCCTCATCAGCCCGAGTTCCACCCTACCACCTAATTACTTATAAAAATGTTTTATTTAATTTAATACTTTATTGTTCATTTCATTTAAATCTAATCTTTTTCTACAATAAATTTATTTTTATAAAAAACTGGTAGAGATTTTAATTGTAAAATTTATTTTCCCACTAAGTTGTTTTGTATTGTACATGGAATTTTTGGACCGTCACATGATTGACACGTGATCGGCGGCCGCTTTATAGGCGGCCACCAATAGCACCATATAGAGAATCCAAGCCATAAGGTACGATGTGATACTATGTATGCATATTTGATTTGTCCTTATCATTTTCAGGGCACAGATCATAGAAGTCTGCCTGGCAATGGCAGCCACAATCAGAGCACTTGAGTGCATAAATGTACAGAATACCATTTCTTTTGGAATAAGTGTACATATACATGTGTAAGAACTGGCAAGACGCTACATGCTATACTATAGTATAGCAGTGAAAGTGTGAAAGTAGCATACCCCTGGATTCTAAAAAGGGTGCCTAGATTTTGGCACTCAAAATTAGAAACATAGAAAATGACAGCAGAAAAGGGCCACGGCCCATCTAGTCTGCCTACATTAATGACCCACCCCCTAACTTCCTCCATGAAGAGATCCCACATGACAATCCCATCTTTTCTTAAAATCTGGCACGCTGCTGGCCTCAATTACCTGTAGTGGAAGATTATTCCAGCGATCAACCACCCTTTCAGTGAAGAAATAGTTTCTGGTGTCGCCATGAAATTTCCCTCCCCTGATTTTCAACGGATGCCCTCTTATTGCCGTGGGTCCTTTAAGAAAAAAGAGATCTTCCAACTCGATACGGCCCATGACATATTTGAACGTCTCGATCATGTCTCCCCTCTCTCTGCGTTCCTCGAGTAAGTATAGCCGCAACTTACCCAGCCGTTCCTCATATGGGAGATCCTTGAGTCCTGAGACCATCCTGGTGGCCATTTGCTGAACCGACTCAACTCTCAGCACGTTTTTTTGATAATGTGGCCTCCAGAATTGTACACAATATTCCAGATGGGGTCTCACCTTGGATCTGTACAATGGCATTATGACCTCGGGCTTACAGCTGACGAAGTTTCTATGGATATAACCCATGATTTGTCTGGCCTTGGAAGAAGCTTTCTCCACTTGATTGGCAGTCTTCATGTCTTCGCTAATGATCACCCCTAAGTCACGTTCAGCTACAGTCTTTGCTAGGATCTCACCATTTAGGGTGTAAGTCCTGCATGGATTTTTGCCTCCAAGGTGCATGACCTTTCATTTTTTGGCATTGAAACTTAGTTGCCAAGTCTTTGACCAATGCTCCAGCAGAAGTAGGTCCTGCGTCATACTGTCGGGCATTGAGCTTTTGTCGGGCACTATGCTTTTGTCTATTGTGCTTTTGCCTACTATGTTGCATAGTTTGGCGTCATCGGCGAATAATGTAATTTTACCTTGAAGCCCTTTAGCCAAGTCTCTTACGAAGATGTTAAATAGGATCGGGCCCAAGACCGAGCCCTGCGGTATTCTGCTGATCACCTCCATCATATCGGAAAGGGTACCATTTACCGTTTACCTCTGAAGTCTACCTCTAAGCCAGTCCTTAACCCATGCAGTTAACGTTTCACCTTGCTCAATATCCTGCGGTGTGGGACGCTATCAAACGCTTTGCTGAAGTCCAAGTACACGATGTCCAGGGACTCCCCTATATCCAGCTTTCTTATTACCCAGTCGAAGAAGCTGATCAGATTTGATTGGCAGGACCTTCCCTTCGTAAAACCATGTTGATGGGGATCTCGAAGATTCTCCTCGTTCAAGATTGCATCTAATTGGCGTTTGATTAGTGTTTCCATAAGTTTATTCACTATCGATGTGAGACTCACCAGTCTGTAATTCGCAGCCTCCGTCTTGCATTCCTTTTTGTGGAGTGGAATGATGTTAGCCGTTTTCCAGTCCAACGGGACTCTTCCTGTACTTAGGGACAGATTGAAGAGCGCAGATAACGGTTCCGCCAGGACGTCACTCAACTCCCTGAGCACCCTGTGGTGTAGTTTGTCTGGTTCCATAGCTTTGTTCACCTTGAGTCTTAATAGCTCATAGTAGACACTGCTGGGCGTAAATTCGAAATTATGAAACGGGTCTTCCGAGCTTTCCCTTGTCTGCAGCTGAGGGCCGGATTCCGGCGCCTCGCAAGTGAAGACTGAGCAGAAATATTCATTTAAAAGTTTGGCTTTATCGGAGTCCGATTCTACATAGTTCCCGTCGGGTTTCCTAAGGCGTACTATCTCATCTGTGTTTCTTTTTCTGTCACTAATATACCTGAAGAAGGATTTATCGCCCTTCTTGATGTTCTTGGCTAGATTCTCCTCCATTCTGAGTTTGGCCTCTCTGACTGCTGTTTTGACTGCTTTAGACTTGGCCAGATAGTCTTCCTTAGATTCTTGCTTCCCAAAAGGGAGGCACCTTCTTATAGAATTGCCCTTATGATACTTTCTGCTGCCCAAAGGGAATATTCGTTTCCCAGTATGCAGTAGCATAGTAATGGGGGGGGGGGTGAAGGGCATAGTGCCCCAGATGCCATCCTGGTGGGGTGCTGGCACCTCTCCCCCATTCCGATGATAGGAGGGATCTCTTCAATGCACCCCCTCCTTTACCTTTTCAAATCTTTGCAATTAGCGAGCAATATCTCCTACCCATTGCTTGCACTAGCTTCCCCGCTCTGATGTCACTTCCTGTTTGCAGAACAAGGAAGTGATATTAGAGGAAAGGCTCAACAGGCACAAGCAGCGGGTAGGACATGCTGCGTATTGCTGGTAAAGATTTGAAGAGGTGAGTGAAATGGGGGATGGAAGAGTGCACAGCGAGGTAAGGCAATGCTAGGAGGCAGGGATGAGTGCATGGGGGGGAGGAGGCTCCACCCAGGCATAAACTTCCCTTGCAACGCTACTGCCAGTATTCAATTATCTCTAATTCTGGGTGCAATGGTATGCTTCACAGAACTGCAAGGACTCCACAAAAAAATTTAGGCATCATCCCTTGGCAAAACACTGCTGCATGCTGTAGCTACCTGATCAATAATTAGAATCTTATCTCTGATACTATCCTGTCACACATTTCCTGATCAAGGCTGCTGAGCTTCATATATTCTTTATCAGCAGGTGTGATAGCACCAGTCTTTTGCAGGTGATATCTTTCATCACCTTTTATCTCAAAAGGCCTCTTGCTGTCTGCTATCCTCCAGGTGTTTGCCAAAGACTGCACTCAAGCCAAACTAATCTGCTTCCTGAACTTTATCAATGTCCTCATGTTCTGTTTGGTGTACCCAGTGTATGATTGTGCTTCTACTTGTAGGACAAATCAGCAGCAGTGATACTATACACCCAAGCAACAAAAAAAAAAAAAACCCCAAACAGATTCCGGGCACTTACCTTCCAAAATGCACCTTTTCAACAATTTGCATCTGACCACATCCATTCATGAAATAATATCCAGTATACTGCTTCACAAGAACTTTCAGAAGCACAGTCTAATTTTGGGGGTGGGGGTGAAAGGGAAATAGTCTTGTGTCAGCTGCAAACCTACTTATAGGGCTTAATACTTTCAAAAATCACGTTAATAACAGCCTAACCCACTATGTAATCAAAACAGCAGCTTCTGAATGGGAGTGAATCAAAAAAGAACATTGCAGTACCTTTGAATTCTTTCTTCATTTCATGATATTATTATATACTGTCATGTTCTCTTCTCCATTTGCCACTGGTTTCTTCCCTCTCACCCGCTTCACCATGGCAGTGACTGCTAGGGTTGGGTTGTTGTTTGTTTTTTTTCCAGCTGGCTTAACACCTACTGTATGTCAAATCACAGTTTCTTTTCAAGTCTGTGTGATGTGAGATCGTTGGTTCTGGAACAAAAAAATTACTCCTCACTAAATTTCACAATGGTTTCCTGTTCTTCACGGGTTTTTTTTGCTGCTGTTGCTGGAAAACTAATCCACAGGCCACATTGCTGCTATGTCATAAAATATCTTGCTGTGGAGTAAAACGATTATTACTGTAAAAAAAAAAAAATGGTGATGAATTTGAAATACTGCCTTTCTATGGGTACAACCAAAACAGTTTGGGGCTCATAATTGAAAGAGAAAAACGTCCAAAAACTGGCCTAAGTCGGCACATGGACGAACATTTCTCAAAAACATCCAAGTGCCGATAATAAAAACGGGTTTTGGACGTATTTCTAAATAGCCTAGGCCTTCATAGTGCCACTAAACGGGGCATTTTGGGACACGTGTCGAGGGCGGGACATGGGCCGGCTTAGACTTAGTCGTACAGCATTTATAACCGAAAGTTTTACAACAGAGTCTAGACGGAACTTGGACGTTGTGACTTAGACCATTTAAAACATGGTCTAAGTCACAAAAACCCACCTAAAGTCACCAGATAAGCACTACAAACACATAAAACAGACCCCCACACACTACCCCAGTGATCACCAACCCCCCACCCCCATAAAAATTTTAATCATAATTTTAAAATTCAGCCTCCAGACCATCATCACCTGACCGCCTGGCATAGGAAAGCCTAGTCGTCTAGCACAGAGGCGGCTTAAGTCATCTTGGGGGTGGGTTAGGGACACATAGAGAGGAGGACCCATGCCCATAAGCCCCTGTAATCACAGCATTGATACTTAAAATGTGCACTGCCCTATACACCCCCAAAACCCTTTTGCAGTGGCAGATAAGTGCAGCCATAAGGGCTATTGGGGTGGTAGATAAGTGGGTCTAGGGGATTCTGGAGGTGGTTTGGGGGGCTCCTGACCTATAAGGGAGCTGTAGGGAGGAGAAGACATGGTACCCTTTTTGTGACGTTCACAGCAGTGCCCTGTAAGGTACCCCACTATTTAGGTGACATGTCTGGGTGTGCAGTCCATCACTTTGCAGAACCCTCCCACGTCCAACAGGGCTTGTTCTAGGTGTTTTGGACTTGGACGAAAATGTAGTATAAAGATAGATGATTTAATGGCTTGGACGATCAGATCAGCAGGATGTATAATTAGCCGATTTTCGAAACGAAAAAAAAAAGTTGGACGTATCTTTCGAAAATGTGTCTTAAGCTGTTTTTTACTTTGGACGACTTGCGAGATGGAGGTAAACAGACTTAGACGTCCCTTTCGATTATGCCCCTCCACACATATACTATATTATATGTAGGCATGTTCTCTGTCACCAGTGGGCTCACAATCTCAAGGGCCCTTTTACTAAGTAGCAGTAAGCACCAACAAGTGCTTGCCGCAAGCAAAAAAGCATTACGGTGGGGTACATTCTGGCATCCTGCAGTGCGAGGGAGGTGCTGAAAAATTTTCAGCCCAAATAAGAGAATGACGTGCATATAGTTCACTCAATGGCACAGTGGCTAAAGCTACAGCCTACAGCTACAGCCTCAGCACCCTGGAGTTGTTGGTTCAAACTCACGCTGCTCCTTGTGACCCTGGGCAAGTCACTTAATCCCCCCATTGCCTCAGATACATTAGATAGATTGTGAGCCCATCAGGAGAGACAGGGAAAATGCTTGAGTACCTGAATAAATGAATGTAAACCGTTCTGAGCTCCCTTGGGAGAACGGTATAGAAAATTAAATAAATAAATAAATTTATTTGGTTTGTTTTATATACATTCTCCCCAATGAGCTCAGAATGGCTTACAAGGTATACATCAAGCTTATACAAAATATAGAATTTTGTTTCTGCAAATTGGCACTTAACAAAATAAGATAGCACTCTTTTCAACATCAGTAGCAAAATAGCGCTCAGAATTTAGGAAGTTGTTTAGTCGGGCTGAGAACGTCTGAGCACTCCCTCGTAGTTTTCAGTTTGGTGCATGTTTCCCATGGAGAGTGGGCATGCCCATTTATAATCAGCAGAATTATATCAAAACGTGCTAAACTTTTAGTTCATGGTTAGTGAGAGAGCCCTTACCGCCTAGAAAATGGGTGTCAGCAAAGGATCCTGTGCTAATGGCCATGTGCTAATTTAGAAATTAGTGTGTAGCCATTAGTGAGGGAAATAGGAAATACAGCCATTTTACAGCTGTGGTAAACCACTGTGAAACTCACATCGATAGTCATAGCGGAGGCCACTTTTTAGCGCAGCTTAATGAAAGGACCCCTGACTTTTGTACATGGGGAAGCATAAGGTTAAGTAACTTGCCCAGGGTCACAAAGGAGCTGCATTGGAAATCAATCCCAGCTCACCTGGTTCTCAGTCCTCTACACAAACCATAAGGCTATGCCTCCATGTTTATATGTTAGGTGCCATCGACAGTCCTAGCGACTTGATGAATTACATGTCTAAAAAGAAATTGGTTTATACTAGTCCGATAAGGTCCTCCATTGTCATCTCCATGGTTGTTTTCAACATGTCCAACAAACTGATTGCAGGTCGCCCTCTTTGCCTGGTTCCTTTGATCTTCCCAAACATGATGTCCTTCTCTAGTGATCTTTCTCTTCTAACGGTGTGACCAAAATAAGACAGTTGTAACTTCAGCATTTGTACTTCGAGTGACATAGCCAGTTTGATCTTTTCCAGAATCGATCTGTTAGTTTTTCTGGTGGTCCACGACACACATATAATTCTTCTCCAGCACCAAAGTTCAAATGAGTCAATCTTCTTTCTGACTTGTTTCCATAGTGTCCAGCTTTTGCATCCATAATTGACTACTGAGTATGTGGACAAGTCTGGTCTTCATTTGGAGTGCTTTCTCCTTGCCTTTGAATACTTTGTAGAAAGCCTTCATTGAAGTGACCAAGTGCTATTCTGTGGAATATTTCTTCCCTGCTAGTTGCTTCTTTGTTTACGAAAGAGCCCAGGAGATTGGAATCCTTTACAATTTCTATTATATCACCTTCAAGCTCAAAATCTTCATCATTTTCCGTGTTCATGATTTTTGTCTTGTTTATGTTTACTTCTAATCCCAATTATTACTATCAGCTTTGACTTTTCTCAGTAGATACAGGATGACTTCTATGCTGCTGGTTATGAGAGTTATATCATCTGCATAGCGCAATTTGTTTATATTTCAGCCACCAACTTTGAAACCAACGCTCTCTTCTTCCAAATTTGCTTTTCTGAAGATGGCTTCACCTTAAAAGTTGAACAAGTAAGGTGACAAGATGCATCCTTGCCTGACACCATGTTTTATTGGAAACCAATCAATGTTGCCATATTCAGTTCTCACTGTATGCTTATACAAACACCTATTTTATGTCTATTTCATAAAGGGTAATCAAAATAGTTTTCATAGGTATTAACCAGCAAAACCTATTAAGAGTAAAAAGACCATTATTTAGAGACGGAAAATAAAAATACATACTCTGTAAATCCAAATTCACATGTAACATACTGCCGGTCATTTTTCACATAAGAAGCATGATCAGTAATGCATTACATGTGAATCTGGCTATTCAGAATATCATATTGAACATTATGGATGAAAATTTATTGATTTTTCCCTGATGCAGGTTTGGTCCCAAAACACAATCATATTGAAGAGTGATTGCACAGATGGGCCCATAGCAAAATGATTATTTATTTACTCAATATTTTATCTAGTTCACCCAAAAAAGCCCAGAATGGGTTACAGGGCAACATACATAATGTGAATCAATACAGATCAGCATATATAGTGTACATCAATACAGATCAAACATATGATAGATGTCAATGTACAATATAGATCAACATACAAAGTGTAAATTTATATCAGGTTTCAACACTCAAGGCTTTTATAGTCTGGATTTAGTAGCTGTATTGTGAGGTTAGGCGCTTCTTGAGTATTTGTGTATATTTTATCTCTTTGTGAGTGGAGAGATCAGCCTGGGATATAAAGTGATAGTTTCTTTACCACGTAGTATGGGATAATCTTGTGGAAGAATTTACAGGCCAATACTAGGCTCTTGAAGATACAGCGTTTCCCTATAGGTAGCCAATGAATAGATGCCAATGCAGGAGAGACAGGGTCATGGATGTCCAGATTTTGTAGTAGCAAATTGCTGCGATTTGCACATGCTGGAGTCTTCATGGATTCTTAGCAGTCAATCCTGTTGTATTGCAATAGTCCATGTGAGATAAAGCATAGTTACTTACCGTAACAGGTGTTATCAGGGACAGCAGGCAGATATTCTCTACATGTGGGTGACGTCACCGACAGAGCCCCCTAGTGGACATTTTCGCAAGCAGACTTGCTTGAAGACCTTCAAGCTTGCAAATGTACCGCGCATGCGCGAGTGCCCCTCCTGCCCAAATCAGGGCATGCGTCTCCTCAGCATGTACTCAGTTCAGATAGCAAGCAAAGAAGCCAACCCCAGGGAGGTGGGTGGAATATGCTGCCTGCTGTCCCTGGATAACACCTGTTACGGTAAGTAACTGTGCTTTATCCCAGGACAAGCAGGCAGCATATTCTTTACATGTGGGTGACCTCCAAGCTCACGAGGCAGGGAAGGTGGGAGAGTTGGCAAACTAGGAGAACAGATGTTGCAAAATGGACTGGCCAAAATGGCCGTCACGCCTGGAGAAAGCATCCTGACAGTAGTGAGAGGTGAAAGTATGAACCAAGGACCAAGTGGCAGCCTTGCAGATTTCCTCCACCGGAGTTGACCAGAGGAAAGCAATAGACGCCGCCATCGCTCTGACCTTGTGCTCCGTGACTCGACCCGGCAGGGAGAGACCAGCCTGAGCATAACAGAAGGAGATACAAGCGGCCAACCAGTTAGAAATTGTCCGCTTTGAAACAGGGCGCCCCAAACGATTGGGGTCAAAAGAGATGAAAAGCTGGGGCGCAGACCTATGAGGAGCAGTGCGCTTCAAGTAAAAGGCCAGCACACGCTTACAGTCAAGAGTATGCAAAGCCACTTCTCCAGGATGAGTGGGGCTTTGGAAAAACCCAAAAAGTCAAATACAAAAGAGGTGTACTAATAATTAGTCTATGCCAAAAATCACCTCTATAGCTAGCACCTTAGAGAATAAGTGACTGTACGAGGACAAGCCTCAGAGACCTTAAATTCAAGCAGTGTACTCCTAGATATGTTGTCAGGTCAGAATCTCAATCATTGGCTTGTAACTTGTGAATATTGATAATATTTTTTAAGTTAATTTTAAATATTATAAATTATTCAAAATATCAAATGATAGTGCATACATTTGCAAAAAGCACTTATCTTTTAAGCTGTATCCAACAGCACTGCAGTTAAGACCCGACGGGGCCGCCGTTTCACCTTTACCGGCTTCGTCAGGGGATATACTAGAACAGTGCCTAAAAGGTTAAAGAATAATTAGTTGCTTAAATAATGTTTAATATTTTAAAACAACCTTAACATAGTGCTCAAAACAAACATCTTACGGAACAGAACTTTCCCATGGCTCAAAGTATTTTTCTCAAAATGGTGCCAGCGTTCACAGTTGCCGGCGTCATTTTGAGAAAAATACTTTGAGCCATGGGAAAGTTCTGTTCTAGTATATCTCCCGACAAAGCCGGTAAAGGTGAAACAGCGGCCCTGTCGGGTCTTAACTGCAGTGCTGTTGGATACAGCTTAAAAGATAAGTGCTTTTTGCAAATTTATGCAGAATTCCTATGAGCGTCGGAGCAGTTACTGCCGCTGCCGGTGCTAAAACCCATGCTACACGTTAGTAAAGGCGGGGGTTAAATACATGCATTTCCCTTTCAAAAGAGAAAGCTTGTCATGACATCATGATTCTGCAGAAGAGATCTTTTAAATAGCAGTAAAAAAATTAATATATTCAAATAGAGAGAGCTTTTTGTTTTTCAATAAAATCCAGTTGTTGTATTAGGACTAGTTTTTCTAAGATCTTTGATATAAATGGACTCCACCACACTCTCTTTAATTCCACCCTTGTGCAAATCTTCAGTGATACATATGTATACTTTCATGCTAGTTGGTATAAGAAATTATTTTATGCACTAATCCCTAATTCTACATAGGTCACTCAAAGTTGGCTGCCCAGATTTGAGTGCAGTTCACAGATCCACACATAAACATTTTAATGAATGAGTCATTAACAATCAGTAATTGAAATTAATTGGCAACAATTTGGACTTATACATGTATCTGTCCTGGATGCTATTCTATAAAATGGGTGCCTAAATTTCATTGTGCGTAACTAAAAATGGGGCTTGGCCATAGGAGGGACAAGAGTAGATCAGGGAGCATTACCAGAAGTTAGGCCTGACTTTACAGAATACTGTCATATACACGCCCAACTGCCAAAAATTAGGTGCCAGCATTTATACCAAGTTTTGGCAGCCATAAATGCTGTATTGTTTGTATTCTACAAGGAGCCACTGAAAATTTCTTAGCCCAGCAAAGCTGGGTCTTCATTGAGGGCAATACACTTAGTCCAGTGATTTTGTACTTTTTTCATTCCGTCAGAAAAATACGGAATGAAAAGAGTGGAAAATAGTGTATAGCCCTCAATGGAGACTACTCCGGCTTTGTTGGTTGGGCTGAGAACTTTTCAGTGGTAAGAGATTAGAGAAACTGGGCTTCTTCTCCCTTGAAAAGATGAGACTGAGAGGGGACATGATCGAAACATTCAAGATAATGAAGGGAATAGACTTAATAGATAAAGACAGGTTGTTCACCCTCTCCAAGGTAGACAAAACGAGAGGGCACTCTCTAAAGTTAAAAGGGGATAGATTTCGTACAAATGTAAGGAAGTTCTTCTTCACCCAGAGAGTGGTAGAAAACTGGAACGCTCTTCCAGAGGCTGTTATAAGGGAAAATGCCCTCCAGGGATTCAAGACAAAGTTAGACAAGTTCCTGCTGAACCAGAAAGTACACAGGTAATGCTAGTCTCAGTTAGGGCACTGGTCTTTGACCTAAGGGCCACACGCTCAGTCCGGAGCACCCTTTGCTGAATACTATCTTAGTGTGGATCTTTCCAGCAACTAACTTTGGGTGCCATTTACTGAATTCAACCGTAAGCGACTAGTTATGAACATAAAATAGTACAATATCAGCATTTATACATGATCAATGCATAATCGTATTGTTTATATTTTTTATCATTTAATTTTTTGACAGTCTTTATCCATACTTCTAGTTATACTCTTACCCCTCCTTGTTGTTCTAACCCTATATGTTTTTCTTGCACTATTACCATTGTAGTTCTTCCCACTTTCCATCTTGTACCAGTCCAGTATTGTACATCTGTTCGAACTTGGCCACGTATGTTAATGTCCCTCCATTTTAGAATTGTAATTCGCTTAGAAATATTTGATAAGCGTGTGTATCAAATTTTAAATAAAACTTGAAACTTGAAATTTTAATGCCTGAAACGAAGTAGCACCTAATTAAATGCCCC
Source organism: Geotrypetes seraphini (assembly GCF_902459505.1). Lineage (NCBI taxonomy): Eukaryota > Metazoa > Chordata > Amphibia > Gymnophiona > Dermophiidae > Geotrypetes > Geotrypetes seraphini. The sequence continues at coordinate 173,777,903 of NC_047085.1, read as the reverse complement.
CCTCAGAGTACATAATTGCTTTCCCCATTGACTGTAATGGACCCAAATGATTAGAATAATTTGGAACCCAAAGCTGAACCGAACCATGCAGTTATGTTGTAGCGAAATGCCCTTTTACCACCATGGAAGAGCTGCATTAAGAGAGAGCTGGAGTCTTTGGACCTTTACTAGAAGAAAAATGATGAGATTACTGGTATGAGGATCTGAAGCTCTCTGTTGAGTTGTGACGATTATGGTTAATGTTGCAGCGAGGTAAAAAGGCCAGAGGCTAGAAGTACAGATGAACTGTGATAATTATTACAATGACAAATGGATATTATGACACTGCAATGTGGATGGAGAGAGAACGAGAGAGAGTGAAGATCTGGGGCCACTGGAAAAATGTAGAAGGTCAACCGAGTGAAAAAGGTAAAAACCTTCAATTGACAGTCTCTGATATTTCCCTACTGATTAGAAAGGAGCAATGCTGTAGCACAGTGGGCCATTCATACTGTTGAACAAGTCTAACACATGAAGCAATTGTTGAAAGTTGTACAGAAGAATTGTATTGTGTGAATTAAGGGTTTCTGTTTCCTCAGTGGCTCTCAAATTTTTGTCAAATTATTTAACTATTTGTTAGAATTCAATATGTCACTCTTCAAATTAAAATCAAAATGGTTAACAATAAAGCAAATACACCAGAACAACAGCAACAACAAAAAAATCAATATCAATCTTACTTATTAGCAGAAATTGACAAAAACAAAACAACAAGCACACAAGGAAAACAGATGACTACAACTATGTAAGGGGCTGTGGCTCGCTGGTTGAGCTGTTGTCTCTACACCCAAAGGTTGTGAGATCAAATCCCATTGCTGTTCCTTTTGACCCTGGGCAAGTCACTTAATCCTCTAGTGCCCACCACTTTGAATGTCAGCTTTGAAATGCCAAAGCCACAAAAAAGGCAGCATACAAGTCCCCATTCCCTTTCCACCTCCCTAGACTGAGAGACAATTAGTCTGAGTATAAAGTCATGTTTGCACTCCCATTTTGAATTTCATATATGAGGTCTCCTGTCAAATATCCAGTGGAAGAACACTTAGAGCAATGGGGGGGTCAAAAAAAAGTAAATGCATTTTTGTCTTGAGGCATCCAGCCATTTGAGAATAGGTTAATTATGCAACTCAGTTCAGGGATCAGCAAGTTCTGGACCCTACCTGCCTGACATTCACAGCTATGCCAGATAGAAGCAGCCTCATCTGGCAGCAGTACAAATTGCTCTCAGTAGATCTGATGCAATAGTACAAGGAGCAAGAGACAGAAGGGCAGTATAATACCTTAGTCCTTTTAGGGTTAAAGATACCAACGCTTTAGAACAGAGTTATGTGAAAGAAAATTTCTTTCTGGAATAATTTATGGAAATGCTGTGCTCTCTTTGAAGGCTCCATGTCACTGCATGGCACTCTGCAGTGTTCTTTTTCTTCACCTGTCAGGCGCGGACCACCTCGAAGAGTCTCACTGCTGATTACTAGTTAATTGTCATTAATAAGTGACAACTGACATTATGGGGGCTTAATGCAGAGAGAACAGAAAGGAGCCACAGATATTCTAATGAGCTGACTCCTACGTGCCCTCTATTGTTGTCGAAAATGAGGAACTGCCGTCATTGTTCAGGAGATGGGCTTCAATTGCTCTGGAAAATATTCTCTTTTAATTTCTCTATGCATAGATAATTCCTGGTACATACAGTGCATGTATATACACGCATATCTGTATCTAATCTCTCTAATCTCTATCCATGTTGCGTGAAGATGCCGAAAGACTCCCAAAGTGATATTTATCCAGCTACGGCAGGATGCTTTGCATGGGTTCGGTTTGCCAGTTATGCATTTAAGAATAAGTGGACTATAATAAATGTTGCAATGGGATGATAATGTGACTCCTCTATTCATGAAATCATATTGGCTTCCAATCCATGCATGGATTATTTTTTAAAATTTGTATTATGATGTTTAAAATGATCTATGGTCAGGCCCCACAGCATCTGTCTGATTTGTTGTTTGGTTCCAAATGATAATGCCAATTTACATCTGCGACAACAATTACACTTTCTGCCTAGAAACAGTGTTAGATATAAAAATTGATTTAGACATCATCTTTTCCTTATCAGGCACTTACGATGTGGAATGGCTTACCTTTACAACTTAGATCAATATGTAAGTATATGTTATTTCAGAAGGGGCTGAAGATTTCATTTCAATGTTATGTTGCTGATAAATTGTAATGTATTTGATTTTATCTGTAACTACTCTGTACATCCTAGGTATGCTTAGTTTTACCTTTCTGTAGCCTGTGACGAGCTAAGTTCTATGTATATGTAGAATATAAGTATGGTATTGATATTGGAATAGCTCAGTTTTATGGTTGCTGAGCCCATGACTAGTTCACCATCATTCTAAACTGGATCTAGGTAAGTATAATCAAAAAGCTCAAGCCCATCTAACAGTCCTCCAGAAGCTTGTATAAGATAAACTGGTGGAACGTTGTGCACCTCACATGGAGTTGTCCATGTAGGAGGTCAATTCAGAGATGAGGTGATCGCATTGGCAGGATAGCACCAATAGAAAGTTGTTCTGCATCAGCCTGTTCCATCCACAAACTGAAGACCTCAGTTTCCAGTAGGAATGGGCTAATGTTCATAACGGCATGGAAAATGTCAGCAACATAGTCTGTCACTATATACAATTAACAAATAAAACCAACCAGAAAAAACACATCCCTCCCCCCCCCTGGATTCTGTAAATGTAGGTGTGCTTCCAAGATGTGTGCACAACTTAATTGGCTAATGAGCTCTTAACGTCAGTAATTGGGAATCAACAACCAATTATTGGATGTTAATTAGCACCAGTTAGGATTTGTGCACACATCTGACTGCATGCTTATTCTATAAGGCAGGGTTGTATACGAGTTATGTGCATCGTTACAGAATAATGGGTCAGCGCTCCCAATGTGGGCACCAGCATGGTTTCAGTGGGCATAAGTCCGGAGTCCAAAATTAGGGCATGTGAATCAGTGCTAATCTAATCTAATCTAATGCTTGACTTTGTATACTGAGACTTCAATCGAGGAAAGCTCGTCTCGGTTTACAATAGTTAGTTTAGGCAATAAGAACTATAGAAAAGGAGATATCAAAGAGAATTAGTTACCAAAATGCTTAGTGAACAGGATAGTTTTCAAAGACTTATGAAAAAAGTGTGATCTTTTCCAGAACCCGTGTTTGAATGTCATTTATAGAATCCAAACCTGTGGCCCAGATTCTATAAAAGATGCCTAAATTTAGGTGCCTAGATCGGCATGCCGAGCCAATCTAGGCGCCTAACTTAATTATTTAAAAAGTTTAATTGGTGCTGATAATAAGCAATTAGCACCTCATAATTGGCTAAAATTGAAATTAATTGAATGGTAGTTGCCTAACTTGGTAGGCGCCAACCAGAAAGTAGGTGTGGTTAGGGGTGAATTGTGGACATGTTTTGTATGTAGGTGTCTAATTTTGGATTTAGGTGCCGATATTTAGGTCAAGAAAACCCTGGCATAAAAAGAGTGCACCTAAGGTTAGAACGCCTAGAGGTGCCTAAGTCGACTTTAGGCGCTACTAGGTACAATTCACTATCACCAGATGCAAACGGCCTCTCCGACAGCAGTCAATGAGCATCAGATGCTGCTGAAAGATTAAATAGAATCAGAAAATCTGGGACTAAATAATCTATAGGCAACGTCATCCTTGTGATTCTCTCCTTTACTACAAGGCCCAGTTATATTGTTTTGAGGTTTTGTATCGATGGGAGTGATAATGTCTCAGGTGATCACAACTTCTTCAATCTCTACTGTTTATCAAAGTCAAGATCCCATTGTTTCTCTGGTTCAGTAATTAGCCATTTACACAATGCAGGAGCCATGCTACCTCATTTTGGGCTCCTTTTACAAAGCCGTAGTAGTGATTCCCCCGCTCAAATACACTAAAGCCCATTCAATTCCTCGGTTTTTTGGTGCATTTGCCGTAGGAGAATTGCTACAGCAGCTTTGTAAAAGGGACCCTTTATCTTTCTGTAAATCTTTCTCAAGCCTCCTCCATTAGAGACTGATGTCAAATTTGAAACGTAAAGTGCCCAACATGAATCATGTTTTGCAAACAGCTCCTTCTGGGAGGCATTATCAACAGATATGTTTTCCCCTGATGAAATAATTCTCATTCTCTAGTCCAGCATTAACGCTGACCAATGACACTAGCCCAAACTTAAGGACTGACATCAATTTTGGCATTTCACTTTTGCATTTTAAGTATTTTCTTTCTAGTTCTATCAAGTTCTATGCCAATTTTGCAACTAGCGCCAAAGTTGTATGCGCAGTTATACGAGGATTCTTCAAAAAAGGTTTCCACACTTTCATATTTTTGCGGGAAATAGTTGGGGCGGGAGAAGTGTAAGAGGGTGTGTCATATGACTAGTCAACTTATTCACCTATAAAATACCTCAAAAAAATAAGTTTAACTATTTTTGGAGACCTCAGTGGTGTTTCGACGTGCAGTATAGTTCAGATACACGCAGACTATACACGCCTCAAATTGTCATTGGTCTTCAAATTTAAATTGTTCAAAAGTGCTATTGTTATATATATAAACTAGTCTTATAGCCCGTTACATTAACGGGTGCTAGAATATATGTGTGTGTCTGTCTTTATTTCTTTCTCTCTTTCTCCTTAGCCGCTTTCTTTCTTTCTGTCTTTCTTTTTCCTTGGCTGTCCATCACCACCCCTTGCCTGCTCCCCCTGTCCATTCTCTTCCTTTTACCTCCCCTGTGTCCACCACCACCCCTTCACTGCTCTCCTTATGCAGCAGCAGCCCTTCTCCCTTTGTTTTACCTCCCCCCTGTCCACCAGCACTTCTTTCCTTCTCCCCCTGTCCAACATTAGGCCTCCGTTCCTTTTTCTTCAGCCCCCCTGTCCAATAGCACCTCTTTCCTTCTCCCCCTGTCCAGCAGTAGGCGACCCTTCCTTTTTCTCCCCCCGCCCCTCCTTCTTATCTCTATGATACACTTACCTTGCTCTGCCTCTGATCAGAGGTTCCCGACAGCCGCCCAGTTGCACCCATTGGAAAAGTTCCCTCTGCCGCATCCCGCACCCCTCCTGACGCGACTCCCGCTGTCTTTCTTTCTGTCTGTCTCTGTCCCTGGTCCCCTTTGTCTTTCTGTCTTTCTGTGTATCTCCCTGCGTCTTTCTTCTTTTCTTTCTGTCTCCCTTCCTCCCTCTGTCTGTCTGTTCAAAGCAGCATTCCTTCTCCCTCCATTTCCCACCCCCCACACCAGTTCCCTGTACAGCAGCATTAGCGTTTCCTCTACCCCCCTTTCCCTTCCCGCGGGCCCGACTACACATGGCGATTCAAGCAGCGTGTGCAGCAGTCTTCACACGCTGCTTCGGGTCCTTCTACTGCCCTGATTTATTCTGGCACGTCCCTGATGGCATCATCAGAGACGCGGCAGAGCAAATCAGGGCAGCAGAAGGCCCCGAAGCAGCATGTGAAGACTGCTGCACATGCTGCTTGAATCGCCCGGTAGGTAGTCGGGCCCGCGGGAAGGGAAGGGGGGGGCGGAAAAGGACTCAGGTCAGTTTAAGAGCCGGGGCGGAAAGTTGCTGGGCTCCTCGGTGGGGGCGCTGAGCGGCCGCGATCCCTCTCCTCCGAGATATCCCCCCGCCCCGCCCGCCCGCCCGCTCGCTCGCCCGCTGGAGGAGCAGAGATCGGCGGCTGGTTGCGGTCCCGGCTTGTGGAGGCATCGGCGGCTGGTGACGTAAGCGCGCATGCGCACTCCTACCTAAGGTGCCCTACATCTCACGGAAAACGGACGCACGCCGATGGGAGTGTGCATGCGCGGCCTAGCATTTTATTATATTAGATAAATAAATACCGGTACTTATATACCGTTACTAGTCAGTCAGACAAGCCGACTCACCTTGCAGGTAATTGTTTTTGACAGTGTTTAAAAAAATAAAAGTGTGGAAATTACTTATAAATTGAATGCATGAATTCCAGAGCATGCAACTGCAAAGAGGGTTCAGGCCTAGAAGCAGAAGCAAAGCCAGGTTTTTGATGTAAGGCATATTGATTTCTCCTGACTGCTGACTTCTGAGAACCTGTTCATAATTGTTTGTATAGGCCATTTTTGGCATTGATTTTTCCTATTGCTGGTTCTCCGGGGACTTGTTTACTTATGTTTATGTTATTTTGTTTTATAAACCTATATATGTAATATTATGCAAACCGTTTAGGTTTTAGATGGTATAGAAATGTTTAAATAAATAATAAATAAAGGTTGAAGGGCTGAGCTGCAAAGGTGCTGCAGTTTCTGGGTAGGTAGAACCAATGTTTCAGCCATCATTTTTTTAATTGGTATTTAATGACATGGCCAATTACCATACCGTTTAATCAATTTAAAAAAATTAACTTTCATGCGGATTTAAGTTAGGCATTACTAGGCGTCCACGATTAGGGCACTTAGCAGCACCTAATGGTGCCATTTATAGCATCTGGCCCTAAATGCTAATATTCAGCTGTGATAGCCAACTATCTCCCACTGAATATTAGTGCTTAGTTGGCCAAATTCTATTTAACTAGCCAGGAGCTACTCCTGGCCAGTTAAATACCCCTTAATATAAAGCAGCCTGTGTCCAAATGCTTGAAGAACAAATAAATAGACAAATTTTCTTTGTTGTATAGATAAATAGATAGCTATAATTTCACCTTATTGGTACATATTACAGCAACGGTGTGTCCAAGATTCTAAGGCCCTACTCCAAGAACTGTTTCATTCATGTTTTAAGGCAAGAGGGTTAAATATTTCAGGGTCATATAATGAGTAGTGGATACATGCTTCAAAGGGGGAGATTGTGGCACAGTGGTTAAAGCCACAGTCTCAACGCCCTGAGGTTGTGGGTTCAAACCCACGCTGCTCCTTGTGACCCTGCGTGTCAAAGCTGCTCCTGATTGGTGAGGCCTGACTTTAGCACAGGAAGAGGAGGTCGGAGCATACCCCGAGTGATTTCCTTCACTCGCTGGCGTTCTGGTTGCCCTTTCCTGTCTCCCTTGCTAAAAACCGTATTCATGGGTTTTTTAACATTTACGGGGGTTCCTGGAATGGAACCCCTGCAAATATTGGGGGAGTACTGTAGCCTCAACGAAATGATAATATTATAGTTATTTTACTTATACTTTTCTTATGTATTTTAGTTTTTAATTAGTTCTTCCTTCTCTTATGTTTTCTGCTATGTACTCTAGTCTTAATTATATGTGAACCGAGTTGAGCTCCACTGGGAGATGGCCCGGTATATAAACCAAAAGATTAGATTAGATTTGATTTGATTAGATTAATGAACAAAAATATTAAAGAGTTAAGTGACAGCACCTCTTCTTTCCAAATAAAACATCATGATAGCCAAAGAAATGATGATACATAGAAACATAGAAATAGACGGCAGATAAGGGCCACGGCCCATCTAGTCTGCCCACCCTAAAGTCCCTCCCCTACCTTTGCCCTGTGAATAGATCCCATGTGCCGATCCCATTTGGCCTTAAAATCAGGCACACTGCTGGCCTCAATCACCTGTAGTGGAAGACTATTCCAGCGATCAACCACTCTTTCAGTGAAGAAGAATTTCCTGGTGTCACCTCTTAGTTTCCCGCCCCTGATTTTCCACGGATGCCCTCTTGTTGTCGTGGGACCCTTGAAAAAGAAGATATCTTCCTCCGCCCCGATGCGGCCCGTAAGATACTTGAACGTCTCGATTATGTCTCCCCTCTCTCTGCGCTCCTCAAGCGAGTATAGCTGTAATTTGTCAAGCCGTTCTTCGTATGGAAGATCCTTGAGTCCCGAGACCATCCGGGTGGCCATTCTCTGCACCGACTACAGTCTCAGCACATCCTTGCGATAATGCGGCCTCCAGAATTGCACACAGTATTCCAGGTGGGGCCTCACCATGGATCTATACAATGGCATAATGACTTCCGCCTTACGACTGACGAAACCCCTTCGTATACAGCCCATGATTTGTCTTGCCTTGGACGAAGCCTGCTCCACTTGATTGGCAGACTTCATGTCCTCACTGACGATTACCCCCAAGTCTCGTTCTGCTACCGTTTTTGCTAGGATCTCGCCATTAAGGGTATAAGACTTGCATGGATTTTGGCTGCCCAGGTGCATAACTTTGCATTTTTTGGCATTGAAGTTGAGTTGCCATGTCCTAGACCATCGCTCCAGTAGGAGTAGGTCGTGCATCATGTTGTCGGGCATTGCATCTTCGTCCGTTGTGCATTTGCCCACTACATTACTTAGTTTGGCGTCATCGGCGAATAATGTTATTTTACCTCGAAGCCCTTCTGCCAAGTCCCTTATAAAGATGTTGAATAGGATTGGGCCCAAAACTGAGCCCTGTGGCACTCCACTGATCACCTCCGTCATTTCGGAGGGAGTGCCGTTCACCACCACCCTTTGAAGCCTACCTCCCAGCCAGTTCCCAACCTATTGCATCAATGTGTCACCTAATCGTATAGAACTCATCTTGCTCAGCAACCTGCGGTGTGGTACGCTATCGAATGCTTTGCTAAAGTCCAGGTACACGATGTCCAGGGACTCCCCAATATCCAGCTTCCCCGTCACCCAATCAAAGAAGCTGATCAGGTTGGATTGGCATGATCTCCCCTTAGTAAATCCATGTTGTCGGGGATCACGTAGATTCTCCTCATCCAGGATCTTATCCAATTGGTGCTTGATTAGAGTTTCCATTAGTTTGCTCACTATCGATGTTAGACTCACTGGTCTGTAGTTTGCTGTCTCCATCTTTGAGCCTTTTTTGTGGAGTGGAATGACGTTAGCCGTCCTCCAGTCCAACGGGACGCTGCCTGTACTAAGGGAGAGGTTGAAGAGTGCGAACAGTGGCTCCGCCAAGACATCACTCAGCTCCCTAAGCACCCTGGGGTGCAGGTTGTCTGGCCCCATTGCTTTGTTAACCTTGAGCTTTGACAGCTCATCGTAGACACTGCTGGGCGTAAACTCAAAGTTACTAAACGGGTCAACTGAGCCAACCCTTGTCTGTAGCTGAGGGCCGAGCCCTGGTGCTTCTCGGGTGAAGACTGAGCAGAAGTATTCATTTAACAGTTGGGCTTTTTCCGAATCCTTTTCCACATAGTCTCTGTCTGGATTCCTAAGACGTACAATCCCGTCTGGATTCCTAAGATGTACAATCTTCTATCACTGATATACCTGAAGAAGGATTTATCTCCCTTCTGGATGTTCTTTGCCAGAGACTCCTCCATGTGGAATTTAGCCTCCCTGACTGCTGTTTTGACGGCTTTTGATTTGGTCAGGTAGTCTGCTCTAGAGTCCTGCTTCCCCGATTGTTTATAAGAGATGAATGCTTTTTTCTTCTCCTTGATGAGGTCTGAGATCTCCGTAGTAAACCACTGTAGCTTATTGTTCCTTCGCCGTTTACTTACTGATTTAACATAGCGGTTTGTTGCTTCTTGTATGGTTGCTTTCAAAGTCGACCACATTTCTTCCACGTTATCGGTTCCTGCTTGGCTTTGTAGCACCTGGTGAACGAAGTCTCCCATTTCTTTGAAATTTGTGTCCTTGAATTTGAGGACCTTGGTCAGTGTGGTAGATTTAGTGAAACCTTTCCTGAGATTGAACCATACCATGTTGTGGTCACTGGAGGCCAATGTGTCGCCCACCAAGACCTCTGTGACACTTTCTCCATTGGTAAGTATCAGGTCCAGTATTGCCTGATCCCTTGTTGGTTCCAACACCAGTTGCCTGAGTCTTGCTCCCTTCATAGAGTTTAATAGTCTCCTGCTGCTGCCGGAAGCAGAGGTAAGTGTAACCCAATCCACATCAGGCATGTTGAAGTCACCTAGCAATACTGTGTCCCCACGCAAGGTGATATTTTCTATATCTCCGATTATTTCCATATCCAGGTCATCCTGTTGTCTTGGGGGTCTGTAAATTACGCCAAGATACAAGCATTTGTCCTTCCCTCTGGCCAAATTAACCCAAAGGGATTCCCCAGTATACTGGACATCTGAGATTCTCGTGACCTTAATGTCATCTTTAGTATATAATGCTACACCTCCTCCCATTCTGCCCTCCCTGTCCCAGCGAAGCAAGTTGTAACCTGGTATGACCATGTCCCACCCGTGGGAGTCTGTGAGCCAGGTCTCGGATATCGCCACCACATCCAGGTCGGCATTCCTTATTTCTGTTTCCAATTCCAGGATCTTGTTTCCTAAACTGTGTGCGTTGACGTACATAGCCCTCCATGTTGTATTTTCGTTACGTCTCAATGGGGATATTCCTGCTTGAGCTACTTGAACACCTTTAGCATTATTTGCGTTATTTGTGCTTTTCTTAGACCCAGAACCATAATGTGTACTCCCCATATACCCAGAACTACAGTGTGTATTCCCCCCAGACCCTGAATTGCAATGTGACCCATAAATATGATGTGACCCTACTCCCGACTCGACAGTGTGTGCATTCACCCCTGACCCAGACCTAGAATTTCGGTGACTACTTACCTCAGCCTCAAAAAATTATTGGCAGTTTAGTTCGCCAGGTATGTTGTTTGTGCCTGTACCCTCCCCCGACTTACCTAGTTTAAAGCCCTGTGGAGTACACGGGCTAGACGGTGTCCAAGGACATTCTTCCCTCTTCTGGTCAGGTGTAGCCCGTCGTGTCCCTGTAGCCCTTGCAATGCTTCTCCATGGTGCAGAAACCCGAAGTTCATCTCCTTGCACCATCCTCGCAGCCAGTCGTTCGCCCTCTGTATTCGATCCTCTCTGGCTCTGCCCTTGCCCCTTACTGGGATAATCGAGGAGAAGACTACCTGCGCATCCATCCTCCTCAGCTTCTCCCCCAGGGCCCTGAAGTCTTCAGGTATGCTGTCCGGGCTGCTCCTTGCAGTGTCGTTGGTTCCGACGTGGATTAGAATCATGGGGAAGTGGTCTCGGGGCTTGATGAGTCTGTCAAGGCAAGCAGTGACATCCCGGTTCCTGGCCCCTGGCAAACAGCAGACCTCTCTTGATTGTAGGTCTGGTCTGCAGATTGGTCCCTCGGTGCCCCTCAGCAGCGAATCTCCGATGACCACCACTCTGCATCTGAAGCAGGAATATATTCCTAGCTTACTAATTTAGCTATCTTCCTTTGGTTACATTATAATAATAATAATAACAACAAAAAAAAGGAAATAACCATATATTTATATCATAATAGAGAAATTCTATAACTGGGCACTCATTTAAGTGTCACTTCCATGCGTGAATGCACAAAATATCTGCATATTTGTCAGTGTGAGTAAATCTATACTTATACCCATAACTCAGCGCTGTTCTGTTCAGATTCATATAAGTGGCATCGCACGTAAATGCAAAGAGTGTTCATTTGGGTAGAGTATGGGAGAGGCATAAGCAATGCTGTCAATTACATGCACCCCTTACAGAACACTGTAAATTACGCACATGCTTGCCACATTTAGGTACCAAAAAAACCAGACGGGCAAGTTATCCACTAGTCCTAGTAAAATGGAAGATGAAGAAGTAGACATGTTGGAAGAAGGTTAATATCCTTTATTGTAGGAGTGTGATGGGGGAGGCATCCCATCAACAGAAACCCCAAACTTCAGGAAAACAACATTGGTGTGAGGGTAGCCTATTTAGTCCAACTCCTACCTGGGGAAGACTAGATGGGTGATGGTAGGAATAGACTACCCCTATTTCCCTGGAGTATTGCTTTCCTTAGTAGCAGAAAAGACTGGATGATATCAACATTGGATTTGATTAACTAATTTGCATACAGTTGAACTACAGAGAAAAGTGTCTATTTGAACAGAGAAAAGACTCTTAAAGACTTGAACTGGACTCCTGACAAGGAGAGGAAAAATAGAAACACAGAAGCATGATAGCACATAAAGGCCAAATAGCCCATCCATAGTAACCATTATCTCTTCTTCTCTCTAAGAGATCCCACATGCCTATCCCATGATTTCTTGAATTCAAACAGTCTCTGTCTCCACCACCTTTTCTGGGAGACTGTTCCACACATCTACTATCCTTTATTTAAAAAAGCATTACTTTAGATTACTTATGTGCCTATCACCTCTTAACTTCATCCTATGCCCTCTCATTCCAGAGCTTTCTTTCAAATGAAAGAAACTCGACTCATGCACATTTGCGTCACGTAGGTATTTAAATATCTCCCCTCTCCCGCCTTTCCTCCAAAGTATATACATTGAGATCTTTAAGTCTGTCCCCTATATGCCTTACAACAGAGACCAGGCACCAATTTAGTAGTCTTCCTCTGGATGTACTCCATCCTTTTTATATCTTTTCTAAGGTGTGGTCTCCAGAATTGTACACAATATTCTAAATGAGATCTTGCCAGAGTCCTACTGGCCATACCTCTTCCTATGTACCCTAGCATCCTTCTAGCTTTTGCCATCACCTTTTCAACCTATTTGGCCACCTTAAAATCATCACATCCAATCACATCCAAGTCCCACTCTTCTGTCGAACACATAAGTTCTTCACCCCCTAAACTGTACCATTCCATCAAATTTTTGCATCCCAAATGCATGACCTTGTAATTCTTAGCATTAAATTTTAGCTGCCACATTTCAGACCATTCTTCAAGCTTTCTTCATGTTACTCCACCATCTGGGTTGTTTACTCTATTGCAGATTTTGGTATCATTCGCAAAGAAGCAAATCATACCTGACAGTCCTTCAGCAATATCGCTTAGAAAAATGTTAAAAAAGAACAGGCCCAAGAACAGAATCTTGAGGCAAACCACTGGTAACATCACTTTCCTCAGAGCAATCTCCATTAACCATTACCCCCAAAATACTAGGACTAGGGGGCACGTGATGAAGCTACTAAGTAGTAGATTTAAAACAAACCAGAGAAAATATTTCTTCACACAACATTTAATTAAACTCTGGAATTTGTTGCCGGAGAATGTGGTGAAATCAGTTAGCTTAGAGGGGTTTACGAAAGGCTTGGATAATTTCCTAAAAGAGAAGTCCATAGGCCATTATTGAGATGGCTTGGGGAAATCCATTGCTTATTCCTAGGATAAGCAGCATAAAATCTGTTTTACTACTTGGGATCTAGCTAGTGACCTGGGTTGGCCACTGTTGAAATCAGAAAACTGGGCTTGTGTACAATTCTAGAGACCATACATTCAAAAAGATATAAAAAGGATGGAGACGGTCCAGAGGAAGGTTATAAAATGGTGCATGTTCTTCATCATAAGGCATATGGGGAAAGACTTAGGGCTAGATTCACAAAGCTTACTGATTGTGTACTGATCAGTTTGCGACCTCTTTGCGACCCCGACCTGATTCACTAACCGTGGCCGATCCGATTCCGATCCACGCATGCAAATGAGGGGAAACAGCATTCAAAGCAGGAAGGATATGATTCACTAAACTTTTTCAGGAACACCGACTGGACTGGCCGATCAAAAAACAAATGACTGGTGGGGACCAGTCGCTCACGACCTTTCCTAGTATCTGCGGACTTCTCTTGCCTTGCTGCCTGGACTTCTCCTTCCTTTCAGTCCCGACTTCTCCTGCCTTGCCACCCAGACTCTACTCTCGCCGCCCTGCTTTCTGCCCCAACTTGCCACCCTACGCTCTGAATCTGTCTTGCCGCCCCAACTCGCTGCCCCGAATCTCCTGCCCTTCCCCCATAGTGCGAGCCCGTGGTTTTAACCTGTGGGTTTAATCGTGTTAAAACCACAGGCTCGCAAAGTATTGAAAACGTTTTTTTTAAAAAGCAGCTCTGTAAGCATGCGTAGACCATCTACAGACAAAGAAGATGGTCTGCGCATGCTTCAGGATCACTCACTAGCGATCCGTGTGGTCGGTGGGGGGTGTTCCTCCGATTGCCCCTATTTGCATGCTGACTCTTGATAAATATGTCAACCTGCCGCAGATCGGCCATGAATCGGGCACGATCGGGCAGGTTAGTGAATATAGCCCATAAAGATCTCAATATGTATAATTTAGAGGAAAGGCAGGAGAGGATAAGTGGGAGAAGAAAGGCAGGAGGAAAGATAGGAGAGGAAAGGCAAGATAGAGACGTTTAAATGCGCACGTTGAGTCTCTTTCATTTGAAAGGAAGCTCTAGAATGAGAGGGCATAGGATGAAATTAAGAGGTGATAGGCTCAGGAGTAATCTAAGGAAATACTTTTTTACAGAAAGGGTGGTAGATGCATGGAACAGTCTCCCGGAAGAGGTGGGGGAGATAGAGACTGTATCTGAATTCAAGAAAGCATGGTATAGGCATGTGGGATCTCTTAGAGAGAGGAAGAGATAATGGTTACTACGGATGGGCAGACTAGATGGGCCATTTGGCCTTTATCTGCTATCATGTTTCTATGTTTCTATAAACAATCAATTAATATCTACCTGTTCCACTCCACTCATTATGTTATAGACCTCTATCATGCACCATCTGTTCTCCAAGCTGTAGAACTTTAGCCACTTTAGCCTTTCCTCATAGGGAAGTCATCCCTTCATTTTTATAATTGTCACCCTTCTCTGTACCTTTCCTAATTCTATTATATCTTTTTTGAGATGCGGCAACCAGAATTGTGCTCAGTATTCAAGGTGCGGCTGCACCATGGAGTGATACACGAACATTATAACATTTTCATTTTTGTTTTCCATTCCTTTCCTGATAATTCCTAACAATCTCAAAAGACTATAGAGCAGAGATGGGCAAACATAGTCCTTGAGGGCCTCAACCCGGTCGGATTTTCAAGAATTCCACAATTAATATGAATGAAATTGATTCTCATGTATTGCTTCCATTATATGCAAATAGATCTCATTCAATTTCATTGTCGAAATCTTGAATATCCAATTGGATTGTGGCTCTCGAGGACCATGGTTTCTCACCCCTGCTATAGAGTCATGATTTCTTTAGCTTCAGAGAAGTTAAAAGGATATAGATTTCACCATATTCAAAGGAAAGAATTTTTTTACTACTGACAAATGAGATAATCCTAGATACAACAATAAATGGATAATTTATATTTGACTTTGTTTTCAGTCAATGTATCTAATAGGAAAAGTATTTGGGGAAAAGAAAAGTTGGTTGAACGTGAGTCTTTTTTCAGCTTAAGCAACTACTGTATAGCCTGCATTTTGAAGTACACAAATGACAGTCTGGAGCCATGTGGCATTTTTTTTCCTCAAACAGCAAAAATATGTTTGTGTCAGCTCCTGAGATATTGTAAGATTTACTCATTTGTGTAAATTTCTGCACATCTCTGAATTTTGCTGAATTTACGACTATATAAATATATATATCTGTGAATAAACATGCAAACAATGTTAAAACAGAGAGGTTTCGCAGTTGTATTTTTGCTGTCACAGTCAAGCAAAAATGGGTCACAGACTAAACCAATGATGGAAATATGCCACGAGCTAACATGTCATGAAAAATATTACTTCCCTGTCTTCAAAAATATTTTTAAGTACTTTAGATAAATGACTATAAAAATTACTTTTTATTTACTAGGCTACTGCTTGGATTCTGATGGCTCAATGACAATGAATGTAGCGCTCCAGCTGATCTGGAAAAAAATTCATGTTTGAGATAACATGAATATCTGAAATAAAATAGTCATAAAGGCTCGGATTCTCAAAATGGTGCTGTTTGGAAGGCAGCAGTAGGCGGATCGAGTGGCACCTAAGTTAAGTGTTTTAATTGGCCATTAATTGTGAGGTAATTGACTGCGCCATTAAAAACTAATTAAGAAAAAAAAGTAGGTGCCGTGCTGCGCTTACAATAAAAGGCACTTGAATCATATCTACACAGACTCTCAACGGCACCGAATGTCAAAAAAAACTGTGGTTATGGGTGGGGTTGACGTTCGGCACCACTAAGTGTGATTCTACATTGAAGATAGGCACAAGAAATGCCTGTAAAACCCTGATCTACATTTCTGGCGCCTATCTTTGACACAGACTGCAATTCTCAAAACAATGCCATATTTTGAGTGACCTGCAAGCGGCACTGTTTTTTCAGGCACCAGCAGATTCTGGAGCTGTTTTGAGAATTCGGGCCAAAGAGGGAAATTTTATAACAGGGTACTCAAGATAAATGAGTAGAGAAAGTGCCTATTTTGACACTATTTTATAAAGACAAAGGTACCTTTATACACTACTGAGTTCTCTAAGGCAGTGTTTCTTAACTTCTTCAAGCCAAGAACCCCCTAAGTCTAACAAATGTCAACTGAATACCCCTGACCACCAACCACCCAAGCTCTGCTCCAGACCACACCACATTACTAATTGTAATGCAACTTCTTCCATTCATTTTTCATATACACGCACTGTACACAGCGGATCTAAATTCTCAAAACTGACACATTTCAATCACTAAATTGAAAATAAAATTATTTCCCCTATCTTTTTAGTCTGGTGATTTTATTTTTCTAATCATGTTTTTCCAGTCTCTGGTTGCACTTCCTTCTAATTGTATCTGACTGTGTTTCCAGGGCCTTCTTATCTACTTACAGTTTTTCTCTCCTTCTTCACTTTCTACCCTGCATCCATCTTTGGCATTAACTTTTAACATTCAACTTTATCCCATTTTTCTGCTTTCTTTGCAAAATCTACTTTTCCATGTCTTACCTTCCTCTCTCTCTCTCTCTCTCTCACTCTCTTTCTCTCTTCTCATGGTCTCTATTTCCTTCCCTCCCCATTTCCATGGTCTGACATCTTTCTCCTTCTCTCCCTCCTCTCAGTGGTCCAATATCTCTCTCCTTCCTTTCTCTCCATTCCCACAGTCTGGCATCTCTCTCTCCTCCTTCCCTTCCCTGGTCTGGCATCTCTCCCTTCCTTGAGTCATCTCTCCTCCCCCTCTCCCTTCCTTCTTTCTGTCCCCTGCAGTCCAACATCTTCTCTCCCTTTTTCCTTTCTGGCTCCCCTCCCAGTTCAACATTTCTGCCTCCTTTCCCTCCACCAGTCCAACATTTCTTTTTCTCTGCCTCCTGCATGCTTCTTTTCCTCTGGTCCTCATTCCCTCCCCCAACCAACATCTCTCTCTCCCTCCATGCATCCAACTTTTAACTCTCTGTCCTCTCCCCTTCCCCTGAGTGTGGCATTTCTCCTTCCCTTCTTTATGCCTTCCACGTCCATCTCTCCCTCTCTCTCTCCATGAGTCCACTTTCTGCCTCCTGCATGCTTTCTTTCTCCTCACCCCTTCCCTTGAGTGTGACATCCCTCCTTCCCACTCCTAGTACATCTACCCATAATTAAGATGCTCTCCCACCATGTATCATTTCTACCTTCTTTCTACCCCATGTCCAATTCTCCCTTTCTCATCATTCACTCCTCCTGCAACAATTTTCCTTCCTTCCTTCCCCACAACCCACTCACAACTAAGATGTTCTCTCCCTATGCATCATCTCTCCATCCACTCCACCCCATTTCCATTTCTCTCTCACCACTCATCCCTCCTGCAACAATTTTCCTTCTTTCCTTCCCTCCTCCCCAATCCCACTCACAATTAACATGCTCTCTTCACATGCACCATTTATCCCTCCCCTCCTTGTCCATTTTCCCCTCTCTCATCACTCACCCCTCCTACAAAAATTATCCTTCCTTCCCTGCCCCCCAACTCCACTCACAACTAAGATGCTCTCTCTCCATACTCTATTTCTACCTCCCCTCCACCCCTGGGGTACACATACTGCGTGTTTAGAACCTCTGCTTTAAGGTCCTGCCAAGGAGCATCCTTATCTGTACTTTCATCAAAAGAAATCGCACAATGTAATACCCTCCAGCACGTTTTCTCAGAAATAGACCCCACACTTTGGAATTTACTCCTAGAGTGGTTATTTCAAACTAAAGACTACATCTGCTTCAGAAAGCAGGTAAAATATTGACTCTTCTTCAAGCCTTTAATACATGTGATGACTGAATAACCACTCACTCCATACCTAGATTTGCTTGCTGCTAACCTTGTAACTTAGACCAGCCTCTCATATCTTATTTAACTGTTCATATAACTTGCCTTCAGTTAAGTCACCCATCTATTTATCCCAGTTGACTCTCCATTACCCATTTTGCCCCTATCTATATACCTGCACTTGGCCCCTCAGCTGTATACTAAGATATAATGTTGTATTTTAGGAAACACCAATTACCAAAAGAAATGTCACTGCTGTACCATCAATTAAATCATATAATAGTTGTCTAAATTTTAAACCATCATACCAAAGGCTAGCTGTTCAATCTCTTATCCACTTTCTACTTTATCTTCATTATTAATGCTTTTCTTTTGCAACTAATGCTTCAGGTAGCAATCAGGCAAACAAAGCTGGTTGCTTAAACTCTGCATCAGTCCAATCTTTATTCATGTTTTATTTTATTATTATATAACTTTTTCTTTTTCTTATTGATATAAAATAAAAGGAACCTCACTTAACTTATAGTGAAATGATCCTGTGCTCTCCTCTCCCAACATTCATGTTTCAGAATGAAACCTTTCTTCAGGTTCGAGGGCTACATATGCGGGGGCTATCACGAGTTGTAGGAAAGCATTAGCATCATATCTATATTATTTGAATGTTCCAATGCAGTGTTCTTCAATGCAAGGCCCAGGGGCCAAGGATAGCCCCTGGAAAATGCTCCCATGGTCTTCTGGCTTTTTTTTCTTTACTAGTGTCTTCAGTTTTCTAGTTTTCTTTACTAGTTTCTTCAGTTTACTAGTTCTTCAGTTTTTTTTTACTAGTTTCTTCAGTTCCCTTGTATGTGGGGGAGGGGAGGGGGAGTAGATGCATGCTCAAAGGACAAGGCATTTCTCAATAGATGAAGATGCATTTGAAAACGCCCATCTCCTTGAGTATTTCCTTCAGTTCATTTTAGTCCAAATAACCCCAACTTAAAAAATTAGTGAAGAGTACTGTTCTAATGTAAGCTATGAAGTGTTTCATTGGTATTAATCTAACCTCCATATTACCTCTGTGTTATTTGAATGTCCTCCCATGCTGTCTGCTATGGGCATCCAAATGGCAGATAAAATTTAATGTGGACAAATGTAAAATGATGTACGTCAGAAAAAATAATCCAAATTATAGTTACCTTATGCTAGGATCCATTTTAGGAGGCAGCACCCAAGAAAAAGATCTGGGTATTATTGTAGACACTAAGTTGAAATCTTCTGCCCATTGTGTGGCTGCAGCAAAAAACAAACAAACAGGATGCTAGAAATTATTAGGAAAGAGATGATAAATAAGACTGAGAATATTATAATGGCTCTGTATTGCTCTATGATGCATTCTCACCTTGAGCATTGCACGCAATTCTGGTTGCCATATCTCAAAAAAGATATAGCAGAGTTAGAAAAGGTTCAAGGAAGAGCAGCCAAAATGATATAGAGCAGTGTTTTTCAACCGCTGTTCCGCGGCACACTAGTGTGCCGCGACATGTTGCCTGGTGTGCCGTACGGTCAGGGCCGCCATCAGGGCAGTACCACCAGTCTAGGGAGAGGGGCAGTCCGCCCCACGTGGACAGGAGAGAGCTGGACGGGGGACCCGTGGAGTTCAATACATCTCGAGCTGCGAGGCTCGTCTTCTGTTCCTGCCTGCCCTGCAGCTAACATATAGCCGATCGCAAGCGTTCCCCGATGTCAGCGCTGACGTCGGAGGGAGGGCTTAAGCAAAGTCTGCTCTCCGACGTCAGCGCTGACGTCGGAGAATACTTCCATTTGGCTATTTGTGCGCGGCAGGGCAGGCAGGAAGCAGAAGACAAGCCTCGCGGCTTGAGCTTCGTTTTGCTGAGAAAGTTGCAAAGATGGGCTGGGAGGCAAACACGGAACACAAAAGGGGGGAGGGAGTGCGTTTTGGACACAAGGCATGAACTTGGGAGAGAGGAAGGGAGGGAAAGAGATGCTGAGGTGGGGGAGGGAATGCATTTTTGGACACAGAAGAAATGGACTTGGGAGAGAGGAAGGGAGGGAAAGAGATGCTGAGGTGGGGGAGGGAATGCGTTTTTGGACACAGAAGAAATGGACTTGGGAGAGAGGAAGGGAGGGAAAGAGATGCTGAGGTGGGGGAGGGAATGCGTTTTTGGACACAGAAGAAATGGACTTGGGAGAGAGGAAGGGAGGGAAAGAGATGCTGAGGTGGGGGAGGGAATGCGTTTTTGGACACAGAAGAAATAGACTTGGGAGAGAGGAAGGGAGGGAAAGAGATGCTGAGGTGGGGGAGGGAATGCGTTTTTGGACACAGAAGAAATAGACTTGGGAGAGAGGAAGGGAGGGAAAGAGATGCTGAGGTGGGGGAGGGAATGAGTGTTTGGACACAGAAGGCATGGACTTTGGAGAGAGGAAGGGAGGGAAAGAGATGGTTGTGTACACGGGGAATAGAAGAAAGGAGAATTTTTGGTCATAGGGAGGGAGTGAGGTACAGATAGTGGCATACCAGGGTGGGGGGGCGGTCTGCCCCACCCCGGGTTTACGTCCCAAGGGGGTGCACAGCTGGCCACCCTCCAGTGTTGTCCCTAGGCCGGCAAACTGCGGCTCTTTAGCCACTTGAGTGCCACCGCCACCAACGGTGTTGTTGGCGGTGGCAGCATTATAAAATACTTTCTTTGTGTTTATTTGATTCCTATTCAAGATAATTACTTTATATATAGTCAATATAGGCACAGAGTTAAATTTTTTAACATTTTCTAATGGTGGTGTGCCTCGTGATTTTTTTCATGAAACAAGTGTGCCTTTACCCAAAAAAGGTTGAAAAACACTGATATAGAGGATGGAACTCCTCTCTTGATCATTGAAAGACTAAAGAAGTTGGAGCTTTTCAGCTTGGAAAAGAAGCAGTTGAGGGTGTAATATAATTGAGGTCTACAAAATCCTGAGTGGTGTAGAACAGGTAAGAGTGAATCGATTTTTTTACCCTTTCAAAAAGTACAAAAATGAAGGGTCAGTCAACAGTGGCATAGTGAAGAGAGAGGCACCTAGGGCAGTGACACTCAGTATTGTCATGCCATGTGCCCCCTACTCTTTCCCATCACTGGAGTGCTGCCCTCCTGCGTACCTCTTGAAATGTTTGCTGGCGCAAGCAGTATCTTCCACTTCCTGCTCATGCCAGCCTCGACTCCTTTCTGATGTCACATCCTGGTTCTGGGACCAGGAAGTGACATCAGAAGGGCTCCCGGCCATTTTAATCACATGCCCAGGGCTAACCAGATATTTTCCTTTTTTTAAAAAAATCTTTATTCATTTTTAAACTTATAATAAGTGTGATAACATATCCATACAAATAACCATATATATATCACTTAATAATCAACAATGATACATATAATATTCTCTTATCTCCCCCCCCCTCCCCACCCTTATCTATCCAGATATTTTCAACAGCACTTAATTGGTAGTGCCAATGAGAATGTTTGGTTAGTACCCAAACCTAAATTGGATAGTTTGGAGGTGTTCCAGGTCAGCACTTAACTTTTTAAATACGATATTAAGCACTTAACTGATTAAAGATAGACACATAAATAGGACTGCATAACAAACAATCCTATCTTTATAAGGTTCTTCATAACCAGTTAAGGGTATAACACAAGCATATATATTTTAAATAGATGTTAATTTGGGGAATGCACTACCTACTTATAACTTATCTCTATGTAATATTTAGGAACAGAAACTTAGCATTTTAAGAACTTTAATTTTATTTTTACAGAGCCAAATTTATTTACAAGATTATGCAGTCAATGCAGAAATTTTAGTCACCATTTAGGAATCTTTAAACAAGGGAAAAGTGCTACAAGATAAAATATTGTTAAGCTGAATTAAAAGTAACTCACTCTGATAAAGGCCCAAAAGGTATTCTTTTTTCTTATTGTTGCTTCTGGTTAGAAGGATGAAGGAGGTCTGTTTGCAGAGAGTGGCTGGAGGAGATGATGTGCTTGCTGGAAGAAAAGTTCTTTTGTTGCAGATTAGCCAGGAATGAAATATGGAGGTATACATACAGAGGAGGTTCTAGCAAGGTATGCTGCAGATGTACAGCTGTGATTCAAAGAGGAGGAGCTTAGGTGAATCTCCCCTTTTTATGTATAATAGGAGTCCAATCATCAGTCAGGGTTAGTGTCCAATCACATCAAAAATAGTGTTCAATCGCAACTCAGGAATTCAGTTCAAACTGGTTTCTGTTCTGGATGAGTGATGTCATCTGGATTGGCTGGTCACATGAATTCTAGATGGGCAGGCCCTTGATTGGATTTTAATAGGGTCATTGTCTGGGGAGTTTCAGGTAGATGGTATTCCTTTTGTCTCATCCCACCTTTTCTATGAGTCTGGATGGAACTCAATGCGCTCTTTCAATTTCGAGCGGCAGAGATAACTTAAGATCAAGTAGGGATGGAATGAGATCCGTTAAAAAGAGAATTGTATCTGACCCCTCAGAAGATTCTGGGATGCCCAAAATATGAATATTACTCCGGCAGCTCCTATTCGCCAAATCTTCCAGATCCGTTTGAAGCTGGAGTATGGATTTCTCCTGACTAAGAGCACGTGTGATGTTTTGAGAGTGAGCTTTAGTCAGGTCCTCCAGTGTATCTAATCGTTGTCTGGCATCTAGAAATTGAGAATTCAGGGATTCAATTTCTGTGCGTATCAATTGGGTTTCCGTGACCTGTTTGTGCATAATTCCCTTGAATTCTCTGACTTCCGATATGAGCAGTTCAATTTGAGAATCCAGCGACTTTGGCGCCATTTTGTCAGGTGAGCCCGGATCATGCTTAGATCGCTTACCGCTCGGTAAAGGAGAAGAGAGGTGATCAGGTTTACCCGGTTTAGAGAGCGACATTAGCGTGCAGTACAGTTGAAAAAGGCAGAGAAGTGACTCAGAATATAATGAAAAGCAGCATGATTATCTAAATCAGGAGCCGGCAGTAGAGAGATCTCACAGAATGCGTCTGACCACCATGTTCATCAGACCACGCCCCCCCCTCATTCCACCTTTTCATGGCTTAGGCAATTAACATTTTTGCTCCAAACCCTATGTCTCTTTGTTCTACTCCAGCCTCTGTTTGCTGGAGAATAGAGTACTGTTTGACACTGCTGCAACTTCTATTATGGTGCATATCTTGCAAAATAAAGTTCTGTTTGACACTGATACCAAACCCAGCTATCTTTTGTATTCACTGAAAAAGGGGATTATACTTCTTTGTTTCAGGCTTGCAATAGTACTAGCTTGGCAGAGCCTTTTGGAGGTCAGCTTGAGAAATAATTTATATAATCCTTGGCTATAATTTCCTTAAATTCAGATACCCCATAAAATTAATCATATCATGCTACAAGGGCAGACTATCGAACTTAACTGGAAATTCAGTGTCAGAACCCGGACATGAACCGGCATTGCATTTCCAGGATTTTATGCCAGCAGCAGTCAGCAAAATGCTGACTGCTTCCAGTTGAATATTGGGCCCTAGGGGATTGGATTCTCAAATAAGCCGCTGAAAGTTAGGCGCTGGTAGGTGTCTAGATCATGCCTGCCAGCGCCTAACTTAAGTGTTTTAATTGGTTTTAAGTGGCGTGATAATTGATTATGCCATTAAAAAACAATTAAAAATGGATTAAAAAATAAATTAGGCACTGCTAGGTGCCCTTTGGAACTGGCGCCTGAGTCCTTGGTGCCTAGCGGTGCCTAGTAACACTGAAACCTGGAAGTGGACATGTTAAGTGCGGTGATGGACTTTGGTGTCACTAGGCACCGCTGGCCGCAATTATACAAAAACCCTAAGTGCCAAAAATATAGGCTTATAAAATCCTTCTATACATTTCCGGCACCTTGGACCCTTACTAGCCACGATTGTGTAAGCGGCACCTGTTCGTGATTGACATGCAGCAGGTGCCTCTTTTCTGGGCACCTGCCGCATCAGGCACCGCTTATAGAATGAGCCCCTAGGCGTATAAGTGTGTGCCCTGCCCACACTTGGCCCAAACACTGCCTATGTGAAAGGCCATCTGCCAAGTAGGTACTATTGAAGGTATGTGTGTTGCTTATAGAGCAGCGTGTAGTTGGATTATTGTTTACCTGCATAAGTGTTCCTATACACACATGAATGACTAGAATTGTGGATTTGATGCACATACAGTAAATGCTCACTTATGTGTGCACATACGTAGGATGATTGATTATGATATAAATGTGACTGTATTGAAAACATCTCAGAAAATGCTAACTCTATATTGCTAAAGATCAACTTGCCACCTAAGCTGAGCAATTTCAACACACAGGTTCCTCAGAATGCCACACTGAATGTTCGTGTGGTAGCCGTCCTCATAGGAACATTTAAGTGTGTGAATTTTTGTTATTTTATAATGTTTCATAAAGTGCAAGTGCTTCAATAAATAGTTATCATTTTTGTTAAATTTTTAAATCGTTATCATTTTTTGTTATATTTTTAGAAAATTACTGCAAAAGCAAATACTTAGCTTTACAAAACTGGGTCTGCCTCAATCCCCACCGACGCGTTTCATAATTTCATCAGGGTCGGGGATAGGGAAAGCTATAAAGAATAGAGAATAAAAAAGTTGTTAATAATGAAAAAAACCCCAGTAAACTGAAAATTTAAGACTAAGCAATTGCTACATATCTTACCAGAGCAGTTTGAAATCTTAGCATATTGCTAGATCCCTGTTGAAAGTGCCGGGTTTGTTAAATGGCCGCGGCATAGAGGTGGACTTAATAAACCAAATCCCCGGATCATGTGACCCCATGGTGGCCAATGAACAGCTGACAAGACATTTTAGACTAAATGGATAGGACTGAACCAAGGAACAAAACAAGGAGAGTCATAAGGCTGTTGTTAACCAATCACTGGTCAAATTTAGACCATGAGGATACATTGTATTGAGCTGATACATCCAACGAAGCTCTTTGATGTTTAAGTTATGTTCAAGATTACCTCCCTCCCACCCGACATGAACACTATCAATGATACGCCATTTGAGGTCATTAATTTTATGTTTCAAAAGAGACCAATGGCCGTTTCTACTCCAGTGTTAACACGAGACTTATGTTCATTAAGTCTGATATTCATGGGTCTAGTGGTACGCCCAATATATATCTTTGGACAGGGGCACATGATCATGTAAATAACATGATCAGATTTGCAGTTGGTCCTAGATCTGGCCGAGTATATTTTACCAGTCTGCGGATGACACCAAGTTTCACCTGTCAGGGCATACTCACACCATTGGCAGTGGCCACATATATACCGTATTTTCACGCAAATAACGCGCACCCGTATAAAACGCGCACACGGGTATAGCGCGCAGAAATCACGATGATATGTACAAAAACTTTGGTATACCGCGCTCACGGGTATACCGCGCATGCTGCCCGACGCTCCTTTCGCCCGCCCTGACTTTCCGTGCGCTGTCCCGACTCTCCGTTCACCCCCCCTGACTTCCGTGCACTGTCCCCCCTTGAAGGTCTGTCCCCATCCTGAAAGCCTGATGCCCCCCCCGACGTCCGATACATCCCTCCCCCCGAAGGACCGCCGACTCCCCAACAATATCGGGCCAGGAGGGAGCCCAAATCCTCCTGGCCACGGCGACCCCCTAACCCCACCCCGCACTACATTACGGGCAGGAGGGATCCCAGGCCCTCCTGCCCTCGACGCAAACCCCCCTCCCCCCCAACGACCGCCCCCCCCAAGAACCTCTGACCGCCCCCCCAGCCGACCCGCGCCCCCCCTGGCGACCCCCACGACCCCCCCCACCCCCCTCCCCCGTACCTTTGGTAGTTGGCCGGACAGACGGGAGCCAAACCCGCCTGTCCGGCAGGCAGCCAACGAAGGAATGAGGCCGGATTGGCCCATCCATCCTAAAGCTCCACCTACTGGTGGGGCCTAAGGCGCGTGGGCCAATCAGAATAGGCCCTGGAGCCTTAGGTCCCACCTGGGGGCGCGGCCTGAGGCACATGGTCGGGTTGGGCCCATGTGCCTCAGGCCGCGCCCCCAGGTGGGACCTAAGGCTCCAGGGCCTATTCTGATTGGCCCACGCGCCTTAGGCCCCACCAGTAGGCGGAGCTTTAGGATGGATGGGCCAATCCGGCCTCATTCCTTCGTTGGCTGCCTGCCGGACAGGCGGGTTTGGCTCCCGTCTGTCCGGCCAACTACCAAAGGTACGGGGAAGGGGGGTGGGGGGGTCGTGGGGGTCGCCAGGGGGGTCGCGGGTCGGCTGGGGGGGCTGTCGGAGGTTCTTGGGGGGGGCGGTCGTTGGGGGGGGAGGGGGGTTTGCGTCGAGGGCAGGAGGGCCTGGGATCCCTCCTGCCCGTAATGTAGTGCGGGGTGGGGTTAGGGGGTCGCCGTGGCCAGGAGGGTTTGGGCTCCCTTCTGGCCCGATATTGTCGGGAAGTCGGCGGTCCTTCGGGGTGGGGGTGCGAGTGGTCCTGCCGGGGGGGGGATGTATCGGACGTCGGGGAGTCGGCCGGGCAAGAGGGCTTGGGCTCCCTCTTGCTCCGATCGTGGATGCGGGTGCGGGTGGGAGCGCGTGCGAGCAGTCGTTCGGGGTGGGGGTGCGAGCGGTCCTGCTGGGGGGGGAATCGGGCGTCGAGCGGGGTGGGAACTATGTTTTAAAACTTTTGTATACCGCGCTCACGCATATAACGCGCGAGGGGTATGCGCGGTAGGTAAAAACGCGTATAACGCGCGCGTTATATGCGTGAAAATACGGTAATGGCCATTTTGAACAGAAAGGTCCCTAAATTGATGAGGAACAACAAGTTCCCCCAGATTTCTACCTCTTTTAAAAGCAAAAATCGGGGGGCCATATTCAGGTCCTAAAATCAGCTGTACTATATGCCAGTGGTGTAAAAATATCTTTTTGATATTATGTGCTAGATGGGAGAATTGTTGGACACATACTAAAGGCTTCTCTTCCTCTGACTGCGATTTATATTGGAGGAGTTGTTGTCTGTGGGCGTATTTAGCTCTAATGTATGCCTGTTGGATTATATATTTAGAATATCCTCTCTGTTTAAATCTCTTCTTTAGTAAATGTGCTTGCATCTTGTATTCAGCAGTAGAGTAACACAGCCTTCGTAAACGTAAAAATTGGCTGTGAGGAAGGCTATCTTTAAGTTGACGTGGATGGAAACTGTGATAGCGAAGAAGACTGTTCCTGTCAGTGGGTTTGCGGAATATTATAGTCCGCAAGGACCCCTGAGTTTTGAAAATAGTTAAGTCCAAAAATGATATTTCCTGGTGGTTGATTGTAGCTGAAAATTGGATGTTGGTATCAATCTGATTTAGCCATGTGAGGAATAGATCAAACGTTTGAATATCAGCCTTCCAAACACAAAAGATGTCGTCAAGAAAGCATCTCCAGAGAGCAATATGGTGGGACCAGTGTGACGTATAAATATGCTCTTCTTCTAATTTGGCCATATATAAAGAGGCCACAGAGGGGGCTAGAGACGCACCCATTGCAATGCCATGGGTTTGCAAATAGAACTTGCCATTACACCAAAAATAGCTCCTGGTCAAGACTAAAGTTGCTAGCTCCATCAAAAAAGTAGTGGATATACGTTCACAGTAGGTTTGATGAACAAATATGCTCTCTAGCAAAGTCAGGGCACCCTGAGTAGGAATCATTGTATATAGTGCTATGACATCTAAAGTGATTAGTAGATCATCAGTATAATTTTCTGATGCCGCATTCAAAATGTTGATCATGTGTGTACTATCCTTCACATGCGATTTAATCTTTAAAACCTCATTCTGTAAAAACAAATCCAGAAATTTTGATAAAGGCTCCAACACCGAATGAATCATGGACACAATGGGTCTGCCAGGGGGATTATGTAAAGATTTATGAATTTTGGGTAGAAATTTTATTCTCGGAGTCGTGTGAAATGGAGGGCGAAGAAAAGCAGCTTCCCTTGTCGTGATCATCTTGTTCTTTAGCGCACGAGAAACTATTTGAGATATATCCGTCTTCAGTTCCTCGACTGGATCATCCGACAACTTTTTTATTCTCTATTCTTTATAGCTCTCCCTATCCCCGACCCTGATGAAATTATGAAACGCGTCGGTGGGGATTGAGGCAGACCTAGTTTTGTAAAGCTAAGTATTTGCTTTTGCAGTAATTTTCTAAAAATATAACAAAAAATGATAACGATTTAAAAATACAACAAAAATGATAACTATTTATTGAAGCACTTGCACTTTATGAAACGTTATAAAATAACAAAAATTCACACACTTAAATGTTCCTATGAGGACGGCTACCACACGAACATTCAGTTTGGCATTCTGAGGAACCTGTGTGTTGAAATTGCTCAGCTTAGGTGGCAAATTGATCTTTAGCATTGTTACTTTGGTGCACACTTAGATTTTGAGTTTCAACTCTATATTGCAACACCTTTACAGTAGCAACATCTTTACAGAAGCTCATAAAAACCGCTCTGAATTGATTCCCCAGTCATTAGTAGTGATATAGAAGCTTTCAATACACAATACACTTAAATCTGCATGGCTCATTATAGAATTACCTTCAAGATGTCTGCTTAAGCATGCCTTAAGATTAGAGTGTTAGGTGCATACCTTAACTTGCCTCAAATGAGGCAGAGAATACACACATTTATGTCTGAAAATCAGAAGTAGACAATTCACAATAACACCTTCCCAGTAGTCATATATAATAAATCTATATGGACAAAGAAATACTTTTTGACCATCAACATCAAGGCTATAATGCCAATTCAACTTGTGGCTTGCCCAGTATACGTTTCATTGTTGGTCATTCAAATGTATAACAATAAAGTGAAAATGCAATGAAATGAAACTTACCTTAGTGAAAGAAAGGAAGCGCCAACGTGATCACATTTCGAGCGCTGGCTCTGCTTCAGTGCGCACTTTCTTTAGCCATCACTGACACAATCACCACTTCCAAGGCTAATGTGTAGATTTATTGTACTTGACCACTGGGAAGGTGCTATTGTGAATTGTCTGTATTTCCTACACCTAGTTTGGATGTGTTTGTATACTGGTGACAAGCATGTCGTTCTCTCTCCGAACCTAGTCACACTCAGAGCATTCGTTTACACTGTGATTAAAAGAATCCACGGTGTGAAAATTTAGGTGGTTGAGCATTCAGTCAATGGAGCTAACTTTTCTATTGCATAAGCCTTATTCTTTGCCAAGTAGATCCCAATAAAGCTTTTGAAAAGAGATTCTATGAGAATGATTTGTATATACGAGTGCCTCCATTGTGTGCAAACCTCTTTCAAGCACATTTGTTGCAGATATCCTGACCGGCAAGGGGCTCCTCCAGGATCGGCTTGGGAAACACTGCTGTAGCGTATGAATATAACAAGTGCCCAGCTTTAGAAGCATTCACACGAGTGCATTACAGTTACAATCGTTGGATGATCTTCATCCGACTGTTAGGAACGGTTCTGAACCATTTAAAGCACAATTGGAAGAGGTATTGGAATATATACATATATATTTTATTGAATTATGGCCAATTGTGATTGCATATCACACATTTTCACAACATCATAACATGGGTTCATTCCTCTGCCAGGAAATAGAAGGGATCCCCACCATATAAAATGAATTTTAATTAATAGACATTATACATCTGGACCTGAATCCAAACCCGATGCTTCCTTCACACTTCAGTCATTAAGGCCCTTCGCCCTGCAGGATGCTTTTATTTTCACAGCTATATGTTAATAGCACATGCTTGGTAATCATATGTTTGTGGAAGTGTGCAACAGTAAACTCATCTTCACTGGGTTATTATGCAAAGACCTTGTATTACTGCCATAGATGTAATTGTTATTCTTCCTTGTCACCCTTTGCGCCCAAAGTACATAATCATGCAGTAATTGAACTGAGATGACTAAATGCTTAGCTTCCCTGAAGGAAATAGGTATTTTCTGAGAGGGAATGTATGGGGGAAAAATGTAAGAAGATGGAAATCTAGCCGACTCACACTGATTCTGCTCTTCTGGAAGTCACTTACCTTGTTGCCACTGGCACGCTAAGCAAACAGAGACGATTATTGCTGACTTTCTGAGAAGGATGTCACCATATACTGTCCCACAGGCTAAACAAGATGACCAGTGCTGGTACCAGCCTTTTCACCACCCAGAGCAAAGATTCCGAAATGCGCATTTTTCTCCCTTGAAAGCGTTATTTCCTTTGGTGTCAGAGGCTGGCTTTTATCAGTGACTCAGCATAACTCTTTCCTCTGATGCAAAACACAGACCCTCACCAAATAGAGAATAAAGAACTACAAATTAGAAACAGAAATATACAGAGGAACTGATTACATTTTTGTACTGCTGTTCACTCCAGCAACGACCTCTATCCCCTATTCTACCCCACCCTTGTTCCTCACAGACAAGAGGTGAAGAAGAGACAAGAGGTGGGGAGGTATTGCGATATATAAATACATTTTTATGCTATGTTATGTTATTAGGGAGAAAACTTTCTGCCCCCAACTCATCACCTTTCCTTGTTTTCCCTCTCCTTATCCTTAATGTCAGGAGAGGGACTGATTTAGGAAGTAGTTTGGCTCTTCTTTGATCTGATTTGTGCTCTATCTGTTTCAGGCTCAGTCCCCCACTCCTGCTCCAAGTAAACTGATGGGGGGAGTGGGACTTGTGGTGGCACGTCAATCGCACACAGGTCATTGATGCGCTGACAATGGTGCGCCGACACCTGCACGCTACTGTTTCCACTGCTTTTATGGCTTACCGGTAGCATTATGAGGGAGGGGGGGTGTAGGGGGGAACCCCCCACTATACTTATAAATGCTCGCGGTCCCACTGGGTGTGTGTGTGGGGGAACTCCCCACTACACTGAAAACTCCCGAACAGCGAGAGAACAGAAGTTTTCAGTGTATTGGGGGGGGGGGTTTACCCCTATCCACACCCCCGCAATGGGAGCACAACCACTTATAAGTGTACTGGGGAGGTTCCTCCTACGCCCCCCTCAGAACGCTACCGGTAAGCCGTAAAAGCGATGGAAACGGTGGCACGCAATCATCCTGCGCACAGGTGTCGACGAGCCATTGATCTGCGCGCTTTAGTTACAGAACCGGGACTTGTATACCGCCTTTTTGTGGTTACACACTGAAAACAGTTTACATATATACAGGTACTTTCTTTGTACCTGAGGCAATGGAGGATTAAGTGACTAGCCCAAGGTCACAAGGAGCAGCGCTGGGATCAATCCCACAATCTCAGGGTGCTGAGGCAGCAGCTTTATCAATAGTCCATGGCTGATGCAGAAAGCATTAGTGCAGCATTAACCTGATTTTACTGCGGGTTTTACTGGCTGAGCAATCCTCAAATGGTTAACTTGTCTTGAAACCATTATCACAGACAGCATTAAAATGCATGCTAATGAGGTCATTAAGTACCCCGTAGCCATGCTTGAAAATAAAGCCAAGTTTCTCACATGTGTTTAGCACAGGAAACATTTCACCAGGACAGGAACTGTGTCGAAGGGTTGGTTGAGAGAATCAGGGGCGGTCTAACGAAACCTAGGGTTATCATATAGCTCCAGAAAAAGGAGGGTAGATTGAGACATCCGGATTTTACTTCCATTCCTTTCAATGGAAGTAAAACCCAGATGTCTCTATCCATCCTCCTTACTTCCATTGCTTTCAAATAGAAGTAAAACCCGCATATTTCAATCCGTCTTCTTTTTACTGGAGCCATATGGTAATCCTAAGCAACATCCCTTCTTTCCTTCCAACCTGAAACCCTGCCCTGGACTGCTTCTGCATCAGCCTAGCATCTTACCAAAAATTCCCCATCTTTACCTGACTCGACCTAGCCTAGCCCAATTTGGCATCCCCCTCCCCTCTCAATATTAAATATAAAAAGATTTCCAGGTACTTTAATGAAAACTTGTTTGTTCTCTAGGTTCTTGGGCAATTAATATTCCATTTTATTTGCTGTCTCCTATTTCCATATTCAGTTGTAGGTTATTATTTAATTTTTTGTTAACCACATAGAACTTTATGCTTATGCGGTCTAGAAAATGAGTTTTAATGGTTCCCCACGACCCCACCTGATATAGCCTGGCCCGGTGCCCCTTCCCTGCCAACATTAATAAAAGATTCCTGGGTGGTCTAACAGCCCACCTGCTCCTTCTTTCCATCCTTTTCTTCCACACAGATTTCCTGGCAGTCCCATTCACCATGTCCCACAAACAGCTCCCTGGTAATTTTCAACAAACAAGGTACTGAGATGTGGGAGATGATATTGGACTGAGTGGATTGCATAGGTGAATGACGTAATGGGGATAGCTGCTTCTGATGAAGCGATGTGTGAAATGGGCAGTCCCATTGAGGTAAGTTAAGCTACAGTGAAAGTGCATTAAAAACTGATAAGTGCTATTTGTTAAGTTGTAAAGACATTTTGAAATACATTCAGTGTAGTAAATAGTGGGTAAGAGGACCAAGGATGTGATGTTTCAGTGGAGAGGTGACACAAGATAAAGCCTTCATTTGAGCCTGAACAGCTGAGTGAGTTAAGACTGTGACATTGCTGAAGTCCTCTCCTGCTTTAAAAAAATTATATTAGCTGTTTTAAGAAAAGATAGTTGTGACAAAACTGGTGTACCTAGTGTCTTGATAGCAGTTTGTCTGATTTTGAGGGTATTCATATAGCCATTTCATTGATTTGGTGTCCTCTTATATGGTAAACAGGCCCTTCCCAGTGAATCCCAGGATGCACCAGTGAAGCTATTTTGCAGAGATCAGTGCCTAGAAGCATTACTCCTGCCTTGTTCAAGGTACGGAATTGGGTGGCCTCAGGTTTGGTGTAGCAAGGTTGGGTGGGTTGTGGGAGAAATTAGAAAGTCATGAGATAGGAGGTTATATCCTATTATGGATTAAGAACTGGTTAAAAATAGCCACATTGAATTATATTAATAAAGCCTATTTGGAAGAAATACTTTTCTATATGAATTGTTTTTCTACATGAACTTTCTCCTGGTTGTCATTTGCTGTTCCATCCCTACTTTTTGGACTTGGTTTGTTTGTATTTATGGAGTTTTTTGTACCTTGTTTTTTGTGATTTCATTATCTTCCCACATGGCCTGGCACCTTCTTTCTTTCTCCCAATATATTTTCAGGTGGTCTAATGGCCTTCATGCCCCCTGGCTCCCTTCCTCCTACAAAAATTCCTTGATCTAGTGGTCCTCTACCTCTTCCCTCCCCCCAGTCCCACAAAAAAAATCTGGATGAGGATACCTGATATAAAACATAAGCCTGGGGAATCACAAGTGGGTTGGAGGGAAAGTTGACACTCAGAAAGTAAAAAGATTTTGCATAACTGCTTGTCCAAATCAACTGTCTCTTCTGAAGTTTTGTTCCAAATAATAGTGAGAAGTAAAGGTATGGATTGAGGACCAATTGGTAAATATCTTCAATGGAGGCAGAGTGGAAATGAGCTACCGAAGCAGCAATTGTTTAGATAATTGTAGGCTGTTACATGGCAAAGCTTGGAAAATAGTCTGAAATTTGGCAGCTAAAATGTAATGCTAAGAAATGCAAGGTCATGCATTTGGGCTGCAAAAACCCGAGGGAAATTTAGAGGTGAAGAACATATGTGCACGACAGAAGAGTGGGACTTGGGTGTGATTGTATGTGATGATCTTAAGGTGTCACTCAATTCAAATGTTGTGAATCACACTATCCACCTAATACAGTGCGCTGTCACGCAAATCTCCAATGCACTCTTACAAAATAATTTTTTAGAGATTAACCGGGATCTCAAGTGCTCACAGCCAGAGTTTTGAGGTAATTTTCAAAGTCAATGGCCAAAACCGTGAGCTATCATTGATCCCGTATATATTCTCTATACGCGCATTTTACTAAACAACTTTAAATACCTTTCTTACTTTTTCTATTAAGTTGTTAAAATTTTTCTTATAACTTAATTCTAAAATATGTGAATTTTATGCTTTGCTATTCCATATAGTGTAGGATCACTTAGCTTTTTTTCTCCTTTTCAGCTTTTTTTCTTTTCGTTTTATCTTTTCTTTTTTCTTTTTTCTGTTGATGTTTAATACACTTCGGTATTTTGTTCTCACTTGCTTCACTTCAATATTTTATTTCACTTCCTTTTACTTCATTCACTTCTCCTTTTTCTTCATTTACTTCTACGGAAGATCTCCGTTTCGCGCCCAAACTTTACTACGGGGCTTCATCAGGAAAGCGACAACTTTCACTACAGAAAAAGCAAACTCTATTATTATTATCCTTAAAACTAGGGATAAATACTAACCCACTCCTCATTACTCTTTGCGCTAGACCAGGTAAAATGGCGCTAGCTATTGGGAACAAAATACCGAAGTGTATTAAACATCAACAGAAAAAAGAAAAAAGAAAAGATAAAACGAAAAGAAAAAAAGCTGAAAAGGAGAAAAAAAGCTAAGTGATCCTACACTATATGGAATAGCAAAGCATAAAATTCACATATTTTAGAATTAAGTTATAAGAAAAATTTTAACAACTTAATAGAAAAAGTAAGAAAGGTATTTTAAGTTGTTTAGTAAAATGCGCGTATAGAGAATATATACGGGATCAATGATAGCTCACGGTTTTGGCCATTGACTTTGAAAATTACCTCAAAACTCTGGCTGTGAGCACTTGAGATCCCGGTTAATCTCTAAAAAATTATTTTGTAAGAGTGCATTGGAGATTTGCGTGACAGCGCACTGTATTAGGTGGATAGTATGATCTTAAGGTGGCCAAACAGGTTGAAAAGGTGACGGCGAAAGCTAGAAGGATGCTAATTTGCAAAGAGAGAGGTATGGCCAGTAGGAAAAAGGAGGTATTGATGCCCCTGTATAAGACTCTGGTGAGACCTCATTTAAAATATTGTGTACAATTCTGGAAACCGCCCCTTCAAAAAGAAATAAAAAGGATGGAGTCAGTTCAGAGGAATGGTGCGTGGTCTTCATCATAAGGCATATGAGATCAGACTTAAAAATCTCAATCTGTATACTTTGGAGGAAAAGCGGGAGAGGGGAGATATGATAGAGATGTTTAAATACCTACGTGATGTAAAGGCACATGAGTCGAGTCTCTTTCATTTGAACGGAGGCTTTGGAATGAGAGGGCATAGGATGAAGTTAAGAGGTGATAGGATCAGGAGTAATCAAAGGAAATAATTTTTTACAGAAAGGGTGGCAGATGCGTGGTACAGTCTCCCAGTAGAGGTGGTGGAGACAGAGACTGTGTCTGATTTCAAGAAAGCCTGGGATAGGCATTTGGGATCTCTTAGAGAGAGGAAAAGATAATGGTTACTGTAGAAGGGCAGACTGGATAGGCCATTTGGCCTTTATCTGCCATCATATTTCTATGTTTACAGCTTCAGCCCAGCCTGAGTATACACATAAGAAATACAGTCCACCCGCCAAGTAGAAATGCTTCTCTTGGAAATGAACTCCAAGTCTGTTAGGGTCAAAATCCACAAAGAGCTGAGAGGATCCTCTATGAGGTTTAGTGTGTTCTAGATAGTATACCAGAACATTTTTGCAGTCCAGGGTGTGCAGTGCTGCCTCTCCAGGATGTGAATGCAGCTTTGGAAAGAAAATTGGCAAAACTATGGATTGGTTGAGGTAAAATTCTGAGGCGACCTTGAGTAGGAATTTTGGATGAGTGAGAAGTACTACTCTGTCATGGTAGAATCTTGCATAGGGAGGATCTGATACAAGAGCTTGTTCACTCACACAGCGTGCAGATGTAAGGGCGATGAGGAAAATGAGTTTCCAAGTGAGAAGTCTGAGACAGCAAGATGCAAGAAGCTCAAAGGGAGACCTCATAAGAGTGGATAATACCATATTAAAATCTCAAACAACAGGTGGAGGTTTGATATGGGGTTTCTTGTGGAATAGTCCCTTCATGAAATGGGCTACCAAGTGATCAACAGATAGAGGTTTCTTATCCAAGGGAGAATGAAACACATTGATAGCACTAAGATATACTCAAACTGAATTGTTTTTTAGTCTAGAGCTGAAGAGGTAGAAAAGATAGTCCAGTATGCATACCAAGAAGAAAATCTGGTCCATTAGAATTAGTAACAGTGCTGAGTGGAAGGTTTTCTAGATATGTCAATGACCGCAGATACTGCAACTGAGAGGCAGAAAGCATTTAGTAGGATAGGCAAATGGCTGGAGAACAGAAAGCAGAGTGGGCATAAATGGGAAGTTCTCAGACTGGGAGAAAGTGACTAGAGGTGTGCCACAGGGCTCGGTACTTGGGCCCATCTTATTTAATATTTTCATCAATGACCTAGAAGAAGGAACATCCAATGAGATCATCAAGTTTGCAGACCACACAAAGCTATGCCGGGCAATCAGATCGCAGAAGGATA
Organism: Geotrypetes seraphini; assembly: GCF_902459505.1. Classification (NCBI taxonomy): domain Eukaryota; kingdom Metazoa; phylum Chordata; class Amphibia; order Gymnophiona; family Dermophiidae; genus Geotrypetes; species Geotrypetes seraphini. The sequence continues at coordinate 173,741,438 of NC_047085.1, read as the reverse complement.
GCGAGGAACTCCAGAGTGACTTGTATCAGAGAAATGGGCGGAGAAATGGCAGATTAAGTTTAATGTGGAAAAGTGCAAAGTAATGCATTTAGGCAGAAAGAATAAGAAACACGAGTATAGAATGTCAGGTGCAACTCTGGGTATGAGCGAACAAGAAAAGGACCTGGGTGTACTGATAGATAGGACCCTGAAGCCGTCGGCACAATGCGTGGCAGCGGCAAAGAAAGCAAATAGATTGTTAGGCATGATAAAGAAAGGACTCACGAGTAGATCGGAGAAAGTTATAATGCCAGTTTATAGAGTAATAGTCAGACCACACTTGGAATGCTGTGTTCAACATTGGTCTCCCAATCTAAAGAAGGATATAAAACTGCTGGAGAGGGTGCAGAGACGAGCAATGAAGCTAATAAAAGGTATGGAGAACTTGGAATATGAGGAACGACTTAAGAGACTGGGATTGTTCACCCTTGAAAAAAGGAGGCTGCGAGGGGATGTGATCGAGACTTTCAAAATACTGAAAGGAATCGATAAAATAGAGCAGGAAAAAAAATGATTTGCAATGTCCAATGTGACACGGACAAGAGGACATGGACTGAAGCTAAGGGGGGACAAGTCCAGGACAAATATCAGGAAGTTCTGCTTCACGCAACGAGTGGTGGATACCTGGAATGCCCTCCCAGAGGAGGTTATTGCGGAATCCACCGTTCTAGGATTTAAAAGTAAACTAGATGCACATCTCCTTTCGAGAGGCATAGAGAGATATGGGTGACTAAAATTACACCAGGTGTACACCTGGCTGGGCCTCTGCATATGCGGATCGCCGGACTTGTTGGACCGAAGGTCTGATCCAGAGATGGCAGTACTTATGTTCTTATGTTAATTGATGAATGACACCATGTCTAATGAGCAGAGGTTCGAGTTAAGGAAAGATCCCTCATTCTGTGTCAGTAGTGTTGGAAATGGTTGTAACTTGCAAAGTTTCTTAGACAAGAGTTCTAGGAGGAGCAGGAACCAAATATGATGTGGCTAACTAGTGCTATGAGGATCATGGCACCTCGATCTTGGCCAAGTTTGAGTAGAGTTTTCCTGATGAGAGATATGGGGTAAAATGCATAGTGAAATCTGTCCCCCCAATGAATAAGGAAGGCATCCACTGCAATGTGATGGGGTTTATGGAGCCTGGAATAGAAATGTGGAAGTTTGTTGTTGTGGGAGGATGCAAAGAGATCTAAGTCTGGTGTCCCTAAGTGGAGAAAATCTGACGTAAGATGTTATGGTCATTCCTGAAGCTGAAGAAGTCTGCTCAATTTGTCTGCCAAGATGTTTTGCTTCCCCACTAAGTAAACCACTTTGAGAAATATTCCATAAACAATTGCCCAATTCCAAATCTAGATCATTTCCATGCAAAAGGGATGAGAACCTGTTCCCGCTTGTTTGTTCAGGTGGAACTTGGCAACTTGGTTGTCTGTAAGGAGAAGGACTACTTGATGAGAGTCAGTTCTTGAATGTTTCTAGAGCATTGCCTATTGTTTGTAGTTAGAGAAGGTGATATGGAGCCCATACTCCTTGAGTGTGTAAACTGTCTAGATCAGGGCTGCCCAAGTCTGGTCCTCGAGATCTACTGGCAGGCCAGGTTTTCAGAATATCCACAATGAATATGCATGAGAGTGACAGAGATATGAAGTGACCTGAATTGGAGCAGACAGCTGTCCCATGGCTTGAGATCATTGGGACTCTGAGGTGAAGATGCACAATATGCGCTGTTGACTGCATATCACTCAGAAGGTGTAACAGTTGATGCGTAGAAGTGCACTGTAGGGTGGAGACTGTTCGGCATAGGCGAATGAGATTGTCTACTCTCTTTTTCAGTAGAAAAACTTGATCCTGAGCAGTATTCAGGAGAGCCCTGATAAACTTGAGCACTTGAAAGGGGTAAAGGTGTGACTTTTGGTAGTTGATGGCAACCCTGAGGAGCTCCAGAAAATGAATTGTTAAGTTTATGGCATGCTGAGCTGTTTGCGATGATAAAGTCTCGATCAACCAATCATTTAAGTAGTGTAATATGTGAAACCTCCATGTGTCAAGGGCTGCTGCCGCTATCATGCCACTACTTTGAAATTACAAGAGAATTATAAGATTATTGATATGGCCACTAACATCAAGCATTTCATGAAGACTTGATGGACCAAAGACATTCAAAAGGCTAGACTTTATATTGGAAATGTCGAGAATCAATATAGAAGTGAAGTTACTTTCTGTGAGCAGGTAGGATGGATATGTGAGAGGCCTCTCTTTTAGATCTAGAGCTCAGCCAATCGCCTTTTCCCAGTAAAGGTAGAAGGGTTCCCAGATAAACCATGCAAAACTTCTTCAACAAGTATTTGTTTAGGCCCTGGAGGTCTAAAATAAGCTGATGGCCTCTGATCCTTTTTGGTAATAGGAAACACTTCAATTAGAACCCCCGGTTGCAGAGGAACAGGTTCTATTGTGTTTAGCTGAACAAGGGCTGAGAGTTCTTAGTGAAGGGAAATCTTCTGGAGGGAACTGAAAGGAGACTCTTGGGGGTGGTTTAGGGGTTTTCTGAAGAAGCGCAGCGTGTAGCACTGAGTAACAACTCAAAGCACCTACTAATCCATTGTGATAAGAATCCAACGTTTACGGAAGTAGAGCAATCTGCTTCCGATGGGGAGATGGGGCGGAAGATGCTGGGAAATGTTGGCAATGCTCTCTAGAAAGGAGTCAAAAAGATGACTGCTGTTTGGACTGAGGATGAGGTTGTGATTTTTGTTTCCTTTGTTGTCTTGCATGAGGTTGTTGAGCAGCAGGCCTAGAAAATGAAGAAGGCTGATTGTAATGTCTTTTGGTGTTATAATAATAGGAATGTCTGGATGAGGCAGAATATCTTCTACAGCAGAAATAGGCAATTCAGCTCCGCGAGAGCCACAGGCAGGTCAGGTTTTCAGCATAACCACAATAAATATGCATGAGATAGATTTGCATCTCAAGGAGGCAGTGCATGCAAATCCATATCATATATATTCATTGTGGATATCCTGAAAACCTGACCTGCCTGTGGCTCTCAAGGACCGGAATTACCTACCCCTGTTCTAGACGATGAAGAAGATTAAGAGGTGTGGTTTAAATAAAGTTGTCATAGTATCAGTGTGTCTTTGATCTTATCTGCATCTTTTTCAATTTTATTCCCAAGCAGGTTGTCTCCTTACAAGGAATATTTGAAAGGCATTCTTGTACAAAAGTTTCCAGATGAGATACTCTAAGCCAAGCCAAATGGCACATTGCAATTGTCACCACAGATATTCTGGAAGAAACATTAAAAGCATCAAAAGATGCTCTAGCCATTCACTTTCTCATAATAAACAAGTTTTTAGACATTTGTTGAAGCTATTTTAGTTTGTCTGGAGGGAGGAATAGTTATTTAAGGATTTAAAATAAATGAACATGTAAAATTAGTAGTCCATAATTCTATTAATGAACATAAATGACTGGAAAATGCAGTTGCATAAAGAGTCCAGTGCCTTGCTTCTTTTACTGAAGATGCAGAAGCATAAGATTGTGAGCTGTTTGAATGCTTGAGGACAGATTCCCAACTTATGAATAATGTTGAAGTTGAGCTTTGTCAAATCCTGGACACTTTTGAATTCTGTACATTATGTCTATCTTTTTAGAAGCTATATGGACTGACAGGGGATTTTCCCAGTTCCTAAATAAGATATTTTTCATGACTGTGCAAAGGAACCTTAATGCATTCATTTGGTGGTGCTTCAAAGTCAAGTAATTCAAATAGTTCAGAGCGAGGCTCCTTCTCTGTTTCCATTCTGATGCTCCATCTGTCATACAAAGCTAGCAAAAGATAAACTTTCTGGTGGAATCTTGCATCATTGAGGAGGACGGGAAGGATCAGAAGGTATACCATATGATTCTTCTACTGAATATTCTGTCAAGTCCTATATGAATGTTGGAGAAATCTGAGTCAGGCTCCTAGGCAAGTAAGAGGGTTTGTTTCAAAAGAAGTGTGAATTCTGTGTCAAGGTGCATTGTCGATGAGGAAATTGGAACGAGTTTGGTTAAAATCAGGGAATCAAAATGATCGAGTTTTTTTGAGGAAAGATGTCTATTCCTATAAACAATTAATTAAAGCAAAACGCAAGACATTTTACTCTTCAAAAATCAGCATAACTGGTATTAATACTAAATAACTTTTTAAAATCATTACTATTTTTGAAATTAACCCACTTTCACAATCAGCTCAAGTAAGTCCCCCAAATTTGGCAGAGCTAACAAGTTATTTTAGCAAGAAAATTGATCATTTATGATCATCCTGCTCATTAATTGTAAGTAAGGAACAGGATTTCCTACCTTCATTAATTGATTCTTATTATGCTAATCTAGATTGGGTTACCTTTGCCGATCCTGATTGGGATGATTTTAGGAAACTCTATAGTAAATATGTGAAATCATACTGTTCATTAGACCTGTGTTCTCCGGACATGATGAAATTAGCGCCAGTACAGTTTCAGTCACATTTGTTTATTTGGATAACTTATTTGCTCAATAGTGGGATTTTCCCCCCATCAGAAGATCATATTATTGTAACTCCAATTCCCAAGGATCCTAAGGGTTCTGTATCCTTAGGGGCTCATAATCAAAACAAAAAACGTCTAAAAAGTGGCCTAAATGGGTACTTGTACAATCAAAAACCCTGATCATCCAAGTACCCATAACCAAAGCTGGTTGAGCGAAATGAGGCATTTTTGGAGGAGGGGAAAGGGCAGGAAGTGGGTGTACAGCAGGTATAACCAAACCTTTTGACAGGTTGCCTAGTCGGCACTTATATGTTTTGACTTAGACCAAATCAAAACAGGTATAAGTGCCAAAAAGGGGCCACTGAACTGATCGCGGCTGCTGTGATCAGCTCAGCGGCCCCGGCAACATGTTTAACCCCCCTGTAATGATCGCAGCAGGAGAGACGGCTTATCTCTCCTGCCCGACAGCGATCATCCACCCCCCCGAACCGTGGCACTTCAGGGTGAGAATCACAGCAGGGGAGATGCCCTACCACAATCCTCACTCCAAAGTGCCGTGGTTCGGGGGAGGAGCGATTGCTCTCATGGCAGGAGAGATAGCCAATCTCTCCTGCCGCAATCACCCCCCCCCCGACATGACTGGGGCAGGAGGGAGCTCAAGCCCTCCTGCCTGAACCCCCACCCCCAACACGATTGGGGCAGGAGGGAGCATGTCCTCCTGCCTGAACAACCCCCACTCTCCCCGACACGACCGGGACAGGAGGGAGCCCAAGCCCTCCTGCCCCAGCGACCCCCCACTACTCCCCACCCCCACTAAAATATGGGCAGGAGGGATCCCAGGCCCTCCTGCCCCGATGCAGCCCCCCAACATCTGGCCCCCCTACACCCCTGATCGGCCCCCTGAACATCCCCCCACCTGCCAACCTGCAAGACCCCCCACCGATCCTGTGACCCCCCCATATCTAAGGCCCCTCCTGTGGGCGGGGGTTGAGGTGCCTGGACCAATCAGGCCCTAAGGCCTGCCATTCTGAGGATGGCGAGCCTGCCGGACGGACAGGCTTGGGACCCATCTGTCCATCCAACGTTCTTAAGGTACGGGGGTTGGGGGTGGGGTCAGCGGGGGTTCTCGCAGGTTGGTGGGTGTTTGGGAGGGTCGATCGGGGGTGCAGGGGGGCCGGACATTGAGGGGCTGCATCGGGGCAGGAGGGCCTGGGATCCCTCCTGCCCGTATTTTAGTGGGGGTGGGGGTTCACCGGGGTAGGAGGACTTGGACTCCCTCCTGCCCCGATCGTATTGGGGGGTTGGGGGTTGTTTAGGCAGGAGGGCTTGGGCTCCCTCTTGCCTCAAGTCATGTCAGGGGGGTTGTGATCACGGCAGGAGAGATTGGCGGCACATTGGGATCGTTATCACAGCTGGGGAGATGAGCCATCTCTTCTGCCACGATCCTTGCTGGGGGGGGGGGGGGAGGGGGCTGTGGATTCTGTAACCGGTGTTCTTTTTGACAGACACCAGTTACAGAATCCAGCTTTTAGGTGAAGGAATTTCTCCTCCTTCACCTAAAAGGTCTGGTTTTGGGCGTTTGGGACTTAGGCTTTTTTGGGGTTCATTATTCTGTTGTAAGTAGTGGTGGTCTGGCCGTTTAAACAGCTGAACGTAGAGGCAGGCCATTATTTTAAAAAACCCTCCTTTTGGATGTTTTTTTTTGAGAATGGACATTTACTCTGCTTCTACTTCCAGCCTTTAGGGCCTAGGCCAAAGGGGACTTAGACGTTTTTTGTTTTTTTTTTTTATTATGCCCCTCTTAGTGTCTAATTATAGGCCCATTTTGTCAATCCCATTCTTTATAAAAATTATGGAAGGTTTAGTAAATATTCAGCTGTTAAATTATCTGGAACATTTTTCCATTTTGCATGGTTCACAGTAAGGATTTAGACCATTATATAGCACAGAGACAGTACTTGCCTCTCTAGTAGACAATTTGTGTAGTCTTCTTAGTAAGGATGCCAGTGCTCTGATCTTGCAACTGGACATAATCAGCACATTCGATCTTGTGAACCCTGATAAATTATTAGAATGTCTGGATGCTATAGGTATACATGGTCAAGTTTTGAAATGGTTTGAGGGTTTTCTTAAATTTAGAACTTATCAAGTAAAACTTAATAATGAGCTCTCAAACAGTTGGAGCACTCCATGTGGAGTACCCCAAGGGTCTCTTCTATCTCCGTTGCTTTTTAATATTTATTTGGCCTCCTTGGGCAACAGATTATCTCATTTCAAAATTAAACTATTTAGTTATGCTGACATTACTGTTTTAATTCCTGTTCATACTTCTCGTTCTCAAGTAAATCAAACTGTGATAAGGATTTTACAGATAACTGAATCTTGGATGTCAGAATTTAAATTGAAAATTAATACAGAAAAAATTAAATTTTCTTTACATCACCAAATTTAAACGGAGATGTTACATCTACTGCATCTATAGCATTATTGCATCTATAGCATTCAGTCAACTATAAAGATACTTTGCATAGTTCTAGATCGTACCCTTACAATGAAAAATTAGGTCGATTTGTTGGCTCGAAAGGGTTTTTATACTTTGTGGAAACTAAGAACTATCAGAGCATATTTTGATACTAATTCCTTTTGTTTGCTGGTTCAATCACTTGTCCTCAGCCAGTTGGACTATTGTAATATTGTTCATCTTGCTGGTACTCAGAAAAACCTTTATAGACTATGCATAATTCAGAATGCAGCAGTCAATTGATTTTCAATTTAAAGAAGTATGATCATGTTATCGTCAATTGCACTGGCTTCCAGTTGAGGCATCGGTTAAATTTAAGCTCGGCTGTATTTGTTATAAGGAACTAACAGGCTCAATTATCTTATGGAATCTTTTATTATCACAAATTCTAAACATCCTAGAAAAACTCATTCATTGTTTTTGTTCCCTTCTGTGAAAGGATGTAAATACAAGAAATTTCAGGAACAATTACTATCTTTCAAAGCAGCCTCATGGACTAGGGATTTAATTCATATATTCACATCCCCAATTTCATATCAACAATTTTGACATGCCTTAAAAATGTATCTTTTCAGGGAATACTTCCGAAGTTAGAAATCGCATGTCTATTCATTTGTATTATTAGTCTTTGTGAACCGCATAGAACTTAATAGTATTTGCGGTATACATGTGAGTTTTAAGTTATATGTTATGTATGTTATATGTTATGAGGCAGGAGATAACTCCTTTATTGATGGTGATGCGTGCATCAATGGATCCGTGCCAACTCCGATGATTGACATCAAGCAGGAGTGTGTGACCTTATCCTCGATTGATGCTTTCATGTATCCTCAGGCTGGGCTGAGGAAGGCATGGAAGCCTTTAAAGCCTGTGAAGACTGAGACTGCAGTAACCCCGACAGTTCTTGTCTGAGAATAGCGCAGACTTCCTCCTGGAAGACGGTGCTGGTACCAGAAGAGACAACGGCATGGAAGCAATCAGCTGGACCGGTTGTCGGGGCATTGGGGACCTTGATGTTGAGGCACGCCTATGAGGAGATATAATCTGGATAGAAGGAGAGTGATCTTTGGTGTGTTGATGCCTACTATACTTCGAGGAACATAAGAACATAAGTATAGCCTCAACTGGGTCAGACCAATGGTCTATCAAGCCCAGTAGCCCATTCTCATGGTGGCCAATCCAGGTCACTAGTACCTGGCCAACATTCCATGCTATCGATCTAGGCAAGCATCGCCTAGACTGCTAGATAGGCGGTATATCAAAATAAAAATAAACTTGAAACTTAATGGCTTTTTCAATAACAGAAGATGCAGTAGGGGGATGCAGTGGCATATCTAGAAGGAGAAGAATGTGCTTCTTAGTTTTGTTACGTGCCATATCACTTAATGCTTGAGGCATAGATGAAAATGGAGTCTTACCTCTGTAAGGAGCCCAATGACTGATGCTCTCTACATAGTTTTGATGCACTTGGCACTGATGCTGATGACTGAGGAAATAGAAGGCTGAATATCAGGTTCTAAGTCCCCCACCATGCTCGATGTTGATGTGGATGCAGTACCGAAAAGTTTGTCAAACTGATGTTTTGGGGCATTGAGTGACTTTTGCACAGAGAGCCAGAAGACACAGCTAATGTCCTGAAGTTCAGGACCCAAACACTGGACACACCAATTATGTAGATCAGAGCCTGAAATGATCTGATTACAGAGATCATTACAGAGATCATTACAGTCACTTGGTATCCTCTTTGACATGGAGGGGGAAACGGTCAATGCAAGATCAAAGGACTCAATGGTCAAGGGGAGCTTGAGTAATAGGATGCTGAAAATAATTGATGCTCCTGATGGAAAAAAGGGCCCAGATTGGCCCGAAGGCTAAAAAATACAAAAATTGACAAAAATGAGCCTAATTTGGGTAAAATATCAGAACATAATTTTTTTTTAAAAATGAGGAAAATAATGAAAATTAAGTATGAGAAGGCACACACTAAGGCCCCGATTCTGTAAACTGCACCTAACTTTAGGCGTCCGATTTAAGTGGATAATGAGCTATTTAAGGGTCTTAACAAGCGTTAATTGGGACTTAGACAGAGTTAGGCATCCTTTAGTGTATGGTAAAGATTAACGCATGCATTTTCTCCTATGCACACATTAGTAGTTAGTGCATGTGTGGATTTAGCACACCTTTGTAAAAAAACAGCCTAAAACTCACCAATCAACTCTTAATTTGTCTCAATCCATCTTCCTTTTTCTTCAGTCTGACTTCTCCTACCAGAAGCAGATTCTGGGACTTTACCAATTCTACCACAGTAACAACTTGGACCTATGAGTGTCTTACTTTGCATACCTGTCATCCATCTCATCGAACTGCAGTTGTTGCTTTCCTTGGCTGTGAAATAAAAATCTTATACCATTTTTCACCTTGTGCTTATTTCTATTGAGTAGCAGCCGGGCATTAATGTTTCCTTAATAAGCACCACTTCAGCTCCTTGGTCACATTAACCTTTGTCTTATCTAGTGTTCCATGAGGCCCAGGCTGCAAAGGGGGGGGGATGGGGGTGGCAAACAGGGTAGCTGGTATGTCTCCTGCCTCACAGCCTGCAACCAGCATAATATTTGAGAATATGAGATTAAATGAGAGGTGGAGAGGAGAAACCAGGTGCCTTAACTTGGTGGCTTCTTTCAGTCAGTTTCCTACCCTGACAGCTTGAGATATGCTGAACTGCAGCCGATTCTGCATTCTTTGGATGCCCAAAGGATGCCTAAACAGCACAGTATAATCCAATTATAATTGCTATGGTTTTATGGCTGATTCTGTAGCACAGTGGTTAGAATGAAGATTGGGGTGTGAGCCATGTCTGGGTTTGACTCCTTCATGTCCTTAAGCTGACAAAATACTCATTTTAATAAAAATGACAATCTACAGACCAATCACATCTAATTTTCATCTCAAACAGCACAACATTAGCAATACTAGAAACAATCTATTCCAAAAGTTGAGTTTGCATTTGATACAAAACAGCAGTATTTGAATCCATGTCACATTTATTAAACCCAACTTGGGAGTCTGGCTATTGGGACAATGAAAGCAGTGCTTTAAGCCATTGAGCTACCAGTCTTTTCTCTTAGCTAACTGTGAGATGATAGCTAAGCAGATGTTACATTAGCAGATCACTAAGCTATGATATGACAGGGGAGTCAGAGAAACTGGAGTGGAAGGTGCTGTAGCTCAATGAGTAAAAGTGCTGTACTGATCTTCCAGAGGTTGTGAGTTCAATTCCTGGCCTGTCTTTTACTTGTGCAGGTGCACTTTGATGATGTCACAATGAGGTCATCATTGTTCAGCTGCATACCTCCATTTGCAATGAACTAGAAGCCACATTCAGGTCTGTTCTGTGTTTTATTCTGTTTTTAAGCTTGGCCAATTGAAGTTATGGGCTTTCTGTTTGCTTTAAAGAATGAGCTGATTGTAGAAATGTTTCATGACAAAGAGAGTGTTATTTAGAGCAAAGAATCGTTTCTAAAAACCTCTCTCAAATAATGTCTGTGGGATGCCCAGAGAAAGCTGATTGAATGACCTAAATAGCATGTATTGTGCTACAGCCTTTCTGGAGCTTAAACGTCTATTTGAAGCCTATATGGAGCTCAAAGTCCTATGCTTTACACTTCTTATAGGAGCTAATGATACCACTGCTCTACAAGTTTCTGTGTAGCACAGGCGTGAAGCTTCCTCCCTTCCATGTTGATATTCCCAGATCAACTCCCACTGAAACATGGTGTGTTTTTATTATCCTTTTAATGATGGTATACTTTGGGTTAATTATGTTAAAGCTTACAATCCTGAAATAATAACAAATCAGTTAAAACCACCTTTTTATATATAATATCATAGGGACGTCTATCTGGCGTCTATATGGGGGGTTTTGGGAACGCGTACCTAATAGACGCCTAGGATACGCTTAGCGCATTAGAGACATCTATACGATGTCTATATAGTGCTTAAGTAACGCTGATTGCCACTTGCGCCACAAGGACCTCTAAAGCACGCCTAAAGCTAAGCGCACTTTACATAATCTAGGCCTAAGAGTACATATTTGATGTGCTGAAGAAACAACTGAAGACACAGCTTCTCAACTCCACAGAAAACAGATGGTCTCACAAGCTGATGGCAGGTGGGAAGGCACCGGCATGCATGTGATATAGGAAGTGCCAAAAAATGTAAAGTGACAGTGCACTTGGCAGTGTCCATACTGGGATTCGTGGATGATGTCATCTACAAGTGAGAATATAATGCCTGTATATTATATAACTGCAGTACTCATTAATAGGCATAGTATGAGAGACACAGCATGCAAATCAGCTTATTACCATGTAAACTGAATAATGCAGCTTGCAGTGAACACCACAAACCATGTATATCGTTTAAGAAGCTTCTAAAGACACAATATTTGTAGATGCATTTTTGTAAATTCTGTGAAGTTTAAATGTTCCAGGTCGGGGTGGTCTCCATATAGCACTTTACAATGCTCTACTGATTTTTTATGTTTATTACTTTTTGTATTATTTGCTATTATATTGTTGGTTTTTATAATTGTGTATGTATGATATCTACACCGCTTAGATCTAAGCGGTATATAAATTTTAAAAATAAATAAATGTTACTCCTGGAAAAATACTGCCAGAACCCCTCCCCCCCCAATATTATTTTCATATCCTAGAAGCACTGACCACAAAGCCACAGCTCAATATGCCCAGGAGCTTAAAGGGGCAGGCACTCTCAATTAGGAACTTTTCCCACCCCTTCCTCCTCAATGGCATTTTTCTGCCCAAAGACAACAAATATCCCTAATCTAAACTCCCGCAAGTACATCCACCCCACCTCCCTGCCCAAAGTTCCCCTATGACTTCTATTTGTCCCTAGGACCCCACAGTCACCCAAAGCATCTCTGGTTCTAATGGATTTGAAGCAGAAGCAATCCCCAGCACCAGTTCATAATGGCATCAGCGACCCCCCTGGTGGAAGACTCACAGTACTAGCAGTAAGGGTCAGTATCATGGGACTACTGCTAAGGGCCATTGGAGCCATTTAGAATGCAGCTCCAGAAGGGGATTACTCCTGCCCTGAGCCTACTAGTCAAGTGCCTTGGATTGGTAGCATGGAATGTTGCTACTCTTTAGGATTTTGCCAGGTACTAGAGACCTGGATTGGCCACTGTGAGAACGGGCTACTGGGCTTGATGGACCATTGGTCTGACCCAGTAAGGCTATTCTTATGTTCTTATGGGATGAAAAAAAGTAGGCCCAGGGGGCTTAAGAGAGGGTAGGGAATGATTTGGGGAGCTTCTGTGCAGGAGCTGTCTTTTCATGTGGTTTCTGGGTAGGAGGAATGTTTTAGAGGAGTCTTTGGGTGGATGAATGTGCTTGTGGCGACTTCCATACAGGAGGGATATTATTTGAGTGGTCTTCAGAGTAGGAGGATGTACTTGGGAGGGGATTTCATTGTGGGAGAAAGAGGGGCAGCTCCCGATTAAAGAAGTGCCTGGTGCATCAGGCCATGGATTTGTAGCTCGATGCTTCCAAGACAGTAGCATAATGCTGCATGTGGGGTTAATCAAAGCAGCATTATTCCTGAACTGAGGTACTGAGTTACTAGTAGCTAGTCACTCCTGGGGTAAACTACCCCCCTTAAATGACTACATTTAGCAAACCAAATTCTGGGTGGTTAAGGGAAGGGGGAACAATAGATGATTATTGATAATTTTCAATACTAGCCACCTAATTTGGCTGTCTAAATCTTGGCACTGTGAAAGCAGGTCTAAATCTGACCAATTAGATCCTCATTCTATCCTACTGAAAGGATATATGGTGCAGGGGTGACAACAGCCCCAACTGTGCCAACTTCCCTCCCTATATTGTAGCTCACATTAAAAGAGTTTCATGGGGTGGGGAAGGAGATTTGGAAAATGCAAATGAAGTAGAGTAAAGATAGAAATGTGGGGAAGTTTTTTGCTTTTTGCCCTTAGATCAGTGTTCTTCAACCGTTGGCCGTGGACTGGTGCCGGTCCACAGAAATTTTTTGCTGGTCCACAGGGGCGGCACGTCCATCGGGCAGAAGATAGTGTTCTTCAGCAGCCGGTCCATGGTGCGATCAATGCGGCGTCTTCGGGCCGGCTCCCTGAGTGCTGCAGTGCACAAAGCCATGAGAAAAGGCTCCTATGCACGTCCTGCGCCTGAACTGGAAGCCTTCTCTCTGACGTCGCAACGTCAGAGGGAAAGCTTCCAGATGAGGCGTGGGACGTGCGCGAGAAGCCGCTGCCCACAATGCAGCACTGAGGGAGCCAGCCCAAAGATGCCGCATTGATTGCACCATGGACTGGCCTGAAGATAATACGGGGGGGGGGGGGGGGGCAGGCCAGAATGCATGGCACAGCATGGAAAGAGACAACGATAGGAGGAATGCTTTCATTTTTTTATTTAGTGATTGATTTACATCTGCTGTCTGTTCAGGAAGAAATGCATTTGTTTCTTTTCCTCTGGGGGTTGTACTGCATGTAGAGTCTTGCATCTTAGGGTTTGTTTTAGTTTTTGGTCTTGCATTTGCATGGGGTTATCTGTTTTCTGGGAAGGAATGAATGTTGAAAAGCATACAGTGTGCTTTGTGTATTTTAATTTTGTGGTTAACCATTATATGTTGTTAATACGATTATATTGTGTGTGTGTTTATATATGAAAAATGAATGAAAAAAATGGTGTTACAATTAGTACTATTATGGGGCGGGGTCTGGGGCAGAGATTGGGTGGAGATGGGCACGATTTAGCCCAGTGATCTTCAACTGCCATTCCACAAAATAATTATTTTATTTCCGCTAGTCCATAGGTGTCAAAAGGTTGAAGAACACTGCCTTAGATCATGAAAAAATGATGGCCTAAGAGTGCCTAGTATGATTTTGTTGTATTTAACCCATCTATTCATTGGTAGCTTGAGGCAAGATAAAGTTTATTCAGGTACAGAAAGTATTTCTCTGACCCCAGAGGGCTCTCAATCTAATAACCTCATTTCATAAACTGTGTTAATGTTAACATATATTAATGTGAGTTAATATATCTTATCTATTTATTTATTTATTTATTTATTCATTCATTCAATTTTCTATACCATTCTCTCCAGGGAGCTCAGAATGATTTGCATGAATTTATTCAAGTACTAAAGTATTTTTCCCTGTCTGTGCCAGTGGGCTCACAATCTATCTAATGTACTTGGGGCAAAAGGGGGTTTGGGTGACTTGCCCAGGGTCACAAAGAGCAGCATGGGTTTGAACTCATAACCTCAGGCAGTAGCTTTAACCATCACAGCACATACTCCCCTAATGCAAGCTGTATTATTCTAAATAGAGCCTATTTGCTAACTGAGATGTAGGCTACTGCTAAAAAATATAGCTATTAACGTGGGCTACCGTTAAGATGTGTTATTTTACCACATACTCATCCTATTGTAACACTGGTCTCATTATATAACTCAGGCTAATAGTAAATTAACACGTCTTAACGGTAGCCCACGTTAACTTCCCCCCCTAAGTACATAACTCACAGAAACTGATCAATCCTTATCCCCCCCATTCCGTTTGAAATGTTCCAATTTGTATACCAATAATTTTCAAATTGTAAGTCGCCTTGAATCTGTTTTGGACTCCAGAAATTCCAGATTAGATTAGAATAATACATGTTAGTAAATCAATACAGGTTTATTAATGAGGCTCTAAATTTGTACCTGAAGCTGATGAGAGTGAAGTGACTTGCCCAAGCTCACAAGGAGCATCTGAGCACCGACATCTTCTGTTCTCAATCTCTTGCTCGAACCACCTTTTCCTGTAAGGGACTCAAGACACCACAGCTTCTTTATATGTCTAATAAGATATAATGAGGGCAATGCAGAGGGAAACAAAGCAGTGAATATATTCTGCAGCTTGAAGCAGGACATACCCAAATACCTCATTAGGTGTTCATTTTCACCCTGTTCATCCTTAATTGGTCTTCCCCAGAATCTCGGCTTCAGGTCTGGATGTAAACATGTTTATTTGTGGATCTACTCAAATAGTTACTTGCCCCAGTCTCAAGCTGGGTGAATGGGCTTCCATATGCTTAAAAAAAAACCCCCAAGGAATTGTGATTCTGGTTCACTGTGAAAATACATTTAAAATATGAACTATTCTGTGGCATTCACTTCTGAAAGGTGTTTTATAGCTACAAGAAAAACAGGGTGAGGCAGTGCAAAGCCAGAGAATACACCATCCTAGAATTGCAAGGTAATGCACATAATGAAGTAAGGTATCCTTTTACTAAGGCGCTAATATTTAGCACGCGCTGAACGGCTAGTGCCTTAATAAAAGGACCCCTAAATTTCACTAAGACATAGCTTTCTTGCCTATCTTATGTGCTAGAAACAGAATGCCCATCACTAATTTATAAAGCCTCATTGATTCTGTGCTTGTCGCTGTTTAAAACTATTGTGACTTGTTCGTAACATGTTAATGCATATGATTTGAATGAAGCATGTCAGGATACTGATCATGAATAGATGATTTTGAATAGAATTTTCTTGGTTGATTGCATAAGTGATCCCTCCTTATTGCTGGAATAACACTTCGAAGGAAAAATAATGACGACATGACAATGTATGTAAATCAAGAACTTGCTTGTGGGTTTATTTTACACTTGAGAAAACAGTGGATTTAATTGTGTGAACCAAAATGTACTGTACAATACTAACGATAGAACATCAAAATGTATAATTCATAGTGCATTGCTTGCTTTATTTTATTTTCACTGATTTTTTTTTTTTTTTTTGTCAGTTCCTCTATACATGCATCTGGAAAGACGCAGGTGCAGGTAACACTTCTCTATTTAAGTCAGGCTGCAGGAACTAAATTTTATTTAAAAAAAATTGTGGTTTTACATTATATACACCAAAATTGAATATAAAATGACAATATAAAAAGTCCAAAGAGAAACCATACAGCCGGAAGGTACAAAGAAAGGCAAACATTTTAAAATGGTAAGATATGTAACAGAGAATTTTTAAGCTGTTGGCCATATACAAGGAACACTGTCCAACATTTGTCCCCGTTTTGTTAATTTACCAATGTAGCACACTATAGAAAGTTAAGCTTATAACAAAGCTTACATTTGTAAATAACTATACACTGTATTATTTATATTACAAGCCAAAAAAAAAGGAATAGCTTTGTTAGGATTTTTATTTTCATTTTTACAGCTTGCATACTTTTTTTTGCCAAAAGTGGCTTTTTCAAAATCCCAAGGAACTTGGGAATTAGTGGCAACTTACTTTGCTACTCTTTTTTATTTAAAAAAAAAAATAAAAATTAAATAACTTTGTTTGTGGCTTTCTAATTGCATGAGTACTAAAGAGCTTTCCTTTTTTTCCAAGAGCTGCATGCAAGTTCTTCACAAACCAGTTCTGCATTTAAAAAAAACATTTTATTATATTTTGTCTTAAAATAAGTTTTGCGTCTGACACAGACTTGATTTGAATGAAATGCCTTTCACCTTTTATAAGAGAAAGGCATGAAAATGCTATTGCAGTCTTCCAAGGGTTAACTGACACCGCTTGATTCTATGACCTTTATTGTCATGGCAACTTTGTAATTTTAGGATGCTCTTTTTTTGTCATTGTTCTTTGTGTCTTTCTTTAGGGCTAAATTAATGTCTCTCAACAGTGTCTCCCACTATATTCTACAAAAGATAGCTTAACATCAAGAACAGATGTTGAAAATAAAAGGTCAGACTTTGACTCACAACAACAACAAAAAAAAAACATGCACAGATCAGACAAAAGAGCATATAAATATAACTACAAAATATGTGTAAGAAATAAAACCAAGGTCCAGATAGGCAGTTCAGCAACAAAAGTAAGACTGATTTCAGAGGCTCAGGTCAGGCCTAGTGCAGTACTATGAAGAGGTTTAGTGCAATGTTCCTGTGGTCATTTGCATACATGCCTGCATACCTGGACACTATTGTTTTTCTAACTCAGTTACATAGATCAGATGGTCCTCTGGGGACTTGCCATGTGTTTTACTAAGGTGCAGTTTGACTGCGTGCTTGCTTGCAAAAGTTCGGTTGCAGAGCTTACACTGGAATGTGGAGCCTGAATCCTCCTCAGGAAGTCCAAGTGAGCCCATTGTCTTATTTGTGTGAACTTTTGAAACATTCTGCTGCTCTTGAATCTGATTTAGTGAGAGCTTAGAAAGATCCTTCAAGCTAAACCCTAAATGTGTCTCTAAATGACTTACATATGTTGAAGCAGTCCTAAATTGGGAGGCACAATCGTTACAGAAGAACACAGGATGCCCCGTGTCTAGATTCTTTAAAAACTTAGTCCCACCTGTCCTCCTTAGCTGATACTTCACATTGGCCAGCCAGTGGCTAATTGTGGTCATGGAAAGACCAGTAAACTTAGAGATGTGTACCCGCTCCTGTGGACCTAAATCTGACATAACGTATTTGCCTTCCGGTGTTTCCCGCAGGCTAGAAGCAAACTGGGCCTGAAGGATAAGAAGATGTTGAGGGTTCCAGTTGGATTGCCTACCTTTCCTCTTATGTATTGGTGACAGCTCATCCAAGGCTTCTTCAAAGCTGCTTCCATCAGCATCAGACTTCTCTGACACAGTGGATGGAGTGGAAGACTTGGGAGTCAGCCGTCCTGTAAGGTTCTTAACCATATCAGAAATATCCATCAGTGCACTTTCTCTAAGAGGAGATGAGACAGACTCTGTCATAGCGGAAACCAGGGGCTTGTTTTTAGACTTAGTCAAGTCAATGGGTTGATCACTGTTCTCATAACAATAACGATCAATAGCCTCGACCTGTTTGACTGCTGTCGTGGGGTAGATGGGTTTGTCCAGCATGCTATTGCTAATTTTGTATAACATGGCTAAAGGATCCAAAGCGGGATTCACTGGCTTAGAAACTTTGCCCAAGTGGGAATTCATAATAGACTGTAAAGCACTCAATGGATTAATGAAAGATGGCTCAGATGAATGCTCCGTGATGATACCCAAATTGCTACAGCCATTAGTGACTTTTGTCTTGAGGGCATCTGTCCCATTGGATGCATGAGCTTCCATGGTGCTATCCTTCTTCGTCTTCAGGCTTTCATTGTCATTATTCTTTTTGGGCTGTTTAATATTCACCTCCTCAGGTTTAGGTAAGTCTTTGTTTTCTTTAGGAACTGGAGACACAGGTTTTGCTGGAGCAGTCTTCTCCTTAGTAGGTTTTTCTTCTCTTTTTGCGTTGATCTTACCTGTGACTTTCTCTACCAGTTCCTCCATTGCAGAGACATTGCTTTTATGAGGCGGAGGTGTGAGATTTCCAGGAGAATGAATGAGTGCATTGTGCTCCGATGACAGTGATTTCACACTGCTGGCATAGGACGGCTGCATCTGAACGCTCTGCACAGAGGATTGTAGGGTTTTCACTGTTCCCGGCAGCTGGTAAGCTGCATGAATACTCGGATAACCTCCCCAAGAAGGTGCTCCATTCTGAGCCTTGCTGATTGCTGTTGTGACCGTGTTCTCCAGGGATTTTAATATGTCTAGTCCACCTTTAGGGCTGTCATCCAAATCCTCCTCTCTGAGGTACTGATACAAGGCTGTTGGCTCAAATTTTTCTGCTGAGTCCTCATTCTCCTCTTTAATTTTTTTTTCTGTTTCAACAATTGTTACTTTTTCTTTTTCAGGGTCCTTCCTTTCCTCAGCATTTGTAGATCCATTTGGAGAGTCTGGCTGTTTTTTAATATTGGATGCTGGCAACCTGGCATGTGTAGTTGGTGGCAGAGGTATAGACTGAATCTTTTCTTCCACTACTGCATCTAACACCAACTGTTTTCCCTTTTTGGAGGCCGAGTTGGTTACTTTCAAAAAATGACCAGTGACCATCATATGGGCTGTAAGTTGTTGTAATGTATCTTGTGAACTGCCACATTCCATACATTTTAATATCTGGGCCTTCCGAGCCTCAAATTGCCAAGTGTAGCTAGCCCCATTTTGATAGCCATAACGGTTATTTGGAGTCACATACGGGTTGGCAGCTTTTGGATCTTTCGAAGCATCACCCGCTGAGATTACGGGAGCTCCTCCGGTTGACTCGGGTGAGCAAGGTGAAGCTAAGTCCTGAAGTGCTCGCTTTTTGGTTGAAGGAACAAGTTTAGTGATGGCCGGGACTGGTTCCTTCAGAGGCACTTTCTGGTAATGCTTTGTTTTTATCATATGGACACTCAGGTCCTGCAAAGATTCAAATGAATGCCCACAGTACATGCACTTTAACACTTTTTGTGCATCCTCTTTGCCTTCCATTTCCATCAGCGATCGCTTTCTGGGTTTTGACCATTGTCTCGTTCTTTCATACTCTTTATCTCTGTTATCATCACGATAATGTCCAGTTTCGTTCATGTGAACAGTGAGCTCCACGAGCGTATCATAAGCTGCACTACAGTCTTTGCATCGAAATTTACTAGCACCCGTGAACACAGACCCATAGAGTTTGTTGTTTTGCCGGTAAAGTTGCACTGTGCTAAATAGACTGGGTTCTGGTAGAAGTCCGTAAGAGGTCTGCTGCAACGTTTTAGCCAGAGCAGCCTGGTGCCAGTCATAACCTGAGCCACCACTGTTATTATTACCGGCACTGGTACTGGTGCTATTATTGGTACTGGTGTTGGTGCTGGCACAGCTGCTGTTACTGGTGGCTATGTAAGTGTTGGCCTTTGCGTTGGCATTGGGACTCTCCTGTTCACTGTTTTCACTGTTGCTGGTGACAGGATTGGATTTCTTCAAGTCTAAAGCTAAGCTGGACCAGCAAGACTCTGAAAGTAAGTTTGCATAAACAGCTTTTATTTGTGCCAGCGAGTCCTGGGGGTAAGAAGCATTGTCTGCATCCTGCTGATCCTCTCTTTCTTGGCAATCCTTCGAGGATGTGCTTTTAAAGTCGGCCAGCTGATCACTGTTCTCGCTAAGTGGTGAACCGTAGCCTGCATCTTGATTAGTTGCAGTGCTGACGGGGGAGTTCTGGAAGCTCGGAGTCTCTTTGATTTCTGCTTCTTCGTTTCCCAAATACTCACTTTCCTGGATGTCCAGAGGCAGTTCGTCATCTTCCACATGATCTTCATCTATTTCTGCAGCCTTCAGCTCCTCCTCAGGAACATAAGCTGCAACACAGAAACATAAGGCTACATTATGGAAAATATAAAACACTACATATTTTAAGAATCACCATCTCTTCCACAGAGATAAATATCACAGTAAACTATGGGGATGCTTCACCAAACGTAAATTCCCACCACTTGCTTACTTATTGTTCTGTATCCCCAAAGAACATTTTGGCTTCAGTACGGGACTTTCCATTTTTAGGAATCAGTTTGTGATATTTAGCAGGTCCCAGTGTTATCAAGTTAAAGTACGGAAAGGCAATTTATAAACTTATTTCACAAATGGCACAAGTAGCTTTGCATATTTGTTTTGCAGAAAGAGGAACAGCGATGGTATTCTGGGCGAGAAATGCTCGACTGCTTTTTGGCAGCATTTCATTTATATACGTGTCCTTGTATTTTGATACTGAACTTTCTCTACTCTTTATACTTTGTATCCTTGATACCATATTGTCAGAGATTTTTGGGGGGGTTGCTCTTTGTTTTATGGATTTTTTATATTTGGGTAAACTAGGGACATCCCTCCCCTTTAGAATCACTGAGCTCTGGAACAACCTTACAACACCTTTCTGAAATTCGAGCTCCTTACAACTTTTCCGAAAACATCTGAAAACTTGGCTTTTCTCAAAAATGTAACACCTCCCCCCTCTCTGTTACCCAAAACCCCCCTTTCTCTCCGTTACTCTCAACCCACAACCATCCTTTGGAGTTCCATTTTATCTTAGTCCTGTAAACCGTGCCGAGCTCTACGACCGTGGAGAAGATGCGGTATACAAACCTAAGGTTTAGTTTAGTTTAGTTTACAAAGGCGCTTTTTTACCCATATGACAGTATATATATGAGGGGCCGCTGAAAAGTTCTCAGCCCAACCGAGAAGAGAATGATATGGAGCCATGAAACTTACAAATTATTCCACCCTTTTCTTAATTCTTTTCGTTTCAATGATATGAAATGAAATGAAAAGTGTCAAGAAAAGTGTTGAATAACTTTCTGGTGGGAATCCCTTTGTTATACTTTTAAAATGGAACGTCTGATGGCTATACAGCAGGGAAGGTACAGGAAATTTATGGATGTTTGGGAGCCATTGACTAAAGGGCTCCTTTTACAAAGACGCGCTAGCGGTTTTAGCGCACGCTAGCCAAAAATCTACTGCCTGCTCAAAAGGAGGCAGCAATTTAGCGCGCGCTATTCCGCGCATTAAGGCCCTAGCGCACCTTCGTAAAAGGAGCCCTAAATTTTGTAAGGAATGATAACTAACTTTTAAACATACACATCCAGGGTGGGAGGGAGGGGGGAGGGGTTTGCATTTGAATTGATTTGGGGAATTTTTAGATAGTTTCTTGTGGGTATTTACTTTCTTGATTACTAGGTGGGAGGGTGAGGGAAAATAATTGTTTATTACAATCTGTAAGTTTATTGTGCTTTTCTTGTAATATTATATGTACATGAATTATATGTATGCACAACTGTAGTTGGAAAATTTAATAAAGATTATTAAAAAAAAAAAAATGTTATCAAGGATGCAAAGTAGAGAGAGTAGAGAAAGTTCAGTATCAAAATACAAGGACGCATATATAAATGAAATGCTGCCAAAAAGCAGTCGAGCATTTCTCGCCCAGAATACCATCGCTGTTCCTCTTTCTGCACACTTCTATTACTTATGTTTGAATTTTTCTTACTTTACACTGCCTTGAGTGAACGCTTTCAAAAGGTAGTAAATAAATCCTAATAAATAAATAAATAAATAAAATATGAGGGGAAATTATTTCCCACTAGTCTTTAAGCCCGTTACATTAACGGGTGCTAGAAAGCAGCCCCCTTTCCCTCTCCCCCTCCAGTTCCTCCCTGTCTCTCCGTAGCCCCCCTTCTGTCTTCCCCCCCTAAGCAAAATGATCTGCCTCCCAGCACACCCCTCCCCCCCGAAGCAGCTCCCTTTCCCTCTACCCTGCCAATTCCTCCCTGACAGTGTCTCCGTGGTCCCCCTTCTGTCTCCCCTCCCAAGCAAAGCTGTCTGCCTCCCAGCACACCCCTCCCCCCAAAGCAGACCCCTTTCCCTCTACCCCTCCAATTCCTCCCTGACTGTCTCTCCGTGGCCACCCATTTTTTCTCCCCCCCAAGCCAAAGCTATCTACCTCACAGCACACCCCTCCCCCAAAGCAGACCCCTGTCCCTCTGGCCCTCCAGCTCCTCCCTGACTGTGTCTCCGTGGCCCCCCCCTTCTGTCTCCCCCTCAAGCAAACCTGTCTGCCTCCAAGCACAGCCCTTCCCCAAAGCAGGCCCCTTTCCCTCTCCAGCTCCAGTTCCTCCCTGTCTCTCCGTGGCCCCCTTCTGTCTCCCCCCCAAGCAAAGCTGTGTGCCTCCAAGCACACCCTTACCCCAAAGCAGGCCCCTTTCCCTCTTCCTTCTTCCCAGTTCCTCCTTGTCTCTTCGTGGCCCACGTGATTTTCTCTTCTCGCGGTCTGGCCAGCTCCCCTAGTCCCTTGCCACCGCCGCCACCCCCTTCCTTTCCCGCGGTCGACAAACCTCTTGCCTCCAGCAGCCGCTGCAGCACTGTAAACACGTTGCTTCGCGGCCTCTACTGCCCCGATTTGCTCTTCCATGTCCCTGATGACGTCATCAGAGAAACGGAAGAGCAAATGAAGGCAGTAGAGGCCGCGAAGCAGCGTGTTTACAGTGCTGCGGCGGCTGCTGGAGGCAAGAGTTTTGTCGACCGCGGGTAGGGAAGGGAAGAGGGTGGCGGCGGCGGCAAAGGACTAAGGTAGCCGGCCAGACCGCGAGAAGGGTAGGCTGAGAGGAACCCGGGACCGTGGCAGAGGCTCGTTGCACAGTGTAAATACAGTTGCTCATTGTGAGGCTTCCTTCGCTCTTCCGGGTCTGCATTTCGACTCCTCAATGCGCCAGCCTGAGCCGGCATAGGCGGTTGAGGGTGGAAGGTTGTGGTCGGAGTTGCTAGGCTGCAGCGGATGTGTGAGTTGCGAGTGTGGGGCCTGCAGCGGCGCGAGGTGGAGACGGAGAGCAGGCTGTGGTGACGTTGTAGGCGCGCATGCGCACTCGTATTTTCGGGACATCTCAGGGAACACGTTTTTTTTAGTGCGCATGCGCGCTTAGCATTTTATTATTATAGATGTACTTTATTTATTAGGATGTATTTACCGCCTTTTTGAAGCAGTTCACTCATGGCAGTGTACAGTAAGAATAAGTCAAACACAAGCAATAGACAATTCCAGCAATTAAAAAATATTCAGATTACAATACAAAGTGTGGCATAGCATGTCACGTTACAATGTCAATACAATGGCCCTCTTTTACTAAGGTGTGCTAAGTGTTTTAGCCCACGTTTAGCACGCACTAAATCAACACATGCGCTAACCGCTAACGCGTCTGTAGGATAACATGCACATGTTAGCGTTAAGTGCGTGATTAGCGCATGCTAAAAAGAATAGCGCACCTTAGTAAAAGAGGGGGAATGTGTGATAAAACATTTTAACAGATAACATAGGTTGTAAGCAAAGGATTATATAGTTAGAGAAGAAAAAATAACAGAGTTTTGAAAACAAGGGATTAATTTGAAGAAAGCACATGCTGTGGTAAGATCATGTGAACAGTGCCTGAATGGCAGTGGCATGTGTTCAGGGCCTTCAGGGGATTCACCCAACCCCCTGAAGGCTCTGAGGGCATTGCTTTGAATTAGATTGGTTGAGCAGGCAGCAGGTAGAAGCTGCTCAACCAATCAAATTCAGATCAGTACTGTCAGGGCCTTCAGGGGGGTTGGGCAAATCGTTGTTGTTGTTGTTTACTTTTTGCTTTTTGTTGTTTTGTTGTTGTTTACTTTTTGCAGGCTGCCTACTCAACAAATCAAACTGCATCAAGCAAAAAGTAAACAACAACAAATAAAGCAGTGCTGTAGAGCTGAGGATTCACTGAATCCCCTGAATCCCCTGACTGCACAACACTGAATGTAGGTGTGTTTAAGGGTAGATTTTGGATGCAGCACAGGCAGTCATAATTTACTTATTTATTGATTTTTAAATTTATATACCATCTAGGCAGTTTACATCTACATAGCATTCAAATAGAAACATGAAACGACAGCATCATGACACATTCTCTCTTAAAATTAAGCTTACTACTTTACCTGCACATTTGTGCACATTCTGGGGACAATTCTACATATGGCACTGAATGTTGCCATTTCTGCACCATATTTTGGGCACAGAACAGCATTCTAACTGGCGCAAGGCCCTGAAACAGGGCAAAAAAGGCAGATCCACACAAAAGCACACTTCCAGTATGTGCCCATTTATAGAACAGCACATGCTTCCGCATGGATCTGCAAAGGGGGCATGGGCGGGACAGGGACATTCATTTAAATGTGCACGGTGTTATAGAATTTGAGGGATCCACACCTAACTTGCACTTTGGGATTTGTACCTTGTTTCAGATGGTATAACTCCTCGTGCCCAAAATTGAGAACGGTCTTGGCACTATACACTATTCTATACAGAGCACTGATCCCAGAATCCCCGTGAAGGAATACCGTTCAGTCCCAATTGTTTTCAGCGTCAACGTTTGAGCACCATTTATAGAATTTCCTTCTTTACGTGGAAACATGTATACCTGCTCCAGAGCTTTTCAGGGAAAACTTTTATGTGTCTCTATAAATTATGCATCTAGTTACCCTCCCAGCTTAAGTGACCTGTTATAAATTGACCATCCATGGAAATAATTATATAAAATCATTTTTGTGCGGTATGTGGCACTTGCAAATGGCATCTTATAAATAAAATGTCGACTGGATAAAAGTGCGTGCAATGACATAATGGCGCATATTTGCTCATAGGTACGTACAGGGGCGAAATTTTGGTGGAGTGGTGGTGGAGTTTGCAAAACTCGTATCATGTAGATGATACGTGTTGAATCGAGGCATGGATCCTTACACCTGCTCAAGAGCAGAGGAGAGATTCCATGCCTGCAAGTCAGGTGCAGTTTCTGCTATTTTCCCCCCTTTTTACGTATGAGTTTTAGCACCGGCAGCGCAATAACTGCTCTGACGCTCATAGAATTCTTATGAGCAATTACTGCCACTGCCAGTGCTAAAACCCGCGCTATGCGTTCGTAAAAGAGGGGGTATGTTAGTACAGTATTTTATGATGAAAACAAAAATCCTTTATTTGTAGTTCAGTAAGAACACCACAGCTGTTCCATCACATACTCATCAATAAGTGTTAAACACATACCGTTAACACATACCATAAAATTGGCCCAAAAATGGTGGTCCCGGTTTATATTCGAGCCGTCACCTCCCAAAATTTTTCAGGCCGCCGCTGCCAAGCTCTGCCCCCCTCCTCCCTGCCCTATCCTCATACCTCTGCCAATCCCTGGTGGAGGTGCAGCAGGCAGGAACAAGCTATCCGAACTTCTGCCCTGCTGCTAACTGGCTACCGCAGATCTAGTTTCTTCGTCCGCTGAGTGGCACGGCCAGGAACGTGACTTGGCGTTGCTGCTCGGTGCTGAGCACTACGTACAGTTATGAAAGAATTAATGCAGAGTGTAGGGGACTTAGTGGTGTATTTAATAAAGTTTGGAGCCCATTGACTAAATTTGTGAAATTATAATAATGTATTTATCTTATCTTTCCTTTTGTTCAGTTACCTTAACACATCCGGGGGAGGGGGGGGGGTTGGAGGGTGGAATAAATATTGATGATGACATTTGGGTAACTTTATTCTTCAATTATACTATATATTATATTATGTTACTATTATATGTAGGGAAACTGAAAATCTTGAATGATATATATGTTACCTGTACAGATATTAGTGTAATGTATGTAATACCTACTGTTATTTCATTTGTATAACACCGTTTTAGATTAAAAATCAATAAAGATTTAAAATATATACTTCCAGGCACAAATTTGTTTTAAAAAGTGTGCCTAGAGATATATTGAAATATTAGACTGAGAAATCAACACTTAGTAGTGTTGGTTTATGAATTTGCACAGAGTGTAGAATTGAATTTACTTGCATTTATTATAAGTTTGAGACACTACTATATCACGAGAGGTCCAGTGATGGCCTCAGTGCCCACATCCCATACAAGGTCTATAAGAAATGCTCCTGTGAGGGCGTCGTTTTTCTGAAACTGGCACCATGAACTGAGGACTTTTATTCATACTTAACAAAAAAAATATGGAACAAAAAAAGGTAGAAAATCACTGGGCTCAGCGTATAGCCCTTGATGGAGATGGTCACAACTTCGTTGGATGGGCCGAGAACTTTTCAGCAGCCCCTCTTATGGGTATGTGATAGAACAGCTGTGATATTCTCACTGAACTACAAATAACTTTTCATATCTGCGCACTGCAACTGGCGCATACTTTTTATAGACTCACACTTTCCAAGTTGTCCATGTAACTTTCAATTAGTGCCAATTAGCATCAATTATGAGGTAAAAATTGCCATTTACCAGCACCAATTAGGCCAATCAATTTAGTTGTGCGCACCAATTTGCACATGCAATTTAAGGTGCCATATACCAAATTTAGGGGTTGATGTGTAAATGCAAACAATTTATTAATAAATATGGGTTCTTGAAACCATGAATCTATGTTTGACATATGAATAACTAAGACACATAAATATTCAGAAATAAAATACTATTTTAAAAACAAGAATGGCCAGCTAAAAATATTCTTTGAGGATATAATCTATTTATGGTTCCTGCTGCTACATACACTCTTGATGCGCATTAAACAGGCCTCCCTTTCTTGTCTTCCGATTCACATGATGACAGGATAACTTCTGCATATCCTATTGGTTTCCTAATCTAATTTAATCTTCCATTTGTGAGTCGCACATACTTATACAGGCTCAAGGTGACAGATCAAAGAGGAAGGGGAAGGAAGGAGGGGAAGAGGACATGGAGAGATAAGAGGAGGGACTTAGACGTAAGGGATACTATACAGAAACTGAGATAGTTAGTTGTCATCTGGGTAGTGCATTTTAAAAGCAAAGACCTACCTAAAAACGGCAAGAGAACTCTGGGATAAAGTTTGAAAACAGCATAAATAAGGAATGGGTCTAAAAAATTGCAAAGCCCTTGAAACAGTGTCAGGAAATTTTTTGAAAAGTGTAAGGTATACGGAACCAAAAAGTCTCTGTCTGTATAAAACCGTGCCTCCAAACTAGCTGATGAAGAAAGCTGAACAGGAAGGCAAACAACAAGTCAAAGACAATTTTGAAAGAGTACAAGATTCTATTTACCAATACTAGTCAAAGTATGCTTATGACAACCATAGCTAATGCACTCCACAATCTGGCCTATATGGTAGGCTGGCAAGAAGGAAACCATTACTCACAAGGAACAACCAAATGATGCTGTAATTATATGCAAAACATTCTGTGGTCTTAGTAAATTAAATAGAATCATCTGGCATGACTGCAAAGCATCACATCTAATGGAAACCCAACAATTCACATCACCCTAGGAGCATCATTTCTATTTTGAAGCACGACGGTTCCAGCTTCATATTATGGGGATGTCTACCAAGGGTTGGGGTACTTATGAGTGAAAGGACAAAGATCTGAGGTAAATGCAGAAAAGTCCTTGAGGAAACCTTACCACTCTAGTTGTAGATGAAACTGGGACCAAAGTTCACCCTATAGCATGACAATAACCTGAAGTACACAGCCAAAGCTGCAGTGTAGTGAAGAAACAAAATGATAAATGCCCTGGAGTGGCCTAGAATCCTGACCTCAGTCCAATTAGAAATCTGTGGCATGACTTGAAGACTGCTGTCCATCAATACTCCTTAAGGAACCTGACAGAGCGTGAACAGTTTTGTAAAGAAGAATACGTGCATAGTTGGTAGAGATTTATATAAAAAAAAACAAAAACCCACAGCTATAAATACTGCCAAAACTGTTCAAAAAAATGTATTGACTGGGGGGGGGGGGAGTGGGGACGGGGATGGGGACGGACATTTGAAGATGTATACAATTGCTGCATTTCAGTTTTGTTTTTAGGGTATATTCTTTGACCCCAGCACATTTTACCCTTGAAAAGTGTGGGGTATGATATGTTGATGAGTGGAAAAACTCATCAGTTAAATGCAGGAAATCTGACACATTGATATAATAGAAAATATTAAAAAGGATACCGACTTTCTTTAACCACTGCACATGTCCTTTGGAAAGTGCAGTAATTGTAAAAGGCATTTGCCCTGCTTTTACTGTGTAAGACAGATAATTACCGCACTGCCTGTGCTATCTGCCACTGTAGGTAACACAGTGTATGTTTACTCGTCAATTTAAAAAACCTCACACCTCCTGATTCATCCAACAATAATCCCCTCCAATCCAATCCTCCACTCCCTTTCCATCTTTCCCTTACCTGATTCAGCACCCCTTCCAATCTGGTCTCAGCCTAATCATAATCAGTACAGTCTTGCTGATCCAATCCCCTTGAATCATCTTCTTCATCTAATGCCACCATTGAAGACTGCCGGCGGTTTTTGAGCTTTCAAGAATTAACTAACTGTTGTTCCAGCAGAGAACCACTTCTCAGTCACGCGTGCATAATTACCAACAGCATTTAACCAGGAACCTGTTTGAATATTATCATTCGGGTCCCCTGAGGCAGAGAACGAAACGGGGCCACGTTGGAACCCCCAAATCCTGCTTAAGCTAAGTGCTATAATTTTTTGCATACATTAGCATTCACAGTGACTTTTGAACATATTTGAATCTTCATGTGCAATAATTTTTTTGAAACAGAATTAAGCAATATTCTGTGGAGTTAGTGATCAAAGTTTTTATAAAACTACAATGACTGGAAGGTGAACTCTTCACCCAAGGGAGGTTTCCAAGCCTTCCTTATAGAGTTCCATATCTCTGAGATATTTTATAAACTTTATTTTGATCACTCTCCACAAATTTTGTAGTATTTTCAGGTCAGTTACACATACTGCTCGGCACAGTTGTCAATCAACCACTAAGCACTGCTTGTAGAATCCTGCCCAGCAGCACCTAGACATACTTACGCATCGCTAGGCATCCTTGAAGTAGGTGACTGCATTTAGGCCAGGTTTTACTGGGCCTAATTTACCAGCGCCTAACTCGGAAGCCTAGTGACGCCTAAGTCAACCACGCTTATTCTCCTCCCTTATCCATGCCTACTTTTCAGGCAGGTACCGGTAGGCATCATAAGGTGCCTCCACTTAGGCGTCCTTAGAATTCAACACCAAACTCTTAATGGCTAATTTTCTTTTGTTGACTGCCACGGTCAATTACCACACCAATTAAAAAAAAAAAAAAAGTTGAGTGCAGATCCCAGAGTTAGCCGCTGCTAGGTGTCTGTAATTAGGGCACCTAGCGGCACCTACCATAGGCGCCATTTACAGAATCTGATCCTTAGTGCCATTATTCAGTGGCACTGCCTGGTTAAATGCTGCTGGATACCGGTAAGATAGGCAGGCAAAAGCCTGGCAGATAGGCCCTCCTATCCAATTTAATTGCTTTCAATATTTGCCTCTATATTGCTAGAATCATCGACTAATTTATAATATTTGCAATAGACTATTCTGTTAAAAATTGACTTTGACTCCATTCCTAAGTGTAATCTTGTTGGTACAGTCAAGTCTATCAAAAGCTTCTAATGGAAGCTTACTTAATAGAAGCATCACATTCAGTCTTAAAGAGTTTCCCAACAGCTCATCACTTGGGGATCATTAAAGTGAAGGTGGCTCTTCACTTAAGCCACCTAAAGCAATTCTGAATAAAAAAAAAAATTAGGGTTTACAAAGCATTTCTATTTTCCATGACAAATTATGACTTGCACCAGAAACCAGTCACTCTAAATCAGTGTCTTGCAAACTTTGCCAAGCCACAGCACACTGAACGTGGTGACCGCGGCTCGAGGCATCCTGATGTGTGCAGATGTCAACACGATGATATCACGTGCATGCGTAATGTCATCACGTCGACGTCCGCGCATGCGCAAAGGCCCTCAGACAGAGCCCTGAGCCGCCAGTAGGGGGCTGCCGGAAGGGAAGATGCACGTAGAGAAGGAAAGATGCTGCCTACAGGATGTGCCTCCCACCACGAGAGACACGTCCTGCAGGCAGTCGGCTGGCACCAGCGCCTCTCCTCCTCCCCGGCGTCTCGTAGCGTGCCTGGAATCTCGGGCAGCACACTACTTTGCGATACACTGCTTTAAATATAAAATTCCAAGCACTTTTTCTCGCCCCAGCCATTACCACCACCACCACCAGCACCACCAATATCACTGCCCCTCTTCCATTCAACTGAAGACTGTGAATGGGTTTTATAATCTCTCAGATTTTCAAATGATAACCAAAGTATAACAATTTTTTTTTATTAATTTTTTTTGGGGGGAGGGGCTTAAGTTTGAGGAATGCCAGCAAACTGTTGCCTGACTGTTCCGCAGTGCACTCTTGATTTTTCAAATTTTATCCTTAGACCTTTTCAGAAGCCTTCCACAACTCACAGGCAAAGAATGACCAATGCAAGTGATACATGCAGTTAGTAATGAAAAAACAATTGAACAATGGGCTTTTGGATGCTTTTGAATTAACCTATTGTCAATCAAAAGCTTTTACAGAAGAACAGCAGCTGTAAACTAAAATAAGATGTAGGGTTGTGAGTTATATAATTAAACAAGACCAAATATATAAGCTTAGGTTTTTATTCTTAGCTTCGTTAGAGGCATCCAGCAAAAAGAAAACTTCGCTATTGTATTGCCACCTGGTGAAACTATCTAATCTGACCCAATTACATGTTTATCTACAGTCAACTTTTTAGACTGGCAAATGTGATAGTCACGAACAGATGGCCATGATATCAAAATACATTTACTCCAAGGGCTCAATTCACAGAAGTGGCATACGCACACATAAGTGATAAATGTGCATTTTCACTGCATCGCACAAAACATACGAACTGCACTCCAGATTTACATTCTCTGCACTGTTCTGGATGTGAGCTCTCTGCAAAGCTGGGGAGGGTAGAGTAGAGCTGAGCAGATAACAGCCAGGGAATAAGCTCCTTTATGGACAGAAACTAAGAGATGACAAGTTCCAGGACATAGTGCAGAAGCACAAAGCAGTCCTTGTCCTCTACAATGTTGCGGAAACCACTCACCTGAGTGTGTTTCAGCTGCATGGGCTCAGGATAATTTGCATTAATATTCAGGTTCACTGTAAATTATTTAGATTTTCAGCAAAGCCCAAACATTCCCTTTCAGCCGGAGACATATCATACTTATTCGGCATACATAAGGTGACAAGAGCAGATTTTTTTCACCAAATTTCTACATATTTCACATCTTAAGTTAACATTTTAAGAATCCAAGCTAAGAACATAAGAATTGTCATATTGGGACAGACCGAAAGTCTATCAAGCCCAGTGATCAAGTAATACAGAACTCGGCAGTGCACCTAATTTTTGGCCTAAAAAAATACGACCATATCAGTCCTTTTTATCAGCAGTTACATTGGCTACCATTCGAAGCGCAAATTCTTTTAAAATTTGGCTGCATTTGTTTTAAAGCTCTTTTTGGTCTGGCTCCGGGATATCTATCCTCCCAATTTAAATTATATAGATCATCTAAAAATATCCGTAACAACTGTAAGTTCATGTATCCTTCTGTAAAGGCTTGTCGCTTCAAGAGATTTTTAAATAAGACTTTTGCTTTCCAGTTAGGAAAAAATGAACTCCTGGTTAAGTCCTTTGATTCTACAAATGCACTTCTTATTATGTCTTCATAAAGTCCTTGAAAACATATTTGTTTGATAAGTTTGTAACATGATCATTGTTTTTTTAACATTATTTTATGTATACTTCACTGATTGTATAGTTCTTCTTGATAGTGAACCACCTGGAACTCATGGTTGGACGGTATACGAGAATAAAGTTATTATTATTATCCTGTTTCCAACAGTGGCCACCCCAGGTCCCAAGTACCTGGCAGAAACCCAAAGTGAAGCAACATTCCAGAGCTCAGATTGTGATGTCATAATGCCTCATTCCACCAATGCCTAAAGCCAGCCTCATTAGTGATGTCACAATGGCTTGATTGTCCTTTACTTGGTTCACATAACATAAGAATTGCCACACTGGCACAGACTGAAAGTCCATCAAGCCCAGTATCCTGTTTCCAACAGTGGTCAACCCAGGTCCCAAGCACCTAGCTAGATCATGAGCAGCAAAACAGATTTACCCACATGATGAGGCAAAACTTTCTGTAAAATGGATCATCATGAAATCTTTTAATTAAAATAATCACTGCCTAAGATGATTTCTTTATAAGGAAGCTGTTCTTTAAAAGTATCTAAGGTACTGTATGTACTAAGGGCCAAATTTTTAAAAAGGTGTCCCAATTGTAAGCAGCCAACTCCTGCTTAACCAGCCAATCGGTATGCATGTTTTTTTTTTAAAAAAAAAAACCTCCTGAGGCAGGCCGCCAAAATTGGAGGCACCTCCGGGAGCCTAGGGAAGTGCTTAAGCCCACCTAAGCTTACCTAAGGCTAGGCATGGGTGTGGCTTGGCCAGGAAGAAGCCTTAGGCAGAGCTAGGTGGCCGTACGCACCTCCCTATGTCCCCAGTAAATGCGTACAATGTAGGCCAGCAAAATGCTCTGAGTTTATTGCCGAAAGGGATCTCCCTGCCACAATAAGTTTAGCAGCTGCGGCTGCCCATCCCCCATACATCGCCATCAGGGGGGATGCCTGGTCCCTCCTATCGGAACCCCTCTACCTGCCCCGTACATCGCCGGCAGGAGGGATGCTCAGTCCCTCCTGCTGGAATTCTCCCTCCCATAAGTCGCCAGCAGGAAGGATGTCCAGTCCATCCTGCTGGAACCCCTTCACCGCCCCCTCCCCCCCCCCTGTGGATATCGCCAGCAGGAGGGATGCATCGTGGGTTTTGAAAAGCCGTCCTGATGTCCGGACATGTCCAGGTAAATGTGGACATCTGGTTAACCTACCATTACCATTACCCCGGGTACATTAGATAGAGTGTGAGTCTACCAGGAAAGATAGGGAAAAATGCTTGAGTCCCTGAATGTAAATCACGTGGAGGGGCATAATAAAAAAAAAAACGTCTAAGTCCCCTTTTGGCCTAAGGCCTTAAACGTTGAAAGTAGAAGCAGGGAAAATGTCCATTATCAAAAAAAAAACATCCAAAAGGAGGTTTTTTTGATAATGGCCTGCATCTATGTTCAGCTGTTTAATCGCCCAGACAACCACTACGTCTACACTAACACCATATAATCAACCTAAAAAACGCCTAACTCCCAAACGCCCAAAACAAGAGCTTTTAGGCGAAGGAGGAGCCAGTCCTTCGCCTAAAAGCTGGATTCTGTAACCGGTGTCTGTCAAAAACAACACCGGTTACAGAATCCATCTCCCCCCCCCCCCCACACACACACACATAACGATCAGGCCAGGAGAAAGCCCAAGCCCTCCTGGCCCCGCCGATTACGATCAGGGCAAGAGGGAGTCCAAGCCCTCTTGCCCCGTGGCACCCCAACTTAAGGCTACTGGGCCGATTCCAGTTGGCCCAGGTGCCTCAGGCCCCACCTGTGGCCCCACCAATCAGGCTGTAAGACCAGCCATTCCTGGGATGGCTGGCCTGCCAGATGGACGGGCTTTGCACCCGTCCATCTGGCCAATGATTTTAAGGTATGGGGAGGGGGTGGGTCGAGGGGTCGGCAGGGAGGTCTCACGAGTCAGCAGGGGGGGCCGATCGAGGGTTCGGGGGTGGCGTTTGTGGAAGGGCAGGATCCCTCCTGCCCGTATCTTACTGGTGGTGGGGGTTAGGGGGGTTCGCCTGGGCAGGAGGGCTTGGGATCCCTCCTGCCCAATCGTAATCGGTGGGGGGAGGGGAATGCCGTGGGGCAAGAGGGCTTGGGCTCCCTCTTGCCCCGATCGAGTCAGGGAAGATCATGGTGCCACCGGGCAGGCTTGGGCTCCCTCCTCACCGATCGTTGTCGAGGGGGAGGCTGATCGCTGCAGGAGAGATGGCTTATCTCTCCTGCCATGATGGTGATCGCCCACCCCCTCTGAACCGCAGCACTTCGGGGTGAGGATCGCCGGCAGGGGAGATGCCCTGCTGCGATGCTCACCCCAAAATGCCGTGGTTCTGAGGGGGGTGGGTGTCACCATCGCGGCAGGAGAGATGAGCCATCTCTCCTGCAGCGATAGTTTCAGTAGATGGTAGGCAGGTTGCTGGGGCTGCTGAGCTGCAGCGATCAGCTCAGCGGCCCCTTTTTCAGCGCTTATACCTGTTTTGACTTAGTCTAAGTCAAAACGTATAAGTGCCGACTAGACAACCTGCCTAAACTTTTGGTTATACCTGCTGTACGCCTAGGTGTAGGTCGGCCCACCTCCTGCCCATCGCCCGCCCTTTCTCCTCCTCTAAAAATGCCTCTTTTCTCTCTGTGCGTTTAGAGGCAGGGGAAAGGCCTAAGCTGGTTTTAGATACGTCTAAAACCAGCTTTGATTATGGGTACTTGGACGATCAGGCTTTTTGATCGTCCAAGTACCCATTTAGGCCAATTTTTAGACGTGTTTTTTTTATTTTTTACTAGCTGATGCCCCGGCGTTGCACGGGTATTTAATTATAGCAATAACACTGTAAATGGATTCAAATAAAGATACTTTATAGTGGTGAATGAAATTATTTTTTTACAGCTTAATAAAAAGTACAATATTCAAATTATAATGTGAAATATTTGACAAAATGAATACAATACAACTAACGCAAAACGTGATTATAAACAACATTTTTAGTTTCACCTCCTGGAGCAAGAACATATAAATTCTTGGGTGAACCCACCCTTGAGCAAGCAACATAGAGTTGTGGGCCGCGTGACCCCCAGAACATATCACCCCAGGTAGTGAGGGATCTGCATACCAAGTTTCGTTCAAATCGGTGAAGCCGTTTTTACGTGATCGCGGCACATACACACACACATACATACCTCCGATTTTATATATATAGATTATGAGCCCCTTAGGCTATAAGTGATATATAAATCCAAAAAAACCCAAAAAGCAATAATGTTTTACTGCAAGCACTTAAACAAATCCACTTTTGTTGTTTGTCTTCCACCTGCTTCTTAATGCTCAGTATGGAGCTTCTGGCTCTAGCACCCTCTTACAGCATAGGAGGTAATGCTTATAAAAAGTGGGTACGAAAATTTTAATGGTCATTACATGCATAAATGATTAGATCAGTGGCATATATACATATATATATGCATATGCACGTAAATGCCAGAATTCTGCCTAAACGCTGTTCTGTAAATATGCACATATTTTACAGACAGGTGCAGAGGCAGAGCCTGGGCAAAGCACAGTCAAAGCTTAATCATACATGCATAATTTATAAAATAGGTAAGTTATTATATATCTCTGTAATTTAGGCACAACTATTTATGGCACGTGTAAATGCATGCTCCTAAATTATAAACGTGTATTTTACCTGCTATAGTGTTATTTTAAGGCATAAGAATAGCCTTACTAGGTCAGACCAATGATCCATCAAGCCCAGTGGCCAATCCAGGTCACTAGCACCTGGCCAAAACCCAAGGTGTAGCAATAGTCCATGCTACCAATCCAGGGCAAGCAGTGGCTTCCCCATGTCTTTCTCAATAACAGACTATGGACTTTTCCTCCAGGAACTTGTCCAAACCTTTCTTAAAACCAGCTATGCTATCCGTTCTTACCACATCCTCTGGAAATGCGTTCCAGAGCTTAACTATTCTCTAAGTGAAAAAAAAATTCCTCCTAGGGGCCTACTTTCATTTGTAGAATAGGTACTGCATAGATGTCTGCTAGACACCTAAATGCAGGTGCACTGTTATAAAATTGTCTTCCGTGTGCTATCATTTATAATTTTTTTCTTACAAACTGAAAACCCTCCCTCCCCCCCTCCAAATTAGTATAGTAGTGACCTATAGTAGTGCCCTTGGCCTTGAGGCATGATTTGGGCCCTCTTTCGGATCTGGTGAAAGTGCAATTCTGGCTGGCTAACAAGAGTGTCAGCCAGGCTTTTGTTAAGGTTATTGATTGGACATCCATGGTGTCCTCAGTGCCAGCTGACCCAAGGATCCACAGACTATAGGCCAGGAGTCAAGCAGGAAGTCTGAGCAGCAGCACCCGCAATGGATCACCAGCCAGGCCTACTGGAGGAATTATGAAAATTGGCAGCAGCTACTGAAGGCCCAGCTTTCTTTAAAAAATAAATATCATATTTACAGCTGAAAATGGGTCAGGTTGTTATGTACTTATTTGTTTTGGAGATTTTATGGTGCTGTGGCTAGACATAGAAAATATACAACATTTCACAAGGTCAGGGTCATTTTCCAACCCCACATTTGTTTTGCTTTTTTTCCCCCCCTTCAGTGAATGTTGATAACAATAGAGAGAAAGTAAAGAAGGTGATTATTTTGTGCTATTCTCATACAACTGCTCTCAGAGAAACCGTGAGATAACTGGGCCAAGGAACTTTCAGGCCCTGTATACATTTCCTTGAGTATATTTCCAAAGAGAAATGGCATTTTACTCTATACTATCACATAGCTCCCATCTACAACGCTTATCCTATTCCCTGAGGGAAAACAATTCCTCTTCGCCCCTTCTCAGTCTTCCCTCCCTCCCCTTTGGGTATTCCTCTAGCATCTCAAGATGCTATAAAAGTAGACACCTACGGAGAAGCGGAAAGCGATGCCACACATTCCCTTTGATGTGACCAGAACCAGTAAAGCATATTCAAAGGCACGGTTGCTCAGACTTCTCCAAACAAGTCCACATCCTTTATGCACTCATGCAGAAAACATAAAAGGAGCATCCCCATCCAACCAGCGTGTCGAAAGGCATGGAATGAGAAAGTAAAAAAAGCTGCTTTTTAAAGCAGGCTATTCGTGTTGCCTGCACAATGCGCCTTCTGGATGCCGATGCCTCCTCGGTCTGATAAGGCAGATGTGCTGTCTTTTTTGCACAGCGTTAAAGGCAGTGCAAGCTAATGTAAGTGGACACCAGGCGCTATTCACAGCACATTACATTTGGACCTTCTGTGGCGGCTTCAATTCCTATACAGTCAAAATAGCTACATGCAATGCTTCATTCTGTTCAGAAAATTACAAGTATTTTCTTCTAGAGTGCATGACAGAACAGAAGTGTTTCTCAGTTCAATATATGCAAAAAAAAAAAAATCTGCCCCCGTTATCCCTTCTTTGAAAAACAATTACTACATCGGATCATTATTTTAAGAATGACAAAATATGACAGCTGTATTTGTTTGCAGCAGCTAAATTTAGTAAACTCCCTTAAGGGACAATTAGCATAAAAAAAGCACACACCAAAACATACCTACATTTTAATGCCGTGCTTAAGTGTGCACAGAGTTACACAGCTGACTTGCTGAGCCATCACAATGCCGAACAAGCTGTCACCAGTTTGCTGTTCCTTTCCAGGCCGCAACTGTGGTTATGTAGCTTCACTACTCCCCAGTGCAGAGCAAACTCCTGAACACACACCCACGTTAGGCTTTCGGTTGCATTACAGTTCACTTCTTACATCACAACGTATAATTTACCAACTTGAGAGGCACTTCCTGCAAATGGTGTCATGACTGTAGCAGACATGCACAGAATCATAAGGGATGTTTAAAAGAAAGGAATTAAGGGGTTACCGTATTTTCACGCATATAACGCGCGCGTTATATGCGTTTTTACCTACCGCGCATACCCCTCGCGCGTTATATGCGTGAGCGCGGTATACGAAAGTTTTCAAACATAGTTCCCACCCCGCCCGACGCCCGATTCACCCCCCCAGCAGGACCACTCGCACCCCCACCCCGAACGACCACTCGCACGCGCTCCCACCCGCACCCGCATCCACGATAGGAGCAAGAGGGAGCCCAAGCCCTCTTGCCCGGCCGACTCCCCGACGTCCGATACATCCCCCCCCCCCGGCAGGACCACTCGCACCCCCACCCCGAAGGACCGCCGACTTCCCGACAATATCGGGCCAGAAGGGAGCCCAAACCCTCCTGGCCACGGCGACCCCCTAACCCCACCCCGCACTACATTACGGGCAGGAGGGATCCCAGGCCCTCCTGCCCTCGACGCAAACCCCCCTCCCCCCCAACGACCGTCCCCCCCCCAAGAACCTCCGACCGCCCCCCCAGCCGACCTGCGACCCCCCTGGCCGACCCCCACGACCCCCCCCACCCCCCTTCCCCGTACCTTTGGAAGTTGGCCGGACAGACGGGAGCCAAACCCGCCTGTCCGGCAGGCAGCCAACGAAGGAATGAGGCCGGATTGGCCCATCCGTCCTAAAGCTCCGCCTACTGGTGGGGCCTAAGGCGCGTGGGCCAATCAGAATAGGCCCTGGAGCCTTAGGTCCCACCTGGGGGCGTGGCCTGAGGCACATGGGCCCAACCCGACCATGTGCCTCAGGCCGCGCCCCCAGGTGGGACCTAAGGCTCCAGGGCCTATTCTGATTGGCCCACGCGCCTTAGGCCCCACCAGTAGGCGGAGCTTTAGGACGGATGGGCCAATCCGGCCTCATTCCTTCGTTGGCTGCCTGCCGGACAGGCGGGTTTGGCTCCCGTCTGTCCGGCCAACTACCAAAGGTACGGGGAAGGGGGGTGGGGGGGTCGTGGGGGTCGCCAGGGGGGTCGCGGGTCGGCTGGGGGAGCGGTCGGAGGTTCTTGGGGGGGGCGGTCGTTGGGGGGGAGGGGGGTTTGCGTCGAGGGCAGGAGGGCCTGGGATCCCTCCTGCCCGTAATGTAGTGCGGGGTGGGGTTAGGGGGTCGCCGTGGCCAGGAGGGTTTGGGCTCCCTTCTGGCCCAACTACCAAAGGTACGGGGAAGGGGGGTGGGGGGGTCGTGGGGGTCGCCAGGGGGGGTCGCGGGTCGGCTGGGGGGGCGGTCGGAGGTTCTTGGGGGGGGGGCGGTCGTTGGGGGGAGGGGGGTTTGCGTCGAGGGCAGGAGGGCCTGGGATCCCTCCTGCCCGTAATGTAGTGCGGGGTGGGGTTAGGGGGTCGCCGTGGCCAGGAGGATTTGGGCTCCCTCCTGGCCCGATATTGTTGGGGAGTCGGCGGTCCTTCGGGGGGAGGGATGTATCGGACGTCGGGGGGGGGCATCAGGCTTTCAGGATGGGGACAGACCTTCAAGGGGGGACAGTGCACGGAAGTCAGGGGGGGGTGAACGGAGAGTCGGGACAGCGCACGGAGAGGCGGGGCAGTGCACGGAAGTCAGGGGGGGGGTGAACGGAGAGTCGGGACAGCGCACGGAGAGGCGGGGCAGTGCACGGAAGTCAGGGGGGTGAACGGAGAGTCGGGACAGCGCACGGAAATTCAGGGCAGTGCACGGAAGTCAGGGGGGGTGAACGGAGAGTCGGGACAGCGCACGGAGAGGCGGGGCAGTGCACGGAAGTCAGGGGGGTGAACGGAGAGTCGGGCAGCATGCGCGGTATAATCGTGAGCGCGTTATACCAAAGTTTTTGTGCTTATCATCGTGATTTCTGCGCGCTATACACGTGTGCGCGTTTTATACGGGTGCGTGTTATTTGCGTGAAAATACGGTAATTGTGGAAGTTAAGTCAAACCTGATCATATTTGACAAAGTATGGTTTATGAAAGTAGTTCAGACAATAGTTCTGGCTTGCCTGTACTATTGAAATATTGTGTTTTTGGGCTTGTCACAACACGTTTGCATGCATTGCAGGTGGCTCAGAACTCCGTGATTAGAATGCTTTGTGGATCTGATACGTTTCAACATGTTACCAGACATTATATTGCATTGTATTGGTTAAAAATGTAGTTTCAAGTAAAGTATAAGCTTCTCTTGATGGTATATTTAGGTGTCAGTAGCAAAAATGAGTGGAATTGTCCAATCAGAAAGGTGCACAGATAAAAGTGTCTTTCAACTCATCTGATTGATCTTTATTCATTCAAAGTTACTCGACCCGACATGTACATGTTTCGGCCCTAAGGCCTGCGTCAGGAGTCTACAAGTCATATATAGAAACATAAATAAAACATATGAACATACATAGAAATATGATAATTGTTAAAAACAAGCACAAAAATAAGAATCAAAATGTGAATACAAGAATAAATATAAATAGAAAACAGCAACTTACTTCAATAAAAAATTAAAATGTTAAAATGTAAAATCCATGGATACAAAAATACATATTATTTAATAAATATAACTAATATCACACATATAAAAACCATGGAAATTAAAATACATATTATGTTATTTAATAAATACAACTAATATGACATATATAAATCACAATGTTCAATAATAATAAAACCTTCTCAAAGGAAACCACAGTAAATAGTAAATATAAGACTTGTGTAAAAAATATAGAAAAATATATATGTATATATAATGGTGATTAAAGCAATCAGTATATATGAACCAAAAAAATTAAAAACTAGGAAAATGTAATATATATATATAGGGATAACAAATATATATATATATATATAGGGATAGCACAAGGACAACTGTAATATTATATTATTTTAGTGGGATGGTTATAAAGCAACTAAAAGACTAATTCTCTGAAATATATAAGGACAGCTACAGTACCTTGAAGATCTTTGGGTATATGAACAATAATGTAAACCACTTGGAATGCCGTTTATGTCTAAATAAAACATGAAGTAAAAGAATTAAAAGTAATTAAAAATATGTACCTAAAGAGAAAGACAGCTAATGAGAACGGCCTGAAAAGCACAAACCGAATAAACAAAAAAGAAAAAAGAAACAAAAAACGCCGTGAAGAGCACAAAACAAGTCAAAAAAGAGGAAGTGCACAAAAAAGATTCAGGAGAACCCCGGAAGATACATACTAATCATAGAGCTTACCAAAAGAGAGGAGGTAGCACAAAATAGTTTGCGGAAACCCCCAGAAGATACATACTAATCGTAGAGCTTACCGAAGCGACAAAAAAATAAAGAAATAAAAAATAAAAAACTAAAACCAAAAATACGCTCAAAAAAGAGCCATAAAAGAGGGGAAGAGCATAAAACCATGAGAGATAGAGCGCCAAACATTGAGAATAAAAATAAAAATAAAAACAAATCACAGAGCTTACCAAACCGCCGTCGTGCCGCGACCTTGCAGTAAAGTGAAAATCGAAAAGAAAGTTGGGTCGCAAAGTGCTGTGCATAAATAGAAGAAACGCATAAAGCGTAATGACTTTACTGCAAGGTCGCGGCACGACGGCGGTTTGACATAAACGGCATTCCAAGTGGTTTACATTATTGTTCATATACCCAAAGATCTTCAAGACTCCTGACGCAGGCCTTAGGGCCGAAACATGTACATGTCGGGTCGAGTAACTTTGGATGAATAAAGATCAATCAGATGAGTTGAAAGACACTTTTATCTGTGCACCTTTCTGATTGGACAATTCCACTCATTTTTGCTATTTAGGTGTCAATCATATGGCACCTACGGTAAATATTTGTGTTACAGTCTAGCACCTTATATTCCTGCGAGACAATTGAAATCTTCTACACAGGCATATTTGACTGTCCCAGCTCTGAGAAGCTTGCATTAGGAGAGTACTAGGAAAAGTGTGTTTTCATGTGCAGGCCCCGCGGAGTGGCATTTGAAAAACTTACAGGAATTTAAGAAAATGTTAATGAAACATTTATTTTGCATTATGAAATATGGCATCCAATGATATTGCGGCAGTGTAAATGGTTGTAAGAAAACTGAATTCATGCTTTGTAATTGAATTATGTAATTTGGTAATATGTTGGGTCTGATGGGTCAGTAGATTTTTGTGGTATTTGTTTAATTATTTCGCATGTGGTTTTAGTTGTTTTTATTGTGTATGTTTGTTTTGTGATCCGCCTTGGATAAAGGCGGGCTAGAAATAAACTAAACTATGCAGCAAAAAGTAGCCTTAAAGCACCCTTACACAAGTTTTTCCCACACGCTAAGGCCATTTTTTTAAAAA
Organism: Geotrypetes seraphini; assembly: GCF_902459505.1. NCBI lineage: Eukaryota > Metazoa > Chordata > Amphibia > Gymnophiona > Dermophiidae > Geotrypetes > Geotrypetes seraphini. The sequence goes on along the minus strand of NC_047085.1, from coordinate 173,699,141 downwards.
AAATTCTTTATTAATTTTTATTACTAACAAAAATTGCAACACAATGCTCACATTAGTAATAATAAATAAGCATTTAATATAATCAGTGTCAGTACAACAATATATGCCCTCCCCCCACAATTACCTTAAAGATCACCCTAAAGATACATCCCTCCCCCCAGCCCCCTGGATGTGTCTGAATTACACCAACAAAAGAAGGCTAAACGAACTATAACAATTGTACAAAAGATGTTAATGGACCCCAAACTAAGTTAAATATCTTAGAATGCCCTAAAATATCGGCATTCATCTTTTCATACCTGCAACTTAAACATAAGCTCGCCCACCAAAAGTAAAAGTTAAGACGATCACAGTTTTTCCAATTTCGAGTTATCATATGTATGGCTACCGCAGTCATAATCAGAAAAAGCCGGCATTTATAACGATCCGTGGGGGGGCTTAACATACAGCAGTGTTCCACATATAATTACCTCATAAATCCATTTTTACTGCAGCCATTAATTTTCCATTTTCACTATTAATGGCCACAGCAAACTTTTATTCAGATCTTCAATGTTGATGGCTGGATGCAGCCCCGGCACTGAATATTAGGGATCAGCATTGATCCCAGGAGGAGGCTGGGCTGCCTCCCATGGCCTAAAAATTTGGACCAACGCAAGAGTTTCCTGTATGCTAAGCACAGATTTTATGCAACAGTGTTTTAGAGGGTTTGCTTCTTTTTTTTTCCAGATCACATGCAATCACCAACACAGCAGTGCCCAGATAACTCCCAGATCCATCCTGACTCCGTCCCTGGACCGTTCCAATACTAACCAGTGTACCACAGAAGTCATAGCAGGTACGACGGCATTTGTGCCCTTCATGCATTTCTGAAGGATAACTTTTATGTTTGGTGTATGCCATCCACCTTCAAAGTTTATTTAATTACAGTAGAATCTCATCTTACCAGCATTCAATTAATCATCACTCAATTCAATTATCAAAAAATTGTTGGGAAAAAAAAATTGTCTCCCACGCTCTTAAGACAACGTCCAAAGTGGTGCTCCTGACCCAATAACCTCCCCTCCCTCTTTCCCTCCAGCCCCAGAGGCATTAGCAGCAGCTACAAATTTCCCTCCCTCCAGCACCCGGAGAATTGCAGCAGCCACCAATCTCCCTCATTCCCCAAAGCAGCAAAGGAAAGGCCAGAAGCTGCCTATTTACCAGTGCTTTCTCTGCTCGCCGGCTGCTGCTATATCGGCGAGTGAGGGGGGACGGCATAGAAATCGAATTAAATAAATAAATGTGACACAAAAGACAGACCCAACACGGACCGTGTTACGGCTATCTAGCCTTCCATGAGTCCAATAAGGTCTTATAATGCTAATACAGTAGAATCTCAGTTGTCTGGCATTCATAGGGATTGGTCAATGCCATATAGCTGTAGTTTCTGGTTCTTTGAAAGTTAATGTAAAAAAAGTTGTGTCTCCCTTCCCACCAGCATCTTCTTCCCTTCTTTCTTGGCCACTTTCTCTCCCCCCTTCTCTTACCCCTGCTCCCCCCTCTTTCTGTTCCCTCTTCTCCCCTTACTCCCTCCCTCCCTTACCTGAAGCAGCAGAGCCAGTCCTGACAACCCCCTCCCTCCCTCCATTCCCAAAGCAGTAGAGCCGGTCCTGACAACCTCTTCCCTCCCTCCCTCCCTCCCTCCCTCCATTCCTGAACCCTACTGTCAAATCCCTTTTCCAGACTGGCCTGTAGGAAAGCCAAAACAACTGACACCAGTGCACACATAGGATCTACCTGTCCCTTCGCATACCATTGCTGAAACAATCTCCAGGCTTTAGTGTATTCTGCAATACTCGATGGTTTCTTTTTCTCTGAGGAGGGTAGTAATAATCACCTCCAAATAGCCTTTCCTTATGAGGGTTTCATGCTCAAGAGCCATGCCATAAGACCAATGCGGACCAAATTTTCTAGGAGAACTGAACCCTGAGACAGGAGATCCACATGCATTTGTCCCTTGAAGGTGCACCAAGTCCCCATACCATGGTCATCGTGGCCAATCCGGAGCCACCAGGATTACCATTTCACTCTGAATCTCTCCAACAAGAAATCCCGCAGAACCCAGCTGTTCGTCTTCCCATCCCTAAATTATGCCACTTCAATAGATTTCTCAACAAAACCTTTGCTTACCAGGCGGCTAAGCTGAACCCTTGGCTTGCCCAAATGATACTCGAGGCCCCCTCTTACCTTAGTTTTAGAAAACTCCTCAAAACGCACCTCTTCCGCGAACAGGGCTCTTAATCCCCTTTGCCCCCGGCTTCTCCCCTTTCCCACTCTCCCCCATTCCTTCTGCTCCCTCCCCTCCCCCCCCACACTTGGTCTCACTCTCGCTATCGCTTACCAACCCTACCTTCTGTCTTACCATTACCCCTGCTAAATCTCAGTTATAGTCTTCCCCCTAGCCCCCCCCCTCTTCATTGCCTGTAATCTTTTTGTTACAATTCTGTAATTTTGTCAAAATTTTGTAAATCCGCATATCACCGCGGACCTTAATTAATGAATGTGAACCGCCTAGAACTTTTTTGGGTATGGCGGTATACAAGAATAAAATTATTATTATTATTATTATTATTGATGGCTCGCTATCCAGTGAATGACTCTGCCTATCATGGGCCACAGAGGAAACACATACATCAGGTACTGCGCTGGCAATGGCTGAACTAGGGCATCAAGGTCTTTGCTTCTGTCTCAGCTTTTCTGCTGAAAAATCAATCCACTTTCTTGTTGATCACTGGACGCCCCCCAGTGTCTCACTATGCAGTAAATGCCCTTTGGAACAGAGACCACTCTCCTTGGTGTAAAGTCTTCCTGCAGAGATAATCGGCTTGTACATTGTCTATTCCCACTATATGTGCTGCTGATAAAAACATATGAATCACCATACTGGGACAGAACAAAGGTCAATCAATGTGAAATCCATACATATTTCCTGCCCATAGCCCTCCCCCATAACAGGAAATACACTTCTCCCTCCGTATTCGCAGGGGATGCGGACAGAACATAGCCGTGAATACCGAAAAACTGCAAATAACTTTTTACATGTTATTCACGGTTTTTCGGTAAAATAGACCTGAAAAAGATATTAAACCGTGAATAACCCGACTTGCGATTTGCTCGGTACAACGCCGGGAGCAGCGATTTCCTTCAGGAACCCACTGGGAGCAGCGATTTCCTCCATGAACTACCGGGAGCAGCGATTTCCAATGTGAAACGCCGGGTTCAATGACGAAAATTAGGGGGCAGAGTCAGCAGCCAAAAACCCGCGACTAATCGAATCCGCAGATATGGAAACCGTGGATACGGAGGGAGAAGTGTACAGTCAGAGAGACAGCCACTAGTTGTAGATACTTAATAATAAAACACATGAAAAAGAAATAATAAAATTAGACATACAAACATAAAAGCAGATAATTGTTTTTTAAAAAAAATTAAGATACGGTAAACGTCAGTTTGCATAAGAACTGGGTCAGATCAATTATCCATCTAGCCCAGTAGCCAGTCTTCACAGTGGCCAATCCAGGTCACTAGTACCTGGCAAAAAACCAAATAGTAGCAACATTCCATGCTATCAATCCAGGGTAAGCAGTGGCTTCCTCCATGTCTTTCTCATTAAAAGACTATAGACTTTTCCTCTAGAAAATTGTCCAAACCTTTCTTACAGCAAGCTACGTTAATTTTTATTTATTTTTAGTATTTATATACCACTAAGTGGTTTACATTCAGGTATTCAAGCATTTTTCCCTATCTGACCTAGTTGGCTCACATTCTATCTAATGTACCTGAGGCAATGGGGGATTATGTCCACGGTCACAAGGATCATTGTGGGATTTGAACCCACAACCGCAGGGTGCTGAGGCTGTAGCTTTAACCACTTCACCACACACTCTTATCGCAATCCCTGGCAATATGTTCTGGAGTTTAACTATTGTATGAGTGAAAAAAAAATTCCTCCTATTGGTTTTAAAAGTATTTCCCTATAACTTCATCGAGTGTCCCCCAAGTCTTTGTAATTTTTGATGGAGTAAAAATTTGATCCATTTCTACCCATTCTACATCACTAAAGATTTTGTAGTCTTCAATCATATCTCCCCTCAGCCATCTTTTTTCCAAGCTGAAGGGTGCTAACCTCTTTAGTCTTTCCTCAACAAGAGGAGTTCCATCCCCTTTATCATCTTGGCCACTCTTTGAACATTTTCTAGTTCTGCTATATCTTTTTCTGAGATAAGGCGACCAGAATTAAATGCTATACCTTAATTTCTTAAGGGAGTGGCTAATATGGTAGATCTGTACTGCAGGTTAGTCACTTCAATGGTATATGAACAATGCAGCTTGTAATCACTCTCACAAGATGCGCTGTTTATAGTGCCTGGGAGCATTGTGTTCTAAGCCATGGTCTGATGCTCCTGGACCTTGGAGTTCAAGTGGGAGAGCTAGCATCATGAAAGTGTGGGGCCCAGATGTCAATATTTCTAACATGTGTCTTGCAGCAGCAGTTAGTACCAATGTTTCTTTTTCTTAACAGAGACATGGACTTCCTATGTGAAACAAGGAAATCCACATGTGAACTGTAGAACTACCCAGACCACTCACAATTCTTACCATCTAAACATACTCAGCTTCCCCATGTGTGAATCCCTCTCCTGCCATTTACATGTAGGCAGGAGTGTAGCCAGCCCTTCAATTTGGGGAGAAGGGCAGAGACAGACTTGGGGGGGGGGGGGGCGGGGGGCAACACATTCACTTCATCCCTCCTCCCCCACAAATAATACCTTTCCTGACAAGGATGTTGAAACTCTGCAGCCATAGAAACATGACGGCAGATAAAGGTCGAATGACCCATCCAGTCTGCCCATCCTCAGCATCCACTATCCCCTCTCCCTAAGAGATCCCACGCGCCTATCCCACAGTTTCTTGAATTCAGACACAATATTTGTCTCTACCATCTCTACCGGGAACCTATTCCACGCATCTACCAACCTTTCTGGAAAAAAAAATATTTCCTTAAATTACACCTGAGCCTATCACCTCTCCCATGCCCTTTCACTCTGGAGTTTCCTTTCAATTGAAAGAGAATGGCCTCATGCATATTTATGCCAAGTAGGTATTTAAACGTCTCTATCAATGCATAACTGCACAGAATTTCTGTTCCTTTGCTAACTGCTGGAGGTATTCTTTAATGGTATATATGACTGAGGTACTGAAAATTCCAGGTTCTTTGTATCCTCTGAGAATATATTTTATTTGCCTGCTGATATGAAAATGGAAACTGAACAGATCCACTCAGGCAATGGATCTTTCTAATTTGACAGATACCTCAGAGAATAGTTAAGTTCTGGAATGCATTGCCAGAGGTTGTGGTAAGAGCGGATAGCATAGCTGGTTTTAAGAAAGGTTTGGACAAGTTCCTGGAGGAAAAGTCCATAGTCTGTTATTGAGAAAGACATGGATCGGTAGCATGGAATATTGCTACTCCTTGGGTTTTGGCCAGGTACTAGAGACCTGGATTGGCCACCGTGAGAATGGGCTACTGGGCTTGATGGACCATTGGTCTGATCCATTAAGGCTATTCTTATGTTCTTATCCAATTTCACAATGGGCATGATATAAGTCAGACTATGTGAAACCTTATTATCACAAGTTACACTGGCTTCCTATTGAGTCCAGAATATTTTTTTTAAGTTTGCATGCATGTTGGACCCTTGCTGACCATTTTACTTTTACAAGATCTAGATGTTCATTGCATATTGCAACTTTATTTGCATTTCCTTCTGTAAAATGCTTCTTCTCATTTAAATGATATTTCCACCCTTTACTTTCATTTCAAGCAGCTAGTTGGGATGTTGACTTTCACCAATGATTAGATAATTCAAATTCTTATTTGCATATTAGGAAATTATTGAAAGCTTACCTGTTTGTTAAATTTTTGGAAATTGATGATTTGTGTTTTGTTGTGAATTATTCAGTCCTCTTTTATTTTGTTAACAGCACTGATCTGCAATGTATTGCAGCATTAAATAAATTTTTATGTTTATTTTTTAATGGGCAATTCATCTCTGCTGATGTGGTTGATTGAAATAAGATATTATGTGACATTACTTGATCAAATACCTTAAAAATGACAGATAAATAGTAAAGTGGCTCTGCATTATATGAGACATTATAGTTGAAATATGATATGTTGGATGTCTTGGCTCAATACCTTACAAAGAACGGCCCGCTATATACCATGTTTCCCCCAAAATAAGCCCTAGCATGATTTTCAGGGTAGATCTTAATATAAGCCTTACACCCAAAATAAGCCCTAGTTAGATTGACCACCTAAGCCCCTCCCGAATGTCCCTGACACTCCATGACTCCATCCCTGGACTCGCTGGCAGCAGTGCCTCCTCTCCCCTCCCCGCAGCCGAATCTCGTTGACCCTCCCACCCATCCTCCTGCGCAGCATCTTTCCATTTCTCCCTCCCATCCAAACCCTTCCAATCTTCCCACCGTGAGACCGACATACCTTCCTCCAAACAGCAGCGTCGGCAGCACTTTAAACAGGCTTCTTCGTGGTCTTCTCCTGCTGGGTCCTACCCGCTGCTGCATCGCTGATGATGCCATCAGTGACACAGCACAGGGAAGGCCTCAGCGGGAGAAGGCTGCGAAGCAGCCAGCTTAGAATGCTGCCTACGCTGCTGTTTGGAGGGAGGTATGTCGGTCTCACGGTGGGAGGGTTGGCGTGGTTCTGCTGCAAGGGGGGATGGGAGGGAGGAATAGAAAGATGCTGCTCAAGGGTTCTGCTGCAAGGAGGGGATGGGAGGGAGGGGTAGAAAGATGCTGCTCAAGGGTTCTGCTGCACGGAGGGATGGGAGGGAGGGTTAGAAAGATGCTGCAGAAGGAAGGTACAAGGGGATGGGTGAGAGGGGAGGAAAATGCTGCACAATTTGGGGACAGAAAGGAAAGAGGAAAAATTGGGGTGGAGGAGAGGAAGGGAGAGATAATCATTGTACATTAAAAAAATAAGACATCCCCCAAAAATAAGCCCTAGAGCATTTTTTGGACCCAAAATGAATATAAGACACTGTCTTATTTTTGGGAAACATGATAATTATTCTTCAAGATATACGTATTTAGGGGAAGCTACTAAGGGCTCCTTTTACTAAGCTGCGCTAGCAGTTTTAACGCGTGCTAGATGCTAACACCAACATTGAGCTGTTGTTAGTTCTAGCTGCGTAGCACGTGTTTAGCGCGCGCTAAAAACGCTATCGCAGCTTAGTAAAAGGAGCCCTAAGTTTTAGCAAAATGTGGCATTTTACCAGAACTTAGATTACTGTAGGAGTCACTAACCTTTGATAAGTTTGCACCACAGGTTGACTCTCGCAATAAATCGAAATAATGCAACTTGCCATCAACCTGCATTATTCAGGTCCTCAGGAGCATCAGGCCACTAACACGCAATCTGATGTTGATCGATTAGTTGCTATTACAATTCCTATTAATGATGATCTCTTCCCTTTTTGAGGACCAGATAAGGATGGCTTCTTGTTTTTGTTTCTTCATTTTTCTTCTTGTTACATTATATATAACTATTTAAAGAACCATATTTGTTTTCTGTGCAAGTATATTACATAGTACTGTATTTAAAAATTGGTGATAAATATATTTTTTAAATTTTTGTGATCCATGTAAACATCCAGCTATCAAAAGCACTACAAAAGTATTACAATTAATTAGGTAGCCAAGAACAATAAGATATTAAGCAAACGAGTATGATGTTCCGATAAAGTATGTGAAAGTCCATGATGACCAAGAATAATTGTATCATGTCTTAATTACCATTTGTATGCCTTTTGTTCACTTTTTCTATAAAAACAATAAAATATTTGAACTAAAAAAAAGTAATTAGGTAAACTATGGGGCGCATAATTTTTTTTAAAAACCCAAACGTTCAAAACGTGGCCTAAATCGGTACTTGGACGATCGAAAAGACAGATCGTCCAAGTACCGATAATCAAAGCTGGTTTTAGACGTATCTAAAACAAGCTTAGGCCTTTACCCTGCCTCTGAACGCCTAGAGCGAAAAGAGGCATTTGTAGAGGAGGGGAAAGGGCGGGAGGTGGCTGCAAGTTTAACCAAAAGTCTAGGGAGCTCGCCCAGTCGGAACTTATACGTTTTGACTTAGATCAAGTTAAATCAGGTATAGGTTTCGAATAGGGGCCGCTGAGCTGATCGCGGCTGCCGCGATCAGTTCAGCAGCCCCGGCAACCTGCCTACCCCCCCATCGCAACAATCGCAGCAGGAGAGATGCCTAATCTTTCCTGCCACGATCGCGATCCCTCCCCCCCGAACGGCCACGAACAGGCAGGAGGGATCTCAAGCCCTCCTGCCGACACCGCCGAACCCCCAACAATACCAGCAGGAGGGACCCTAGGCCCTCCTTCTGAATACGCAGCCCCCGCAAACCCCCCTACCCCTGTCAACACCGGCAGGAGAAATCCCAGGCCCTCCTGCCGAAGATAACCCCCATCTCCCTCCTTCACCTAAAAGGTCTTGTTTTGGGCGTTTGGGACTTGGGCGATTTTTTTTTTGTTTGGGAATGTGTTTTAAGGTTAGACGTAATGGTGGTTAGGGTGATTAAACTGCTGAACATAGAGGTAGGCCATTCTAAAAAAAAAACCCTCATTTTGGATGTTTTTTTTGAGAATGGACATTTCCTTGCTGCTACTTTCAGCGTTTAGGGGCTTAGGCCAAAAGAGGACTTAGACGTTTTTTTTTTTTTTTAATTATGCCCCTCCACGTATGTATGTAAGAGCAAGAACAATGATAGATCACTGGCAACTACAGCAGCACTTTTGAGAGTAGTAATCAGAAAACATTTGCTCCATAGTTTCCCCACGTCTCTGTCATCTCCAAATCATCTTTTTGTTATACACAAACTAGAAGTAACCTTTGCGATTGCTCTCATATTTTAGCCAATTAAGCTTCAAGCTCTCTCGTGATCCCAAACAGGTGAGCTGTTCTTGCATCCCGAGGGCTGCACTGGAATATGCTAGTGTAATATGTGGAATATCTTTTGTTCTTTCATTTGCATGACACTGTTTTTGATTAAAAATCAATAAAGAATAAAAAAATTAAAAAAAAAGAGTGGTAATCAGATGAAGGCTTCTTCCTGGCAGGACATAGAGACAACACTGATGAAGAAACATGCATACCTTTCTTAAAACTGTGAAGGTATTAGCTAATATCCAAGCAGAAGAATGTTCTCTCCTGATTTGACACTAAAGATTTCCTTTCAAACTGGGCTCTCATGCTCTCAGAATGAAGAGAGGTGTTGCACGGCTTGACATTTTGTTTTTCTGCACTGAGTTTCACAAAATTCGCTGCTCTTTAGGAAGCTGTGGATTGGTGGGACAGATCAGATCTGCTATTCTTTTCACAATTAACGCTTGGCTTGAGAAGTGCATGAGCGGAGGGAGAGCAAGCAGCAAAACATAGACTTATTACAGAGGGAGAAATTCCATGAGCCGTGTTAAATAAGATAAGATCTATTTCACGGAAATAAAAAAAAAAAAAAGTCACTGAAAACGCAATTAATATGCAGAGAGCGGGTGAATGAGAAGTCAAGATTGTCCAGCAATATAAAATAATGGTCCCTGAATTCAATCAACTGACTGCATGGGTTTTTAAAACAAAAAAATAATTTTGTTAATGTTTTACCAGTATAAAAAATATTGGCTCCATGAAGGAGTTGTTATAATCCAAAGGAGCCTATGTTCAAAAATGTCAATATGCAATGCAGCACGAATGAAGGAGTCAAACTGGCTAGCAAAGATGCCAGTGTTGGTGCAGCCTATAATATAATAATTGTGATCTCTGCAATTAAACTAAAAACCATATATACACCAGTATATTTCAAACATAATATAACCAAGGAACAATGTCTAACAAAAATTTTTTTTACAAAAATTGTGTGTTAAAATATTAGCAAAACAGATATTTGAAAAATTAGAATGCGCGCAAAAAAATACTTAGCTTTAGTGATATGTTTAAAGTTCATTGTCATGGTTATGCATAAACCATGTTTTGATTGTCTTTAAATTCTATCAAGTGCTGCGTACATCTAGCAATGCTATAGAAATGATAAAAACTATAAGTATTTTCAAATTCTTTCAACTTTTTCTTAAATTACTTTCTTTAAGAACATCATACAATAATGCATGAAAGAAAATAACATTAACAATAATTCCATAAAAGCACTTATAATCTTTACAAGAAACAAGAATAAAGAAACCCCCTTTCCCATCCCCTCCCTCCCTATTTCTGGATGTGTATTAAATTTCCAAACTGACAGGGACCTATACATAAATTATTTTTATGATCTTTTACGTAAATTTCCAATGAACCCCCAAGTCTCCTTAAAATTCCTGGAATCACCTTTCCTTCTGCTAATATTTTCTCATACCGGTAATATAAACAAAGAGTCTCCCACCAGAAAGGTAAATTTAATCTGTCCCAATTTTTCCAATTCCTCATAATCAATTGTAAGGCAAGATTATCCTTATATTTTTTAAGTAAACTCTTTGTTTAAATTAAACCACAACAGTAAGAACTCTCGCAGAATTCATCTGTTCACCTTCCCCTCCCTAAAACTATGTCCTCTCAAACGATTCATTGACAAAACCTTCTCCTTCCAGGCCAAACTAAACTCATGGCTTGCCCAAATTTTACTTGATGCCCCCACTTACCTGGACTTCAGAAAAAAACTCAAAACTCACTTATTCCACAGACAGAATCTCTAACACTCCCACTCGCAACTTCCACTCCCTTCAATACACTTAAACCTCCACCTTCCCCCCAAGGTTCTCTCCAAACCAACTAACCTCCCTGACCGGTATGTTTTTTCCCTATTTAAAAAAAAAAACAAAAACATTTTTGTACACTCTTGTATATTCCAAGTACTATATTCCCTATATATTCCTCGCACATTCCTTGTATATTCCTTATATCATACTCCTTGTATACTCCTTGTAGTTTCCTTGTATATTCCTACTGATGGCATTTTAAACTCCTGTTTAACTTCAACGACTTGTACACTCCAAAAAATTGTAAATTCCAAGGCTTTTTTCGTATGTAATCTTATTAACTGATGTGAACCGCCTAGAACTCTCTGGGTATGGCGGTATACAAAATAAAGTTATTATTATTATTATTATTATTATTGTCATAAGTGAAGTTCCAAACAAAATTACTCCAAAGGATAGCGGTATGGGGACTTCAAGAATAAAAAAATATCTTTTGCAAGATAGACTTCCAAAAGGCCAATATTAAGGGACAGTGAAATAAAAGATGATCTAGAGTTCCCACTTCTACATGACAATGCCAACATCTATTAGACAGTGTTTTATCTATTTTCTGCAGTCTCACTGGGGTTCAAGCAACTCTATACATCAAAAAATATAAAGTTTGTCTCATAGATGCTAACGTTGTACATTGTACTCTACGCTTCCAAAGTAGGGGCCACTGAGCTACTGAGATATTAAATTGTATCTCCAAACTCCAAATGTCACGTAAACCTGTTTTTGACTTTTTAGGTGAGTATTCACGAATTAGTTTATACCAAGCAGAGGCATGATGACCTTGAAACTCTACTATTAATCCTTTTTTTGACCTTAAACCCCTTTTTAACACTTTATGTTAGCTGTCAAAGTGCAGGGCAGGGAAGAGCACGTCCATCCCTAAGCGCAGCCAAGCTCCTGCCCCCTAGTAGTATTTTCATTATTTAATATATAAACAGAAAGGTGCTATATCAAATCCATGACCTTTTACTCTAAATGAAGATAATCTAGCTTTGTGCTATTCTATAAGTATGTTTTATCTTCAATAGCACATACTTTGCAGGTGGGTGTTCACATAGGTAGTTGGGTCAGAGTACTATAAATTATACACATATCTCCTGAATCTAGGCACATGTATTGAAACCAGCACTATGGCTGGCATAATCCATTTCAATGGATTTGCATCTATATATCCAGTTACATTAGAGTTCTGTAAAGGAATATGGATGCCTACTTACAGAATAGGCTCCAAATGGATGCCTTTATAGAATTGCCCACTATGCGTCCCATTCACTGATGTTATTTTCTCCTCCTCACGTTCTGTGGCGTCCACTCCACACATGAAAAAAAGCAGCAGTCTCAGAAGTCCAAAAAGCAGTACTGGAAATGCTGAACATCGGTAGGTAGGATGAAGCTGCATTCTAACTGTAATCCTTGTCCCACATTCCTATTGGACACAAAGACAAAGCTGGGAACTGTGGGGCCATCAAATGCTTTATGGACTCCCAGATACCTCTGATAAGAGGAAAGTCAAGTTTCAAGTCCTTTAGGGTTCTGGAATTTTTCTGTCTTTTTCAATAAATAAACTACAAAGACTCTTAACAGACTTACTGAAGAAACCTCTGCTGCCTTTTTTCTAGAACCTCTTTAAAGTAGAATATTCCCTGGATGAATTTCCACCTCCTTTCCAAGAATCTGGATTCCTCTCAGGAGACCAGAAACCCATTCCAACAGGAATCTCCTGAAGATTCTAACCTGGCGTTAATCTTGGTGATCCTCTCTCTTGTAGATTTGGAGACCCTGCTTTGAGTCCTGGTTTGCCTAAGGAGAAACAGCACAGATAATTCTGGGATCACTCAGTATATTGAGTGAAGAAGTAGAGCAACAGACTTTGGACCAGGAAAGCCACTAGGATTCAAATCCTGCTGCTGCTGCTCCTTGTGACATAGGACCCTTAACCCTCTATGGTCTTACATACAAACTTTGGGGATCATTTATTAACAATTAATGGGTGACAACGCTGCTAATGTTTGCCAATGGGCCCTACAGAAGATAACAGTTTACACCTAGCCCTAAGAAAGAAAGGAGGCTCAAGAGAAGCTCCTTATGAACCCTTGAGAAAGCCTTTATATGGCGAAATGGGTCCCGTTGGGGCAGGCTAGTGATTCTGCACATTAAAAGATAATTAACAATACTTTCTGTTGTGATGTTTTATTTGAATTGGTTCATTGAACTATGACACAACAGCAAATGCTAATTAAGAAATCAAGGAGGAGGTGAAAATAAGGGTCGAGGAGGTATATTATTATCTATCAAATGTTTGAAGTACACAATCGGTGTGAAAGAAAGTGGATATTTGAGACCCTTTAGACCTCTTCCTATATTGGACACTCGGAAGTGAGGTCATTTGCCATTGTGGATCCCTACAGAAGATAATACACATTCATTTTTAGTAAATGAATAACCAGTTATCTCCATTGAAAATGACCAAATAGCTGCAAACAAGCAATTTAACAAGTTGGTGGCTATTTCTAACCGATTAAATCATTTTGAATATCAGCCGGTCTGTTTATATTTTCAACATATGATGTTACTGTTTATTCGATCTACTATACAAAATTTTCCTGATTTTTCTAGGGATAGGCAGCAAAGGCCTAAGGACTTCATAGTTTTAAATCCTGGGACCTGTATTCTTTTAGATGTTTTGTGACATTAAATGTCATATTTATTCACTGGGCATCCATGAGGACCGGGGCTTTCTTTTAGTCCAAACCTGCTGTTGGAATCAGCCGCCAGTTGATGTTCGGGCCACTAAATCTTTGTCTAAATTCAAAAAACAACTGAGTGCTTATTATTTTGCTCACATATTTAGCACATCTGGCCTTCTGGGAAATTCAGGGGAACAAAATTGGCTACATTTTCCCCGTCCCTGCGGGATCTCTCAATCCCAGTCCCGTCCCCGCGAGCTCTATCCCTGTCCCTGCTCCATTCCTGCAAGCTCTGTCCTCATCTGCAGAAGCCTCAAACACTTTAAAATCATGTGTTCGAGGCTTGTGCGGTTAACACAGAGTTTGCATGAATGGGACAGGAACAGAATTTTCCGGAATGGGACGGGGGATATTGAGTTCCCGCAGGGATGGGGACAAATTTATCCCCATGTCATTCTCTACTTAGCTTATTATTTATTTAATGCTTTCTTAGGACCCATTTTACAAAGCCATGATAGAGAGTCTGCTGCAGTAAATGCTCTGAAGCCCATTCAATTCCTATGGGCTTTGGAGCATTTACTGTGGCAGACTCGCTACCGTGGCTTTGTAAAAGAAGCCCTTAATTTATTATTGTTTTGTGTGTGATCTATTAATATCTTGTCTTGTATGACTAGTAAGATCTATCCTATGTTTTATAGAATTCCTTCTAATTTTATGTTTTACTCCTGTAAAACGCTGAGATCACTTGCGACATGGCAGTATAAGTGCATATTAAAATATAAATGATTTGGGTTTTTTTACCCTAAACAACTGGAAAACATTTTGGAAGCCAAGGAAGGGGGGTGCAGGATAACTGTGCATATAATACAGATGAAACACCTTACACTGACTGGCTTCAGTGGGCGATTTTTTTACTGGCTTCACTGTGAAATTTATTCTTAGCGGATTCTGGGGGAAACTCTGTAAAAGGTGTTCAAAAATCAGTGCTAAGTGCGATTCTATAAAGGGTGCACCCTCCCTTACAGAATTATGCTTAACACCGATTCATATGCTTAACTCTGGGAGCCAAACCTATGCCAGCTGGAACCTGGTGTAAATACTGGCCCCCAAGTCAAGCATGCTGAGACAGTATTCTGAAACATGCACAACTTTTTTGATTGCCCCTGCTTTTTCGGTTCATATTCTAAAGCGCGCGAGGACAAAGGCGCGCCGACAACTGAGCACGGACAACTGAGCGCAGGACTTCATCGTGCCGAAGAAAAACCGTATTTTAAAGGGCTCCGACGGGGGGTGTTGGTGGGGAACCCCCTACTTTACTTAACAGAGATTGCGCTGGCGTTGTGGGGGGTTTGGGGGTTGTAACCCCCTCATTATATTGGAAACAACTTTTCCCCTGTTTTTTAGGGAAAAAGTTAAGTTTTCAGTGTAATGTGGGGGTTACACCCCCCACACACCCCAACATGGCAGCGTGAGGCAGCGCAATCCATATTAAGTAGAGTGGGGGGTTTCTCCCACACACACCCCCGTCAGAGCCCTTTAAAATACAGGTTTTCTTTGGCGCGATTAAGCCCTGCGCTCAGTTGTCCGCACTCGGTTGTCGGCGCGCCTTTGTCCTCGCGCGCTTTTGACCCGTCACCGCTTTTTCAGTTATGTGCTAGTAGAGTTAAGCACCATTAATAACAGAACTATGGTACGTGGCAGGTTAGGATAAAAACTTATATTGATAAATCTTGCACTGTAACTATGTCAAATTTATCCTGTAACTTGCATATTATGTATGTTAGTATTAGATCATAAATAAATAAATAAAATGCAGCCAGATGTGCATGAACTTTAATGGATGCCAATTAATTTCAATAATTAGTTGTTAGCACCCAATTATTGATGTTAATTGGCTCATTAGCCAATTAATTTGTGCGTGCCGTCTCAGGACTATGCCCAATTATTGACACACAAATCTAGGTGTGTTACGAGGAAGTTTCAGCACCCTCATATTTTTGTGGGAAATGGCTGAAGTGGGAGAAGTGATATGAGGGCGTGTCATAGAATGTCATGTGACTAGTCAGTCGGGCAAGCCAGCTCACCTTGCAGGTAGTGATGTAATTTGCTTTAGAGATATTTAATAATGTTTAAAAAATAATAAAAGTGCGAAAACTTTTTGAAGATCCGTGGAAATATAGAATCTGAGTATCTTTGTATAGTTTTTCTTGAAATATGTAAAATAGGACTACATCATTTGTGGATGGGATCGCAGTCACTGGGCTGCACCTCTCCCTCTGATCTATGCCCAGTAGTAACAGTCAGCATAGGACTTGTGAGTTAAAGAATGATCACAGGTCCAACCCTCTCCTCCTGTGTGGGCTTCCTGTTAGACTGGATTACTGGTGAATCTACCCCAGTAGATATGCCTGTAGACAATGTGGTTGACAAGAATTTGTCTTCATATTTGGAAACTTCCCTTGAGCTGGTGATGGATAGAACAACCATGTTGCTAACCCTTGCCTTAGAAAGCGATAATTTATTCTTCGTTTGTACTTTCGCCACATTAATGATCAATTTTTAGAATCTAATGTCTGAATTTTTCCAGACCTAGCTCAGAAAACCCAGAGACGAAGGAAGGAATTCTTGGCCCTGAGGCCAAGAGTACTTGCTCTGGGGGCTAAATTTCTTGTTAAATTTCCTGCAAAATGTTATCCATCTTATCACAATAAGAATTTTCTTTTTTTTTTTTTAGCCTAAGCAACTTGTAGAATTTATTGGTTTCAAAGGAAAAGTTGGTAACCATGCCTAATGATATTTGACCTTCCATCCGGTTGTAGGATGGGTTGCCCAGTGCTGTTACTCTAATATAAATTTATTTGATTATGATTAGATGTTAATTTCTCTTCTTGACTTCCTATGTTATGTTGTGGGATAAATAAGAGTTTAAGTATTTTCCTTTGCTTTTTATAGTTTGTATTTCTTTGATCTGTATCAAGCAGTGAAATGCTTGTATGTAAAATTGAAAATCTTATAAATTGAAAAATAATAATAATTAAAAAAAGACTGGATTACTGGGGTCTATATGTACACATTAATACACAGGATCCTGTGCTGAGTGCAGTCACTGTTCCCACTACTGCTGCCTTTATGCTTTGGGTATGTGGGCACAAAGGAAGTGGATGAGGAAAGAAGGAACTGGAGTCTGTTCTGAGATCACACAAATTTTAAAATGGGATCAACTGCTAAAATGGAGTGAAGCCTGATGGTTTACGAGTAGTTTAGTTTAGTTCAGTTCAGGGGTTCTCAGCCGAGTCATTGAGATACACCGAGTCAATCAGGTTTTCAGGATATTCACAATGAATTTTCATGAGATTTATTTGCATAGAACGGAAGCAATGTATGCCAACTGGCTGGGTGTATCCCAAGGACTGGGCTGAGACAGCCTGCATTTAGTTTATTGGAGATCTTTCTTTACTGCTCACAAAACAAGCTTATCCAAATTCAGTTCTCGAAAGCTGCAAACAGACCAGGGTTTCAGGATATCCCTAATGAATATGTATGAGAAGCATCTGCATGCGCACTACATCCTTTGTATGAAGACTCAATGCATATTCATTAGATAATACCTGGCCCACTTTCAGGACTCATATCGGATAAAGTTTGGGAAGCACTGATGTACGCTAAAAAATGGAAGTCATTAGACATGATTTAGCCCATACCCTACTAAAACTAAATATGCTTATGACATTACTTCATGTACACGCCTGTAGCTGGTTTAAGACCATAAATGCTAAAGTCTTCTGAGACCAGTTTAGCATGCTTTCTGAAGCCTTAGCACACAGTATACTATTTAGCATAGATGCCATGTGGTTTTAGCCTACAAACTTACCTCAAAGAGAGAGGGTGGTTGATACCTGGAATGAACTCCCAAAGGAGGTGGCGGAGATGAAAACAGTGACGGAATTCAATCAAAAAGGCATGGGATGAACCCAGAGGATCTCTAATTAGAAAATGAATGGTACAAAAAAACAAAACTTAAATGGTTGCATGTGTGTTTGGTTTGTTCAATGGTTCTTAGATGGCAACTCCGGTTGTGAAGGATTAAGGCAGGCCTGTGTTGTCTGTGTCCCGTATTTGGCAGTTCAGTTTATGGTGGGCTGGAGAGGGCTTCAACAGATACTCCAAATACATGAGAACAGTGTCAGTCAGTTTTTTAAAGTCTGTGTCACGCAAGTGACAAGATGGTTCAGATAAGCTGGAGTGGTCTTTGACGTCAACTCCAGTATTTGGGAGGATTTCTACGGTCTATGTCCCAGAAATGCCCCCCAAAAAGACAATTTAATCATGAGTTGATAAAGAGTGTGACCGTTGGGAAGACTGGAAGGACTGTTAAGGTCTTTATCTGCCATCATTTACTATATTACTCAAAGTAAATCTGGTTTAGAAATATTCCTTAACCCCCAAATTTCATGTTTCAACAGAAAAATACATAAAGCTTTGTCAAATGGCCTTCAGTGTCATGCTCCTGAAGAATGCCTATTGTAAACACCGGACAACGTAAGCCCAATGTCAGCATATGCTTGTAACACATTTCCTGCTCGCTTCCAGTCATCATAAAAGAAAGAAACAAAATGAAAGCTTGTCTCAGAAGATGCCTTTTTCCTAAGGTCTGTGTTCTGTTAAATCAGAAGAAACACCTGTCAGCGACATACCATCGAGCCATTTGGCTGATGTCAAACCTAAGCAAACCACAGCTGAATGCCAGCAAGCAGCGAGAGAAGAATTGAAAGGGGAGAAACCAGTCGAACTCTACCTCGCTTGGTTTGCTCGCTGATTTCCTTCTTTTTTTTTTTTTTTTCTTCCTTTTATTTGGGAGGAGGGAAATAGTGGCAATCACCGCAGTCATTTGCGGTACTAATGTCCAATTCAGCCTCCTTTCATTCTCCTGATTTAGGTGGTCAGAATGGTTTCGTAGCCGACACGGGGAAGCTGTGCTGTTTAGCGGGCTGTTTAATGGGAAACTGGCAGTCTTATTTCTTTTCTAGATTTGGTTTGTCACTAGGTCTCCATTACATGCCACTCAGCTTTGATGTCTTTGGACAGGACTGATCAAAAGATGTCATTTGACCTACACAGCATGGCAGAAACTTGGAGAAGTCTCATAAAGGGACACTCTGGCTGTAAATAAAATGACATTATTATTTCCTCTGTCCTATCATGTAGAAAAGCCAATTATGGTAATGCACTGCATGTCAATGGAAATACAGCAAGCTTTTTTTGGAACAGCTAATGCTAGAGTTACTAGTATTGCAACTCTCCCTTCCTGTGAACATTTGCCCACTGGAAAATGAAGGGGAAAAGAAATACTGGATATCTCAGGGACACTTAATACAGCCCTTGGCTGCCAGAAAACGTGCAAAGTCAGCAAAACAATTGGAAGTGCAAAATGCAAACTGTTAAGTTTCTAAATTATCTAGTAATTTAATCTTGACTGATTTATAGTCCATCACTGGAAACCTGTATCATGCCCTGCATTGCTCAGCCTTTGATAGACAAGAAAGAGGATTGATGGCACTAATAAACCTTAAGGAGCCACTGCTTTTTAAAGACACAGACCTTAAAAGAAAGGGGGAACAAGATCTTGACCTTGGGCCTGACATCCATTCAAAAGTTAAATCAAGTGGAAAAGGAGTGGTCTCGTCATCAAATATCTGAGGCCTGCTTTTCCCTTAGCTTCTTCTGTCTTGTGTCATGGAGGTTTTAAGGTTTTGATATGTCAATTGGTTCTCTGGATAATGACATCTGTCATCACAATTAAACACATATACCTATTTGTGTAGATGTAAAATATATACTTGCAAGTAAACATACGAGTAAATACATACATATAGAGAAAGTGAGCAACAAAAAGAGAGAGAAGGAGAGGTTCTTGGCAGACCTTGGGAGCCCCTTGCTAAATTATTCTACACAAACAATGGGCGTTTAACTGTGTAAAGTATAGCTAGTGAAAGTCCATCAAAAGAAATTGGAAGCACATCACCAGCAGCTACAAGTGTGTGTCTTTTTATTCTCTTCATAGAACCTTGTGTATGTGTATGTGTATGTGTCTGTCTATCTCTTTCCTCATACGACTCTGTGTCTTTGTCTTTCTGTGTTTGTTTGTCTGTGTGTATGTGTATTTATGTCTTTGTCTATCTGTCTGTCTTCTCATTTACTTCATAGAGCAGGGACAGATGTGTACAGGCCGGCTAAGGTGACCAGGAAGTACGACATACACACTAGTGGCAGCAAAACCAGGAGCAGCCAGCTGCCAGATCATACTCCCTAACCACACCACAGAGAAAACCATCACATTTAATCCCATCGAGCGGCATCGATTGCCCCAATTTAACTTCTGTTTGTTGCATTCCAGACACATGTCTACGCTTCAAAACTAACAAAATAAAATCCGACTGCCATCCTGCACGCATTTTATACCCTGTGCTTGTTGAAAAGCAGTCTTTTGAAGGAGCATTCACCGGACGCTAATTTGCATTACCACTGAAATATCCTGCTTAAATGGTGTGTCCTACAGTCTACTAATTATTCAAAGTAGAGGTCAGCAGTTTAAGCCTGACACACTGAATTTTATACAATGCTGCATATGTAGCAAACCTGGCTTTTATAGTTAATGTGTTTGTAATGGACAATTGAGGACACGACATATCACGGTATCTATATTTAGTGCAGTCAGATCTCATTACTCCGTGCGCTGTTTATTCCCTACCTCTGATTGCATGCAGCATCTACCTGGCAGCCATTCCTCTATAGGGCTATGATGTTGCCTGGTTTATCTGAATGTTTTCTAAAGATGACAAAAATCAACGTAAATTCATTAACCAGGTTTGCCTGGATTAACTATGTGGGTATTAAGGGGGGGTGGGGGGAAGTTTCTCAGAGAATATAAGTTAATTCATAGGCAAGATTCTGTACTTTTCTGGACTACATCCTAAACATAAAAAGGTCATTATTGTTTGAAGAAAACAACATAATTAAAAAGTCATTTCTTGGAACTCGAACCATCACTATCACAATTTATCTTGAAATGAAAAAAAAAAAAAAATGACAAAAAAACAGTGCACTGTGCTGCTCGCTTCATTTTCGGAGCTCAGTCAAAATATATTAACATTAAATAATAATATTTATGTCAACACTGTGCCACAGGCTAAGCGAGGCTCTACATTTGTTGAGCTACAAATTGCACTAAAGCAGATCCCTGGCGACTAAGCACTCATGCCAAGCCATAATATATCTTCGTTAGGTCATCTACATTGCCGATGCCTACAGCTCTTAACATATGGATCAGGAATCAGGGGATTTGCAGGTACTGCTTAGGAGTGAATTTAGGTGGCTTAAGGTTCCATTTCGTGTTTACAGCTTGTCCGCTAAAGTTACTGTGCTCTAACCCAACCCACTCTATGATTTAAAATGTCTTGCCCACGCTTTTTATATCCCAAGGGGTTAGCACTTAGGGGGGGGGAGGTTTTTGTTTTTATGCCTGCCTTAACAAAGTAGCACTTGACACACTGTGAATCAGCTTACAGCAAAAGATCATGCTTTATGGAGCTATCTACATACAATGCGATCCTATCATTCTGAAGTCTGCAAGACACAAAGATAACACAGCCTTCCGTTCTGTAAAGACTGTCCTTAAGAACATAAGAAGTTGCCTCCGCTGAGGCAGACCAGAGGTCCATCTCGCCCAGTGGTCCGCTCCCGCAGCGGCCCATCAGGCCTATTGCCTGAGCAGTGGTCCCTGACTATTTCTATAACCTACCTCTACTCCTATCCCTATAACCTACCTCTACTCCTATCTGTACCCCTCAATCCCTTTGTCCTCTAGGAACCTATCCAAACCTTCTTTGAAGCCCTGTAATGTGCTCCTGCCTACCACAGCCTCCGGAAGCGCATTCCATGTATCCACCACCCTCTGGGTGAAAAAGAACTTCCTAGCGTTTGCTCTAAACCTGTCCCCTTTCAATTTCTCCGAGTGCCCCCTTGTACTTGTGGTTCCCCATAATTTGAAAAATCTGTCCCTGTCTACTTTTTCTATGCCCTTCAGGATCTTGAAGGTTTCTATCATGCAAGGGATGGCAACAAAGACAGTGGTTAGGGAACTTTTGTGACCAAAGCGGTTTGATATTTGTCCTGGAATTTTCTCTTTTATTGGAGATGCATAAATGTAATGTCAAACACCTCTGTGGCTCAGGCTCACCCTCAATACATCCCTTTTTATGATGAAAGAAATAAAAATCATTGAATATGGTGGATTTTAGCAATGTAGGTTCATGATACCATAAAATCTGGAATTCTGTAAACAGATGAGCTGCTTAATGCGTTTTCTAATCAGAGAATGACTTCCCATTCTGGTTTAACTCAAACTAAGAGAACCAAATAGTGACCCTAAAGGGTTTTTAGACCACAACAACCTGCAAAGGTCTGTCATGTTACATTATCCAGCTGCAAAACAGCCCCTTACAAAATACTGTACTGTGGTTTTCTGCTCCTGTTTTCAAATTATTATTTTCCCGGAGGCACAGAATAGATTAAACCCCTGTGAACACCGACCCCAATGAGTTGACTGTGATAGTCTATGAAGACACATTCTCAGACTGTATTTTCTAGTTCTCATGGAACAAAGACTAGGCAAATAAACAACAAGGCGCAAATATTTGTTCAAAAAGGAGCACTTAATGATAGCAAACAAGGAAAAGACGACGACCAAGACATGTGGAAAGAGTGAGAGGATCAAACAGTCTGTCGGTTGTAACTTTTGGGGGGAGTGAATCTCTTCATAAATCCCAATAAACAAATATATTTCTAAGAAAATTAGACACAAATGGGGAAATTCTAAAAATGGTGCCTAAAGTTAAATGCTTATATCGGTGCACCTAACTTAATTGTTTAGTAGACTTATACGGGAATGATAATTTACAATCAGCACCTCGTAACTGACAAAAATTGCACTTGATTGGATGTTAGGTGCGCATTTTGGTAGATGCCTAGTTCAAGGTGCCTACCACAAAGTAGATGTGGTTAGAGGGTGAATCGTGGGCATGTTTTGTATGTATGTTCTGGAATTAGGTGCCCAACTTATTTAGGGCAAGAAAAGCCAGACATAAATACTGTACTCCTAAAAGTTAAGATGCCCAGTGACTCCTAAGGCCGCTTAGGCAGCACTAAGCCTGATTCTATAAAGTGCGCCTATCTTTTATAGAAATGTGGTTAGCACTGCACTAGTCGGCTCCTAATTTTTAAAAACCATATAAAGAAGTAGAATCGGGTCTAAACTGTACAGCTATCCATTTTCTAAGCAAAACTATTTCTTTATTTTGCTTGATAGTTTTGCTTAGAAATGGGTAGCTGTACAGTTTAGACCCGATTCTACTCCTTTATATGGTTTTTAAAAATTATGACACGGTGACAAAATTCATCACCGTTCCCGTCCCCGCGGATAACCGTGGTAAACCATCTTCATGTCATTCTTTAAGGAGAGAGGGAAAAATCAGAGTATGAATGGCCACAACCACTGACCCTCAAGCTTTGCTTTGAAGAATGCTGGTGTAGAAGGACTGAGGCTGAAATAGACACTAAAAAAATGACATGGGATTATTTCCTGCGGTTATCCACGGGGACGGGAACGGTGATGAATTTTGTCACCGTGTCATTCTCTAGGAGCCAACTAATGCAGTGCTAACCACATTTCTATAAAAGATAGGCGCATTTTATAGAATCATGCTTAAAGAAATGGGAAACATATTTTGGCTCAGAGTAAAACAATGATGCTATAACTCAGATTTGAAAAGTTGCAATACTATGCAGTATCTCACTGCTCTCACCAGCAGCAACAATTTATACACCTACCTGCCCTACTTACTACCCTACTACATTATTGTACAGTATATTTGGAACCCTGTAAGGTCACATGATGACTTTTGCCTACCACTCATAAGTGCAAGAACCTGGTGAGCATGCAACAGTGGGATCATTCTTGTTGGGCTCACAATGGCTTATAGCAGCAACTGTACAGTCCAAAAATCATTATCAACATTCTATGGGTAGACTTGACCGGTCTACGATGATGAACAGAGCAAACATAGTAACATAGTAAATGACAGCAGATAAAGACCTTAAAGGTCCATCCAGTCTGCCCATTAGTTACATGCAATATAAATTAATGATTAAATTAAATTGTCTATTTTTCATTGATATTTCTGGGCCATAGACCATAAATCCACCCTGTACTGTTCTAAGGTTCCAACTACTGGAGTTACGATCGAAGCTAACTCCAGCCCATCCAACCATCTCGTCGTTTGTGGCTACATATCGTAAAATCTGCCCAGCAATGTCATCATGTTCCAAGTTACTGGAGTTCCCATCAATGTCCTCCCTAGCTCATCCTATACTGAATTGCCATATACGGGCCACAGACCATGCACGTCTGCCCAGTATCGGCCTTAGTTCTTCAATAGATACCATTCATTTTCTAATTAGAGATCTTGTTTGTTTCACACACACTTTTTTGAATTCTGTTACTGTTTTCTTTCCATTACCTCCCTCGAGAGGGCATTCCAGGCACCCATCACCCTCTCCTTATAAAAAAAATATTAACATTACTCCTAACAAAATACAAATATGCACTACATACCATCGGGTTTTCCATTTTCTAGACAAAAATGGTAATACCTACTTTAATAAAAAACCTGGAAAGATTTTCAAAATATAGTTTTCCCTCATTCCAGGAGAACCAGACTGAAGAACAGCAACATTCATTAAGATACAATGTAATATGTTTAAATTTAATACCTTCTTAACAACTGACAGAGAAAGATCTTAGAAAGGTCAGTTTTCATGTGTAGAACTAGAGCAGGTGAGTACCTAAATGTATTGCAGAATCTAATGGAAAGCAAAATATTTCCAAATAAAACATCTCCAAAACGCCTGGTATCATGAAGTCAAGGAAAACAATTAACTCTTTAATTCAATGTACGTGCAATAAGGGCAATCCTATAACTGTGCACCTAAGTGCTGAAAGAACTACCATTTAAGCGAGTCTCTGACCTATATACTATATTGTAAAGTAGTGCGAATTGCACAGGGGAGATACACATGGGTGTAGCATGGGTGGGACATGGGTGTGTCTCTCACTAACATGTACACTTACAGAATACTGAAAATTATGGGGGTCCTTTTACTAAGCTGCGGTAAGCACTAACACACGCTTACTGAAGATTAAAATACCAGTACCGCAGGATGCGCTTAAACATCGCATGGTAGTTCCAGGATAAGCATGCACTACTCAAGTGCTAAAAAGTACTTTTTCGTTTTTAGTACAGGAGGTGTGTTTGGAGGTGGAGAGTAGGCGTGTCTGTGCTAATTGGTTAGTGCATGGGCGTTGAGGTGCATTGACCGATTAGTAAAGGATTACTGTGGGAGCTTTTACCACCTACAAAACAGGTGGCAGTAAGTGATCACGTGCTAATTGGGAAATTAGCGCATGGCATTAATGGGGGGGAAAAAAAAAAGAAATTTCAGCCATTTTACAGCACCACTAAAAGTGGCCTCAGTCCGTGGCGAACCCACACACTAAAAATAGCGCAAGCCACTTTATAGCGCAGCTTAGTGAAAGGGCCTTAACCTGTGTGGTATATAGGTGTGACCGTCTGTCATTGATTTTGAACATAAGAATAGCCCTACTGGATCAGACCAATGGTTCATCAAGCCCAGTAGCCCGTTCTCACGATGGCCAACCCAGGTCGCTAGTACCTGGCCAAAACCCATTGAGTAGCAATATTCCATGCTCCTGACCCAGGGCAAGCAGAGGCTTCCCCCATGTCTTAATAACAGGCTATGGACTTTTCCTCCAGGAATTTGTCCAAACCTTTCTTAAAACCAGCTACGCTATCCGCTTTTACCACAACCTCTAGCAACTCGTTCCAGATCTTAACTATTCTCTGAGTGAAAAAATATCTCCTCCTATTGGTTTTAAAAGTATTTCCCTGCAGTTTCATCGAGTGTCCCCCTAGTCTTTGTCATTTTTGACGGAGTGAAAAATCGATCCACTTGTACCCTTTCTACTCCACTCAGGATTTTGTAGACTTCAATCATATCTCCCCTCAGCCGTCTCTTTCCCAAGCTTTTCCATTTTGCGTAAGTGACCACAGCTAAAGTTGTGTGCCCAAATTCAGTGATGCCTGTATTCTATAATTACATTTGTGTGCATACCTGTCATTATAGAATTAGTGCTCTGTGTGTGCAAACTGGAGTGCCTAATGCATTTCACCTAGTTAAGAATTGGCTCCAGTATGACTCAGACAGAACAGTCCTGGCAGCAGTAATACACGACGCATCGCTAGGGCAAAGTGACGTAGCTAGGGAGACTGGTGCATGGGGCGGTGGTGCCGAACTGCCAAACCGTGAGCTCCCCCCTGCCCCTCATTGTTGGAGCACCTCCCCCTGTCCCCCTTCCCCCGCAGACCTATTGAAATGTTTGCCGGCGCGAGCAACGTCTTCCACCTGCTCCTTGCGCTAGCCTCGGCTTCTCTCTGATGTTAAGTCCTGGTCCCATGACCAGGACTTGATGTCAGAATGGAGCTGCTGAGGCCGGCACGAGCAGCAGGTGCTCACGCCGGAGAACATTTCAAGAGGTGCGCAGGAGGGAGCAGAAAGGAGGAGAGGCACCGGTGCTGGTGCCCCCGCAAAGATGACGCCTGGGGTGGACTGCTCCCCCCCCCTCCCTTATTACATCACTGCTAGGGCAAACTATATTCATTGGTCTTATTTTGGGTTCATCTATTTTTCTTGAATGCGCGAAGATTTTAAAATAAAAGACAGTTTGAAGAAAACAAGATTGATTCATCTCAGTGGACCATGATGCACAACACAATTTATTTATAAAACACCATTTTAATAACAGCAATTTCTGCAGTTCCGTCCTCCCAGAATTAAGCTATAGAACCCCAGCAAATGTCAAAATTACACAGTTTTAACCATTCTGTATGCAAAATACTATGGAAAACGCAGATGATACAAGGAACAAACAGAATGGCTTTCCCAACCTTTTTGTTGTAACTGTTTAAATGTGCATAATAAAAATTACATATTTAAGAGAAATTAGGAACAGCATAGATACCCTGATAATATGTTTTGCTGATTTATAAAATACGCATAAAATGGTCATCTGCTGACGTTTGTTTCCTGTTTCCCTTATTTTAGGTCCCCCTACCTTTGTTATAACCCGTCCCACTCCCCTCTTTGTGGACAAAGTAGGTTTCTTGGATACTTTATTATTTCTCTACTGTTTAAAAAAATAAAATGTTTCTTGTAATCTGTTCAGATTTATTTTTTGCAATGTTTTTTTACATAATCTATATGATCATAAAATTAAAAAAAACTCAATAGATATCTATGATAGTGTCCGTTAAGGGGGGAATTCAGTGCGCTGATTAGAGCACGCTATATGCTAACGACACCCATAGTAATATAATGGACATCAACGTGTGGTAAAGCAATAGAGTCCTTAGATGAATTCCTCTTAGCTTATCCTATCCTGCCTTTGTTCTCACTGTGCTGCTAATACTCATGTAACTTTTGAGTGAAATGATTCATACTACTTAAACCTTCTCTCCTTACACTTCCTCTAACAACATGTCACCTACTTCCCTTCCCTTCACGCCACCACGAAGGCAGTATCTCCTCTCATCTATTGTACTATAAAGTACCTACTTCACCCTCATGCCTACATGATGAAAAAAGCACAACCTAAGGCTTCTCAAACCTGTTGCGTTTTCAGGATAACCAATGATTTTGTATATTTGCATATGTGGAAAATATGGAACAAAACAATCGGCAGGCGATCTAGAGAAATCAGATTTATTCAACAGTGCCCGACGCATTTCACCAAACAAGGCTGCTTCAGGGGCATTTAATTGTGACAATAAAACAAAATATGTGTGCAAATCCAATCAGAATTTAATAAAAACATCTGAATAAAACAGCCCATATTAAAACATATCAAAGTCTGTAAAAGGATGGCTTACCTAGCTGGGATCAGAAACAGATTCCACAAGGAATGAAAGCCAGTTGATGCAAAGGAACAGCTTACTCCAAACATGCAATACTGTCCAAAAAAAAAAAAAAAAAAACAAGGGCATGTCCAAACTAGACTAATAATGTTCCAAAGTTCCAAGAACCTTTCTGAAGATTAAAAAAAAAAAACTACTAAATTAAAACCAAGAGCAAATAAAGCATACTCACAGAGGGGCATTTTTGAAAACAATGCCTAAGTCCAACTTGGATGTTTCCAGCTGGAAATCCAAAGTTGGAGGAACAGATATGGCCATTTTCGATTGGCAAACTGCTGTATGTCCAAATATATATATTTTTTTTAATCGTCTACTTAGACATCTTGGCCACTGGGATGGCTAATTTTATATCCCATTTTCGATCAGGAAAACATTCATGTTTAAAACGTATAAATACAGACTATTTGGACATGGGAGGGGCCAGCACACTAATGGACTGGCCACATAGACATCCCGACAGAGCAATGGAACACCTTAGAGGGAGGGCACTGCTGTGAACTTCACATAAAGGGTGCCAGAAGAATATTTCAACATAACCCCTTTATAATCTATGGTGAATTCCCAACCCCACCACCCTAAAGCTACTACAGTACTCCCCCAAAATTCACAGGGGATCCGTTCCAGGACTCAGGACCCCCCTCCCCACAAATTTTGAAAAACCACAAATGAGGTTTTTTAGGCAGGGGAGACAGGAGAGGGCAGCTGGAGAGGCAGGAGAGGGCAGCTGGAGCGCCGGTGGGTGAAGGAAATCACTTGCGGTCTGCTCCAACTGCCTTTTCCTGTAGTAAAGTCGGGCTACACCAATCAGGAGCTGCTTTGATACTCAGCTCCTGATTGGTGTAGCCCGATTTTACTACAGGAAGAGGCAGTCAGAGCAGACCATGACTGACTGGGTCCACGATTCGCAAATTTGTAGGGGGAACACTGTCTACCACCCCAATAGCACTTATGGCTGCAGGTGGCACCTATATGTTGGTATAGTAGGGTTTGAGTGGACTCACACGTTCTAGCATAAATGTAGTGGTTACAGTGGCTTACAGGCCTGGGTCCTCCTCTCTATGGTTCACTAGTCCACCCATCAAGCTACTTAAGACACCTGTGTGCAGTTCTACTAGGCTTCCCCATATCAAATGCTGCTGTTTTAGAGACAGGTATGTACCTTTTTGTTCTCATTTTTATGTGGTAGAAGGGTGTGAGTGAGCACTAGGGGAGTGTGGGGGTGTCTTGTAAGCAGTGGTCATCTGGTAAGTTTGAGCACCTTTGTGGCACTTAGATGCTTCTAAAATAGGTCTAGTTCCAAACATGTAATTTCCTTCCAGGATATCTTGCAAAAAGTTTGATTATCGCTGCAAGACGTCCAAGTCTAACCCACTGTTAGGCACACCCAAAGCCCACCCATAACATGCCTCCACCATGCCCATCTCGTGCTCTGGATGCACAGAGGCTGGGACACCTCGCTAGATGTCCAGAAAGGCAGTTTTGATTATTGGCACTTGGACGTCCTGACAATTAAAATGTCCAAGTGCCAATTTAGGATGCTTTTTGGAGGTCAATGTTTTTTGATTATGAGCCCAACAGACTTCTAAATCTCTGTCAAATGACAAACAGGCCAGCATGTGCACACAATCAGGCTTAAATACCTAACTCATGCCCAACTAATGCCCAAAAGTAGACTTGGTTTTGCAATGCCTACATTTTAGGTGAAAATATAGACGAGTTAGGACGCTCAGTGCCAAGCGATTCTGTAAGTGGATGTCCATATTAAAACCATGCCCACGCACGTAGGCGCTGCTTTTTCCGATGGGCGTCAACGAAATTCTGGATGCATATGCTGTGCATCGTGCACAGCCTTTGGACATCTAACTTTCAATTATGGTTTGTTAAAGTTGTTAATTGGGCTTATTATCTTATTTATTTGGACGCCTAAGTTGCTGGACCTCCACATTATGGATGTCTAACTTTAAGCATCCTTTACAGAATTTGCCCCTTACTGCATAAAAAAATCATGCAATATCCAGTTAGTGCACGCTAATCAAAATATATGCTAACTGAATTATGTTACTATGATCAGCCATACCCATGCCACGCCCCCAAAATCTATCTATCTATCTATCTATATGAATATAGTGCATGGAAGCAAACTAACTTGTTTTGCAGTAGCCCTTTTTTCCCACGTTAAGCACACTTTAGCACTTAATTCGGGGGTCCTTTTATTAAGGTGCGCTAACGATTTAGCGTGCACTAAAGATTAGTGTGCGCTAAATGCTAAGAAGCCCTTAGGAATATAATGGATGTCTTAGCATTTAGCACGCACTAAGGGGTCCTTTTACAATGGCGCAGTAGCGGTTTAACGCGCAGAATACCGCGCGTTAAACCGCCTGCCACGCTAGTACCTAACGCCTCCATTGATGAGGCATTAAGATTTTAGGCTGCCGCAGGGGTTAGCACGTGATGAAATGTCCGACGCGTTAACCCCCTTAGCGCGCCTTGATAAAAGGAGCCCTAAATCGGTTAGCGTGCCTTTATAAAAGGACCCCTCAGTTTAGCAAAAAGGCCCCTTAGTTATTTCCTCCAGTGAAGCGTACCGACTACATTGGATATGCCACATCTGCACAATTTTAACAAATGAGCTGAAATATCAGTATTGTAGCATCCCTTTGTAGAACAAATGGGTTTATGATACCCAATGGATTTGTTTTGTGTCTGTTATAATATCTAACAGAACTACTTTTCCTTTTGCTGGAAAAGTTAAGGGCCAGATATTCAGCTCTGGGCAATCAGCGTTTTGCTGACTGCCGCCAGTATTGAACCTGAAAAAACAATGCTAGGCCATGTCCGGGCACCGGCAATAAATTTTCGGGTTTCCATAGTCAGTTAAGTGTGATATTCAGCACATAAAGATAGGACTGACTTTTATGGGAGGTCCTGTTTATACAGATAATCTGGCCAGTTAAGTGATAAACATCAGCATTTAGGCTCTGATGCTCAAAAGTCTGCCGAAGCTTTGTGCATTGGGCTCTTAACTGATCGAGTGCTGACTCCGCCCACAGAACTCCTCCAAAGTGGCCAATTTTCAGTTTAGTGCTTGCTGAGTCGTTAGTGCAAGAGCCATTTCTGGCTAGTTAAATCACATTGGATATTGACTCCTAAGATTCTACATTAAATCAACTTCATGTTAGCCCTATGAGCTCATCACGCAAAGAAACTTTTATTTGTGCCTATACTTAAGGTGTGAAAAGCCACTTCACTTTCTGAACCCAAAGACTTCTGGGGCCTTAATGTAATCTCCATTTGAGAGACTACAAAATGCACTCATATGCATAGCAATGAATTCCATAGACACATTTTTATCATATCATAAAACTGCAATAATGCTGGAGGTGAAAACAGCACTTGTATCATGTGCCAGCCACTGTATTTTCTAGCTGAGTAAAATGAGCTTAAAAAAATGATAAAAATTTACTGCACCTTCTGTGCTTTAAACCACAAATTAGCAATGCAAACATGCACTGTTTAGCATGATACTGTAAAATCTTGTATAAGTAATTCTTAGTATATAGGGCAAAATGCCCCCAATTTAAGATATCATGTTTGTCCTAATATAGGATTATCAGATGTACGGATTTCCCCAGATATGTCCTCCTTTTCGAGGACATGTCCGGGGGTCCGGACGGCTTTTCAAAACCCGGCACTTGTCCGGGTTTTGAAAAGCTTCCTTGAAATCGCATTGCGCAGGAGGGCATCCACGCATGGGGCAGGGGTGGGTGAAACTGGGCAGGCCTGGGGGCGTTTCTAGAGGGGGGGGTCCGGATTTTACTGCAGTAAAATCTGATAACCCTATCCAAATAGGCATGCTATTTGCCTAAACTGTTATCCGTTAGTGCAGGGGTCCTCAAATCCAATCCTCAAAGGTCCACAGCTCAGCCTAGTTTTCAGGATTTCCAAAATGAATATTTATGAGACCTATTTACATGCAATGGAAGCAGTGAATGTGTATCCCCTGGCCTCCTATGGTACCCTATGGCTGGTTATGTGCACAGGAGGCAGGCCAGAAGAACACTATCAGGTAAAAAGAGGGTAAATAGGACAAATAGAAATTCCCCCTTTCAAACTTCCGGGATACTTATCACATAGAGGTAGCCAGCTGCTTAGAGAAATTTTCTGAAAATGACAAAAAAAATCACTCTCCTATGCGATAATCAAACTTCTTAGAATGCTACATATATCTTCATATTTAGTCACAAGGAAAGATTTATAAACTATAAAGATTTTACCTCGTGCAAAATTGTCATTTCTTTAATGATTTTTACCTCATGCAAAATTGTCATTTCTTTAATAAGACATTAACTATTTTTTTCTGAGGCCCTCCAAGTACCTCCAAATCCAAAATGTGGCCCTGCAAAGGGTTTGAGTTTGAGACCACTGCTTTAACTTTGGTTTACAACTCTACTATACTAACTGCTAGGTTCCTCCTCTGTTCTGCAGAGACATCTGTGTGGCCATATAGTTGAAAATGATGCCGTATTCATGTCCCTGTGTTTTTTTTTTGTCGTTCAAAAGTTGCATGGTTCACTTTGGAAAACACCTATTCATTTGGGATATTTTCGGTGCAAAAAATGTCCATCTCACAGTCATAATTGAACTTGTTTGATTATGGCTGTGAAGAAGGCTGTATATTTTGGATGTTATGAGCAGAACGTTTTGCGTTGTTTTTTTTTATAAATGCCTCGCTTAAAATATTTGTATTAAAGCGGTATGTAGAGAATAAATTGTCAATAACAAATTCAATCTTGCATAATTATGCCATCCAAAAATAGTCAAAACAATGCAAATTAGTAATTAAATCATTGCTGACACAGCCACAATTTTTAAAGCTCCCAAAAGCTAAAATATGAAGAAGTGCGACACATCTGGTAAGAGTTCCAAAGTAAAGGACCCACATATGAAAACACTCTCATCCTCATCATTGATAGCCTGATCATATTGCAACCTGTTAACTAAAGCCAATCTCTGAGATAAACGCAATGTCCTCTGAGGTGTATACTTTAGCAACTTAATTGAAAGATAATCAGAGAGAACCAAATGTTTTAATGCTGTGTTAGTTATTGCCTTCGTGTATTGCTCTATGTCACCATTAACGTAGACCAGTGTATCGCAAACTGAGCGCCGCAGCAAATTCCAGGTATGCCGTGAGATGCCGAGGAGGAGAGGCACCGGCACCAACACCAGCACCGGCTACTGCTTACAGGACGTGCCTCTGACGGCAAGAGGCACATCCTGTAGTCAGTCAGCTTGCGCCAGCATCTCTTCTCCTCATTGGCGCCTCTGCTCCTTCTCCTCACCCCTCCGTCGCAGCCCCCTCCCCACTGGCAGTAACAGGAGGCTTAGGGCTGCGGCTGGAGGACATCTCCGGGTGCGTGGACATCAACGTGATGACATCACACATGCGCATGGCATCATCGCATCGACATCCACACATTTCCTGGTGCGCTCCAGTTCTGGCCTCGAGATTAGTGTGCCGCAGCTTAATTAAAAACGTTGGCAACACAATGACGTAGATTAACTCAATAAACATATTAATGAATGTTAATTTATGCAAAGCAGCCATTCATATTTTAAATGGGTCGGCACATAAACACTTACCCCCTCTTTTACTAAGGTGCGCTAACCGATGTGCGCACGCTAAACGCTAATGCATCCATAGACTAACATGCACACGTTAGTGTTTGGCGCACACTAAATCGATTAGCGGGCGCTCATCGGTTAGCGTACCTTAGTAAAAGAGGGCCTAAGTAGCGTTAATATGACCCACTGTGGAGCATGAGGTTCCAACCCCCTCCCACCACACACACACACACGCACGCAAACCAAATTCAAATTTACTCTGGCTTTCTCAACTGAGTCAACAGGCAAGTAGAAGCCATTTTGATACCCCGCCTCTATCAGGCTTTCTTCTCTGACCTATCACAACCAAAGTAGGAAAACAACTGATCAGGGATGAGTATGGAAAGCTCTCTATTGCTCCACAAATGCTAAAATCTAAAATGACACCAGCTGACCCTAAACAGTGGGTAAGCCAGAAGGAGACTTTGTTGGAATATTGACGCTAGAGGGGGCCTATACTTGACTGGTGAGCGGGAGCTCCCAACAGGTTGCATATTACTTTGGTAATGCTTTTAACTTAAGTTTAAATTAATTCAAGTACTTACTGTATATTCTGCTTTACCAATACAAGTTCTAGGTGGATTACAATCTATAAATATTCACAGACAAACATCTTTATAAATACTGTTAAAAAGCAAAATCAACCGTATCAGCCCATTATCTGTGACAGAATAGCAAAACACTGGATCTAATGCAGTGCATGATACCACATTAAATGCAGCTGTTAATGGTTATTTGAACACAGCTTAGTACATTGGTAAATGTTTGTGTCAAATTTTATTTACTATTCAGTATCAAAGGTATTTTCCCTTGGAGTTAAATAATGTAGCTGCCATACTAGTTCGCTCAGAGATGTAAAAAAAATAAAGAATGGCAAACAGAGAAAAATTATGCATTCTTATTGGGCTTCCCTAGAACATTTGGAATTAATTTTCAAGTTAAACCAATGATGTAGCTAAAATTGAATGGGTCTGGACCCCCCAAAAATTAAGATGTTCTCTTGTACCATCATCTCTCCTAAGATAATAGAGCCATGTATCGCAAACTGTGTGCTATGGCAAGATTCCGGGAGTGCCGTGAGACGCCGGCAAAGAGGAGAGGCACCACGTGACATTATAAGAGAAAGGGATAGAGACTTCTTCCTCCCCAGGGGGTGTTTAGCCTAGCCACAGTCTTGACAGAACCAATAGGCAAAGCTTCACTAGGGTAAACCATGGTGATTGGTCTTGAATGTACAAGGATTTTAAAATACAGTTTGAAGAAAACAACATTGACTCATCTCAGTAAATAATACCACCATGTTGCACAGCAGTTTATTTATAAAATGCCATTTTAGTATCAGCAACTATACATGAAAATTTGGCATTTCTGCTGTTCGTTTCTCCTAGTAAAATTACCCTAGAATAACAAGCTGCATTCAGAAGGTATGACAGGAATCTGCTGTTCAATCTTTTCATACTTTGCATTTCCCATGAGAACCCTAGTCCAATAAATCTAAAAACTGCCATGTAACGCTATTTATTGAAATAAAAGTTAATAAATAAAAACAAAAGCTTATTAACCTTTATTTCTATACTTCAACTGAGCTAACACACTACAATATTTATTGGTAGCAGTCCTAAAGAAAACTAATCACCCACTATTTCTCTTATGTGCTAGTTTTACCATGAAACTTATTCTTCACAAATGTACGCATTCTTCTCTGCAACTCTTCTTCATTTAATCTCATTTACTTATTTTAACTAGTATGCTATATACTTGAACCATTTCCATAGCTACATCCCTGAATCAACTTTGAGCTATTCTCAATAACAACCTTATACACTAGATAGATTGTGAGCCCACCGGGACAGACGGAAAAATGCTTGAGTACCTGAATAAATTCATGTAAACCGTTCTGAGCTCTCGTGGGAGAACGGTATAGAAA
This sequence comes from Geotrypetes seraphini, assembly GCF_902459505.1. Classification (NCBI taxonomy): domain Eukaryota; kingdom Metazoa; phylum Chordata; class Amphibia; order Gymnophiona; family Dermophiidae; genus Geotrypetes; species Geotrypetes seraphini. The sequence continues at coordinate 173,663,878 of NC_047085.1, read as the reverse complement.
ATTGAATAAATAAAAAAATTTTGAAAAAATATATATAAACAATACGAAAAAAAATCCCTCTTAAAATTACGTCTAAGAATTTTCTAAATTAAACCTGCAGCTCTCATGAAAAGTCAAGTTGCAAATCTCAGCTTTCCAATCTGACGTTGTTTCCTGGTTGTTCCATAGTCATCTAAAATTCAATATGGCCAATATGGTACTTACTATTTTGTCCAGTTCTTCTTTTCTCAATTGCTGAATAACGTAACTATCTTCCTAATCCCTAAGGCTCATAAATCCTGGTTTACCTTTCAACTCTTCCCTGTTTTTTTTGTGTATACATCCACAAAAATGACTAAAACTGCCGAACATTTTTCTATAATCTCTCTGAAAATCCACCCCCTATCTGGTCATATATCACCATCCTTACATTTTCCTTGCCTCCTGCTTAGATTACTACAGCCTACTCTTCACACACGTCTGCCACTGAATGATCTTGTCCCACTGCAGTTTATTATCTTCCTCCAACAATGGTACGACCAATGTAGCCCTTCTTTATTTCTACATTGGTTCCCTGTCTTCCATATAAAATGCAAACTATTTTACCTAAAAATGCATTCTGTAGAGCCTCATTGCCTCTCCCCTTTCACATCATCATACACCTCAATTCCCAAACTCTGCTCAGAAGGCAAGCTGCTGTTATTTATGCCCTTATCCTCCACAATTAAATCTAGATTCCATGCTTTTCAGCTTGCTGTGCCTAGCAGTAGCACTGCAAAACTACCACTAGGAGTCATGACTGTCATTTTGTTTCCCAGATCTTGGCAGGGTGAGAGTGGCGGGAGCACTCCCATCCCAGCCCACTACACTACCAAGGATCACCTTTGGGTAAGTCCCAGGGGTGGTGATGGTGGTGGTGCTGGGGGAGGGGGAGGGTCATTGATATGTGGACAGAGCTTGGGTTCACGGAGGGATTATCCATTTGATTGGATCTACGGGGTTGTAGTTTGGGAGCTGAGATTCAGGGTGCTGACAGTTATGATTAGGGGTGTCAGGAAGGGGGATAAGATGTAGAGGGGGGCGTGTGTATGTGTAATGTGCTGTTGTGGTAGATCTATGTTGCTCATATTTCTTCATTTATGCTTGGGCTCACACCATATTACCTGCTGCATCTATCTGTGCTAATAACATTAATGAATATAAAATGGAATTAAGGTGATAGCATTTTATTGCATTAATTTTAATACATTTTAGGACACCATAACAGCAGTGTGATATCCTGATCTGAGGGTGTTTTCGGCCTCTGAAAGCTAATTAAGTTTCTGCCACACTAATTGCAACCTCAATGTGTTGCTTCTATATCAGTGACCACCTTCTCTCCCTCCTGTCCCTTGACCCTCTGTTTTCCTGCTATTTTCTCTGTCCTATAAATGCATGTATTCTTCTTGGTTCATAGACAATTGCGCGCAAGACAATAACGGACACGGTCAGGCAGCGAAAGGAAGGCGGGAAAGGAAGGAGGACATATATAATGTGGAAACGTAACCATAGTAACGAAAATGCATTCACGTGACTTGTATTTAAATGCTGTTCGGAGAATATATATCATGAGATAACGTAACCATGGTAACGAAAATGCATTCACGTGATTTATGTTGAAAATGCAAAGAGTCAAGGGAATCATACTGAACACACGTCGACGTGATGACGTGTTCACGTGCTGTACGTGCGCGTGTCCTCCGATGGTCAAGCGGCCTCTAGTGGCGCGCTCAGTTGTCTTGCGCTGAGTTGTCTTGCGCTGAGTTGTCGCTGCGCTCAATTGTCTTGCGCTGAGGTGTCGGTGCGCTGAATTGTCTTGCGCGCAATTGTCTTAGCGCTTATTTGTCTGCGCGATTTTGTCTGCGCGCGATTGTCTTGCGCGTTTTTGACCTGTCACCATTCTTCTTAGGTTTGATTTTATGTTGTATTTATTTATTTATTTTAAAACTTTCTATACCGTCTAATTCCTAGGCAGTTTACAATACATCCACATACTACATAATAGCTAAAACAGTACAAAAGAGGGACAAATCATCAAGAATTTAAATGCGCAGTGATTCCTCGAACAGGACGAGCCAGACCCTATAAAAAAAAAAAAGCATTTTGCGTTTTGAGGCGCTTTCTATAAGTTGCTCTACCAGCACATTTTCTCAACGGCCCCTACCAGCGAATTCCATAATGTCACCCCCGCACAACAGAAGGTCATTGCACAAGTTTTGACATATTTCAGATTAACATTGGCTTTGATTTTCCCCCCCCCCCCCTTATGAAGGGTGGTAAAAAACCAAAAGCACTGCAGGTAACACCATCCTGTGTAGTAAATGCCTCAAGTTTATTAGATGTTTTTATATACCACCTATCAAGGTTTATCTAAGTGGTTTTACAATCAGGTACTCAAGTATTTTCCCTATCTGTCCTAGTGGACTCACAATCTATCTAATGTACCTGGGGCTATGGAGGATTGAGTGACTTACCCACGATCACAAGGAGCAACGCAGGGCTTGAACCCACAACCCCAGGATGCTGAGGCTGTAGCTCTAACCACCGCGTCACACACTCCCTACGTTTACTGCAGAGGTTTTGTACTATTTTTTTGTGACCAAGACGTCTATGTTATGCAAATCAGTGAAACAAACTTTGACTTTAATGCTTTTTGAACGGCATTTTGGGGAGAACAGATCTTGAATAATGTAAAAGGATAAGAATACTTTTACAAGGCACTGTAGGTTTGGGAAAGCTAATACTTATTGTATATGTAATATTATAACCCGTTCTGGGCTTTCTTGGGAGGACACACTCAAAAAAATTGAATAAATAAATATATCTCTGGATATAAGGTAGGTGTAATGGATCCCTTGGGATTCTGCCAGGTATTTGTAACCTTGTCTGAGGCAGGATGCTGGGCTTGGTGGACCTTTTGGTCTGACCTAGTATGCCATATTTTATATCTTTATCAATTCTTTAGACTCTTATGCCCATGCCAGTTAACACGCATCAAAGCATTTCCTACTATAACTCTTCAGTTCAGCCTTTTAGTATCAAATTTCTTCATGGATTGTTAAAAAAAAAAAAAAGGCAATACCAAACTTCCTGGAAGATACAGGGCCATAAGGAGTGGATAATAATTAAAAGGAGCCCTTACAGGCACAAGCAAACAAGGTAAGGAGGTCTCATACCATCTGAAACATGCCAGAACTCATAAAATTCCCTGCACGACCTGGCCATGGACCTTCTCATGCAGCAGGACTTCATCCAGAAACAATAATGGCAACATAAAAATGCAAGCAGGAAGCAACTGGAACAATAGCATAAGAGGATAATATAAACTATTAATGTAGTTTTGCTGTTCCATAGAAAACCCAATGTGTTCCACAGGAAAATAAAATATCTAGTTACATAACCTGAGGAGCATCAAGAGTGCACAATAATACAGTGTTTATTTTGTGACAGGCAAAGACAGAGAGGGAAAGAGAAGTTTTTCCAAGGGATGATCATAATTGACAGTTCCAGCTTGCAAGTTTCATGAACATCATATAGCTTGACTGACAAAGGGATTTAACGTAGCCTAACTATGGCAGCCTTGGGCAAAGGTATCACTACATTAAAAACATGGGGGGAGGGGGGAACCCCCAAAGAGCAAGGGAGAGCAGGCACTGCAGCAGATTCCACCAGACTGTGCTTAAGGCATCTACAAGGTAATTAACAACCATTTCCTTCCTTGTCATTTGCTCCTTTTTTAAGACTTTTTGTTTTCATTAAAAAAAAAACCCCAAAACCTGCTCAAAACATGAGAAGAATCCGGTATGAAAAACTTGGGAAAAGGTCATACTGTTTTCTACGATATCATCAGAAATGACAAATATACATATATAAAAATAAGGATTTGTACCATTGATGATTATTAAGTGATATATTTATTGTTAATTTGTTTGAATATATTGTCACACTTATGGTAAGTTTGAAAATGAATAAAGATTTAAAAAAAAAAATAAGGATGGGGGAGGGGGGAAGGCTTAGCTACATTTGACATCCATATGCAAATAAGGTCAGAAAAACACTGATTCTCTGTCACAGCGAATTACTGCATCTGTATCAAAATACCATGACTAACAAAAAACACCACTGCTGCAGTTTAATTGGCAATATGGAAATGATAAACGTAGCAGTACCGGACAAGGCGGTTGTCTCTTGACATATGATTACTGTTTCCTTAACTGATAAATATGAGACTTCAGTGCATTTTCTGTTTTGTCATTGGGATCTACAGGGATAAAGGGAGGGTTAGAAGACTGGAATTCTAGAATTTATATACACACAAGAAAAAGATTAGCAAATGTTTTTCATTTTAAGGATGGCAGCCAAATGCTTAATAGCCTCAGAGATAGGAAATAAAAGGGGTTGTAGTGTTGTTTTATTATTTTTACACAAGTTTAAAAAAAAGCCCAAAAGGTCCAGACAGGTTTTCAGGATATCCACAATGAATATGTATGAAAAAGATTTGCATACAATGGAGGCAGTGCATGAAAATGAATCTCATACATATTCATTGTGGTTATCCTGAAAACCAGACTGGCAAAGGATACCAACTTGGGAAACACTGTGGAAACACTAAAAAAAAATCACAATTAGGTCCTGGCCTACCTAATTAAAGGACCCTTTTACTAAAGTGTGGTAAGTTAGCACTTGCTGCTTGTTTAATACAAAATTAAAGTGCGGTAACTGCAAGGCCTATGCAGTAAACGCAAGAGCCGTGCCCAGCATCTGCACTGCATTTACTGCTTAGGGCAGAAGGGTACCATGGCACAAGCCCCACGTTACACGTTTTCACCCAAAGGGTCGTGGACACTTGGAATGCGCAACCGGAAGAAGTGATCAGGCAGAATAGAAACATAGAAACATAGAAATAGACGGCAGATAAGGGCCAAGGCCCATCCAGTCTGCCCACCCTAATGTCCCTCCCCTACCATTGCCCTGTGAATAGATCCCTCCTCTTCCTTTGCCCTGTGAATAGATCCCACGTGACGATCCCATCTAGCCTTAAAATCAGGCACGCTGCTGGCCTCGATCACATGTAGTGGAAGACTATTCCAGCGATCAACCACCCTTTCTGTGAAAAAGAATTTCCTGGTGTCAGCTCGTAGTTTCCCTCCCCTAATTTTCCACGGATGCCCTCTTGTTGTCGTGGGACCCTTGAAGAGGAAGATATCTTCCTCCGTCTCTATGCGGCCCGAGAGATACTTGAACGTCTCGATCATGTCCCCCCTCTCTCTGCGCTCCTCGAGTGAGTATTGCTGCAATTTGTTTAACCGTTCCTCGTATGGGAGATCCTTGAGTCCTGAGACCATCCGAGTGGCCATTCTCTGAACCGACTCCAGTCTCAGCACATCCTTGCGATAATGCGGTCTCCAGAATTGCACACAGTATTCCAGGTGGGGCCTCACCATGGATCTATACAATGGCATAATGACTTTCGGCTTTCGGCTGACGAAGCCTCTGCGTATGCAACCTATGACTTGTCTTGCTTTGGATGAAGCTTGCTCCACTTGATTGGCAGCCTTCATGTCCTCACTGACGATCACCCCTAGGTCACGTTCTGCTTCAGTTCTTGTTAGGATCTCGCCATTTAGGGTGTAAGTCTTGCATGGATTTTGGCTGCCCAGGTGCATAACTTTGCATTTTTTGGCATTGAATACGGTACAAGGATTCAAACAGGGATTGGATGGATTCCTGAGGGATAAAGGGATCGTGGGATACTGAGGGAGGAGCTGGGATGTAACACAAGTATAGGAAGTTAATCAGGTAATGAGTATAAACTAACCTGGTCGTGCATGTGCAAGACCGGAGGGCTAGGACTTCGATAGGAAGGCAGGACTTAAATGGGAAACCAAGGTGGCAAGGGAGCCCCTTCTGATGATTCAGACAGGTCTTGACCTGTTTTGGGCCGCCGCGGGAGCGGACTGCTGGGCGGGATGGACCTGTGGTCTGACCCGGCGGAGGCACTGCTTATGTTCTTATGTTCTTATATAGTGCCAGATAGTGTGGTAGCACCCACGCTATTAGATGCTATATTTAATGCGGTGTGAATCTAGACTCTAAATAAATAGAAATTCACCAAGCTGCAGTAGCAGAACAATCCCATTATGTATTTCCCCCTCATGTTGGAATCCCTCCCACACCCCAACCCCTGGCACAAGCACTGTCCACTTCCCCATCAAACACCCCCAACCCCCCTATTATGTTCACCAACTTCCCAACTCAAACCGACTACCCTCCCAGTACAAACGCTACCCACTTCCAGAAAAGCCCCATCTCTACAACTTAACCCCCCCCCATCCTCTCATGCCTACCCTTCCCAGCACATACTCAGAGGTTTCGTAAATGTATCTGTTGGCAGCAGCAGTCCTATTCCACTCTTGCCCAGTTCAGCGCTTCCTCCAAAATGGCACCAGCCCCTTAGCAGTAGGCCCTGCTAGGGGTCATCCAAGAAGCAGGGTTTGCACTGGGGGAGGATGTCTAACATGATTGGGGAGTTAAGATTTGAGTTCGGGTCAGATGAAATGATTGAGGGGATCAGAGTGGGCAGGGAGTTAGCCTTGTGGACAAAGAATCAGAAAGCCTGGGGAGGTACCATACTACCATGGTACTTGGCAGCTAAATTACTGGATTGCTGGTAATGCGGTTATGCTTTCCTCTTTCTCTTGACTCAGCGACAACTTAGACTGAATATCAACAGTCCTTACAACTGGTGCATAGTACTGAGTTACTGACCCACGGGTTAGCTGTCACTGCCAGCCACACCTCTGCCCACCAAATGTCATGCACAGATCCCACCCAATCCCACACTAGCCCCCCCCCCTTTTTTACAAAACCACAATAGCGTTTTGTAGCGCAGTTCGGCACGTTGAATGCTTTGCGCTGCTCCTGATGCTTATAGGAACTCTATGAGTGTCGGGAGCAGTGCAGAGCATTCAGCCTGCCAGCCTGCACTAAAAATTGCTATCATGGGTTTATAAAAGGGGGGGCAGGTGGCTTATGAAGGACTTTTACCGCAGCATGTTTCAAGTTTATTAAAATTTGTTAACCCACTAATCATATTTCTAACCAGCGTACATAGGTAAATAATATAAAATCTGGGAGCTGCCATTATGCCATATATGAAACAGTCTTCAAACCATACACTATACTCAGTATTTGCTTTGCATCGTTCTTGGGACTCAGCGATGTAACTCTACAGCAATCATAGTTTCATTGACGCTAGAGAGGTTTTAAATCAGATCATCACTGATCCATTTAAATTTATTCTATTTTCTTTTTACTCTTTTCTGTTTTCTAAATAAGTACATTTCGTATATTTTTATTATCTCTATTTATGCAATGTATTAGTGCATAAAGTGCAAAAATTTAGCTTATTTATTTCCAGTCGGTAAGACGAGCTCATTCCACCGACAATTCACATGTTTCGCTTTCGCTGTCTCAAGGTAAGACACTCTCTTTTTCACAGCGCCACAGCCACTCTCTCGCTCTATTTCAGCATTTGAAATGTATGAGACAGTAGCATGGGTCTGCATTGCTGTCTGCCATGCAGTAAATCTTGTGTTAACTACTTTATTTAGATTAGTAATATGGCCCCTAAGTAATGCATTTGGATATTCTGGCAAGCATGAATTCTAATGAAGATGAGGTTTACATGACTAACGAATAGTTATTAAGCTGTGGCACAATAATCGTATTTTGCCACAGAATAATTTACTGCGTGGGCCGGTCATCTGCACTACCTGAACACTGAGGATTATGAAATTATGCAATAAATTTATTTTTGCACTGAAGCAGCTGGAAATAGTGCTCACTCCTGGTCACAGCAATGCAAAGTCAAGTCCACTGGCGAAATAAATTAACCCTCCACCAACTGAAGAATCTTGACTGTATAACTTCCCCTTGCCCTCGCCTCCCTCAATTCTCCACCACCAGCACCTACTAAGGGCCACTGTGATATCTAATTGTATGTAACTAATTATTTACAAAGGTGCTTTAGTTAGATTGTGAGTCTGTTGGACAGATAGAGAAGTTTCGAGGGATTCAAGACAAGGTTGGATAGTTTCAAGTTTTATTTTAATTTGATGAGTCACTTATTCAAATTTGCTACGCAAGTTACAATAAAAAAAGGTCAACATACATTTAGACATACTATTTAAAATTTAAAAATGATGGGTTGACCGACAGACTTACAAACTAATCGATACACAAGGGATGGAGGAATAAAGTTACAATTCAGTGTTTTAAAGTAGAAAAAAGAATCATAGATGGAAAAAGCATTAGGGAGGGAGTAGTATAAACCTGGAGGGTAACTACTTTAAGATTTAAGTATAATTTAAAGATTAAAAGCATCTTTAAAAAGAAACTTTTTTTAAGTTATTTCTAAAACGGCTAAGATAATTTTCTTCTCTTATATATTGAGGCAAAGTGTTCCAAAGTTGCGGGGCCATCACCGAAAACATATCATGTCGTCGAGTTCCGATAACTTTCAAGGAGGGGACTACTATAAAGCTTTTGGTTAGTAGCCCGAAGAGAACGCAGTGTATTATAAGGAATAAGCATTCTATTAATAAATTGTGGTTCATCGGTGGAAAGGGTTATAAATACTAAGAGTAATGTTTTAAAGGTGATACGGTGATTGATTGGAAGCCAGTGTGAGTTGATCAGAAAAGGAGTAACATGATCGTATTTTTTACCGTTATGAATGAGTTTGACAGCTGTGTTCTGTATTATTTGAAGGCGCTTCTTTTCTTTTTGTGTGATGTTTATTAATAATGAATTGCAGTAATCAAGTTTAGCGATAATTAGGGAATGACTTAGAATGTTTAATGATTTTGGCTGGAACAGAACATACGCAAGCAAGGCTAGATTCAAGTAGGGCACTGGTCTTTGGCCTAAGGGCCACTGCATGAGCGGACTGCTGGGCACGATGGACCACTTGGTCTGACCCAGAAGCGACAATTCTTATGTTCTTATGTAGTGAACCGCCGTGAACTTCAAAGCGGTATTGGCAGTATACAAATAAAAATTGTATTGTATTGTATATCTAGTAGGGTGAGGTCAGGAGCTCTCCATGCCCTGTAAGCTTCTGGCTTCAAAATGGCACAGCTTGATCTCTAGTGGCAGTTTTACAGTATTACTGCTATACATAATTCAATGTTGCATGTTCCTTTTAACCTCTTATTTGTAAACCATCTCAAATGAGTGCACGGAGGCTGGTAATCAAATAAAATTATTCTGAATTCCTTATATACTTGCCACATAGCTCCTGTGAAGAAGTTTCCATTTGGCAAAACCCAAATTTCAAAAGATACTGCCCCTTGTAAGCAGAAAAAAAAAATGTGGGTATGGATCAGCCCTGCAGTTTGTTTCTTGGCACTGGAATAAAAACAAAGAGACGAAGCTACAGGACAGCCCGATGATACAGTCTTATTATGATTTTAAGAAACCAAAAAATTTATTTTCCCATGGAAAGGGGCTACGCTCAGTACGAAAAAGTGCTATTAATGCTTAACAATTACTGCAGGTCATGTAGTCACCAACAGGCAAATTCTATATAGTCCACCTGAAGATAGGACACCTTTTATACAATCATGCTTAGGGCCGCACTAGTTGGCACCTAATTTTTAGGCACCAAGGGCCTGATTCTCCAAAGTGCGCCCCGATTTTAGGCAGCTGTAGGCGTCCTACAGCTGTCTAATCAGCCAATCGGGATGCACGTTTTTTAAAAAAATGCTCCCCAGGCAGGCCGCCTATATTGAAGGCGCCTCCGGGAGCTTAGGGAGACCTGCAAGACGCCTAAGCTCACCTAAGGGCCTTAGGTGAACCTAAGCGGCCCTACGCGTCTCCCTAGTATAGGAAGAGAAGCTTAAAATGTAGGCCAGCAAAATGCTGGTCTACATTGTAAGTAGACGCGGCCGCTATACTTATGGCAGCAAGGGATCTCCCTGCTGCAATAAGTATAGCGGCCGTGGTTGCGGCCGCCTGTCCCATCGCCGACAGGAGGATGCCCAGTCCTCCTGCTGGAACCCTCCTGGAACCCCCCTCCCCCCAAACTGGTAATCGCGGGCAGGAGGATGCCCAGTCCTCCTGCCGGAACTCTCCTGGAACCCCCCTCCCCCCCAAACTGGTAATCGCGGGCAGGAGGATGCCCAGTCCTCCTGCCGGAAAGCCCGACAACCCCCCCACCCCCAAAACTAACCTCCCTCCCCCAACTAACCTTTACATGTTGGTCGGCTGGACGGGTTTTGCTGCCGTCCAGCCGATGGGCCCGCCTCGTGGAAATGAGACGGGCCCGCCCCTTCCCGGCCCATCCCCGCTAAATCTAAGGCCTGATTGGCCCAGGCTCTAGAAGCCTGGACCAATCAGGCCTTAGGCATAGCGGGTTCGCCCATCCCCACTAATCTTAAGACCTGATTGGCTCAGGCTAGGCACCTGGACCAATCAGGCCTTAGGCATAGCGGGTCCGCCCATCCCCACTAATCCTAAGACCTGATTGGCCCAGGTTTGGCACCTGGGCCAATCAGGCCTTAGGATTAGTGGGGATGGGCGGATCCGCTATGCCTAAGGCCTGATTGGTCCAGGCTTCTAGAGCCGGGGCCAATCAGGCCTTAGATTTAGCGGGTATGGGCCGGGAAGGGGCGGGCCCATCTCATTTCCACGAGGCGGGCCCGTCGGCTGGACGGCAGCAAGACCCATCCAGCCGACCAACATGTAAAGGTTAGTTGGGGGAGTGAGGTTAGTTTTGGGGGTGGGGGGTCGTAGGGCTTTCCGGCAGGAGGACTGGGCATCCTCCTGCCCACAATTACCAGTTTGGGGAGGAGGGGGGTTCCAGGGGGGTTCCGGCAGGAGGACTGGGCATCCTCCTATCAGCGATGGGACAGGCGGCCGCAACTGCGGCCGCTATACTTATTGCAGTAGGAAGATCCCTTGCTGCCATAAGTATAGCGGCCGCGTCTAATTTAACCCAATTCTCTAACCGGCGTCTGTACCATGGACGCCGGTTACAGAATCGGGGTTTAGTGTAGGAACGATTCTGTATAGGACACCTCTCCTGGGCGTCCTATACAGAATCAGGGCCCAAATGCCAAAAATTTCTCTGAATAATTCATCCAGACCTAATTGTTTCATGGGGTTAGAGAATATGGTATATAACTGGGGCAATAAACTTACATCACTATACCATGTTTTCTGCCATCTAGCATAAAAACACCAAACAAAAACCCTCTGGAAAGCTTCAGCTGCAAACTACCTACAAAACTCTCACATGCAAGTAGACATTTACAGTGTCCCTAGAAAAAACATGTTTTTCTGGAGTGATAACTCCTAACTCAGAACCCATCATTTTCTACTTCCAGTTGGGATTTTGCTTGTCCTATGTGCAACTCTTTGCATCTGCTATTCAAGATACCCACTGTTCTAGTATCACAAGATTCTTCTGCAAATCCTCTGAATCATCTGCATTATTGGCTTCAAATAATTTTGCATCATTCACAGATCTGACCGCCTCACTTGTTACTCCTACCTCCAGATCATTTATGAATATGTTAAGCACACAGACCTATAGGGCATTCCACTAATGACAATTTTCCATGTGGATAATTGACTGTTTAGTCTTTCTCTCTGTTTCCTGTTTTGTTTGTTTTTTAGCTAGTTTGCAATCCACAAAAGATATGGACTCCTGTCCCATGACATTTTAATTTTCTAAGGAGTCTTTCATAAGAGACTCTCAAAAGCCTTCTGCAAATCTAAATACATTATGGGGCTCATTTTCAAAAGAGTAAAATGTCCCCAAAAATGGTATTTGGATGTTTTGTTTGCTAAAATGTCCAAATTACCAATTTCAAAACACATTTTTTAGAAGGTTTTCAATGTTGTTTATCTATAATGTGTCTAAATCTCACGGGGGCAGGTTGGGGTGGGTTTTGGATGGGATTAGGGTACAGTACTGATTTGGACATTTTTCTGCAATAATGGAACATTTCAGAAAATGTCCGGGACACAACTTAGACATTTGAGACTAGACCTGTTTCAATAATGAATAAGTGCCAAAAAGATGGCCAAACTGACCAGAAGACCACTGGAGGCATGAAGGCATGGCCTCCCCTTACTCTTCCAGTGGTCACTAACCCCTTTCCACTCCCCAAAGAGGTGAATGAAACAGTATGAAAACCTTAGATAAAATGGTCAGTTCTATTAGAGCAGCAAGCAGGTCTCTGGAGTAGCCTAGAGGTCAGTGCAGTGTACTGCAGAGAAGGGGACCCAGGCCCATATCCCATTCTAACAAGTACACTTGTGGTGGAAAGTGTGAGCCCTTCAAAACCCAAGATTCACATAAGGCAAATTGATGAAGATACACCCACAATTTGCCTTCTGTGGACCTAGTGTCATTTTGGTAAATTAAATTTTTCACATGTATTTTTGACCCTCGAAAACCCACCCTAAATCTACTGTACTGACATAGATGGCACTTGCAGGCATAAGGGCTATTGGGGTGGTATACAGGCAGGCACAGAAGGTTTTGTGTGAGTTTTGGAGAGCTAACCATACAATGTAAGGGAGTTATAGTGAGATGTGTACTTGGGGCCTTTTATGTAAAGTTTACTGCAGGACTCCTAAGATGTCCCACTGCTCTGCTGGGATGTTTGTGTGGCCAGTTTGCAAGAATGCTGACCCTTACTGAGCCCTAAGTATTTTGGGCAAGGATAATTATTCTTAATACTCCGGGTTTTACTTCCATTGCTTTCAATGGAAGTAAAACCTGGATATCTCAATCCATCCTCCTTCTTTTGGAGCTATATGGTAACCCTAGTACAGACTAGATCCTAAATATTTTTTCCCTCTGATTAGTTTCTGGACCAGCTGCTCCATGAAGCACTCATTTATGGCATCTAGAAACTTTTACTTTCCTAACATGTCCCAATGAGATATTTGCCCATTCAACATTGAGGTAGTTGGAAATGTCCATTTGAACTACCAAATGTGTTAGCCTTCCTAATTTCTGTCTGAATTTCACTCTCACTCAGGGGTCTCCAAAGTCCCTCCTTGAGGGCCAAATCCAGTCGGGTTTTCAGGATTTCCCCAATGAATATACATTGAAAGCAGTGCATGCACATAGATCTCATGCATATTCATTGGGGAAATCCTGAAAACCCAACTGGATTCGGCCCTCAAGGAGGGACTTTGGAGACCCCTAGTCTCACTTTTCAACCTACCTAGGTGGACAACTTATGCTCCTCCCCAGAGCGCATGGAATTTCTAGCCCTAAGATTATATATTTTATTTTCTGTAGAAATTGTAGCCTGTTTGATTCTGTGCCATCCCCCATCAATTTGATCCACCCCATCATTTTGATATAATTTGTACCCTAGTGTCTCCCTGGTCATCTTCTGTTAGTTGCACTTTGTTCAGCAAATTCACCTTCTGATGCCCAAAGTATCACATATATAAGTTATCCCCCTCTGCTTTTAAAGCAACAGCATGTTTTAAATCAAAAGCTTCTGAAAGATCCACAAAAGGCCCACAATCAAATATTAAGTACATACCTCCAAATTCTATAAAGTGTGCCTAAAGTTAGACACCTATATCCACATGCCTAGCCAGTGTAGGAGCCTAACTTGATTAATAGGCTTAATTGTTGCTTATAACTGAGGCTTATCACCTCATAATTAAAAGTTGCACCAAACTGATAAAACGCAATTCTATAAAAAATAGGCGCCTAGTCCAAAGTACCTACCTAAAAGTGGGCGTGTTTGGGGGGTAGATCGTAGGCATGTTTTTGAGTTAGGCACCCTTGAACGCTTAACTTAGGCACACGCATTTAGGCCATGAAAATCCTGGCATAAATATGATGCATTTCACAAATCCCTGAACACAATTTTTTTTTCAATTCATTTAACCCCCCCCCCCCTTTTTACAAAAGCATAGCGTGGTTTTTAGCACCAGCCGCAGCGGTAACTGCTGACGCTCGTAGAATTCCACGGATGGTGCTAAAAACCACGCTACACTTTTGTAAAAGGAGGGGGTAATCAAACATCTGTGTTATCCACACAACCTCTTTCACATAATAAATTCAGAATACTGCTGCAAAGCTGATCTTTGGAAAACATAAACTTGACCATGTGATCCCTTTGCTTCAGAGTCTTCATTGGCTCCCGGTTTATTTTAGAATTCAATTTAAATGCGCTTGTATTTCTTTTAAAATTCTACATGGTATCTTTAATCCTCTTATTCCTTTACTTTAGAACATTTACCAAGTCTCCTTTGCAAGAGGTATCCAACAATTTAAACTCTCCCATCCTTCTAAAAAAAGGGATTAAAGGAGTCAAGATCTTCAGTCAATCTTTGGTCTTTAAATTCTCTCAACTCTGGAATGATCTCCCCTTTTTATTTAAGGAGTTCCAGTTCGTTTCAATTTTTCCGCAAATTTTTAAAAAACTACTTTATTTGCCAAACATTTTGAAAATTAATTCTTTTGAAATTTTGCTATTATCTTTTATTTATCATTTTTAAATCATTCCCTGTTTATTTAATTGCTGTAAACCGAGTCGAGCCTTTTCAGAATGATTACTCGGTATACAAAGTTAAGCCTAAAGATAGGACACCCAGCGACGTGGGCTGCCCGACACAGCTTTTCAAAACTCGGACAAAGTGCTGGGCTTTGAAAAGCCATCCGGACCCCCTGACATGTCCTGAAAAGCAGAACATGTCCAGGGAAATCCGGACTTCTGGTAACCCTACATCGAGGACTATTACACTTAGGCCCAGATTCTCTATAGGGCGCCAATATCAACGGCTGCCTAAAAAGTGGCCACCAATTGCATGTCAATTACATGACGGCGCCCTATAGAGCATCGCACCTACGTGAAAGATAGGCACCGGAAATTTAGGCCAGGGTTTCCAGGGCCTACATTTCTGATGCCCATCTATACTGTGAATTACTCCTACATAGGCGCTAAGCATGATTCTATACAGCGTACCTAACTTTTTTACTGTATAATCGCGCTTAGCGTCACAGTAGTCAGTGCCGATTTTTTAGGCGACCTATGTGGAATCAGGTTCAGAGTGTTTGATGAGAGCTGACACAGCCATACACTACTGTATTTTCTGAATCGCGTTGGTAAATGCAGTATCTTTTATCTACAGCCAGCACATTTTTCATTTGTCACCCTCCTTATGCAGGCCCTGAAATTGAAAAATGTTTTCTTAACATTATGAGCACAAAAGCTACTTAAGCTCCTGGCCACTTATGGTCTCATATTTTAAAAATTATGACAGAAGCAACGTACGTTTTACTAAAGATTATCATCTAATCAATAATGTTTCAAAGCAGCGTTTTCTTTTTCTTTTTTTTCTTAGAGGGACAAAATGATATTGTTTCACGAAGCTGCTTATTGCCATGTTATAAAACGTAGCGGTCTGCAATGACCCTGGAACCTTGGCAGTGTTGTTTCCCCCCTGATATATGGTAAAAGGAAATCTATAGTCTGCGATGGTAATAAAAGGGCTCCAACACTTAAAAACTAGTTTAATGTCCATTGTGCACATTAAGTCGTGGGAGACACTGAAAGAAACTACCGGAGGAAGGAAAAAAGAAAAAAAAAAAATAGCAGCAAATCAAATTCTCCTCCCCCTCCCCTTTTGTTGATTGATACAATTGGGAGGGGGGGGGGAGGAGGGATTCATTTAAGTGGGCCTTCAGAGAGCTGTCAGGGAGCCACAGCCCATTTACAGAAGGTTAGCTAATGAACTCATGATTGAAGATTAATGTGGCAGAGCTTTTTAATTTTTTTTTTTTTTGCTTGAAAACCAGGGCAATGCTGCTATATGTTAATCAGTGGTGTAGAAGTGCCTGGCTACTTACGCATCTAAATCTGTATATTTACATATAGAAAGTGATCCATACAGCCACATATAGAAATATACCTGCTTACATTAATGTTGGCAATATTATAAAGAGATGGCTTATACTCAGTGATACAGTAAATAGATAACAATGTTTAATTGCTTAGCAAATGCCTTATGGCTTGATCCAATTTACAGCTCTGCAAATAATAATAATATTAAGCTACATTAGGTGGTAACACTTACTTAACACCGCTTAAAATGGCAAACCACATGATACGCTCAGGCATCCTGTGGTAACTGTCCAATTATGCTAATCTAGATGCTAAAAAATCTGTGCTTTTTGTATTTTTGTGGAGAGGGTGGTTAAGAGGTAGAGGTTGGGCATTCCTGCGCTAAACAGCATATCCATATTTGTGTGTGCTAATTGGTTAGAACAGCATTACCACATAGGCCCTTACTATCTATAAGGGTGGTGGTAAGTACTTGTTTGGTAAATTTTTTTAATGGCATTGCACTAATGTTAAAATATTAAACACAACCCCCCCCCTTATATAATAATTTTAATAATAATAATTTTATTTCTTATATACCGCTATACCATAAGTTTTCAAGCTGCGCTAGAGGTTTTTAGTGAGGGCCAGCGAGGCAAGTGCTCTGATGCTCATAGGATTTCTATGAGCGTCGGAGCATTTACTGTGCCAGCTTGCACTACAAGTCTCTAACGCAGCTTGATAAAAGGGTCCTAAAATTTGCTAATATTTAGTTGCAATGTGGGATATGTTTGGATTAAAACTGATAACACTTATTAATCAAAATAAAAGCCTCAGAGCTCCAAAAACTGACTTTTAAATTTGTAACTGTTTAAATCTGAAGCCCATTTATTATTATCGGCTTATCTTAAATAATCGGGAAAAACCAAACAGCAAAAAACCTCCATATCTCATTGGAGAAAAATACTGTTCTTCAAAAACCTGATTAATCAACACTTCCCACATAGCAACTAAATAATAGCAATCTTTGGCCTCTTTTACAAAGGTGATTATTGCGGCGGGCTTCACCCACAGTGATTCAATGGGCATCGGAGGTTTGCCTCGTGGCAGCAGGTACCACACCTTTGTAAAAGGAGGGGGGGATTGTGTTAAATATTTTTTCATTTAGGCTTAAGGTGTGAAAGTTTGCTCCTCTATAAAGTAAAACCTTGGTTTGCGAGCATAATTCGTTCCAGAAGCATGCTTGTAATCCAAAGCACTCATATATCAAAGCGAATTTCCCCTTAGGAAATAATGGAAACTCAGACGATTCATTCCACAACCCCAAAACTTTAATATAAAATACTATACGTACTTGTATTGCAAGACCTCGCTCATTTAAAACAGTCACTACACTCTTGCAGCATCAGAGAGGTTAGAACCATTGGTTCAGTTGTCTTTCCGCTCTCAAGTCCAATTATTCTGTACCTTCTCTAATCTTTTGTAAACCGCATAGAACTTCACGGTATTGCGGTATATAAACTGTTATTATTATTATTATATGATGTGTGTATGCTGTATGCACTTGTATTGCAAAACATTGCTTGTATATCAAGTTAAAATTTAATAAAATGTTTTCCGTGTCTTGCAAAACACTTTCAAACCAAGTTACTTGCAATCCAAGGTTTTACAGTATATTGTTAGGTGACTGCACTAATGTTGCCATTATCATATGGGCAGGCAAACAGAAGAACACATTGCCTTGGGAAAAACAGTCAAACAGAAAAGGCAAAGGAGGCATCTTTCCAACCAATGATCAAGTCTAGGATCCTTGGTGGGACTATTTAAATAAAGACTTGCCCCCTGTTTTACTAAGGCGTGCTAAGCATTTTTAGCGCATGCTAAACACTAATGTGCTCATAGACTAACATGCACATGTTAGCATTTAGTGCATGGTTAGCGCACCTTTGTTAAAGGAGCCCTTGATCATTGGTTGGAAAGACACCTTCCTTGCCTCTTCTGTTTGGCCATTAGCACATGGCCATTAATACAAAAAAAATATAAAATCAACCATTTTATGGCTGCAGTAAAAATGGCCTTAGTGCTTAGGAAGAACTCAAGTACAGGTGCACTAAGACCAATTTTGACATACCCTAGTAAAAGGACCTCACAGAGAGCGGGGTGGGGATGGGGGGGGCAATAATATTCTATTAAGAGAGAACACAGTGCAGTCATCCAAAGGTTTTTCTACATACCAAGTAATCGAGAACTTGGCTCAGGTCAGTTCCCTCTAAGCTGAGCAGGTGTCCTCCAGCTGCATTGCTACCACTAGGGGGTGGAATATTTTCAGTCGCTAAGGACAGGTATGTTCCCTGGAGTCCTGCAGAACTTGCCTGTCCCTCACAATTGAAAAATGTGACAGTAAAACAGCACCCTCTATTGGTGAGACTGTGGGTGGAGGACTCCTGCTCAGCTTAGAGGGAACAGTGCCAGGAGTTACTTCAACACTGCTTGCAAGAAAAAAAGCTGTACAAAATAACGTGAGAGAAACATATTCAATTATCTCTATCTCTGTATCCTACATATACCTACGCTACTAGATTTGATCACATAACTCGCAACCTTGGAGTCATCTTCAATGTTGACATCTCATTTTCTACTTACATCCAAAAGACTGCCTAAAGCCTGTCACTTCTACCTCTACAACATTGCCAAAATTTGTCCCTTACTCTCTGAACACACTACCCGGTTCTTGTCCACACTCTTGTAACCTCACGCTTAAGCTACTGCAATTTACTTCTAACAGGTCTCCCTCTGAACTACCTCTCCCCCTGCAATCGGTGCAAAAGTCAGCTACACATCTTACTGTATTTTTCGCTCCATAAGATGCACTTTTTTCTCCAAAAAAGTGGGTAGAAATAAGGGTGCGTCTTATGCAGCGAATATCACGTGCTACTCCCCCTCCCCCCCCGTACCTTAATGTAATATTGGTGGTCCAGCACTGCATCAGCTGGATCCCCTGCTGGACGGCCGCCTGAGTCCCCATCTGCCACGGCAGTGAGTGGCAGGCACGAGCCCTGAGCGCGCCTGCCTGGTACCGTGCCACTGCCCGAATGGTGTCATCAGCTTGGTCCAGCGCTGCATCAGCATGCTCCCCATCTGCCGCAGAAGTGAAAGGCAGTTGCAAGCCCCGAGCACACCTGTCTTGTCCTATACCACCGCCTAAATGGAGCCGTTGGTTCTCGCGAGACTCGCGGAAGCTGACAGCACCATTCAAGCGGCAGCATGGGACCAGGCAGGCATGCTCGGGGCTCATGCCTGCCTCTCACTGCTGCGACAGATTGGGACTAGGGCGGCCATCCAGCAGGGGAGGCTGCTGATGCAGCGCTGGACTGCCAGGATTGCATAAAGGTACCGGGGGGGGTGGTTCCTGTAGAAAGGTACCAGGGAAGGGGGCCCTCCTGCTGGAACTGCAGTAAATTAATCACTAATTTAAATTTACAACAAATGTAAAGGAAATAAAAATGTTAAGGTATTAGAGATATGCATTTTCCACAGCTGAGCAGGAAACAGAAAAACTTCCCTGCCTGCCCTGTGCCCTGTCCCCACCTGCCCTGGGGTCTGTCCCAGCCTACCACAAGACCACAAGCAGGGGGAAAGGGTACAGAGCCTGGCAGGGAGGGGGACAGGGTGCAGAGCCTGGCAAGGTGTGTGGGGTTGGGTGCAGAGCCTGGCAGGGAGAATTTGGTTCAGAACGTTTTTTTTTCTTGTTTTCCTCCTCTAAATCTAGGGTGCGTCTTATGGTCAGGTGCGCCTTATGGAGCGAAAAATACAGTATCTATTGCCAACCTCGCTAAACTTACCTTAACCTTCTCCTCAAATCACTCCACTGGCTCCCTATCCACCTCCGCATACAGTTCAAACTCCTATTACTAACCTTCAATTGTGATCATGCCGCAGCCCCTCAGTATCTCTCCACTCTTATCTCTCCTTATATGCCTCCCTGAGAACCCTGTTCCTCAGATAAACTGCTTTTATCTTTACCCTTCTCCTCCACTGCCAATTCCAGACTTCGTTCCTTTCATTCAGCTGCCCCGTATGCCTGGAATAAACTATCTGAGTTCATCCGTCAAGCCCCTTCCCTTAACTTGTTTAAAAGCAAACTGAAAACCTACCTTTTGGATTTTGTCTTCATTCTATAACCCTACTGCCCTCAGCCCATCTCCCCTAACTGTATCCCCACCCTAGCATCCTATAATCGGTTTTGATTGTAAGCTGTTTTGAGCAGGGCCTGTCTCCTTTGTGACTCTGTACAGCGCTACATATGTCTGGTTGCGTTCTAGAAATAATTAATAGTAGTACCGTGTTTCCCCGATGGTAAGACACTGTCTTATTTTTTTTGGAAGGCCAAAATATGCTCTAGGGCTTATTTTCGGGGGGATGCCTTATTTACCCTGTCAATGTCTTTCCACCCTCCCTCCACTCCGGCCCAGCCCAGTATGAAATATTTCCTTTTGTTTCCCTCCCCTCTCTCTTCTCCTCCCTCACCCACGAGTCCTGCATCTGGCCCTCTCCCTTCTACCTGCACCTGGCAACATCCCCCTGCTCCGCGGCTCTCTTCAGCAACTCGTCAGCAGCGGTGATCAAGACAAGCTGCCGACATCGAGGCCTTCCCTCTACGAGTCCCGCCTTTGTGGAAAAAGGAAGTTGAAACAAGCGGGACTCGCAGAGGGTAGGCCCCGACATCAGAAGCTTGTGTCGATCGCTGCTGCTGAGTTGCCGAAGAGAGCCGCGGAGCAGGGGATGTGGCCGGAAGCAGGTAGAAGGGAGAGGGAGATAGGAAGGCTGTAGATCTCCGGAGCATGACACCGACCCCGGCCAGGATGATTTCTTTTTCAGGAATGCAACTTACAAGTCCGGCGTCGCGGCGGGAAATAGCCATGCTGAGCAGTGAGCTCAGCACTACACAGATGAAAGCCTTGCTTGCTGATTGGTCCGGCGGCACGGCCGCCGGACCAATCAGCAAGCAAGGCTTTCATCTGTGTACGTGCTGAGCTCACTGCTCAGCATGGCTATTTCCCGCCGCGACGCCGGACTTGTAAGTTGCATTCCTGCGTGACACACTACCGGAGCCACGGCAAAGGTGGAAAAAAGCCACATGCGGCTCTGGAGCCGCGGGTTGCCGACCCCCGCGGTAGATGGAGGGACCACACGGAGTCACCCACCGTACCACCCGATTCGGGTAAGCGCAGGTATCGGTGGGTGGCTTATTTGCGGGGGGGGTGCCTTATTTTACAATTTTTTCTAAAAAGGGGGGGCTGTCTTATTTGATGGCCCTGCCTTATCATCGGGGAAACACGGTAGTAACTCATTTATCCAACACCACTGGCTCTCCATTACTTATTGCATCCAATATAAAGTTCTAACCCTCATTTACAAAATGCTTCACTCAGACATCCCCTCTTACTTGTCCTCCCTAATTATTTCTTACATCCTGACCAGGGTTCTCTGCCATCTCAATGACTTCAAATTCCATCCTAAAATAAACCATGGATTCGATATTCAGGAAGTAGCCCAGATAACTCCTGTGGTACTGTAGCATTGATATTCAATGCTGGACCATTTCCTGTGACCAGCATTTAAAATCTGGGGTTTTATGGTCACTAAAAAGTTAACTGGCTAAGTCAATATTCAGGGCTGACTGTTAAAGTTTATAGTATCAAAGATAGGACTGCTATTAATATAGTCCAGTTTAGCTGCTAAACTTAGTTGCTCAGCGCTGAAAATTGTTGGCTATTGTGTGATTTAACTGGTTGATTTTCACATTTAACTGGTTAAGCGGTATTTTTTTCAATAAATTTTATTCAGTTTTATAGAACAAAATACAAACTGAACATGTATATTTTATAAGGATAAGTAATTGCACAAACTGTATTACTATACATATGCATAATCACATTAAAAAGAAAAGGTCATGGTATAATGTGTGATATTTAAGCAATATTGTAAAATTTTGTCCAGTGGTGCCCATGTTTTTTGAAAGCTAGATAAAGTGCAGTTTTTAATTGCTGCAATTTCCCCATATTTCCTGATCGAGCAAAGGTAGTTCCACCATTCAGATAAATTCAGGTAGGTGTTGGTTAAGCACTATTTAACTGCCTAGCGCTGTTTCTGACCAGTTAAATCAGGGGTGCCCAATACGTCGATCGCGATCGACAGGTCGCTCACTCAGGCGACCCCAGTCGATCGCAGAGCGGGTTCCCTTCTTCCCTTCTCTTTTTTCTCCTCCTGACTGGCCCGCCTCTTGAAGAATGCCAGCCAATCAGAGTGCTGGCAGGGCGGGGTGAAGGTCGGTGGCGTACCAAGTGGGGGGCGGTCTGCCCCGGGTGCACAGCTTGGAGGGGTGCACAGCCGGCCAGGTGCAGGTCCTCCTGCCCTTCCTTTCCCCCTGTCCGCGCTCTGGGCTCGTGCCTGCCTGGTCTTGTGCCGCTGCCCAAATGGTGCTTTTGAACTCTCGCGAGACTCGCGGGAGTTGATGGCACCATTCGAGCGGCGGCGCGGGACCAGGCAGGTGCGCTCGGGGCTCGCGTCTAACTTTCACTTCCGGCACAGATGGGGGAGCCTGCCGAGCTGACACAATTCGGGCGGCACGAGACCAGGCAGGCACGCTCGGGGCTCACACCTGCCTATTACTGCCACAGCAGATGGGGACTTGGGCGGCTGTCCAGCAGGGAAGGCTGCCGATGCAGCGCTGGACCGCCAGGATTGCATCAAGGTACCGGGGGGTGAGGGGATGTTTAAAATACCAGGATAGCCATCTAGGGAGGGAAGGAGGGATTTTAAAAAGTACAGGGGGTATAATTAAAAAAGGTACTGGGGGATACGTAGGGGGATGATTTAAGGTACTGGGGGGTATGGGGGATGGTTTAGGGTACGTGAGGGGTATGGGGCCAGCCTGCCTGTCACTAGGCCTGCCTGCCTGCCCTGTGCCCTGTCACTGCCTAGCGGCAGTAGTTTAGGGGGAGGGAGGGAGAAAGAAAGAAAGGGGGCAGGCAGGGAAACAGAAGGAAAGAAGGGAAACAGAAAAAAAAGAAAGGGGGCATGAAGAGAGAAAAAAAGAAAGGGAGGCAGGGAGAAAGAAAGGGAAGGGAGAGAGGAAGAAAAAGTTGGGGGAGGGAATGAGGTCTGGAGGAGAGGAAGCATACAGGCTGAAAGAAGGGAAGAAAGATTGGATGCACAGTCAGAAAAAGAAAGTGCAACCAGAGACTCATGAAATCACCAGACAAGGTAGGAAAAATGATTTTATTTTCAATTTAGTGATCAAAATGTGTCTGAATTTATATCTGCTGTCTATATTTTGCACTATGGCCCCCTTTTACTAAACCGCAATAGCGGTTTTTAGCGCAGGGAGCCTATGAGTGTCGAGAGCAGCGCTGGGCATTCAGTGCAGCTCCCTGCGCTAAAAACTGCTATTGTATGGCTGTTACTGCCTTGACCTCTTTGAAAAAAACCCGGAATAGGAATGATAATTAACATTTTCTCAGTGTACAGTGTGCTTTGTGTTTTTTTTTTTAATTTTATTGTTGGTAGATCATTTTGACTTGGTCATTTTAAAAGTAGCTCGCAAGCCCAAAAAGTGCGGGCACCCCTGAGTTAAATAGTACTGAATATCAGACAGCAAATCTATTTCTGGCTTGCTTAGTTGATTTGGAATTTCCTTCCTTCTGTGATGCAACTCGAACATTCTTACTCAAAATGTAAAGCCCTTCTAAAGACTCACTTATTTGAAAAGGCTTATGCAATCCAGTTAGGGCTTGACAGCCATCATGAGATCCATTAACTCCACAATCTTGCTTTTTCATGAGAGACTGTCCACTTCTACTTTTGTCTACATCCTTCTTCCCTTTCCTATAATGAAATAGCTCTCTTTTCTGTCTAAATGGTTTTAAATATTATTATTGTATATCACCTTGTTATCGCATTGAGGAAAGGTGATTTATTAAATCACTATAAACCAACCAATAAACCAATACACATACTTACCGTAGATGCACACTATGGGGCTCATAATCAAAAAAACCAAACGTCTAAAAAGTGGCCTAAATGGGTACTTGGATGATCAAAAAGCCTGATCGTCCAAGTACACATAATCAAAGCTGGTTTTAGACGTATCTAAAACCAGCTTAGGCCTTTCCCCTGTCTCTAAACGCACAGAGAGAAAAGAGGTGTTTTTAGAGGCGGGGAAAGGGCGGGGGGTGGGTGGGAGGTGGGCCGACCTAGACCTAGGCATACAACAGGTATAACCAAAGATTTTGACAGGTTGCCTAGTCGGCACTTATACTACAGGAAGCAACCAACCTCTATATAAAAATAGAAATAATAAATCTCAGTGGTTCTCCGCGGAGATCTCGGAACTCGTGAAACAGAACAAAAGAGCATTTGTATCCTACAAACAATCAGAAAGACTAGAAGCTAAAGAAGACTATCTGGCAAAATCTAGAACTGTCAAAACAGCAGTCAGAGATGCCAAACTTCGAATGGGAGAGAATCTAGCAAAGAATATAAAAAAAGGGGATAAATCCTTTTTCAGGTATGTTAGTGACAGAAAAAGGAAAACACATGGGATAGTGCGCCTTAGGAAATCTGACGGTAAATATGTAGAATCAGACTCCAATAAAGCCGAACTACTCAATGAATACTTTTGCTCAGTCTTTACCTGGGAGGCGCTGGGATACGGTCCACAGCTGCAGGCAAGGGAGAGCTCAAACGACCCGTTCCGGAACTTTGAATTTACCACTGGCAGCGTATACCAAGAACTATCAAGGTTCAAAGTGAACAAAGCCATGGGACCGGATAAACTACATCCCAGAGTACTTAGGGAGTTGAGAGATGTCCTTGCGGAACCGTTAGCTACGCTCTTCAATCTCCCTGAATACAGGAAGAGTCCCATTGGACTGGAAAACAGCTAACGCCATTCTGCTGCACAAAAAGGAATGCAGGACGGAGGCTGAAAATTACAGACCGGTAAGTTTCACATCGATAGTGTATAAACCTATGGAAACGTTGATTAAACACAAATTAGATATGATTCTGAACAATGAGAGACTAAGGGATCCCCACCAACATGGATTTACAAAGGGAAGATCCTGCCAATCCAATCTAATCAGTTTCTTTGACTAGGTAACGAAAAAGCTAGATATGGGAGAGTCCCTGGATATCGTGTACTTGGACTTTAGTAAGGCTTTTGACAGTGCCCCACATCGTAGGTTATTGAACAAGATGAGTTTGTTGGGATTAGGGGAAACATTGACGGCATGGGTTAAAGACTGGCTCAGCGGCAGACTTCAGAGGGTGGTGGTAAATGGTACTCCCTCCGAAACGTCGGAAGTGATCAGTGGAGTGCCGCAGGGCTCAGTCTTGGGTCCCATCCTATTAAAATATCTTTGTACAGGACCTGCCTCACGGACTTCGAGGTAAAATTGCATTATTTGCCGACGACACTAAACTGTGCAACATAGTGGGCAAAAGCACAATGCCCGACAGGACCTACTCTTACAGGAACAATGGTCCACAACTTGGCAATTGAGTTTTAATGCCAAAAAATGTAAGGTTATGCACCTTGGCAGCAGAAATCCATGCAGTACTTACACTCTGAATAGTGAGACCTTAACAAGAACTGCTGCAGAACAGGACCTAGGAGTAATCATTAGTGAAGATATGAAGACTGCCAGTCAAGTAGAGAAAGCTTCATCCAAGACTAGGCAAATGCTGAGAAGCATCCGAAGACGTTTTGTTAGCCGGAAGCCCCAAGTTGTAATGCCGTTGTTCAGGTCCATGGTGAGACCTCATCTGAAATATTGTGTTCAATTTTGGAGGCCATATTATCAAAAGGATGTGCTGAGAGTGGAGTCGGTTCAGTGAATGGCCACCAGGATGGTCTCAGGACTCAAGGATCTCCCATATAAGGAACGTCTAGGTACGTTGCAGCTATACTCTCTCGAGGAACGCAGAGAGAGGGGAGATATGATAGAGACGTTCAAATATGTTACTGGCCGTATTGAGATAGAAGAAGATATCTTTTTCCTTATAGGACCTATGGCAACAAGAGGGCATCCGTTGAAAATCAGGGATGGGAGATTTCATAGCAACACTAGGAAGAATTTCTTTACCGAAAGGGTGGTCGATTGTTGGAATGATCTTCCACTTCAGGTACTTGAGGCAAGCAACGTGCTCGATTTTAAGAAAAAATGGGATAAGCATGTGGGTTCACTTCGAGGAAGTGCTTAGGGGGGAGGGTCCTTAGAGTGGGTAGACTTATTGGGCCGGTGGCCCTTTTCTGCCGTCATATTCTATGTTTCTGTGTTTCTAAGTGCCGAAAAAGGGGCCACTGAGCTGCAGCCCCAGCAACCTGCTTCTCGCTGCAGGAGAGATGGCACAGGAGGGGCCTAAGCCTACTGGGCCTATTTTGGTTGGCCCAGGCGTCTCAGACACCGTCTGTGGGCGGGATTTGAGCTGCTTGGGCCAATCAGGCCCTAAGGCCAGCCATTCAATGGATGGCCTGTTGGCTTGGCACCCGTCCGACCAATGATTTAAAGGTAGAAGGGGTTGGGGGGTTGTGGGGTCGGCAGGGGGGATTTGTATTTTAGTGGGGGTGGGAATGGGGGGTGTCACCGGGCCAGGAGGGCTTGGGCTCCCTCCTGGCCTCATCGGAATCGGCGGGGGGAAGGGGTTTGGGGATCGCTGGGTCAGGAGGGCTTGGGCTCCCTCCTGGCCCCATTGGAATCGGCCGGTGGGGAGGTGAGGGTGCCGCCGGGCAGGAGGGCTTGGGCTCTCTCCTACCCCGATGTCAGCGGGGGTAGGGTGTCGTGGTTCGCCAGGGCAGGAGGGCTTGAGCTCCTTCCTGCCCGGATCGTTGTAAGGGGGGATTCTGTAACCGGTGTTGTTTTTGACAGACACCGGTTACAGAATCCAGCTTTTAGGCGAAGGACTGGCTCCTCCTTCGCCTAAAAGCTCTTGTTTTGGGCGTTTGGGAGTTAGGCTTTTTTTAGGTTGATTATATGGTGTTAGTGTAGACATAGTGGTGGTCTGGGCATTTAAACAGCTGAACATAGAAGCAGGCCATTATCAAAAAAAATTCTTTTGGACGTTTTTTTTTATAAAGGACATTTTCCCTGCTTCTACTTTCAACGTTTAAGGCCTTAGATTTTTTTTTTTTAATTATACCCCTCCACATATCTTTTGTATTAGATATTAATTTTCTTATCTTCCTTTATAAGATGTTTTACCCCTGAAAAAGGGCTTTTATAAAAGTACCCCAAAAAATCAGCACATAAGAGTACTTTTACATGACCTGCAAGTAGGTGCTCCCAGGAATGTAGTCTTAGCAGAACACAGGCAGATTTGAAGTAAGCATACAATTTACAAAAAAAAAACACATCCATGTTGCCAAAGTACATTTTCTACTCCCAAGCGGGTGTCACTGTAGGCCAGGGGTGTCAAACTTAATCACATAAGGGGCCGAAATCTAAAACATAGGCTAAGTCGTGGACCAAATTTTTTATTAAGATACTTAGGGGTCCTTTTATTAAGGTACGCTAACCGATTTAGTGTGCGCTAAATGCGCACCTTAATAAAAGGACCCCTTAGTCTTAGAAGAAGTATAGGGTTACAACCTCTCCAACCCCACGCCGGCTCTCTTTTAGGTTATGGAAGACTGATTAGCACAGCAACACCTACTCTATGTCCCCCTGCAACATGCCCCCTCCAACAAAAACATAAAAATATGTTTTAGCACAGTGATAGTGCATGCAGAAGTGGAGCTTAAAAGAGGATGTCTGAGTGTTTTCCTGCAGTACGCCATTTTAAGTACATGCTAGAGCTTACTGCAGCTTAGTAAAAGGACTCCTATGTATGGCATCTATATTGATTGAACAGAATATAAGACTATAAGAACATAAGAATTGATTGAACAGAATATAAGACTATAAGAACATAAGAATAGTCTTACAAAGGGCACTGGAATCACACCTCTGGCGGTGCCTACCGGCGCCTAATGCCATTGTAGACGTGGCTAACGCTGGAAGTGGCGCAATTCACTTCAAAGGTAGGCACCGGAAATGTAGGCCTTGAAAATCCTGGCCTACATTTCCAGCACCTACCTTTGACGGAGGTGTGATTCTCTAAACGGCGCTGTCATTTCATTGACACGTAGTTGGCGGCTGCTTTAAAGATGGCCGCTGACAACGGAGCTGTTTAGAGAATTCAGGCCTTAGGGGTCTTTTTACTAAGGCGCGCTAGCCGTTTTAACGTGCGCTAAATGCTAATGCGTCCATTATAGTCTATGGACATGTTAGCATTTAACAGCTAGCATGCCTTAGGAAAAGGACCCCTTACCCCCTCTTATACTAAGATGCGCTAACCAATTAGCGGGCGCTAATCGAATTAGCTCGTGCTAAATGCTAACGCATCCATAGACTAACATGCACATGTTAGCATTTAGCGCGCACTAAATCGATTAGCGCGCCTTAATAAAAGAGGGCCTTAATGTGTAACTGATTTAATTCTATAACATGGTCACATGATTGTGGGAGAGCCCATGCCTCTTGCATTTGTTTGCAGTATGATTGTAGAATTGTGCATACTTAACTGGAACTAATGTGTGAATATGTAACATCCATGTGCTTAAGTGCAGTATTCTGAACTTGTGAAAGGCGCATACATTAAGCACTCACATTATTAGAAGGGGTAAATACATGTGCTTTTGTACATATAAACAAATATTTGAGCTCTTATCTGCATGTAAAGCAGAGACAGGGCAATTTTAAAACTAGGCACTAACATTTACACAGTGTGGTAGGATCCAGTCCGGGTTTTTCTGGGACCCTGCGCACACTCACTCAAACAGCGCACAGTTTTGCAGGTAATAGTTTCCTCCGCCGCAATCCTGCCTCTGACATCAGAGGAGGGGCAGGACCGCTGCAGAGGAAACAGCTCAAAGCAGTTTGCAAAGATCGCTAGTACCACGATCTTCTCTGCAGGCTGGTCCTATAAGGTAAACGGTGCGGGGAGGTCAGGAGGGAAGCTGGACACTAGTGGGAGGCCAGGGGGAACACGCAGGCCTTCTGGGGTGTGTGTGTGTGTGTGTGAGCAGTCCTTCGGGGTGGGACAGGCCTTCGGGGGGGACAGGCATGCAGGCCTTCAAGGGGGAGTTCAGGAAGGCCTTAAAGGGGAGACAAGCAAGCCTTCAAGGGGGGCAGGCAGGTCTTCAGGGGGAGGTGCAAGTCTTCAGGGCGGACAGGCCTTTAAGGGGGAGGACAGGCCTTTAAGGGGGGGACAGGCCTTCAAGGGGGGGACAGGCCTTCAGGGATGGGGCACAGGCCTTCAGGGGGGCAGGCAGGCCTTCGGGGGGGACAGACCTTCAGGGGAGGGGGGCCCTGGTGTAGAAGTACATGTAGGGAGGGAGGGGGGTTAAAAGAGACGTGCATATGCTGGACTTTGGGGGGAAGAAATAATGGGTCTAAAAATAGAGGAGAGGGAGAGAGATGATGGAAAATGGGATTTAGGGAGGGAAGGAATAGAAATGGAGAGAAGTTAGACACAAGGGATGGTATGGAGGGGGTATAGAGATACTGGATAGGAAGGTAGTTGGGAAAAGAAAGAGAGAGATGGTGGACCCTGGGGTGGTGGGGAAGAAGGGAGAGATGCTGGATAAAAGGGTAGTGGATCTGTGGATGGTGACGAAAAAAAGGAAATATGCCAGACCTCCGGGGGAGGGAAGGGATGGCAGATGGATGGTTAGCACAGAGAAAGAAGAAAGAAGGAGACCCTGGCAAGCAAGTTATCAGAAGACAATCAGAGCCTGGGACCAACAAGATCTGAATAATGACCAGACAACAAAAGGTAGAAAAAATAATTTTATTTTCTGTTTTGTGATTACAATATGTCAGATTTGAAATGTGCATTCTACCAGAGCTGGTGTTAGACCGCAAACGTGAGCTAGAATTTAACAGAGAGAGGAAAAGTCCTTTTTGTTTGTTTATTTTGTTTACACCACAGCGCCAGTGTGGTTAGAAGGAAAAGAGGGTGAAGAAGCTATAAAATAAACCCACCAGGATGTTTGAAAAACACACCCAATTGGGCAGGAAAATCGAATCGAATCAAAAAACCAATTCAATAGGCTGAATCGAATCAAAATTTTTTTTTTTCCTGAATCGGGCAGCACTAGTGGAGACAAGTAAAGCAGACTTTGTTACTATGTTTCTCAGCAGGAAACCACATGACCTGGAGAAGAAATTCCATCACCGACAGGTCATCCTGCATCAACCCTAGTTAAATTGAAATGGTGCATTTTAATCATGACAAGGGAAGGTAATTTAGCAGATTTATTTTAAAAATAAAGCACTATGAAGTCAATACGCAATAGCTGTAAAGAAAGGTGCCACATAAATCAACTATTACATGGAAATACTGAAAACGGGAAATTTATTTTAGCACTCATTGGCCACAGTTTTGTAACAAGGCGGGTAATTCATTTTTATAAACAAAATTAGGCCTGACTTAATTCTGCAAAATTCCTGAACTGCATCAATGATTGCATACCAAGAGATACTTGGCCATGGCATGTTAGTTGTCAAGCCGAAAAGAAAGAATACTTGTTCCATCTCAAGTGATATTTAAATGGTATTTTACTCCTGTATGTTCTTTTATAAAAACTTTCAAAATTTTGAAGATGTTTTCAGTTAAGCTGCGGAATATAGATGTCTCTAAACACACAGAAATTCAGTGCACACAAAAAAAAGTATGAAGTCCTTTTTACAAAGAAGCGATGGCCCTAGAATGCCAATATGTGGGTTTTTCCTGGGTGATAACTTCATTTTCACCATAGCCAAAAAATGGCCGATTTCCTATTTTTTCTATTAATAGCCATGCACTAATAGTACCATTAGCAAACAGCCATTAAAAAGAGTTACCGTGGGAACACTTACTGATACCTATTTTGTAGGTGCTAAGGGCTCATGTGATAAGTCTGTGCTAACCAGTTGTATGGCAGTGGTTCCCAACGGGAGCGCTACCGCCCACCGGTGGTGCTGAGAAGACTAAGAGGGGGGGGGGGGCATTTTGTGTCCAAGTCATATTGAGGGGGCGTTGAGGACTTACTGCCGCCCCCTTCAACAATTGGCAAATCCAATGGCCACTGATGGCAGCACTGCCTCAAAGCGTCTCCTCTGACGCAACGCATTCCAGAGCTTAACCATTCTCTGAGTGAAAAAAATATTTCCTCCTCTTGCTTTTAAAAAGTATTTTCCTGTAACTTCATTGAGTGTCCCCTAGTCTTTGTAATTTTTGATGGAGTAAATCGATCCACTTGTACCCGTCCTATGCCAGAAATGACCTTAACAATTTATTTTGATTTTATATCTTTGCTTAAAATATACACAGCACAAATAATAAAAGAACAATCTATAATCTATACATTATAGTTTATAATTACATCCCTCTTGCATGCCTAAGTGTAGAGAATGCTAGTACATATTTGCCTGCAAAACTGCCAGCAGGGAGCTGAACCACTATTGTGTAACAGCGCAAGTAATTTACACAGAGCTCCTTTTTACTAAGCTTCGGTAAGAACTAGCACATGCTTACCGTAGCTTACAGGGGCTTAACCTGAGATATACTGAGGCATCATGGTACATTCTGAATGTGCATGCACAAACCACGTGCTATATAGTTGTTCTTAATTTTTCTCTGAAGCAGAGTGGGAATGATTGTGTGAATCAGTTAGTGTAGCTCACCTTTAGTAATGGTCATGCACAGTAGCAGTTGGCATTAATATGGAAAATCTGCCATTTTCCAGCTGTGGTTAAAACAGCCTTAGTATGCAGGAAAACCCCACATAAGGCCACACCAAGGCCACTCTGTGAGCAGGGTGAAGGAAGTGGCATGAGATGGAGCAGGAGATGGGGGTGGGGGAGGGTCCTGACACCATCAGGTATATGCCATGTAGACACAAGTACATAGTCTAAACAGCCCCAGACTCCTCTGAGCAGTGCAAAAGATGAAACCTGGAGCCTGTGAGAGACCGTTCATCTGCCTACTGGAAATAGAGAATACTGACTAACTGTCATCCTATATGACAAGAGTTCAGTTTACTTCGCTTTCTCCACCTGCTAGTGGATAGACATAAGAACATAAGAATTGCCACTGCTGGGTCAGACCCGTGGTCCATCATGCCCAGCAGACTGCTCACGCGGTGGCCCTCTGAGACTAGCCCTACCTGCGTACGTTATGGTTCAGCAGGAACTTGTCTAACTTTGTCTTGAATCCTTGGAGGGTGTTTTCCCCTGTAACAGCCTCCGGAAGAGCATTCCAGTTTTCTACCACTCTCTGGGTGAAGAAGAACTTCCTTACGTTTGTATGGAATCTATCCCCTTTCAACTTTAGAGAGTGCCCTCTTATTCTCCCTACCTTGGAGAGGGTGAACAACCTGTCCTTATCTACTAAGTCTATCCCTTTCATTACCTTGAATGTTTTGATCATGTCCCCCTCAAACTCCTCTGTTCTAGGGAGAAGAGGCCCAGTTTCTCTAATCTTTTGCTATACAGCAGCTCCTCCAACCCCTTAACCATCTTGGTCATTCTTCTCTGGACCCTTTCAAGTAGTACTGTGTCCTTCTTCATGTACGGTGACCAGTGCTGTACACAGTACTCCAGGTGAGAGCGCACCATGGCCCGGTACAGTGGCATGATAACCTTCTCCGATCTGTTCATGATCCCTTTCTTTATCATTCCTAGCATTCTGTTTGCCCTTTTCGCTGCCACTGCACATTGCGTGGATGGCTTCATCGACTTGTCGATCAAAACTCCTAAGTCCCTTTCCTGGGAGGTCTCTCCAAGTACCGCCCCGGACATCCTGTATTCATGCATGAGATTTTTGTTACCGACATGCACGACTGAGGGCACGTAAATGTTAGGGTCAGTACTGGGTTATGCTAACAGAATCCACGTGTCCAGGTCCAGGTTCTGGTAAATAGGATCCTACAGCACCTACTCCTAGCTTTAAAAAAAATCTCACCAAAATTTAAGAACATCCATAGATTTTTTTTCTTCGTTGGGTGGGAGAGGGCATGGGTAGAAAGTAGTTTCCTATACCTGATCTAAGAGATCCACATGAGGATTTCTGAGTTATCAGTACTGGAGGCAGCACCAATATGCAGAAAGCTTTTTCACATCGTGTTAGATAGCAGAAAAAGCCACCATTAAAACAGGAGAGTTAGCAAAACATTTGCAGACAATTCAGTTGTCAGCTATTAAAAGGGAAAAAAAAAAAAAAAAGATCATTAAGATTCCTTTTTTTCGTTCTTTTATTGTACTGCTGAGGCAATATTGGTGTGGGAATTTCTTTTTTTTTTTTTTTTAAATCATTTTATTTAACGTTATATACAACCTCTACAACAGAACAAGTGATGTAACTGTTCATGAAGATGACAATTTTCAAAGCCATTTATGCAGGTAAATAGCTTTTCTGAAAACTGCTTTCATTTACTCCAGCTAAAAGCATGCATGGAGTTCCAAAAACACGCATATTCTTAGAGACATCTTGGAGAGGCATTCTTCAGGGAACTTATTGGATAGGAACAGAAATTTTTTAAAAATATAAATGCACTCATTTTATTTTCAGATTTACACTTATTATTTTCAGTAAATGTTTTTGACCTGTTTGTCATAATTAGATTGTAAGCTCTTTCAAGCGGGAACTGTCTCTTGTGTGTTTAATGTACAGCACTGCAGGCATCTGATAGTGCTATAGAAATAATACACAATAGTAGTAGTACAAACAGTGCATGCAAAAATCAGTCAGCATAATCTTCAAAGTGAAACTATGGGGTTCATAATCGAAACAGCAATACATCTAAAAACCTGCCCAAATTGGCACTTGGACAACCTAAAAGACAGGTCATCCAAGTGCTGGTAATCGAAACAGGCTTTTAGATGTATCCAGAGACTTTTTAGGCATCTGAATCCCGCTGTGCGCCAAGACCTGAAAGGGGCGTTTCAGAAGGAGTGGTTAGGAAGGGATGTGGGCGGGACATGGGCTGACCTAGACTTACCAGTAACTCCTAATGATAGGCTGATGCTAGAACAAGCATATCTCTAAAGAAGACTTTGTTAGAGACTATGGATCTCAAGTGCTCGCAGTTATTTGCTGTTAGAACCAGTCTTGGCTAATAACCTATATGCGGGCTATCATCGGTCTAAATGTCTCTTTTTGAATTCTAATTTTTACATTTTATTTTTCTATAGAAACTTTTGCTATTGTTCTTTAGATATATTGCCTCTATGGGCACTTGCACAAATAGCTTGTATAATTTTTTATATACTTTTTTTTACTTTCGCCCTTACTGGGGACTCTTGCATATAATACTTAGCTCTGGTGTAATTTTCTGCCCAGCAATCAAGATGTAATGCGACGGAAGATCTCTGTTTCGCTCTAACGTTGTATAAAGAATTCAAAAAGAGACATTTGGACCGATGATAGCCCGCATATAGGTTATTAGCCAAGACTGGTTCTAACGGCAAATAACTGCGTGCACTTGAGATCCATAGTCTCTAACAAAGTCTTCTTTAGAGATATGCTTGTTCTTGGAGGATGAAATGTACAGTGTCAGCATCTATGAGACAAACTTGGTTCTTTCTGTTACATAGAGCGTTATGGACCCCCGTTAGGTTACAAAAATTAGATAGTTCTTTGTCTAATAGATGTTGGCATTGTAATTTGGAAGCAGGAACTTTAGATCATTTATTGTTTCATTGCCCATATATTATGAATTTTTGGAAATCAATTTGGGACCAAATTAATAATTTATTAGATAACCCAGTGGCATTATCCTATGATACTGTGATATTTGGTATGGAAATGAGAGCAAAAAGTCAAATTTCTGCAAATAATAATAAATTACTGCTAATAATGACTGGTGTTGCCATTCAGCAAATTACATACAATTGGAAGGATTGGAGGAGATTGAATTACACCTTTTGGTGGAATTCTTTATGTCACATCTATAAAATGGAAAGATTCATTGCATTGCAAAGAGGATATTTTAAGAAGTTTCAGGATGTGTGGAAACCATTGACAAAATATTGTACAGAGTAACTGGATACGTTTCCCTTAAATATATCAGTTTAAAAGGATAGGGTGGGGATTGTGGTATTGATGTGTATTTATATAATTATTAGTTATGTGGTAGGGAGGGATGGGAGGGGGAGGGATAAGAAGTTATGTAATTAACCAAAGATAGAATGAAAGTGAAATTTGCATTGATTATCTGATTGAATATGTACTTACACTTTATGTAATTTTGAAAATGAATAAAAATTTGAAAAAAAAAAAAAAAGAGATATGCTTGTTCTAGCATCAGCCTATCATTAGGACTGCCGGGACCAGCTTGATTCATCAGAGGGAACCAGCCCTCACTTGCTTCGGCGGCTGCAACCATCCAACCGAATCGGCTCACTTTCAGAGTCTCCTTTTGGTCCATGCCGGGCGTGTGAGCCTGCTCTCCCCCCCTCCCCGAACTGTCAGGACCATTTTGATTCTTCGGAAGGAACCAGCCCTCACTTGTTTTGGCGGCTGCAACACCCAACCAAATCGGCTCACTTTCAGAGCCTCCTTTTTGGTCCCTGCCAGGCGACTGAGCGGAGCATCTATCCACTACTCACTGACCATCACTCAATGACATCTTTAAACAATCATTTTAACACTATTCTCTACCATTCATAAGCACTGCTCCTTATTGTTTCTAATGCTTGAATTGTTCCTCATCTGCAATTATCTGACACTGTGCTCCACTGTTCCTATTTGACTTAGTTCCTTCCACTGAAATTGTACCTGATCTGATATTGTTCCCAATAAGCTGATATTGTTTCTCTGATATTACCCCTCATTGTTTAGTATTCTATTCGCTACCGATTGCTCTCCACATGATAGCGTCTTTAAATAATCATTTGATACTGTTCCTTGTGCTTTACTGATCATGTTCAAAAAGCTGAGTCAACGCACTATATTCTATTCCCATTCCAATCCTAATAAGGACTCGCTCATCCAACTCAGAACCCCCCAGAGCAGTGAATCGAACCCTATACGACTGTTCCGAAAGAGGTCCTTTTCAGATCCCGGTCATACCCCCTGCACATAAACCTAGCCAACCCCATGGAAAAAAACAGCGGACATTGAGAAATCTCAACTACTCAGTTACTTCCAACTCTCCTAACCATCAAAACTTTTTTGGCTGTTATCTAAATATTCACTCCATAAGAAACAAGTCACAACTAGTTAAAGACTGGCTAGAGGAGACCAACCCAGATTTTGTCCTGTTAACTGAAATCATGGCTGGTCTCCGACAATGACATCATAATATGTGAGTGCCTTCCGCGAGGGTTCAAAATTATATCTCTACCCAGAAACAGGGGAAGAGGAGGAGGACTAGCAATCATATTAAGAGATTCTTTCCACTCCACCATCTTAGCATCAAATTCCACAGCAGATCTTGAAATTCTTTCCTGTAAACTTTGGTCAGATAAGTTAGAAGAAGGCCTAATAATTACTCTATTTTACATACCCCCCAAGAAATGGTCCACAGCTAAAGCCAACCTTTTTGAATTCCTACTCACTAACTCAACAGCAAGCCCCTATAACCTACTGACCGGCGATTTAAATATTCACTGAAGGGACACGTATCAAGTCCTTAGGCCATGTTTTCAAGCTGTAAGAAAGCCAGACCCTGTTTGTCTTTCCCTCTTTGAAAATACTACAAGGACATTTATGTTTGAACAGAGATGTTCTTAACTCGTTGTGAAGTGAATTCAATTGTTTTTATAAGCCGTATTTGCAAACAGATTTAGATTAGGGGCTCTGCTGGTCAAGGCTTTTTCTGACCTTTTGGACTCCAATCTCCAGATAGAAAAAATGCTGATGTGTTTAAAGTTTCATGTGACCTGTGTCCATATATGGTTTGTGTTTACGTCACATGCTGACACATGCTGACAACACTGATTCATGTAAAAGATATAAAAGGAATGTGAAGCTGATAATAAAGCGGACATGTTTTGGAGATCATTTTTTGCCTTTACAATATGTCCCCAGGTGTATCTGACTTCCAAATGACAGAGACAGAGAAAGTATGGGGCAAGAATTGGGACCTAATCCTTTTCATTCACCTAGAACAATCAGAGCAAGGCGACTCCAAAGACTTATTATCCTTTATTTCTCCACTAGATTTCTTTGTGCCGGCCCCTGAAAAGACCCACCAAAAAGGCCACCAACTAGATCTAGTCACCTTTTCCTCTAAAGAACTAGTCAACCCCAAAATCTCCTGGAAGCAAGCTACCTGGACTGATTCTTTATGGTCAGATCACCGACTATGTAACTTTCAACTTAATTGGCAAGCAAGACATTCCCTAATCAAACCCAAAGAGGCAAAAAGGAACAAAGATATGATAGCTAGCAGAGGTTTGGTGAATCCTGTGGAATTCTGGTCACATTTCGGCTTGACTTCTAACCCAGACTTAGAGTCCTTTTCTGTAGATTCTTGGAACAACATGAGTATACAGATACTAAACAAAATGGCCCCTGTCAAATTAAGAAGAAAGATGAACAAAAACTTAGAAGGCTGGTTTGACAATAAGTTAGGAACGCTGAAACGGTAGCTAAGAAAACTTGAAAGACAATGGCTGAAAACTGGAGACAGCAAAGGAAGGGCGAACTGGAGACTAAAGCTAAAAGAATACAAAAAACTTATAACAATTAAACGCACTAACTTTTATGCCCCAAAAACTGGTTCACCAAACATCAACACCAAAAACTTTTTCAATCTAGTAAACAATCTCTATGACACACAGGCCGTTTCCCATTCTACCTCAGACACTGGCGGAATTCTTTAACAACAAAATCACCAATTTGAGATCCAAACTGCCAGTATCCTCATCCAATCATTTGAACTACCCAGTGGCACAATACAAAGATGGACCTAGGATAGACATGTCCTGGAATAAATTCATCATTCCTACTTGGGGTCAATTCTGCAAACTCTACACGAAATACGCTGATTCTTACTGCAGATAGACTGTTGCCCACCAAACTTTATGAAAGTTGCCCCTGTCACCTTCAAAGCAAAGTTATATAACTGGCTTTCTTCTCTATTACTAACCGGTACATTTCCCGAGGATTTAGGTCAGATTCTGATCACCCCGATCATAAAAAATCCTAAAGAATCATACAAGCTGACATCAAACTACAGACCAATTGCAAGTATCCCCTTATTTATAAAGCTGATAGAAGGCCTAGTCAACCAGAACTTAGTAATGTATTTGGACAACTTCAGCATTCTGCAAGAGAATCAGTCAGGTTTCCATTCAGGCTTTAGCACTGAAACAGTTATAGCCTCACTACTAGATCTCCTACATAATTTATTCAGCCAAGGTTCTAGTGCACTAGTCCTACAACTAGATCTAAGCAGTGCCTTTGATTTAGTCAATCATGACATTCTAATTGACTGCCTGGAGTCAATTGGACTTTCTGGTAAAGTGTTAAACTGGTTCCAGGGTTTCTTGAGCAAACTATCTTACCAAGTATACAGTGATAATAAACAATCCCGCAGATGGAGAAACACTTGCGGAGTCCCGCAGGGTTCCCCTCTATCCCCTACCCTGTTTAACATCTACCTTGCCCCATTAGGGAATCTATTGCAAAACTTAAAAGTCAAATTCTATATCTATGCAGATGACATCACTATAGTTCTTCCCCTCACAAGCCTCACTTCAGAGACAACCATTTGTCCTAAAATAAATCGAATTATGGATGACAGAATTCAAACTGAAACTCAACTCAGACAAAACCAAATTTTTTCTCGCAAGCCCTAATGATAAAATCAAAGATTCAAAAATTTCCTTGAATGGTCAGGACTTCCCTATTGTCGATTCCTTAAAAATCCTTGGAGTGGCTCTTGACCGTTACCTTACTTTAGACACTCACACGGATTTACTGACTAGAAAATGGAAACTAAGAACCATCAGAAAATATTTTCATGCAGCATCATTCCGTTTACTGGTCCAGTCTTCTATTCTAAGCATGCTGGACTATTGCAACATCATCTATTTGGGAACTTTCAAGAAAACCCTTCAAAGACTCAGAATTATTCAAAATTCGGCATTACGCCTGATTTTCGGTTTAAAAAAATGGGAACACATAAGTCCCTATTATCAAAAACTCCATTGGCTGCCCCTCGAAGGAAGAATTTTGTTTAAATTCGCTTCAAATCAATTTGCTTCAAATCAATCTTTGGTTTGGCCCCTATGTACCTGGTTTCCAAGTTTCAAGTTTATTAAAACATTTTTTATACCACTTATTCCAATTTCTAGGTGGTGTACAGCAATAATAAAAAGATATCTTTAAAAGAAACAAGACAAATTAGAGTTAAAATATTATACAAACCAATGTTGGATTAGTAGACATTAACAAAACACGTATACTAACTGCATACAATTGGGGAAAAAGGACTGAACTACAATATTTGAAGAAAGCACATTTAAGGGTAAAACAATAGGTAAGGGTAGGGACAATAGTTGATTTAGTCCTGAAAAGGACAGTTTTATCCAAAAGCATCCTCAAATAAAAATGTTTTCCCACTTTAATCTGGGTTATACTACCAGGCCCACACGTAGAAACCACATATTTACCCACCCAACAATAAATGCCTGCTGTTACAAAAGATTCCTGGAAAGAACTCTAGCTTTCCAGGCAGGCAAACTGAATGATTGGCTGGGAAACATCATCACCCATTCCTCATCCTATTTTAGTTTTAGAAAATTATTAAAAACGAAACTGTTCAACCAATTTGTTAACTAAGAATTTGTCTGTCCATTACCCCTCTCCTTTTCCATTCATCACCTATCCTACTCTGTACAATGATATTCATTGCTTCTACATTGTAACCTTGCCACCGATTGTCCAGCTTTCTTATTGCATTTGCATTCTTTGTACTTGTATTCATTGATTCTACATTGTAACTATAATGCTGATTGTCCAGCTCTTCTTACTGTAAACCGCCTAGAACTACCATGGCTTTGGCGGTATATAAGAAATAAAATTATTATTAATTACTAGCTGATCATCCGCGTTGCCCGGATATAAATTCCCTTGAGGAACATTCACTTGAAGATTAATATAACACAAATTTTCAGTTTTCACTTTCTGTTTAGGCTTCACCACACTACACCACAGCTGCATTTCCTTATATACTCTT
This sequence comes from Geotrypetes seraphini, assembly GCF_902459505.1. Taxonomy (NCBI): domain Eukaryota; kingdom Metazoa; phylum Chordata; class Amphibia; order Gymnophiona; family Dermophiidae; genus Geotrypetes; species Geotrypetes seraphini. The sequence continues at coordinate 173,623,717 of NC_047085.1, read as the reverse complement.
AAATGACTGTGACATCATTCCCAAAGCTGGCATCTCTCCTCTTTTCCCCTTACCCACCTCTTCCCATTCCTCCCCTCTATGTTCTCGCCCCCTTCCCTTCCCCCATACCTCTAGTTGAAGTTGTTAGCGGTTTTGCCCGGCTATAAATTCCCTTGGGTTTTGGCTTACATTCACTTGAGGATTAATATCACACAAATTTTCAGTTTTCAGTTTCTGTTTAGGCTTCACCACACCACAGCTGCACTTCCTTATATACTGTTGACTGTGACATCAATCTGACTGTGTGACATCATTCCCCAAGCTTCACACCATTGGTCCATCTATATATTTAAATAGCTGATGCCCCGGCGTTGCACGGGTATTTAATTATAGCAATAACACTGTAAATGGATTCAAATAAAGATACTTTATAGTGGTGAATGAAATTATTTTTTTACAGCTTAATAAAAAGTACAATATTCAAATTATAATGTGAAATATTTGACAAAATGAATACAATACAACTAACGCAAAACGTGATTAGAAACAACATTTTTAGTTTCACCTCCTGGAGCAAGAACATATAAATTCTTGGGTGAACCCACCCTTGAGCAAGCAACATAGAGTTGAGGGCCGCGAGACCCCCAGAACATATCACCCCAGGTAGTAAGGGATCTGCATACCAAGTTTCGTTCAAATCGGTCAAGCCGTTTTTGAATTACAGTGAGAATGGCAGCTTTTTACTTTTTTTCCATTGACATGAATGGGTGAAATCTGATTTACTGTTTGTAGCTCCGCCCATGTGTGCAGGTGGGCCGTGAGACCCCCAGAACATATCACCCCAGGTAGTGAGGGATCTGCATACCAAGTTTCGTTCAAATCGGTCAAGCCGTTTTTGAATTACTGTGAGAATGGCAGCTTTTTACATTTTTTCCATTGACATGAATGGGTGAAATCTGAATTTATGTTTGTAGCTCCGCCCACGTGTGCAGGTGGGCCGCGAGACCCCCAGAACATATCATCCCAGGTAGTGAGGGATCTGCATACCAAGTTTTGTTCAAATCGGTCAAGCCATTTTTGCGTGATCGCGGCACATACACACACACATACACACATACATACCTCCTATTTTGTATATATAGATTATTATTATTATTGGTAAGTCTAGGTCAGCCCATGTCCCGCCCACATCCCTTCCTAACCACTCCTTCAGAAATGCCCCTTTCAGGTCTTGGCGCATAGCGGGATTCAGATGCCTAAAAATGGAAAATCTCTCCAAATATGATGAAAGCTGAACTGATATAATAGACTAACATTTTGGTCAGTAGAAGAATATTCGCTATAGGTCGATAACTAGATGGTGAAGATGGGTCTAGACCTGCTTTTTTCTTCTTTTTTAAAAAAAAATCTTTATTAAGTTTCAAAACTAATACAAAGTGCCAAGAATTGTACAGACATTACGTAATAATCAACGTAAGCACCTTAAATTCCATCAATAGCAATGCAGAAGAAAAATATCCCTCCCATCCAACAATTTAATCAAGAAATAAACTAAAAAGATCCCCCTCCCCCTCCTCACCCACCCCATCCTGGATATGTTTAGAAATAAACAAAACTAAAATAAAAGACAACTATGTTGAAGTAACAAAGGATGTCAACGGACCCCAAACCAAATTAAAAAATTACTATGCCCCAAAATATCAGCATTCATCTTTTCATATTTGTAACCTAAACATAAACTAGCCCACCAAAAAGGAAAGTTAAGGCGGTCACAACTTTTCCAATGTGGGATATCATTTGCATAGCAATCCCTGTCATAATTAGGAAAAGCCTGCATTTGGGAGGCTTAATATGCAGTAATGTTCCACATATAACTGACTCGTGCATCGAAGGGATTGTTGATTCCAGTATGAGGTTAATCTGTCCTCATACTGACTTCCAGAAGTTGAGTAAAGGACAATAGAACAACAGATGATCCAGTGTCCCAATGTCTAAATGACAGTGCCAGCATCTATTAGATTTAGAACTGTCTAACTTGTGTAACCTAACCGGGATCCAAAAAGATCAATGTAACAGAAAAAACCATGTTTGTCTCATACATTTCATCCTCCAAGTGGCCATCGAGATGCAGAAATATACTGCTTTATCTCAATGCTCCAAATGTCTCTAAGACCAATTTTTGGTTTCTTATTCAAGAATTCAGAAATTAATTTATACCACCGGGTGGCCTGATGCCCCAGCAAATCTGCATTTTTCAATAATGGGGTCAAAACAATTATGACCCATCTCTACAGAGAATAGACCTGAGTGTAAAGCTGAATTTATACGTTTGGTAAGAGATGAAATAGCCTGGGTAGGAATTTTTTCATATAAGTATGAAGGGAATGGATCCAAGACACATTTGCAAGATCTTAATTTGTGACACAATTTTGAAACCTGGGCCTCAGCTACATACTCGAAAACTGTCCAGATTCTATCTGCTGGAGTTGCAATAGAGTTAGTATCACTAGCCACCAGAGAATTATAAGAGACTGATGAAGGAAAAGAGTCTCTTATAGAAGCAACCTTTTCATTAAAAAATTTTGCTAAGTCATCCGCTGCTGGGAAAGAAGGGTGAATTAACAGATCATCGTTAAAAGTTAGAGAGTGCCAGATGTTAACTAGAGTACTGCTTTGGTTGTTGGATCTAATAATTTTGTCACCATAAAAATTTTTCCTAGTTTTTTTTAGTACTGCATTATAGAACCTGATACTATCCCTCCATGACTGTCTATCAACAGAAGATTTAGATTTTTCCCACTTACGCTCTAATACCCGGCATTTCTGCTTCAATTCTCTATGATAAGGAAGGTACCAGGAAGCCTTACGGGAGTAAGAAACAGTCTTAGTAGATAGAGGAACAAGAGCACAGTAAGCAACCGCCAGACAACACCTCAGCACAGGCAAAAAAAAAAATGCTAATTATCCAACTAGATCTCTCTGCAGCCTTTGACCTGGTAGACCATAATATCCTTCTACAGATACTGGACTCAATAGGAATCAGTGGTAAGGTACTATAATGGTTTAAAGGATTCCTACAGAATTAAAACAAACAAAGAAAAATCCGAGTCATGGTCTAACCCCTGTGGAGTACCCCAAGGATCACCTCTTTCTCCCACACTCTTCAATCTATACATTGCCTCCCTCGGCTCCTACCTAGACAAACAAGGTCTAACCTCCTACAGCTATGCAGACGACATCACCATTCTCCTTCCGTTCAATTAACCAGCACCATCCATGACAAACACAATACACAGAACACTTGAAACAACAGCAACTTGGATGAAAGACCACAAACTAAAATTAAATCCGAACGAAACAAACTTCATCCTACTCGAAAATAACAAAACCCCAACCGTTGAAAGGTCACTTTGGTCAGCCACAAAACTTTGAGACTTGAAGAAAACACAGATGTTTTATTCAGCATATGCGGACCCCTGAGCCCCAAGCTGGCTTCAAAAGTCCCAAAACCAGGAAGTTACAGAGATATTTATACATTCTTCTGGCTATACAACTGAATTCTAGAAAAAACTTTTCACGTGTTACTTTTCTTAACAATCATTGGTCCTAAGTTCACACTAGCAGGTCACTTACCTAAGCCCTGCAGTCTTTCTGTTTCATGTCTAGGAGGGCGGAATACAATATCGTGTATGCTGAGATAGCCATAAGAAGCTAGAATGCCCAAGCTAAAACACCCAGTGCAGGCAGGCTAGAACATGAGATAAGTTAGGTCTGCAATGAAACATAATTCAGCATTTTATTAAAGAGAAAACTTAGTTCAACACTTAGGAAAACCAGTCCCAGACTCCTTCACCATAACAAGCTTTGTCATAAACTCTACAACATACCACATCCAACCCTGGGAGTGCTAATAAGACTCCTGGGAGTGCTAATAGACAGAGGCTGTACAATGCAGCCACAAGTCAACAAAACAATAAAAAAATAATTCACAGTCATGAGAAACCTGAGGCAAATCAAAAAATTATTCGACAGAAAACAATTCCAACAATTACTACAATCCCTAATCCTAGGTCTAATAGACTACTGCAACATATTATATCTCCCATGCACAGCAACCATGATAAAACAATTACAAAAAATACAAAACACAGCCCTAAGACTGGTCTACTCACTGAAGAAATACGACCACATCACAGAGGCATACCACGACTCACATTGGCTCCCAATACAAGCGAGAATACACTTCAGATTTCACTGCCTACTATTTAAAGCAATAAATGGAAACAGCCTAGCTTATTGGAACAATCGACTAGTTCAATCCACCTCAACCAGACATAGGAGAACCCACGCACCATTCACCAACCAAAAACGTCAAAAGAAAAAAACTGTACGACAACCTCCTAGCCACTCGAGCTGCAAAACTCGACCCACAACTCTACAACCTACTGACCATGACCACAGACTACAAAACCTTCAAAAAAGAAATAAAAACCCTTCTATTCATAAAACACATAAAACCAAACTAACACAATCAGAAATGTCCCAAGCATCACCTGCAACTACTACATATGAACTTCTAATAGCATGACAACTCAGATGTAATCCTTAACAACTCAAAGAAATGTACAAACTACTCCCTAAATACTTCTAATCTCTGGACAAACCATTTGCCTTGAACCGCAAGGTAATGGTGGAATAGAAATCTCTAATGTAAAGTAAGTTGTCTCAGAGAGATTTATCCAATTATGCCATTTGACTTCTGAAGCATCAAGCTTGAAACAGGAAGCAAACTGATTAAGAAATTGGGTTCAGAATCAGCACATTGAGTCTTAAAGATCAGCACATTGGAATGAATTCTTTATATGGTGCCATAAAATCGGCACTGATTAAAAATTGCACTAAGTTCTTTTCTATAAATAGGTGCTCAAAGTTAGGTACCATTTATAGAACAGTACTTAGCGCTGAGAACCACGCCTAACTTTAGGCATGATCTAAATTAGGTACAGATCCCACTTATTCTAGAATAGTCCGTGTTTCATACTTCTTTTTTGGGGCCATTGGTAAATTTTCCACACTGGTAGCTTTGGGACTAGTTAAGAAGCTCGTTCTGCAACATTGGGTGGGGAAGACGTGTCCTACAGTGCAACAGTGGAGGGCTAGTATGTCCCAAATGACAATATGGGAACGACTGTGCAGGCTGGACTGCTGTGTCCTATTTGGACTGCTGGAGCTCTTTCTAGAGTGGCTTGACTCTCAGGACGCAGGAGGCGGGATGGGGGATGGGCTACATCCTATAATGGAACTTGCTTGGAAGCTTTTTCTACCAGCTTCCTGGCGTGTTTTTGATGTCTCCTGTGATTTGGTTGCTTTGTTCACCTTGTATGACCTTTCTGTATTGCTTCTGTGCATTGTTCCTTAATAAACACATTTTCAGGCATGTAAATATGCATGCATAACTTTTAATTTATTCCAATTAGTACTATTAATTGAATGTTAGAGCCTAATTATCAGTGATAATTGGCTTGTTATCCAATTAAATTGCAAGCACAATTTGGGTGCAAGCACAAATTTGCATGCACAATTTTTAGCACCTTTTAGAGAATTCAGGTGATTATGTATTGCTCTTAACCTTAAATACTGGGAATTCCAGAGCTTTGGACCTACAATATTGAAGATAGAAGATTGATATTCCTCCAGTCTTACAATGTGGCATGATGGATCCTCGAATAAGACCATCTCAGCTAATTTTAAGGCTGGGATGATAAATGCGTAGATTTACAAAAATAGTGACAGACACATTGTTACTTAGTTCTTTAAATATCAAGGATATTATCTTAAATTTAATTCTGTGCTTTACTGGAAGCCAGTGTAGTTTCTTTGGGACTGGAGAGATATGAGCAAAATGTGAACAATCAATTAGAACCCATGCAGTGGCATTCTGTGCCCTTGTAATGCTTTCAGGAAGTATTTTGGTAGTCCACTCAACAAGCTATTACAATAATCCAAGTAGGGGGTGATTATGCTTTGGACTAATAGTCTGAATAGTTTAATTAGTCTCAGTTTAAAGAAGACAAGACCAATTTCATGGTAAGAGAACAGAATCTAAAATTACCCCCTGATTATGGACTTTACCAATGATAGGAATAGCAACATTATCAATTGCAGAAGTAAAAGGGATATTATTGGAGGGATATCTTGATAAAAACAAAATCTGAGTTTTGGACATAATTAACTTTAGGTGGATGCAAAAAATCAAAAGATTATTTTGCTGATTTGTCAATGCCGCCTTGGGTGAATCTCTTCATAAATGCTGTTAATAAATGCCAATAAATAAATAAATACAGAGTAACAATTGAATGTCATCTATGTAAAGCCTGAATTGTAAATTCAGGTAATTAGGTAACTTGCATAAAAAATATGGAATAGCATAGCTGATAAGGAGGTTCCCTGTAGAACGCCAGTAGGAACGCCAATGTCTGCTGGTTAGGTGCACTTTACAGAATCACCCTTAGTGCCAACTAAGAGGCCTTAGATGTTGCTAGGTATTCTAACATTTAGGAGCACAGTATTTATGTCAGGGTTTTCTTAGCCTAAATACCTGCATCTAAGATGCATGGAACAGTCTTCCGGAAGAGGTGGTGGAGACAGAGACTGTGTCTGAATTCAAGAAAGCATTGGATCTCTTAGAGAGGAAAAGATAATGGTTACTGTGGATGGGCAGACTGGATGGGCTATTTGGCCTTTATCTGCCATCATGTTTCTAGTTTCTAAGTTAGGCACCTATCAGCGTCTAAGTCCAAAACAGATGCCTACACACAAAACACGCCCATGATCTGCCCCCTAACCATGCCTACTTTGTGGTAGGCGCTTACCTCAAAGTATTAGGCACCTAACCCAATTAAGTGCAATTTACATCAATTGTGAGGTGCTGATTGTTAGTTATCAGCACCAATTAAGTCTATTAAACAATTAAGGGCTAGATGCACTAAAGTCAGTCGGCAATACTGACTGGATTGCTGTTGGTCGATTCACTGGTCAATTTTGGCCGAGCGATTGATACACAACCGAGTTGACATGCAAATTATTGAGTGGAGGCTCACCCTAATCTCATTCAATCGATCACTGTAAACGCATGCGCAGAATATTCCTGTCGGTTCTTGCTGCAATGTACAGTACACATGTGCCTGTTGTATGTCGGTCATAGGAGTGGTTTATTTGCGCGCGTCATACATGCACGTCATCGACATGCGTCGAAGGCGTCAGTCACAAAGAATTGTTGTTGTAAAATGTAATATAAAGAATGCCAGTAGAGATTTCCCTTGTTTTGGGAGTGGTTGGAGGTAGCTGTTTGACGGAGTTGTTGAAAGGAGTTCGTAGGTGGTATTGGAAGGCATAATTGAAAACTGTTGGACGGCGCTGTTGTAAAAGCGAACAGTGAGGCAGCGTTCCAACTTTTCCACTAAGTTCCATCGCATGTCTATATTTGGTTTTATAGTTTTATAGTATAACTTTGATGCAGATTCTATTACTTTCATGGCAGAAGAGCTGGCAAGGATAGTGAGCGACTGGTCTTCACCGATCGCTCTTTTTTGGAACAGCAAACACAATCTGCTGGCAGAAGCCATTTTTTTTGCATCGCTCGCTTGCCTAGTTTGCATGGCATTTCAATACTAAGCCCCTCATTTGCATGGTCGGATCAGAGAATGAGTGATCGCTCGATGAAACACACAGACAGCAGTTTTGTGCATCGGGTCAGGGAATCTGATTGATCACAAAACCAGTCAAACTGGTTTAATGACGATCGTTAGACGATTGGTACGTTTAGTGCATCCCCTAGTAAGTTAGGTGCCTACATCAGCTAGGTGTGCCGATGTAGGCACCTGACTTTAAGCGCCATTTATATAATTTCATCGTAAGTGCTTCTGCATAAATCTGGAGCACATACTGCGCGTTAGTCTATTTGTACTATAGTTAGATTGTGAGCCTGCCAGAACAAATAGGGAAAAAATACTTAGAGTACGTCAATTGTTCTTAAACCTGTCCTGGGGGACCCCCAGCCAGTCAGGTTTTCAAGATATCCCTAATGAATATGCAAGAGGCAGATTTGAATGCCTGTCACCTCTGTTATGTGCAAGTCAGCCTCATGCATATTCATTAGGGATATCTTGAAAACCCGATTGATGATCCCCCCAGGACAGGTTTAAGAACCACTGGAGTACCTGATTAGATTGTGAGCTAATTGTGCACCACTCAGACGGCTGTGTGGATGGATGGTATATATCAAATACAAAAAAAAAAAAACCTTAAACTTAAAATCCCGCATTATAAAGTGTTAATCCAAAAACTTAATGGACTTTAGTAAAAGGGCCCCTAAATTTGCATTTTATTTCCCATCTCTTCTTCTCTGCTCTCATTTACTTTGATGTCTGAGTTCAAGTTATCCTTGATGGAAATTGTAAACGCATATAAAAATAAAGTAAAAATAAAAAAAAATAAAAAAGAAGAAGAGAAGAGATTACAGATAATTGGAATAGCAGTTCATTGAAAATTTGGCTTAAAGTGTCTTATTTCTTTTTTACTTTTCTATTGTGTTATTGCACATGTCATCAGGGACTGGAGAAAGGACTTTCCAAAAGAGAACAAAAAGCGTGTTCTTTCCCGTTACTTACAATGAGGTAAGATATAGAAGGAGCATCAACCAGCAACAAGCAAACGAAAATTAGACTTGATGTTATGTACAGGGTCAAACTTGTGCTGTAAAACCTATAATTAAAAGCTACCTGGTGTCAAGAATAATTGCATTACCTGTTTAATTGCTTACAGAGACAATACAAAAGGGTATTAAAAAAGGCAAACCCAATACGCTATTAAACTTAATGTTTTAATTAATAAAGCTAATGTTGTATATAATTTTTTTTTTAAAGGAGCTAATACATTATGAAATTACAGTGGGTGATCAAAACAGTTTCCAAGGGGCGGGGATGAGCCCAAAACAGCTTGCTGTTATTGGAAGGCCTTTCACTGTCCTTCATTCAGCTCTATAGGTAGATTATGGGGGAAGGGAGGGAGGCTCATTAAATGTCAGAAGCAGTGAACAACTAGGAAGTAATTATAGAAGTTAGCTGGCTAAAGCAACTTGCTTTCCTATTAACAAACTTGTTTAGATAGATCATTTATGCAGGGATAAAGTTACTCACTCCAGTAGATACCTTCAGGATTGGTGCTATCAATATAGCACTGTACTGCTTTATTTTCACTTTATTTGCGTATTCACACCTTTACTGAGGTAAAATATAATACAATACAATACAATATTGCTCAGATTTGTAGATGTGTGGTATATATAAGACATTTTTAAATAAATAAATATCCCAATGATAAAATACATCCATCACTCGGGGTAGTCGGGGGAGGGGGATGTAGAAGGATGTGGGGCCTTGTACAGAGACTCAGGGCAAACACAGATACTCACTGGAAAATACAGATGCTCACTGGTTAGGCTGGCCCTGTCATCACCCAACCCAATCCACCAACCCACATATACCAGAATCCATGATCTCCAAATCCTTAACGCTAACCACCACAACCCACAGAAACAAAGAACAGAGTCAATCCATTATCAAATTTTTAAAAAACCCAACTATCTGATGAACCATAGCCTTTAGCTTTCAACAGATTATTGCATAGTTTTTTTCCTGACTAGTTTTTAAACCCATTACATTAACGGGTGCTGTTTTTCTTTGTCTTTCTCTCTTTGGACGCAGTCTGTCTGTCTGTCATTCTTTCTGTCTGTGTCTCTCCCTGGCAACCTGTCTGTCTTTCTTTCTGTCTCTGTCTCCCTGGCACTCTGCCTGCCTGTATTTCTCTGTTACGCCATGCCTGCCTGTCTCTCCGTGGCCCCCTTCCTATGTCCATAGTGTCCCATCCTATGTCCTTAGTGCCCTCAGTGCCTCCTATGTCCTTAGTGCCCCTCCTATGTCCTCAGTGCCCTCAATGCCTCCTTCCCATGTCCTTAGTACCCCCTTCCTAAGTCCTTAGTACCCCCAGTGCCTCCTTCCCATGTCCTTAGTGCCTCCCCCGTGCCTCTGTCCTGTGTCCTTAGTGCCTCCTATGTCCTTAGTGCTCTCAGTGCCCCTTCCTATGTCCTTAGTGCCCCCAGTGCCACCTTCCTATGTCCCTCTCACTGCCTTCCAGACTTTTTCCCACCCCTCTCCCCCCGAAGCCAGTCTGCCTGCCTGCCTCCCTTCCTCCCATCTCCCTGTGCAGTAGAACCCTTGAGCAGCATATTTCCATTTGTACCCCTCCATCCCCCCTACAGTAGAACCCGGCATTTTTCTATCCCTCCCTCCCTCCTATCCCCCTGTGCAGTAGAATGGTTGTGTAGCATGTTTCCATCTCCCCCCCTCCGCCACTACTGCCGCTGTGCAGCAGACCCCATTGGCTCTCCCATCCAACCCTCCCACCGCGGGACGACCTACAAACTTCTTGGCTGCAGCAGCGTCCGCACCACTCTAAACACGCTGCTTCGTGGCCTTCTACTGCCTGTGATTTCCTCTGCCGCGTCTCTATCTCGATGTCATCAGGAACATGGCAGAGGAAATCAGGGCAATAGAAGGCCATGAAGCAGCGTGTTTAGAATACTGCAGACGCTGCTGGAGCCGGGAGGTTTGTGGTCATCTTGCGGTGGGAGGGTCAGCTCAATGGGGGTTCGGGTGCGCCAAGGAGGCCTGCGCCGGGGAGGGGGGGCGACGACGACGAACTGCTGCCTTACAGTGAGGGGGGGAGAGTCGAAGATAAAAGAGGTGAAGCGACCTTAGAACCAGGCAAGTTAAACATGATTGTGATATGAAGCTAAAAGAGGTGAAGCGACAGCTATATGAGCTTAATTTAGTGGGCATTTCTGTTCAATTGGACAATGACACCAACGGGAGAGAGGCAGCCCCCTGAAGTTGGTTGTCTCCTCACCATACTCCTGTCTCTTCTTCTGCTCACCTTGTACACCTGTCCCACCAATGTTCCAGTTATATGGTCCATGCCCTTGATGGCTGGGTCTTCTGGATGAATACAGTTAACATATAGAGCAATAAACTCAGCCCTACCATTAGGCCATAAAGCCTGCCCAGTGAAAACTTTAAGGATAAATGAAAGATTTGTCAAAGTGTCAAAATTAGCCCAAGTGACTAGATTTCATTGGGGGGAAAAGAGAAGACCATTGGCCCTGCCCCATTCTTCCCCAGCCCTGCCCTGTTCTGCCCAAGCCCTGCTCCATTCCAAGCCATCCCCGCCCCTACACAAACACCATCTCCAAGTTTCCAAGTTTATTAAATAGTTTGATTTATCGCCTATTCAAAATTCTAGGCGATGTCACATCCACGCATGCTTGAAGGCCCTCCAGACGCGGCCCTGAGCTCAGAGATTTCCAAAACCCAGACAAACTACCAGGTTTTGGAAATGCTCCCGGGCACCCGGACAGTGCTGTAAAAAGAGGACATGTCCGAGTTTCCCCGGAGATCTCGTAACCCTACACTTTCCAGAAACAAATCAGAATAACACATTTGCAAAATCTTAAAAATGAACTACCATGAGTTAACACCACTACATCTTATTAAGACATTTAGAAGGTATACTTTTTTGTAACAGGTCACCTAGATTGAATGGGCAAAAAAGGGCTTATTTTATGCAGACAGTAGAGAATGACACGGGGAAAAATATTAATCACCGTTCCCGCCCCATCTCCGCGAGCTCAGTCCCCGTCCCTGCCCCATCCACGCAAGCTCAGTCCCCGTCCCTCCCCCCATCCTGCAAACTCAGATCCCACAGCACAAGTCTCAAATAGTTATGATTTTATACTGAACTTATTTTATTAAAGTATAAAATGAGACAATATTCTATACAATTGTCATTTTATAAACACACATAATACCGAGCAAGGATCAACAAAACCCCTGTCTCCCCCCTCCCTTTCACAAATATCCCCTCCACTATTGTGAAAACTGAATAAACCAAATTACTACAGAATGCTACATAGAAAACTCAAGCTAACAGAATACTTCAGTCACATATGGTAGGAATAGTGTTAGGGGAGTGCAACTAGTGCAACTGCCCCCTGGTCAGAGAGAGATCCCTAAGCCAGCTGGAAACTAAAGAAGCACAGTCTGGGCTTTGCGGTCCCCAGTTATGTCTAATAACAGCTCTAGCAGGATATGTATTTCAAGTCTGAAATATTCTAATCACAAAATATAAAATAAATTTATTTTCTTCTACCTTTTGTTGTCTGGTAATTTTATTCTTCAAATCGCATTGGTCTCAGGCTTTGGTTTTGGGTTCCTTCTGTCTTCATCGTGGCATGGCTGGCTCCTGAAGGTAAAATAGGTGCAAGAGGAGATGGGGAGGAGATGCTGAGTCTGACACGGATGCAATTTTTTTACCACAGGAGCTAGACTTTTCACCACTTCCATAGGGCGGTGAAAGGTCTTGTTCCCATTCCTGCGGTAAACCAGTTGCAAATGTCCCCATTACTGCGGATTTACTGCGGCGACCACGGTTTACCGCGGTAAATGGTCCCCGTGTCATTCTCTAACAGACAGTCACTGAAAGTGAAGCTGTGTATGCTGCTACTCTACTGCTTACGGTGCTCAGTGCACATCAGTGTCTTACATCTCTAGTGTCCCCTAAGGAAGGCATTCCCATACACCGAAAATGGGATCCTTGTTGGGACTATACTTGGCTAATAAAGATTGTATTATTGGTTGGAAAAACACCACCCTTGCCTTTTTTGCTTGACTATCCTTTCTCGAAAGCGAGGTATTCTTCTGTTTATTTTATACAGACCCCTTTGTGTCTTACAACATACAGTACCATCATCAATCCTGGCAAAAATGAAGCTGCAGACATTTATCTCTTTATAAAATTACTCTCCACTTTTGTTTTATGCTATCTGAAATACAAATATAGAAACTTTATATCCACATTTGCAGCAGGACTGTATTATAGATCTTGATTGCCATGGTAACATGATTTTGGGGATTTCCAGGATTTCTAAAATCATTTCTGCATTCACTATGATTTTCCAACATCTGTTGACCTAAAATTCATGTCTTACTTTCTGTCAGTTTGCCAAACACATCTAACTGTTATCATTTTTTCAAACAGGCTCCTTTTCCAATATTGTTAAAAGTGTCAAGAAAACACTGCAAAACATATTCTATTAAAACCGGAGCCCGAAAGCTCTGGCATTTCTCAATCTGCTTTCCAGAAGTCCCTTATTGATTTAGTCACAAAATATGCCGAGACAAATTGGAACCCCAAAATCCTTGGCATTATATACATATAAAATATCCTCCTTATGCTATAAACAGCATAGGTTACCTAGCGACTATGTTTTAAGTAATATCTGCAAATATCTCTAGTTCCTCATGTTGTGCTTCCATGTTACATAGTATAGGAACAGCTCTATAACTGGGTGCCAAGTATTAGGCACCCCGATGGCATGCAATGAGCACCAATTTATATTCTATATATTCCACAGTATATAAATTTATTTTCTATATAGTCTGTGTTCTATAATGACACTTACAAAGGAGGAGTGTGTGGCGCAGTGGTTGGATCTACAGCCTCAGCACCCTGGGGTTGTGGGTTCAAACCCCGCGCTGCTCCTTGTGACCCTGGGCAAGTCACTTAATCCTCCATAGCCCCAGGTACATTACATAGATTGTGAGCCCACCGGGACAGAGAGGGAAAATGATTGAGTCCTGATTGTAAAAACCACTTAGATAACCTTGATAGGTGGTATATAAAATCCTAATAAAACTTGAAACATTATAGAATACAGGTGTAAACCTGCATCTGTGGGTAAAAAGTTAGACACACTCGCTTATACCAAGTCAATGGCAGGCATAGCTGAGTACGCCCAGGCACTCCATTTCACATACTTATCTTACAGTATTCTGTAAGTTATACATACGGACAGAAAATAAGCCCATGTCCTGCCCATGTGTCAGTTCCTGTGCAATTACAAGCCCATGTGCATATGAGTTATGTGCTGCTTTACAGAATAGTGCACAGTGCACATACATTCACAATTATTATGGCTCTTATTTGCATATGGTGCATATAACCAAGTTTGAGTTTCACGTTTATTTAGTGCTTGACATACTTCCTATCGAAGGACGTCTAAGCGATGTACAATAATGCTAATTAATAGGTACAAAAAGGAGAGCGTAGTGGGGGTTGGGAAAGGGACAAGATTGGGAGTGAGAAAGAATTACAATAATTGATAGAAAAGGGGAAGAGGAGATTGTCTATGCAGGTTGGTCCCATCTCCAGAATATAAAGGGAAAGAAAGAGGAGGTCACAGTAAAAGAAAGAGGGAAGCTAATTATATGCATCATGGAATAAAAAGGTTTTTAATGCAGCCTTAAATTTATCCAGGGAAGGTTTGAGTCGAAGGTAAGAAGGAAGGGCACTCCTCAGGGAGGGTCCGGTGACCAAAAGGATAGTACGATGAACGGTGCAAAGTATAGAAATGCCCATTTTGATTTCCATAGAGTTTAACATATAATGAAGTTATTAAAGATGCCTATGCACATATGAAAAAAAAAAAATCAGATACTAACTTTTACAATGAGCTGATCATTCTTATGCTTCTATAACATGATGTATGCATTTTTTTCAAGTGACTGAATGCCATCTACAAAAATGAAGGTATAAGAATTGGAACCGCTATATTCTGATAAATTTAAGTTTCTGCTTTCTTTTTATTTCTTTTAGTGGCCGGGGGATGCAATTAGATGGCATTTGTTTAATGATGTTCCTTGTTAGTAAGCTGATGCAGGTGTTAGCACATAAGGCAACTAGTAGAAAGACAGTGTGAGCCAACAGTTGCACATAATAATACAACATCTGTTGTGATAGATTTCTACCACCAAAGGTATAATAAAAGGTATCTTGATATGATTCCTTGTAAGAAAATTCATCATCTTTGGCATGGGGGGGGGGGGGACACACACATCTGTACATTTAACTGCATGGTAAGTTACAGAGGATGTTATCAGCACCAAACCAAAGATCACAGTTTATTTATGTAAAAAGCCTAAGATAAGAGAGTATCTGTTCAGCTAACCATTTGGGTTTGGTTTATTCTTTATTTTATTTGGGTTTTTTTTACAGTGGAGGGGTTGGGGAAACTAAACTGAAAAATGAGTTGATCCCTGACAAGACAAAAAAGATCAAGCAAACTGCAGTTGTGAGCGCTCCCTGGCTGCAGGTCTGTATGCTCTGTGCATTAAGCTGGTAAGTTGCTTTTATCTTGACAGGACCAATTTTTTTTTTCACCCAAGTGCTATGCTGACAATATAATTGTAGAGATCTATTTATGGAATGTTGGTGCGAGGCAGGGTGAGTTGATGTTGTAACTTACTGTTTTCAGTGAAGTCTACTGGGAGAAAAAAAAATAGCGTTTGAAAATGAGTTAATTGTGATGGCATAAATCTGAAAGATACTGGTGGCATGTGTTACATGGATGGGTAATATTTTCCATCATGCATATGGGTTTAGATATTACAACCACATTTACATCATTGCCTGTTACCTACCCAGCAGAAAAGCTGTAGAAACGTCTTTGCTTCAAGCCACATAGAGTTTTTTTCCCCAAATAGTTGTACTTATTTTGGTTCTGGATTTTCTCGTGGAGAGGGTAATTTTTAAATCCATTACCCAATATGGACCAGATTCAGTAGATGGCGCTCATATTTAGGCATTGGGAAAAATCCATACTAAGCGCTATTCTATAAAGGGTGCTCTGGGCTAAGTGCCCTTTACGGAATAGTATTTAACACGGATTGCCAAGCCCAACTTAGGGAGCAAGGATTTAGGCCAGCTGAAATCAGGTGTAAATCCTGGAACACAAATTGGGTATATAACCCTGGTATTCTACTACTACTAATCATTTCTATAGCGCTATTAGACATACTGCCCTCCTGCCGTGATCGCTGGGGGGAGGGGAGACTTGCAGCCGTAGCCGCGGTCACTATGCTAATCACGGCAGCATTTAAAGTACATGTCGTGTTTGTTTTTGCATTGCTAGCCCCAGGGGTGGTGGAAGATTAGAGATTGAAAAACTGTATGAAAAATAACTATTTTAAATTTAGTGATCAAAATGTGTCAGTTTTGAGAATTTTTATTAATTAATTTTTTCTCTGCGTGTTTTGTTTTTGTATAGTTATTAACTAATATTTAACTAAGTTTTAAAGTTTTAAAGAATGTTTCCTTTATACGTAAATAAAGAAAAGTGAATGGGATTGCAGTGGCGGTGACGGGGCGGTGAATGGGGTGGCAGTGGCGGTGACGGGGCGGTGAAGAGGATGGTGAGACGGGGACGGGGCGGTGACGGGGATGGTGAGACGGGGACGGGGCGGTGACGGGGATGGTGAGACGGGGACGGGGCGGTGACGGGGACCAATTTTTTCACCGTGTCATTCTCTAATACGCAGCACTGTACATCAAAAACACAGAAGAGACTGTCCCTGCTCAAAAGAGCTTACAATCTGGTCAAAACAGAGAAACTGGACAAGAAGGTGCATCAATAAACAAAACTCAGGTGGGGGAATTACAGAAGGAATGATAAGACAGATATTGCGGCTTAGAAGGTGGGTTGGAGTTTGGAACTGAAAGCAATGGAATTCAAAGAAGTGGGATTTGAGTCTGGATTTCAACACTGCCAGAGGCGGAGCCTGACATATTGTTCCAGTGCAGTGCAGCAAGGTAGAAGGGATGGAGTCTGGAATTGGCTGTAGAGGAGAAGGGTACAGATACGAAAGACTTATCCGATGAGCAGAGTGCCCCGGGGGGAGGGAATTTGGAGGATCTACACCTAATTTACACACTATCCTGCGCTATTCTGTAAACAGCCCCCAACTCAGTGCTGTTTATAGAATAGCGCTCAGTGCACATTTTTTTGGCAGCACTCAAATTAAGGTGCCATTTACTAAATCTAGTCCTATGTGACCAATGTGCTCATAGTCTGGAATACCACCGAATGCAAAATTTGCATGAGTAAGTTCTGTATTCTATAATTAACACACCAAGGTAGGATTACCAGATATCTGGATTTCCCTTTTGAGGACGTGTCTGGGGGTCTGGACAGCTTTCCAAAACCTGGCACTTTGTCCAGGTTTTGAAAAGCCTCCGCTAAATCGTGTCGGGCAGAAGGAAATCCACGAACGCGCAGATGCCATTTGATGACATCACGCACATACGCGCATTTCCTCCCGATGAGAGCAGGCAGTTAGGGGCGGGGATGGGGCACAATGGGGCGGGGATGGGTGGAACTGAGTGGGGCTGGGAGCAGGTCTAGGGGGGGGGGTCCAGATTTTACTTTAGTAAAATCTGGCAACCCTACAACAGGAGGTCGTAGTAAATTTAGGTACAGAGATTGTAGAATTAGGGGGATAAATGTTTATTTTTACTCACAATGAAGAGACATTGGTGGAGGCAGGGCTGGGGAGGGGGTTACTCTTACGTGCATACCCTGAAGAAAGCCACATGGCTGAAACGTCGGTTCTACCTAACCAGATGTGGCGAGACCCAGAAAACAGCTACAATCATGCACACAGTTTTCCTGCAATAATTTTCATATTGAAAGCATCTGCATAATTTTGCTTTATGCAGTGAAAAGGATGCTTGCTTATTTTCATCAGTGTAAGCACTGCTAGCAAGTGCTTCTTTGCAGTTAAAACAAGGGTGGGAGGGAGAGGTTTTGGTTTTATTTTGCATTCCTTTAAATGTGTGGGGGGAAGGGTGGTTTCTGCTTACAAACATTTCTGAAATTCAGAATAAATGACAGAACTATCACTTAAAATGTTAGTGGTTCTCTGACAGACTGCTAAAAAAAAAAAAGTGATAAATACAGTACAGTTATGACTTTCCTGATAATCGTCATTTCTTGAGTCCTGTTAGTCCAGTCAAAATCAGTGGGTTTGGCAGGGTGTGGCAGAGCAAATTCCTGTTCCTTCTACTATAAAGTACACTTCTCCCTCCGTATTCGCGGTGATAGGGGATTAACAGAACCGCAAATACAGAAAAAACGCAAATAACTTTTTCATTTGTTATTCGCTGTTTTCTATTAAAAACCATCCTGAATATGGCAAAACCGCAAATAACATGGTGGGAGACCTGGCCTGTTCCTGTAGGAGAGGCAAAACACAGTGAAGAAAGTGCTGGGAATTGGCGATTTTCTCTGTAAACGCTTGGAATCGGCGATTTCTCTATGCAAGCTGTTGAAATTTGGGGGGAGGAGCCAGCATGCTAAAAACTGTGAATAATCGAAACCGCAAACGCTGAAACCGCAAATACGGAGGGAGAAGTGTACAGTATACTGTATACCATGCAAAAGGTAGCCTGTCAGTATTCTTTTAGCAAGCTGTCTCCATAGCCAAGCCCTTGGATCTTTTTTCTGCTTGTTATTCAATGCTTGCATTTAGGGTTACCAGTAGAGAATGACACGGGGAAAAATTCTGTCCCCATCACCGTCCCGTCCCCGGACCACCATCCTCTGCACCGCCCCGTCCCCGCTGGTCCTTTCACCGCCCCGTCCCTGTCTCTGCCGTCCCCTTCACCGTCCCATCACCGTCCCTGTCTTCAGCGTCTTCTCCTCTCCATCCCCCCACCCCCAGCACCCTTCAAGCGGTCCAGCAGCTCCCTCCCACCGGCCAGCCGTGCATTTCCCTCCCTCCCTCCTTTTCCCTTACCTTTTCTTGAAACTGGCGATTTCTATAAGGCTACGAGCTGTATTACAGCCGGAGTCTTGAAATCGCGTCGGGTTGCCTGCTAGAAAAGTCTCCTCCGATGCAACCGGAAACAGGAAGTTGCGTCAGAGGAGACTTTTTCCAGCAGGCAACGCGACGCGACTTCAAGGCTCCGGCTGTAATACAGATCGTAGCCTTATAGAAATCGCCAGTTTCAAGAAGAAAAGGTAAGGGAAAAGGAGGGAGGGAGATGCATGGACGGCCGGCAGGAGAGAGTGGGCTGCCAGATCGAACGCTCGTTCACCGCGCGCTCACTACTTGTTCACTGCCCCGTGCTACCATTCACCGCTCCACGGGGCGGTGAATGGCCTTGTCCCCGAACTCGAGGTGACCTTTTTTTTTGGTCACCGTTTTGGCGGGTTACCCGCAGGCTAACCATGGGTAACAACCACCGTGTCATTCTCTAGTTACCAGATGTCTAGATTTACCCAGACATGTCCTCTTTTTAGAGGTCTGTCCGGGTGTCCAGACGGCTTGGAGTTATTTGTCCGGGTATAGCTCAACCGTCCCCCACCTATCTCCTCTGCTGAAATTTTCAATCTTAGGGCAAGCTGGCAGCATCAGTGAAGTGAGCCTGTTGATGTCGGCCTGCCCCAGAAGCCTTCATTCTGCAGCTGCCCTGCCTAAGCTTCCAGGGCAGGCTGAGGGCAGCAGGTTCATCTCACTGATGCTGCCAGCTTGCCCAAACATTAAAAATTTCAGCAGAGAGGTAGGTGGGGGGCAGGGGAGAGACGTGGCTGGAGAGAGAGCCCTGGATCCTACTGGGGATAGGGTTACCAGACATCTGGATTTCCCTGGACATCTGGATTTCTCCTTTTGAGGACATGTCCGGGGCTTCAGAAGGCTTTTCAAAAACCCGGCACTTTGTCCAGGTTTTGAAAAGCTTTCCTTCGTGCAGGAGGGCATCTGCGAATGAGTGGATATGACGTAATGACATTATGCGCATGCGTGCATGTGCGCGACAACATTGCGCCGTATCCATGAATGAGCGGATGTCCTGCCTGACGATAGCAGGCAGTGGGGGGTGGGCTTGGAGGTGGGATCAAGGGCATAATGGGATGGAACTGGGGCGTGACAGGGCGGGGATGGGTGGGACTGGGCAGGCCTGGGGGCGGGTTTAGAGGTCCGGATTTACCAGATGGAAAATCTGGTAACCCTAACTGGGAGGGGGATTGGAGGGAGTAGGAGATAGAGAAGCACCCGTGAGGGAGGGGGGAGGTTGGAGTGAGGGAGAGGGGGATAGAGTGAAGTACCCGTGCAGGGAGGTTGGTTGGAGGGGGATAGAGAAGCACCTATGGAGAAGGGGTTGGAGAGATACATAGAGCACTAAAAGGGTGGGAAGGGAAGCTAAGAAAATGGATGAAGGGGGGTGGGATAGGGCAGGAGCAAGACTGATGGGAGGCGGAGCGGGGCAGTTTCCTCTTTTTTGACTTCCCAAATATGCTAATTCTACTTGCATTCATATGTTCTCCCATCCTTCTTTCGATATTTTATTGCTAAATTGTGCAACCCACAACATGCACCTCTTTCTCACTCTCAGTATTCCTGGATTCCTTGGGCGAGTTCCTGCTTTAGCAGGATCCATGAAACGATGACAAACAGGTAAGACAGAACTGTACTTTTCTCTTTGGCAAGGCCAGTTCAGTTCAGGCCAATGCATTATACAAAAGCCATATTCATATCAGATGGGAGGAATCCACTGTGATCACTAGAACTGATGCTTAAAAAGGATTTGCTTTCTGGTCCTCAGATCCATTCTACAGCATCGTGAAAAGGGATGGAGAGAGGTCCATGTCACTGCTCCACAGATATGTTCTGGATGAACCGATCTTTATTCTGCCCAGAAAGCTGCTGGGCCCTTGATCATATATGATTTCAAGAGCTTTGAAGATTCATATTCCTGCATGCCACGTGCCTCACCTCTTCAGGGACTTCACAAAAAGATGACTAGTCTGTCAGAAAGGTTCAATCATCATTACATATTTGACATCCAGGAGAAGTAGCATTCTGCTACCTTGTCCACCTTCATAACTAGGCAATTCAAAAGTCTGGTTAACTTAAAAGGGCGAAGCTGCCATCGACAAGAAGGATGGTACCTTTCTAGAGACATTCCCCAGGGATTCTACCCTTAGGGACTCAGGAAGGGGATGGGATTTGATATACTGCTTGTCTGGAGTTACAACTAAAGCAGTTTGTACCTGGGACAATGGAGGGTTAAGTAACTTGCCCAGAGTTGCAAGGAGCTGCAGTGGGACTTGAACCCAGTGCCCTTGGCTCTCAGGCTACTGCGGTAATCATTAGACTACTCCTCACTACACTAAAGGTTCTTTTAGCACTCTAAGAATCAAATTAAAGGTCTATAGAGGCACTTTTCCCTCAAAGCCTAATATTAAGGTTACCAGACATCCGGGAAAACCCAGACATGTCCTCTTTTTAGAGGACTGTCAGGGCTCCCTGGCACTTGTCCGGATTTTGGAAAGCCCTGATGAGCTGCGGCCACATCCGGAGAGCCTCTAAGCATGCTCAGGTGATGTCACACACATCGGCGCATGCTCCAGGCCCTCCAAATGCAGCTGGAGCTCATCCAGAAGAAGAATAGGGCTGGAGGCGGAACTGGGCAGGGCTGGAAGGGGATTGGGGTGGGGTTAGAGGCGGAACCAGGTGGGGCCATGTGTCTGGGGTTTCCCAGAGAAAAATATGGTAACCCTACCTAATATGCTAGCCTGCTCCGCACCCCCTACCAGGAAATGTACCACCTGCCTGTGTATTTGCAGACAAACCCTTGCTATGGGTCCCTAAAAACATGATATGACCAAGCATCAAGAATCCTCCAGATCGTGATTAATGCCAAGGACATGGGTCTTCCAGTTTTCAGCATGGTCTCAATCACCAATTATGAAACCTAAATTTTCTTAGCCTTGTTCTTTTAAAAGTCAGGCCATAACTGAGTATGGAGATAGGTCTTGTTATAGTAGCACCCAGACCCGTGGGAGCCAAGAGGCTCCACTACTGTTAATCTCTTCAGGTCCCAATAGCAAGAGTGCCTCGGCCAATCTGGTACTATACATGTATTTCCCTGCCTTTTAAGAGCCAAAGGGGGAAAAAAACTGAGAAAAAGAGAAAGAGAGAAAAAAAACAGCTGAGATCTTCACTACTTACCAGTAATGCTGAATGATCCAGACAGGGCATGGTACCTCTATCCACAGTGGCCCACCAGTTACACTGCCTCTAGTGAAATTCTCTAAGAATATGTGTCTACAGCTGTGCTTCCAAATGGTTTATGGTTTGTTTATTTATAATCCGCCTTTTTCAAGATGAAGTACAACAGCACACACATAATAGTACTTCACAGACATTTCAGACATCTTGCAAAAAAAACCCCAAAAAGCAATATACATCATATTCAGCATAAAATCAAAATAAAATACCAGCCTGACAATAATAGCAATACCAATCACTTTTCCTATACCAAGAATCAATCTCAAACAACCTAATACAACTCAGATTTTCACCGACCAAGGTCTCATACTGTATATTTCATACATCAAAACAGAAGTCTTTTCAACAGTTTCTTAAAGGCATCCAAATTTTTTTGATGTTTAATGTAAGATGGGAGTCTATTCCACTCTTCTGGACCACAACATGAAAGTGCCCCCACTCTCACAGCCTGCAGGCTCAGCTCTTTTCTTGATGGAATCGCCAGGTCAGGTTGTGTTGCTGAGCGCAGCTTTTGCAACCTGATGTAAGGAAGTACACTGTCCATCAGATATCGCGGGGCACACCCTTCTATACTCAGGTAAACCAGTAGTAATAGTTTATACCTAATTCTGTACTCAATTTTCAGCCAAAAAAGCTTACTATAGTAATCTGTTACATGTTAATTTTTCTGGAGCCGGAATAACACCCTGATATCAGAATTTTGTGCTATCTGTAATGATTTCAACACCACCCCCGGAACACCTAACAGTGCCACATTGCAGTAATCAAATACAGACAACACTAGCGCCTGAAGTATACTTTTGAAATCCCCCCCCCTTTTGAAACAAAATGGTACTTACTAAATGCAATTTGTAGTACACTCTTTTGATCAAATGTGACACATGCTGCCTAAATGTTAGATGTGAATCGAGAACAATGCCAAGATAACGAAATTCTGAGGACAACTGAATATCAGTGTCCAGTATCCTCAAAGATACAGGTGATTTCACTGCAGATGCTCTGGCCAAATGCATCACCTTAGTCTTTTGCACATTTAACATTAGCTTATTCTCACACATCCACTACTTGACCTTAACTAAGACAGAATCCAACTTCTGTTGAGTTAAGGCCAATGACCCTACCATGGGAAGAAAGAGCAACAAATCATCAGCATATATCCTGTACGATACATCCAAATCATGCAATAGCACGCACAATGGTACAAGATATATGTTGAATAACACCGCTGATAATGAAGAGCTTTGGTAAACTCCTGACTGAGTTTTCCTTTGCGCAGATCTCTGCCCATTGACATATACCTCTTGTCTCCGGTCAGTAAGAAACCACAAGTAGACCAGCCCCTGCACCCCATAGGAACTTAGTTGTGATCTAAATTGTTGAAAGCCGTTGAAATGTCTAAAGACACTATGATGTACCTCATATCCCTTATCAAATCCGCATCATATCTCATCAATCAACGACACTAACAAAGTTTCCATACTATGACCAGAATGAAAAGCATATTGATGAGAATCCAGTATATTACATCTCTGAATATGTCCATCAAGTTGGATATACACCAGTTTTTGCAGTATTTTTGCTAAAACTGGTGCTGATGCCACAGGTCTATAATTTTTAAGCTCTCCATTCCCAATATTTACATCTTTCATCAGTGGCTTAACTGTAGAAATTTTCAGCAATTTTGGCACAACCCCTTCACACAAACTAAGGGCTCCTTTTACTAAACTGCGATAGCGTTTTTAGCGCGTGCTAGACGCTAATGCTAGCATTGAGCTGGCATTAGTTCTAGCCACGTAGCATGGGTTTAGCATGCGTGGCAATTCAATACTATCTCAGTTTAGTAAAAGGAGCCCTAAGGTTCATTATCTTTGTAAGTGCATAACCTAACTGACTATGTAATTCTTGTAATACTTTGGGGGAGCAAAGATCACCTGAGGCTATGGTTGGCCTACAAGCTCCCAATAATTAAACAACTAACTGAGGGTCAGCACACTTAAAAGTATCCCAGACTACTGCAACATTTGGACATGTCATATTCTCTCTTTACTTTCTTTCTGTTTACTTGGCTTTCCTTTAGCTTCTCCTCCTTTTTTCTTAATATAAACTTACTGACAAGCTTCTCCAACCAAAAAGTCCTCACAGGAAATTTTTGACCCTAACATAACAATATGCTTGTATAACGCAGCTACCTCTCAGTTCTGTGCAGTTTACAGAGCAAAGATATTGGACATTCACAGTGAATTACAATCCATTAGTTTAAAAAATTTTTAACAATTTTCGCAATGCCAGATAAGTGTTGGAACTTAATATAAAATTACCAAGATGTTTATCCCATATACCGGCCTGATAAGATAGAAATCTGCCAAAGAATTGTTTATAAACACATCCCTTAATAGATGGAAAGTCAAATACCTGCGAACCCCATATAATGCATTTTCTATCTACAAATTCAAAGTGGTCAAGAAAATAACTAGGTAAAAAACCATGTAAAGACTTAAATCGTATACAACCAAACTTAAACAATATTCTCGCCTCAATTGGCAGCCAGTGCAATTTTTGATAATATTTTGTCATATGGTCGAATTTATTCAGACTGAATATCAAACGAACAACGGTATTTTGAACAACTTGCAACCAGTTTCAAGGGTATCCTCCAGATCCCTGCCTCGGCAGCATAGGCAAACAGTCCCTTATAGTGCACCCAGGCCCTACTCAATGGCAAAGCCCAAGGCTATCAAAGTTTATATCTCTTTTTTCTTTACCTACTGCATCAGCCACCTATCCTGCTGGAGACAGAGTAAATGCTGACAAGCTATCTGCTCATTCAGCATACACACTGGATAGATCAGAAATTCATTCTGTCTCCCCCTGCTAGAGAGATTGTATATTCTCACTGGTCTGGCATGAATGAAGAAGTCTGGATAATGCATTTTGATAGATGTATTTGATGAGAAAAATATTCAAACTATGCAGGCATGACAACTGACCCAAACAATGGTTGTCATAAATCAAGAACTTTTTCTTGCATCTTAATTTGCATCATAGTTGGGAACAGGATTGAATCCCACATTATAGGCTCACCTAGATTCAGGACAAAGATTTCTGGCAAAACAACTGAGTTTGGCAATCAAAAATAATCACACAGAACCTTGCACCAGAAGGTTTGATACACCCCATGTGCCAGATTCGATAAACCCCATGGTGACTAAAAATTCAGTCCCGGCACTTAAGGTTTGCATGCCATGACACTCTTTGATTTTTGTTTTGTTTTTTATGTCATTTGCATCCACTTCTTTTTATTGTTTCCTTCTCTCATGGTGCAGCATTTCTCTCTCCCTCCTCCCCAAGTGCAAATCAGAAGCTCTACTGACACCCTCTCCCCCTCTATGGACCACTCCATGGACCAATTCTTCCCATTCCTGCGGCGCTTCAAACCTGTCTCCTTGCTGCAGCAGAAATCAACACATGCTGTCTGCAATCGGCCCTGGAACCTTTCCTCTGCATGTCCTGCCCCTCTGTCACTGATGCAATTTCCTGTTTATACAGGGACAAGACATTGCAGAGGAAGTGTTCCCGAGGAGAGAGCTGCTGGACTTGGGAGGAGGGTCAAGAGAGTTGTTGGACTTGCGAGGGAGGGGAGGGTCAGGAGAGATGCTAGATTGGCAGAGGGAAGGGTGCAAAAAAATCTGGACCTGTAGGGAGAAGGGTAAATTATGAACTACCAGGGGGGACTGGGGAATGGAGATACCAAACTACCTAGGGGGAAATGATGAACTACCAAAAGGTGATAGACAGAGAGGAAGAAATGCCAAATTACTCATGGAGGATCCAGAGAGAGAGAGAGCGGAGAGATCCAGACTATAGTGGGGAGAGAATGAAAGATGTGGGACTATGATCTGTGGGAGATGGAAGGAAGAGGAGGGGGAGAGATGCTGGACTCATAGGGGTAGAGACACATGCTGCACAGGGTAATGGGGGGAGAGAAGGAATGGGAAAGAGTGAGATGCTGCCCTCTGGGGGATGGAGGGAAGATAAGGAAGAGATGCTAGATGATGGATGGAGGATGAAGAGGAGAGAGAGAAAGATAGTGGACCATGTGGAAAAAATAGAAAAGATACTGGGCCATGTTAGGCAGGGAGAGTAAAGAGACAGAAGCTGGACATGGGGAGGGATAGTGACACAGAAAGGTGATAGTAGGCAAGGGGGAGCATAGGGACAGGGATCAATGCTGAACTTGGGGGGAGGGGGTTAGGGACACAGTAAGGAAATGCTGGATATGAGTGGATAGGGACACAGAGGGGTGATACTGAACAAGGGGGGTAGGGATTCAGAATGGAGATGTTGGGACAGGGAAAGTGAGATACTGAATGTGGGGGCAGGATAAGGACAAGGACACAGAAGGAAGGTGGATAAAGGACACTGATAGAGAAGAAATGTCATATGGATAGAAGGCCCTGGCAAAAGAGAGAAAAGGAGAAACCAGAGATGAGACCATTAAATCAAATGATCAGACAACAAAGGTAGAACAATAATTTTATTCCCTATTTAGTCATTGGAAAGTACAACTATCAAAGCTTGTATCAGACATGGATGAGGTCCATGGCTTAATTTGGGAGGGGATCCCAAAGCTCTGTACCAAACTATACCTTCTTCAGGTTCAGGAAATGCTTTGAAGGCATCTCAAGTGTCCTGTTACAGAATTGTCCCAAAGTGAATAATTCTCACATCTCCACCTCTCCTCACAAAACCTCACTCCCTTACTTCTTCTCCCCTTCCCCTATACCATGTTTAGCTGCCCTCCCTCTGCCTCCTTTACTAATGGCATTTACATTTCTGGCAGCCGGGGCCCTTTCTATCAGAGACTGACAATGAGTCAGAACTTTTTCTTCTTCAAAAAGATATAAAAAGGATGGAGTCAGTCCATAGAAAAGCTACTAAAATGGTGTGTGGTCTTCATCATAAGGCATACGGGGGCAAACTTAAATATCTCAATATGTATACTTTGGAGGAAAGGAGGGAGAGGGGAGATATGAAAGAGATGTTTAAATACCTACGTGGCATAAATGTGCATGAGTCAAGTCTCTTTCAATTGAAAGGAAGCTCTGGAATGAGAAGGCATAGGATGAAGTTAAGAGGTGATAGGCTCAAGAGTAATATAAGGAAATACTATTTTACAGAAAGGGAGATAGATGCGTGGAATAGTCTCCTGGAAGAGGTGAAGGAGACAGAGACTGTCTAAATTCAAGAAAGTGTGAGATAGGCATGTGGGATCTCTTAGAGAGAGGAAGATATAATGGTTACTACAGATGAGCAGACTGGATAGGCCATTTGGCCTTTATCTTCTATTAAGTTCTTCCTTCAAAGGGAGGAGAATAGGTCTGTCAGGCCAGCCCAGGGCTTTTCAACTTGGCACTCCCTGTACCGCATCTAGTGGCATTCTCTCCTCTGCTACACCCTTTTTTTAACTGTTTATCCTATATCCTTCCCACACAGTTCACATTCAGTCAGCTGCTCAAGAAGTATACGGCCTGAGAATGACGCCAGCAGAAGGAGCTGGACTGGCAAAACACTAGAAGAACACATGCCAAAAAGTTTCATTTTGTTTAGTTTCCCCTGTCTCATTTACAGGATTTTTTTTCATTTTATTCTGTTCTTTTTTTCATTTCGAGAGCGTCCTATTGCTCAGTTGTGCCTACTGTTCTTCAACACTGCATCTACGAAGCAACATGGTATACTATTAGAACAACAGTGCATAAAAAAGCCAAACAAACTTACATTTCAGGATTTTTTGGTCATTTGGGGTCAAAACGACATGAAATAATGTAAGAAATATCTCCCATGCTATTTAAAGTAAATGCACATTCTTACAAAGCACCAGATGGGTTGTGGCAGGTGAGAGGATGACCCTAATTATGGAATAATATCTTAACCTAACCCTTCCCCCTCCTCCTAGATAAATTCTCCCCCAAAACCGCCACTTAAATAATCTCTTCCTCCCCAAAACACTATCCAAGTATTCAGATCCCTGAAATGTAACGTAATCTTATTTGTACTCTAACTGTAATCTATTTGTTATATCACACAGTAACGTACAGTCAATTTAATATCCAATTTGCAAGTTCTTCCGGAATTAATCCAGCTACCTCTCCTCCCTTGTAACCGAAAAAAAAACAAAAACCTAATACTGTTGTAACTTCACTGGAAATGTCCAGTTAGCTCTTTTGTAATCCGCCTTGAACTGCAAGGTATAGGCGGAATAGAAGTCCCTAATGTAATGTAATGTAATAAAGGGGATTCAAATGACCAAAAAGTCCACCTGGGGGATCCTATAGTGATAACTCTGTATTTACCACCCCTCCACCATATCCTGTTTACCCATCATTGGTCAAGAATCAAGAGACAGCTTGGCAACAGGCTATGATTTTCTTCATCTATCCACAGAGCTCTGACCCATCAAAGGTTAGTTTCGGTTAGCTTTCAAGGGACCCAAGAGGCTTATATTGAGGCTGTTCCGGGCAATTTCCCTTTGAAAATTAATTTGCGGGTCCCACAAACTACCCATGGGTTTTTCCAAAATTGCTCCCATATTAGAGATTCCCGCCACTACTGCCATTAATAATTTCTATAGTGTCACTTGATGTACACAGAGCTGTGATAATATAGATGAGATATTTCACATGAAGAATAAAGGAACAGTAGTTTAATGTACTGTATTACATTCTTTTGCACATTATCATATATATCCAGAAAATCTATCATGTTTTAACTTGCATTATTGCTTTCCAAATCCCAGATAGGTCTGTTGCACAAAGCTGAAGGCAGTAAGGTGAGTGCAGGAATTTCTGTGACCTTCCGAATACTTCCATTACTCCACGATCAGCCCTCAGCTGCCACATCAACTTTATTAACCGGCATAGCTTCCAAAGTGCTTACTTTCCCAAACAAGTAAGGTTGTGACTCCAAAGAGGTACAGTGTTTAACCCTTTCACAGCACAGAGAGGTAAAAGTCGTGTCTCTTTGACTGCCAACTCCAGATTCCGTCCCTTCGACCTTGCTACGCCATATGCTTGGAACAAGCTGCCTAAATCCCTACAGCGGGCTCCGTCTCTGGAAGTGTTCAAGGCCCAGTTAAAAGCCCACCTCTTTGAGAGTACTTTCGACTCCTAACTCCTCTCACCTTGGGTTCTGCATCCCCAACCCTATATGTCATGTCTGTCCAAGTTAGATTGTAAGCTCTTCTGAACAGGGACTGTCTATAAATGTCAAAATATACAGTGCTGCATACGCCTTTCGGCACTATATAAGTGATTAGTAGTAGTAGTCAACTTAGAGAATGACACGGGGAGTGATCCCCGCAGGGAGCCGCGGCGTGGCGGCGGTTTGGCTGCGGGTTATGGAGACTCCATAGCCAAATCGCCGCAGACACGGGGACAAAAGTTTTCACCGCCCGCAAAAACGGTGAAAAGATTTGTCCCCGCAGGCCAATGTTCCCCCTTCTAAGTACCGCTATTTACCTTGTCTTCACCGTGTGTCTTTGGTTCGGGACCGGGTGTTTGATTTTTTTTCCGGCGGCCATGTTTGTCTCCGCCATGTGGTCTGTCTCCTCCAACTCTCTACCCGACTTGCACGTTGCCGCATTGACTCCGCCCCCAATATACTGGCTCCTCATTTGTCAGATCTGTATGCTCAAAGTAGGGGACCAATCGCTACTGCCGCACATGATATTTAATGGGTTGTAGTGCAGCAGTAGCGATTGGGATTTCGGAGCCGAGCCCAGGATTTGAATTTTGAGTCGCTGCCTCGATTGGATTTCACTGCATTCTTGGAGGAGCTGAAAACCTGAAAACTTCGTCAGGTACAAGTAGAGGTAAGGAAAGGACTGTTTGGGTGACTAAAAGTCCTGCTTCAAACTTAGTTCAAACTCTAAGAGTTGTTACACTTAGCGGTAAGAGGGGCCTATCCCCATCTTTGCTGACCTCCTTCGCTGCTTGCTTCCTCTCCGTTCGCCTCTCCAAGGAGCCCGAGCCCATCCCCCGAGCCAATTCACATAAAACTGGGCTGATGGGAAAAGAGGACGGGTCTGCTTGCCACACCATTGGGGGCTGGTGGATGCTTAGAGTAGGGTCAGGGTCAGGCCAGACATGCAAGTTCTACCACCGGATTATAAAAAAAAAAAGAACCAGCTCCGTGCTGCAAGAGCAGCTCAGCCAGAAGGAAAGGTACTGCTTGCCTGCCCTTGGTTTCCGGCAGCGGGAGGGTGGGGGGGGGGGATTCTTTGCTCCGGTGACCGGTTGGAGTCTGGCTGAGCTGCTCTTGCAGCACGGAGCTGGTTCTTTTTTTTTTTTTTAATCTGAGTGCAAAGCAAGAATAGTGAAACAAATAAATCTCAAATGTATTCTTCTAGCATTTCCCAGGTTACAAGTGGAAAAAGCATACAGAGCATGGCCAATGAGATTCTTTTCTTTCCAACCCCTTTGCATGTAAGACTGTGTAGTTTTATGTCTGTGCATTTATGTTGATGTGTGTTAAATATGCATGCTTGCTTGTGTGCTCAAGAGGAGATGAGAGCGGAAGGCAATTTGAAAAATAAAACTCCTTATCAGTATGTTATAGGGCACAATTCTAGTGCTGATGTTCATGACATGGTTAAACTCCTGTAATATGAATATTCAGTTTACAATTCTGCTAGTGAAGTTTAATAGAAGAGGCTCTAATTGATTTTTGTGTATTTACTGTGCTGGTATATCTTTTCTGTCTTGAATTGAAATATTGAATCATTCAAAAAAATAAAAAAAAATGCTGGCCAAAATTAGCAAAAGTTGCACGAGGGATACTGTGCATTCCAGCTACCAGCACATCTTCAGAGAGGGCATTCTCTATTGCAGGAAGGACTGTGGAAGAAAGGAGAACTAGACTGAATCCAGAGATTGTGGATGATTTGTTGTTCATCCACGGGTTAAAAAATAAGGACAATTAAAAGTACAGGTTGTGTTTTGTTTTTGTATAGTTAACTAAGTTGTAAAGTTGTAAAGAATGTTTCCTTTATACGTTAATAAAGATAAGTATATAAAATCATACCTGTTTGAGGCTTTTATGTATACTGCAGTGAAGGTGACGGGGCGGTGTATGGGGTGGCAGTGGCGGTGACGGGGCGGTGAAAGGGATGGCAGGGGCGGTGAAGGGTATGGCGGTGACGGGGCGGTGCAGAGGATGGTGGGCCGGGGACGGGGCAGTGACGGGGACAAATTTTTCCCCGTGTCATTCTCTAAGTCAACTCTACAGTCCTGTGGTGAAAGAAATGGCTTCTCTTTACCCAAACTGTAATCTTAGATCCTTATGTATTAATGCAAATCAATTATATTTTACTTATCTTATGTAACTCAAATCTCACTGAGGCATACTTACTAGACCTGCACTTAACCTGCATTAACACATGTGAAAATATTAATGCATTTTAATACATGAAGGCTCTCTCCTGAGTCTCTCTGAGAGGAAGCATAGCCCAAGAAAAGTTATTGTCAGATCCTCAGTTCTGGAACTTAATTTGGAGAAGATACTGAATCCTAAGAGGAAACATGAGACCTAACAAACTGAACTCTTAAATCAGCAGACATAACATACAGCTGCTGAGATGCAGTCTTGTAGTGAGTTGCAAGAGGCTAATGCAGCATGTGAGGAACACAGTTGACAGCCATAAGGAGAATGCATGACAAGCATTTCATAGGTATGCAGGAAATGTGGAAGTAGCATATGACAACCACAGACCAGCATCATACACATGTCTTACAGAGTATCAGTTGAGATTAGCACGTACCGTAGCTGCTGTCCCCTTAAGACTATGGCTCACAAATCAAAGGATGACTCAGGAGTACAAGGAAGTATGTGGGTGCAAGAGATGCTTGACTTGATGTAGCTTCAATTGTTCCACATTACACTTAAGGTAGTTTTTTTTTTTTTTTTTTTAAAGTTAATGTTATCTATTTTGAAGGCTGGGTAAAAGTGGGGAAATAAGAGAGGAGCTCCAAAAACACTAGAGGTAGAATATCTCAGGAAGGATTTGAATGATAAAGGGCTGTACTTTTCAAAACTCTTGTTGGAATTGTGTCAGAGATATGATTCATGTACCCTTTGCTTTTTCCCTCCTTCTTGGTCTACAGCAGAGGTGTCAAAGTCCCTCCTCGAGGGCCGCAATCCAGTCGGGTTTTCAGGATTTCCCCAGTGAATATGCATGAGATCTATTTCCATGTACTGCAGGGGTGTCCAACCTTTTGGCTTCCCTGGGCCAAATTGGCTGAAAAAAATGTTTCTGGGGCCACACAAATGCTGCAGCAAAACAGAGGAGGGAGCCGGCAAGATGGTAAACACCTGGGGGCAGCAGAGGAAAACACTGCATCGCCCTCGACTGGGGCCGCACAAAATACTTCATGGGGCCACATGCGGCACTTGGGCCGCAGGTTGGACACCCTGATGTACTGCTTTCATTGTATGCTAGTAGATCTCATGCCTATTTGTTGGGGAAATCCTGAAAACCCGACTGGATTGCGGCCCTCGAGAAAGGACTTTGACACCCCTGGTCTACAGACACCCTTTAGGTCCTATGCTCCTAAAGAGTTTCAAGAGACAGGACTTCACCAGAGGCTGGAAAGCTGTGGTTTGGAGAATAGATATGCACACTTAAAACAATCCCTTTCCTTTGCTGCCTACCTCCACATTCCACCTTTCTTTATCTTACCTCTTGAGTCCCTATTCTCTCTCTCTTAGTTCTTATTATATTTTGACTAATCCTTAATGAGCTAAGAGGACCTGCAAAGGAAGTGGAAGTAGTGGGACCGTTGGGAAACAGCGATCACAATATGATCAAGTTCAAAGTTGAAGTAGGAATACCGAAGGGAAAGAGAACCAAAGCAACAACTTTTAACTTCAAGAAAGGAAACTACGAAGCGATGAGGGAAATGGTAAGGAAGAAATTTAGAAACAGCTCAAAGAAACGGCAGACTGTAGAGCAAGCCTGGTCTTTATTCAAGGACACGGTGAGCGAGGTGCAAAATCTGTATATCTCTAGATTCAGAAAAGGGTGCAAAAAGAACCGAACAAAAGACCCGATGTGGATAACTAAAGAAGTGAAGAAAGCGATAGGCGATAAGAAGAATTAATTCAGGAAATGGAAAAAGGACAAAACCGAGGAGAACTGGAAAGAGCACAGGAAGCATCAAAAAGAATGTCACCTCGCGGTTAGAAAAGCAAAAAGAGAATACGAAGAGAGGCTAGCCAGGGAAGCACGAAATTTCAAACCGTTCTTCAGATATGTTAAAGGGAAGCAGCCGGCTAGGGAGGAGGTGGGACCGCTGGATGACGGAGATAGGAAAGGAATGGTGAAGGAGGAGAAAGAAGTCGCGGAAAGACTTAACATGTTCTTTTCGTCAGTATTTACAAAAGAGGACACATCCAACGTACCAGAACCTGAACAAATCTTCAAAGGAGACCAAGCAGAAAAATTAACACCCATGGAGGTAAGTCTTGAAGACGTACACAAGCAGATAGAAAGATTAAAAATTGACAAATCCCTGGGCCTGGACAGAATCCACCCTAGGGTACTGAAAGAACAAAAGGAGGAAATAGTGGAACTACAAGTTTGTAATCTATCCATGAAAACAGGCGTGATCCTGGAGGATTGGAAGATAGCCAATGTTATGCCCATCTTTAAAAAAGGATCAAGAGGTGACCCGGGGAACTACAGACCGATAAGTCTGACCTCGGTTCCGGGGAAAATGGCGGAAGCACTGATAAAAGACAGCATCGATGAGCATCTAGAAAGGAATAAACTTATCATAACAAGCCAACGTGGCTTCTGCAAGGGAAGATCGTGCCTAACGAACTTATTGCACTTCTTTGAAGAAATTAACAAACGGATGGACAAAGGGGACCCCATAGACATCATATACTTAGATTTCCAAAAAGCCTTTGACCCCATGAATGCCTACTTCGGAAACTGAAGAACCATGGGGTGGAAGGAGACGTACACAGATGGATCAAGAATTGGTTGGCAGGTAGGAAACAGAGGGTAGGAGTGAAGGGCCACTACTCGAACTGGAGGAGGGTCACGAATGGTGTTCTGCAGGGGTCGGTGCTCGGACCGCTGCTGTTCAATCTATTTATAAATGATCTAGAAACAGGGACGAAGTGTGAAGTAATAAAATTCACAGACGACACCAAACTATTTAGTGGGGCTAGGTCTAAAGAGGACTGTGAAGATTTACAAAGGGACCTGAACAAACTAGGGAAGTGGGAGACGAGATGGCAGATGAAGTTCAATGTAGAGAAATGTAAAGTCTTGCAAGTAGGAAACAGAAACCCGAAGTACAGCTATTATAGGATGAGAGTACCCAAGAAAGGGACTTGGGGGTAATAGTGGACAAGACAATGAAGCCGTCGGCACAGTGCACAGCGGCCGCTAAGAAGGCAAATAGAATGTTAGGTATAATCAAGAAAGGTATTACAACCAGAACGAAAGAAGTTATCCTGCCGTTGTATCGGGCGATGGTGCGCCCGCAACTGGAGTACTGCGTTCAATATTGGTCGCCTTACTTTAAGAAGGATATGGCGATACTCGAGAGGGTTCAGAAGAGAGCGACACGTTTGATAAAAGGTATGGAAAACCTTTCATACGCTGAAAAATTGGAGAAACTGGGGCTCTTGCGGAGACTTAGAGGGTGTGAACATAAGAACATAAGAACATAAGCAATGCCTCTGCCGAGTCAGACCTGAGGTCCATCGTGCCCAGCAGTCCGCTCACGCGGCGGCCCAACAGGTCCAGGACCTGTGCAGTAATCCTCTATCTATACCCCTCTATCCCCTTTTCCAACAGGAAATTGTCCAATCCTTTCTTAAACCCCAGTACCGTACTCTGCCCTATTACGTCCTCTGGAAGCGCATTCCAGGTGTCCACCACCCGCTGAGTAAAGAAAAACTTCCTAGCATTTGTTTTGAATCTATCCCTTTCCAATTTTTCCGAATGCCCTCTTGTTCTTTTATATTTTGAAAATCTGAAGAATCTATCTCTCTCTACTTTCTCTACGCCCTTCATGATCTTGTAGGTTTCTATCATGTCTCCTCTGAGTCTCCGCTTTTCCAGGGAGAAGAGCTCCAGCCTCTCCAATCTTTCAGTGTATGAAAGGTTTTCCATGCCCTTAATCATTCGTGTCGCTCTCCTCTGGACCCTCTCAAGTATTGCCATATCCTTCTTAAGGTACGGTGACCAATAATGAACACAGTACTCCAGGTGCGGGCGCACTATTGCCCGATACAATGGCAGGATGACCTCTTTTGTTCTGGTCGTAATACCATTTTTAATAATACCCAACATTCTGTTTGCCTTCTTCGCGGCTGCTGCGCAATGCGCCGTTGGCTTCATTGTTGTATCCACCAGTACACCCAAATCTCTTTCAAGGTTACTTCCCTCTAATACTAATCCCCCCATTTGGTAGCTGTACATCGGGTTCTTTCTCCCTATATGCATGACCTTGCATTTCCCTACATTGAATTTCATCTGCCATTTATTCGCCCACTCCTCCAGTTTGTTTAGGTCGCTTTGTAGGTCCTCACACTCTTCCGTAGTTCTAACCCTTCTACAGAGTTTAGTGTCGTCTGCAAATTTTATAACTTCACATTTCGTCCCCGTTTCCAGGTCATTAATAAATATATTGAACAGCAGCGGTCCAAGTACAGACCCCTGCGGAACTCCGCTCGTGACTTTCCTCCAGCCCGAGTAGTGACCCTTCACCCCAACCCTCTGTCTCCTGCCTGCCAAACAGTGTTTGATCCATCTGTGTACGTCCCCTTCCACCCCGTGGTTCCACAGCTTCCTAAGTAGCCGCTCATGGGGTACCTTGTCAAAGGCCTTTTGGAAGTCAAGGTAAATGATGTCTATAGGTTCCCCTTTGTCCAACTGGCTGTTTACCCCCTCAAAGAAGTGCAGTAAGTTTGTTTGGCACGATCTTCCCTTGCAGAAGCCATGCTGGCTCGCTTTCATCATCCCATTTTTTTCGATGTGCTCACAGATGCTGTCCTTTATCAGTGCTTCTACCATCTTGCCTGGAACCGATGTCAAACTTACCGGCCTATAGTTTCCCGGGTCTCCTCTTGACCCCTTTTTAAAGATAGGTGTAACATTTGCTATCTTCCAGTCCTCCGGAATCTCTCCAGTTTTCAAGGATAGGTTGCAAACTCGTTGGAGTATTCCCGCTATCTAATTTCTTAGTTCTTTTAGTACCCTAGGGTGGATTCCGTCCGGGCCTGGTGATTTGTCGCTTTTCAATCTATCTATCTGTTGGAGGACATCCTCATGGCTCACCTCTATTGCTGACAGTTTTTCTTCTTGGTCACCATGGAAGATCACATCGGGTTCCAGTACACTGGATGTGTCCTCGCTTGTGAAGACTGACGAGAAGAATTTGTTTAACCTGTCGGCTACCTCTTTTTGCTCCTTTATCACTCCCTTTTTGTCTCCATCATCCAACGGTCCTACTTCCTCCCTCGCCGGTTTCTTCCCCTTAACATATCTGAAGAATGATTTGAAGTTTTTTGCCTCCCTGGCCAGTCTCTCTTCGTATTCTCTTTTCGCTCTCCTAACCACTTGATGACATTCTCTTTGGCGTTTCCTGTGTTCATTCCAGTTTTCCCCAGTTTGGTCCTTTTTCCATTTCCGGAATGATTTTTTCTTGTCTCCTATCGCTTTCTTCACCTCATTGTTTATCCATGCGGGGTCTTTTGTTCGGTTTTTTTTGCACCCTTTTCTAAATCTGGGGATGTACATATGTTGTGCATCTTGCACTGTGCCCTTGAATAGAGACCAGGCTTGCTCTACAGTTTCTGTTTTCCTTGAGCTGTTCCTAAGTTGTTTTTTTTTACCATTGCTCTCATAGCATCATAGTTCCCTTTCTTGAAGTTGAACGTTGTCACTGTGGTTCTCTTCCCTTTTGCTGCACTTACTCCTAATTTGTACTGGATCATGTTGTGATCGCTGCAGGTCCCTCTATTCCGTTGAGGATTAGGTCAAGAGTGGCATATCCTCTTGTTGGTTCCTTGACAAGCTGATCCATAAAGCAGTCCCTCACAGCCTCTAAGAATTCTGTTTCCCTCGCACAGTTTGAGTTTCCAATATTCCAGTTTATCCCGGGGTAGTTAAAATCTCCCATTACTGTCACATTCCTGTTGTTGCCTTCCCGCTTCAATTCTGCTGCCAGATCTTTGTCGTTTGCTTCCGTTTGTCCAGGTGGACGATAGTATAGACCCAATCTTATGTCAAGGCCACTTTTTCCTGGCAATTTGACCCATAATGACTCCAGTCCTTCCGCCTTTGGTTCTATATCCACTCCGGACGAGGGAATGGTGTCTTTTATGTATAGTGCTATTCCTCCACCCTTCTTGTGGGTCCTGTCTCTTCTATAGAGTTTGTACCCTGGCAGCACTACGTCCCATTGGTTGTCCTTGTTCCACCATGTTTCCGTGATTCCAATGATGTCTAGGTTTTCTTTTTTGGCTATGGCTTCTAATTCTCCCATTTTGGTCTTTAGGCTCCTTGCAATTAGCGTACAAGCAATTTAAGTCCTGGTCTTTTCTTTTCTCTGCTGGTTTTACATGTGTTTTGCTCCTCTTACCATCCCCTATTTGGGCTGCCAGTCCCTCATTTCTGTTCCTTTCTTCCTCATTTTTTGGTGTATCTTTTCTGTTCCTTTCTTCCTCATTTTTTGGTGTATCTTTTTCGTCTGCAACCTGATTTCCTGATCTCTCCTGTTCCTCTAATTTTATCTGTTTGCCCTTTTTGTTGGTCAACAGCTTCTGTTGTTCGTCTCTTGCCTGTTCCCAGCATTTTTTCCGCTCAGTATCTTCTTTGGATACTCTTGTCCGAACCGTCGACGTCAGGTCGACTATTGGCTTTCCCCTTCTTCTCAGTTTAAAGCCTGTTCAATTCCTCTCTTGACATTGTTTGCTAGCAGTCTCGTTCCTGCCTTGCTCAGGTGTAGTCCGTCCCTCCTGAAGAGCTTGTTCTTCCCCCAAAAAGTTGTCCAGTTTCTTACAAAAAGGAATCCTTCTTCTTCGCACCATCTCCTCAACCATGCGTTTATTGCTTGTAGCTCGGTCTGCCTCTTCACGTCTGCCCTCGGTACTGGCAGAATCTCTGAGAATGCTATCTTCTGTGTCCTCAGCTTCAGTTTCCTTCCTAGGATCTTGAACTGTTCAATTAGCGTAGTCCTGCTGTAATTTCTTCTGTTGACATCATTTGTTCCCACGTGGATTATCACTGCTGTCTCTTCTGTTTCCGCGCCGTCCAGGATCCTCTCGATTCTGTCGGTGATGTCCTTCGTTCTTGCTCCTGGGAGACAGGTCCCTAGCCGATCCTCTCTCCCTCCTGCTACGTGACTGTCCACTTCTCTCAGGATTGAGTCTCCCACGACGACTGCAGATTTCTCCTTCTTCAGCTTCCTCACTGGTCTCAAGTCTGTATCCTCGGTGTGGTTCAGTCCTTCTCTTCCGGGGTACCCGCCAGTCTTCGCCCTCTCTGCTTGCACGAATCTTTCATGTGTTCCTTCATCCTCGGCGTCCGTTGACCCCTGTCTTCCATCTGTTGGCCCATGTCCTCCATCTTGTGTAGCCGTAGCTTCCTCACTCCAGCGCTGCTGATGATCCTGCTCTTCTACCTGCCTGTAGGCCTCCTCGATGAATCTTTCGAGCTCCCTTACTTGCTCCTTGATGTGGCTTTCTCCTGCAGGGTCTTCAGTTGTCTTGAAAGGTGCTTCTGAGATGTGGAGTCCCTCCAGCTCTTGAACCCTGCACTGCAGTCGACCAACTTCCTTCTTCAGGCTTTCCAGTTCCTGGTAGGACAAAGTACAGTATTGGGGTTCAAGAAAGGATTAGATAATTTCCTGAAGGAAAAGGGGATAGAAGGGTATATATAGAGGATTACTACACAGGTCCTGGACCTGATGGGCCGCCGCACAAGCGGATTGCTGGGCATGATAGACCTCTGGTCTGACCCAGCAGAGGCACTGCTTATGTTCTTATGTTCTAAAATTTGGCATAGGCACTTATGCCAGCCATACAGTTGGCATAAGTGATTGCACCTAAATGCCAGAGATGCGTAGATAATGTATACTAGTATGTATGAGTCCTGCCCAAATTCTGCCCATGTATATGCCTACATGTAAACTACATGCTCTGTAAGATACATGTGTATATACAGAATAGCAGTTGGGGGAATTCTGGCATTTACATACACACAAATATGACATTATTCTAATCATTTATATGTATATTCAGCATGTACATGTTAGCACGCACTTTATAGGATCATTCCCTAAAAAAGTAATTCTATAATCTAGAAGCTCCTATTTATGTAACCCTTTGGCGTGTAAATGTATGGAATAACAGCACTTATACACTTTAGTGTGCACTGCAAAAATGCCAGAAGGGTGCCTAAACTCTATTTTATAATAGTGCATGTAACTTAAATAGTGTGTAAATAGAACATGAGTGGGTCATGGGTGGAGCTCTCAGTAATGGGCGTAACTTACAAAATACTGTTAGTTACACATGTCATGCAACATTTAGGCACCCACAAAGTTTCAAGTGCGCATGCGTGCTTATTATTGATAAAATCATTTCCCTACCTTTGTTGTCTGGTGACTTTATTTTTCTGTGCTTTTAACTATTTTTCCAAGGCCTCCTGCATGCTTCTCCTCTGGTCCTCCTTCCCTCCCCCATCTTATCCCTTCCTTTTACCTTCCCCCGCTTGTCCAGCAATACCCCTTGTCCCTTCCTTTTACCTCCCATGTCCAGTAGTACCCCTTCTCTGCGCCAAGTGTCTAGCAGTACCCCTTATCCCTTCCTTTTACCTCCAATGTCCAGCAGTACCTCTTCCCTGCTCTACCCTTGTCCAGCAGCACCCCTTCCCTGTTCCCCTTGTCCAGCAGTAGCCCTTCTCCCTTCCTTTAAACTCCCCCCTGTCCAGCAGCACCCCTTCCCTGTGCCCCTGTCCAGCAGTAGCCCTTCTCCCTTCCTTTCACCTCCCCCCTATCCAACAGTACCCCTTCCCTGTGCCCCCTGTCCAGCATCGCGGAGGGAAGGCAATCTGTAGCACACGGAGAAGTCTCCTGGTTTTCTTAGCATTGCGGAGGGAAGGTAATGTTTAAACCACCGCACGAAGCCATGCTCCTGCGGCGGCATGGAAGCACGGAGCATGGACACACGGGTTTTATTATAGTGGATATATATATATATATTTATATCGATCCCTGAAAGTTTTGGGGTGTGTCTTCTATGATTGTCAGTTTGTTGTTGATGTAAAAGTTGTGAATCAAGTAGGGAATATGATGCTGTCTTTAGCTGATTGGCCTTGCGCTACTTTTCTGGTAGGATGAAAGCACCAATCAGATAACACAGACTTGAGACCTCTCCTTGCCTGGAGTAAGAAAATACTGATTATAGAGCACGGCCACTGCTACTGTCTTTTAAAAACAGGAATGGTGATTAAAGGATCAACACCACTGGGGGTCAGTTAGGCTAGGGTACACACTAAGAAAGGAGAGAATGCCACAGACTGAGAATCCACACAGTGGCATAGTAAGGGGGGAGCCAAGAGATGGACCACCCCGGGTGCCTTCTTGGTGGGGGCACCAGCACCTCTCCGCCCCCTCACACTACCCGGTGCCCTCCCCCCCCTGTACCTCTGAATCTTCACCAGCGCAAGCAACTACTCTGGCCTGCTGCCCACGCCAGCCTTGTTCCCTTTGAAATCACTTCCGGGTCATGAGGCCAGGAAGTGATATCAGAGGGAAAACCAATGCCGGTGTGAGCAGCAGGTCAGAGAATCTGCTCACTCTGGCGAGCATTTGAAGAGGTACAGGGGTGGAAAGGGAGGGTGTGAGTGTGTGGGCGTGGAAGGAGCGGGGTGGCGCAGAAGGAATGGGGAGCAGAGAGGAGGGCGCCACTGCCCCGGGCGCATCCTACCCTTGCTACGCCACTGAACCACAGTCATCCAGATATACTGACTTGGGATTGGGGAGAGACAGAAATCAGTTAAGAGATAAAAAGGAGGAAAATAAAACTGCTCACAGATTATGTTGAGAGTTGAGGGATAGAGGCCACATCTCTGCCAGTCACACCAGCGTCAAGCAGCAATGATTATATTTGAATCTGAGGGGTGCTAAAAATTAGAAAATTAAAAAAAAAAGATATGCAGATATCTGAATAAGTGCTTGTGGATAAAAGGTATGAATGCTGAGTCCTTGGTGGCTCCTCCTGCATGTGCCAAAGATACTCAAGGAACTGAACACATTTTATTTCTTTGCCATACATCTCCTGGATATCTTTGTTCCTTGAGTTTTGGTGCTTTGTTTGCCTTCCGTATCTAATCTTTCAATTTTTAAAATTCTGTTAACCTAGGCAGGGCCTTTTTAACCAGCTATGGGGGCTTTAGGGAAACCTTTGTGGCTGCCCCTCCCCTAGTCTGTTCCCTTACCCTCCTGCCAACTAAGCCACTAACCAGCCCGTGTCTAAACGACACTACTGATACCTCTGCCAGTTCTACCCCTCACAAACAGGAAGTCTACATCAGAAGGGGAAGTTCTGACAGAGCCATCAGTGGCTTTGCACCATTGTGCTGCTTTTACTTCAATGGGAAGCAGGGAGGCAGGTGGGGGGTATGGAATCTGTTGGACTGGAGTATGCCCCTGTTCTCAGGACTGTTTTTACCCAGTCCTTTCTTTCTAAAAGAAAAGGAAAAAAACAAACAAAGGTGCTGATATTCATAAAGGGCAAACCTTAAGGGGTGGGGTGATTATTCATTGATCTGCCCTACAGTAGCCACACTGTTTACAGCAGCAGAACATATAAAAGGGCTACAGACTACAAATAATGAAACCTTGCAAACACCAGATATACTCAGCAAAAAAAAAACCCCAGTTGCAGTTAAATTATGTAGCCTGTAAAATCACCCCTGACCCTGTGCACTGGACCATCAAGGTTATTAAGTTTAAACACATAATCTGCCTTCCCGAATTAACAGTGGGTGCAGAGCAGAGCCGGGACATTTCCCTATACAACTCAACATATAAAATAAATGTCTGATATTGGTGTCATTTCAGTAACAGCGACATAAACCTTCTCCAGCATCAGGTATTTTTTTTTCTTTTTTTAAAAAAAATTCATTATCATATTATGCACAAGTAATAGAACTTGTTAAAGTAATACAGAGTTATAATCCATCATACAAAAAATGATCACAATACTTATCAAGGCAAAACAAAATCTAATGGAGATAACTCTTTCTTAGGCCTCAATTAGGAGGAACGATCTAAATTACAGAGAGATATAATCAAAGTAATAATGAAAAATATAAGAGAAAAGGCTTAATACGTCAAAAAAAATATCCCTGGAACTTAATTGTTAGAGCTAGACTCTCCACCTCTGATTAACCCCTTAGATGATCAGGTGCATAAAAAACATATTTTAAACCCTTATATTTGACTAAGCGCTATAAGCTAAAGTAAAAGTGGTCCATAGCTTCTTTGTATCTTCTCTCATTACCAAGAATAGTTTACGCCTTTCTTATGTTAATTTTGTAACATCATGGTATAACCATATACGTTGGCCACAGAAAGGTGTACCCATTTTCTTAAAGAATAATCTCATAATCGAATTGAGATCTTGCTCAAATATGAAATTTACAATTAACGAAGCTCTGTCCTTTATATCTGTAAAAGAATTGTCCAAAACTGCTGCTACATTTTGCAAATTGATATCAGCTGGAACATTTTTAGAAGTTGGTACATTTTTAGAAGTTGGTAAATCTTCTGAGCCACTATTTCTTTTTGATATTGGAAGGTAATAAGCTTTATTAGCACCAGGTATCTCTGAAGTAATACGAAACCCTATAAAAGTCACTCAGGACTTATACTACCATTTCATAACGGCACCAACTTCCAAAACTCGCACAGTATACCTAGGAAAAGGTCGCTCTGTGAGTGTTGCACTGAGCCCTAGAACACACACTAATTGGGAAAATTAAACAATCTGTATTACTACAGATCCCTACTATGGAACCTGGCCTTTGTCACACATACAGAACATGGATAGTCCCTCTTCAAATACAGGATAAGAGACCACAAACTACACATAGAAATACATGTGTATCCTTTCTGAAATCACTGGCTGGAATTACGAGAAAGACATTTGATTCCCCTATTCCAATGTGTAGGTTGCCAGGCACATCACTTTCTATTAGAATACAGCTAGTAAAATATCAGATTGTACATAAAGTCCTTATGTTGATTTTTAAAGTACTTAATTGTGAGAAACCCTGGTATTCACAAGTGTTTGATAATATATCAACCGACTAGATCTTTACGATCAGAACGGACATCAAGATTGATAAGTGATGAATATGTGAATATTTGGCATGCTAAAGTAAGGTCCTCAATGATTTCAATGGCAGGGATGCTCCTATGGAATAGATTGACCACTTAGATTAATTTCTGAAATTC
This sequence comes from Geotrypetes seraphini, assembly GCF_902459505.1. Classification (NCBI taxonomy): domain Eukaryota; kingdom Metazoa; phylum Chordata; class Amphibia; order Gymnophiona; family Dermophiidae; genus Geotrypetes; species Geotrypetes seraphini. The sequence continues at coordinate 173,580,177 of NC_047085.1, read as the reverse complement.
AGAAATTTAAGAAGATCTTAAAAAACAACTTTATTTATAGAAGCGTTTTGCTGAAAAACAGCCATTCTACTGATAATAGGTTATGGAATCTTTGGTTCGATTTATACTAATGTATAGGTCGATGTGAATTATTTATTGCTGTACTGTTGCTTGATTGCGTATGTGTTATGTGGACAGCTTAGGTTTAACCTGGATATACATTTTTTTTAAGTTCATAAAATTTTTATTGAAAATTTGTAATACAGAATGAAAAAGAACATAACCAATGAAAAGAGAGGTTGATCCACATATACACCTCAACATGTGAGACAATCTATAGTAGTAAGTGTTTGTGAAGCAAGAGGTGCATACAGGACCACACCCTCAAGAAACAATCGGGAAACCTGGAGAGAGAAAAGCAGACATATTATGCAGTCAATTATACCAACCAGACTATATAACTAGGAAGGTAATAACCCATGGTGTACTCTACTATAAATCTAAATAAAAGGATGATATCCATTTTAGAATGATATACGCATAAAAGGATAGTTAAACGCAAGGAATGTTTGTTTACGCAAGAAAAATTGGGGTCTGGTGCCTTTTGAACAGCCCTCATATATCAAATTAAAAGCTAGGGATATAAATTTTTAAATAAATAAATCATGCAGAAAATGCTTTATAAAGTCACTCCTTTACAGAAATGTCCTATCTCCTTTTTTGTGTATGATTATATGTACTTATATTTTAGATTTAACTCACACCTTTTTTTAGTAGTAACTCAAAGTGAGCTACATTCAAGTGCTCTAGGTATTTCCCTGTCATTTGCTCTGTCTGATGAAGTACGGGAGCTGATTTTATAGGCACGATTGAGCTGGATTGCTATGCTTTGGATGAGAAGAGAGGATGATGTACAATAATGTTCTTCTATGTCATGACAATATGTGAATTTTTTTAGTTATACGTTGATCTTTTGTAGAAAGTCAATTTTAACTATGTGCTCCTTTTAATAAGGTGCGCTAGCGTTTTTAGCGCACGCAGGATATTACCGCGTGCTACGTGGCTAGAACTACCGTAATGCCAGCTCAATGCTGCCATTAAGGTCTAGCGCACGCGGCAATTCAGCGTGCGCTATTCCGCGCGTTAATGCCCTAACGCACCTTAGTAAAAGGAGCCCTATGTGTGTTGTTTTGTACTCTGTTTTGGAAAAGGCAGATTATAAATTACGCCTATGCATTCCCCCTGGAAGGTCCCTCCTCTCAGAAACCGCCCGCAAACGCTCCTTCAGCCACTTCATTCCCCAACTCTGGAACCAACTCCCCCCTCAACTCAGACTACAGAACTCACTAATGACATTCCGGAAAATGGTAAAGACCCTCCTCTTCAACTAAAGGTCACCCTCAGTCTACACCCAACCCCCTTAAACCCCACCTCTACCCTTCTTTCTCCATTCTAATCTTCTGCCTAAATTTCTGTATAGTCCACTCTCAGCCTATACTCAAATAGCTTGTATCTAAACTAAACTACTTATATTTAAACTACTGTTCTTAATTTGCTGTATAGTCCCTATATCTAAACTGCTGCACAGTCTCGTAAGTCCACGTATTTAAATCTACTGTATAATCTTGTATGTCCAATTCACTCCATTGTGAATGTTTACTTGTAAACCGTTCTGAGCTATTGGGAGGACGGGATAAAAATCTAAAGAAATAAATAAATAAACAATCTAAAAAGGCAATGCTATAGATTTAGGTGACTTAATGCCATGTACTTAGCACCAATTCTATAATGGCATCTTGGTGCCAAGATGCTGTTATAGAATAAATTAGCACTAGCATACCTAAAGTGAGGCACCGACAGTTACACCAAGTCAATTGCAGTTGTTAACTGTTGGTGATTAAGTGTGTCCCGAATGTAAGAGTAGCCCATAATTTTCTATAACTTATGAACATATCTCATAGACATGCCCATGACCTACCTAAACTCTGCCTAGGTTTATGCCCCTTCACACTTAAGTGCTAAGCAATCTTGAGAACATAAGAATTGTCACACTGGGACAGACCGAAGGTCCATCAAGCCTAGTATGCTGTTTCTAACAGTGGCCAACCCAGGTCCCAAGTACCTAGCTAGATCCCAAGTAGTAAAACAGATTTTATGTTGCTTATCCTAGGAATAAGTGGTGGATTTCCCAAAAGCCATCTCAATAATGGCCTATGGACTTCTCTTTTGGGAAATTATCCAAACCTTTTTTAAACCCCGTTAAGCTATCTGGCATATATGTTTATAGAATAGTGCCTAGAACTTAGGCATGTAAATGCCAATTAGTGGTTAAGTGCTATTATTCTATAATTACGTGTATAATTGACACCTATTCTTAGGTGCCATTTATAGAATTTCCACTTGCGTTTGTCCTTGACTAAGATCATAAGGAGCAGCAGCGGGATTTTAGCCTTGTTTTGCTGGTTGTCAGCCCAGTGCTCTAACTACTAGGCTATTCCTCCGCTCCAAAGCACTGGTCCTGTTGCATCCAAATTCTACAGAATCCTTAAAATTAGTTTATACTAGCAGGCTCATGAAAGTGAAGGAACTAAGACAGGAAATAGCGGGCACAATACAACATGTTTGCAACCTATCCTTGAAAACTGGTGAGGTGCCGGAGGACTGGAAATTGGCAAATGTCACACCCATCTTCAAGAAAGGATCGAGGGGTGACCCCGGGAACTACAGGCCGGTGAGCCTGACTTCAATTATAGGGAAGATTGTTGAAGCTATGATCAAGGACGGCATTTGTGAGCACATCGAGAGAAATGGCCTACTGAGAACAAGCCAGCACGGATTCTGTAAGGGAAGGTCGTGCCTAACGAACCTTCTGTACTTCTTTGAGGGAATAAGCAGTCGGGTGGACAATGGGGAGCCCATAGACATCATTTACCTCGACTTTCAAAAGGCTTTCGACAAGGTGCCACATGAAAGGCTACTTAAGAAGCTGTGGAACCACGGGGTGGGAGGGGATGTGCACAGATGGATCAAGCACTGGTTGTCGGGAAGACTGCAGAGGGTTGGAGTAAAGGGTCAATATTCTGACTGGCGGGGAGTCACGAGAGGTGTGCCACAGGGATCGGTGCTGGGGCCTTTACTCTTTAACATATTCATCAATGACCTGGAAAAGGAGGCAAAGTGCGAGGTTATAAAATTCGCAGACGATACCAAACTGTGCGGCAGAGTTACGACCAGGGAGGAGTGTGAGGACCTACAAAGGGACCTGGACAAGCTGGAAGACTGGGCAAACAAATGGCAAATGCGCTTCAACGTGGACAAATGCAAGGTCATGCATATAGGGAAAAAGAACCCGTTGTTCAGCTACAAATTAGGGGGGGTATTGTTGGGAGACAGCAGACTCGAGAGAGACTTGGGTGTGCTGGTGGATGCATCACTGAAGCCATCTGCACAGTGCGCAGCAGCCTCGAAAAAAGCCAACAGGATGCTGGGCATCATAAAGAAGGGCATAGCAACCAGAACACGGGAAGTCATCATGCCTTTGTATCGAGCGATGGTACGTCCACATCTGGAGTACTGCGTTCAGTATTGGTCGCCGCACCTCAAGAAGGACATGGCGGTACTTGAGAGAGTCCAAAGGAGAGCAACGAAATTGGTAAGAGGGCTGGAACACTGCTCATATGCCGAGAGGCTGGATAGGCTGGGGCTCTTCTCTCTGGAGAAAAGGAGGCTCAGGGGAGATATGATAGAGACTTTCAAGATCATGAGGGGCATAGAGAAGGTGGATAGGGACAGATTCTTTAGACTGAAGGGGACAGCAAATACGAGGGGACATTCTGAGAAACTGAAGGGAGATAGGTTCAAAACAAATGCAAGGAAGTTTTTTTTCACCCAAAGGGTAGTGGACACTTGGAATGCGCTACCGGAGGAAGTGATCAGACAGAATACGGTACAAGGATTCAAACAGGGATTGGATGGATTCCTGAGGGATAAAGGGATCGTGGGATACTGAGGGAGGAGCTGGGAGGTAACACAAGTATAGGAAGTAAATCAGGTAATGAGTATAAACTAACCTGGTCGTGCATGTGCAAGACCGGAGGGCTAGGACTTCGATAGGAAGGCAGGACTTAAATGGGAAACCAAGGTGGCAAGGGAGCCCCTTCTGATGATTCAGACAGGTCTTGACCTGTTTTGGGCCGCCGTGGGAGCGGACTGCTGGGCGGGATGGACCTGTGGTCTGACCCGGCGGAGGCACTGCTTATGTTCTTATGTTCTTATGTTCTCTGACTCCTTCTGCCAGCCCTATTTGTTGATATTAAGGGGCATTTTCAAAACTGCAAATTGTCCAAAAACCTGAATAAGTCGGCACTTGGATGCTTTCCTCCAATCCCAAGTGCTGATTTTCATTTAAATGGGACATTTTCCCTCCAGAACGTCTAACTAGTAAAGGGGTGTGTAAGAAGTATGTTTTGGGTGGGCTTTGGGGCAGTTTAGATTTGGATGTCCTGCAGCTATAATCAAACCTTTTGCAAGACGGCCTGGATGGAACTTGGAAGTTTTAGGCTAGACCTGTTTAGAAGTGTTTTAAGTGCCAAAAAGGTATCCAGACTGATAAAATGAACCCCCCCCCCCCCCACCATCACCACCACCACTCCCCCCACCCTCCAATCCCCCCAACATTCAAATGAAACAGTGCATACCTGTCTCTAGAATACCAACATCTGGTACAGGGAAGCCAAGTAAAGCATCACAAAGGTGTCTTAAGTTGCCAAGTGGGCTAGTGAACCATAGAGAGAAGCCAGGCCCATAAGCCAATCTAAGCGTTATATTTATGGTGGAAACTATGAGCCCTCCAAAACCGACAAAAAACCTACTATACTGTCATATAGGGCTACTATACTGCCATAAGGGCTTTTGAGGTGGTAGACTTGTGAGTATAGTAGGTTTGGGATTTTTTTGGGAGGGCTCAGCATAAATTATAAGGGGGTTATAGTAAGATGTATATCTGTAACCCTTTCAGTAAAGTTTATAGCAGTGCCCTCTAAGGTGCCCCATTGCTCTGTTGGCATATCTATGTGGCCAGTCTATTACAATGCTGGCCCTTCCCACATCTAAATGGTGCCGATGTGGACATTACTGACTTGGACGGTTTTGTGGTCAAAAATGGGGTATAAAGTTAAGACATCCTCTTTTGCTGGCCCTGTTATTCTAACTCTGGCATTTTTTCATATATGTTCCTTTTTGTCCTAATTTTTAACCATTTTGGCTTCAAGTTTGGGAAATTATTATGCAAATGTTAAACAATAAATGTTCTTTAACTTATCTCATAGAAGTATTAAGATCCTTGGCCATTCAAGATTATTTATCCTCTTCTGTGGCTTAGCAGAGCTTTAATTAATGTGATTCCTACTCTGGCTGAAATCTGCCTCATGTTACTATATTACGGTACTATTATTTTAATTTAATGTGGTATCTTATATACCACTAAATCTCCCAAAGAATTCAAAGCGGTTTGCAAAACATTAAATTGAAAAGTCTAATCAGGTATTTTGAATTTCCCTCTCTGTCCCAAAGAGTTCACAATCTAACTATAATGCCTATGAAAGTATTTACATACATGCTATAGAAATTTAGGGGTCCTTTTATTATGCCGCGCTGATTTAGCGCACGCTAAAGATTAACTTGCGCTAAATGCTAAGACATCCATTATATTCTAGGGAACCTTAGCATTTAGCGCATGCTAATCTTTAGCACGCGCTAAATCGGTTAGCACGCCTTAATAAAAGGACCCCTAAAGAGAAGAAAAAGAGAAAAGATAATACAATAAATTCAATACTGTAGATGTATAAAAAGGCACAACATAAGAGAAAACTTCACTATCAAAGCAGAAATACGAGAGATATAAAAAGAAAAGCAAAAGAAAATTAGAAAGTAAACCCCAGTCATTCTCAGTCAGCTTCCAGTTCCTTGTCCCTAATCGAGTCAGGTCTGCCCGGACTGGAACCACAAAAATAGCTCATCTGCCTCGATTTATTTTATCCTGAAGGCTGGAACCAAACATTTAGGGGTCCATTTATTAAGGCGCGCTAACCAATTTAACGCATGCTAAAGATTAGCGCATGCTAAATGCTAAGGCATCCATAGAATAAAATGGAGACATTAGCATTTAGCGTGTGCTAGTCTTTAGCATGCACTAAATCAGTTAATAATAATAATAATAATAATTTTATTCTTATATACCGCCATGCCCGGTGAGTTCTAGGTGGTTTACATCAATTAGAGTAGTATCTGTGTTGACAAGCAGAATTACAACAATTTATTAGATATAAACAAGTTTTAACCAAACTTGACAGAGGATGACGGGAGGTGGTGGAAGAAAGGGAAGAGAGAAGCTATTTAGGGGGAGGAGAAGAGCGGGGGGGGCAGGGGGGCGAAGTGGTAATGTAAGCGGGGGGGGTTGTTAGGGGTCTTGTTTGCTGAATAGGTAGATTTTGAGTAATTTTCTGAAGCTGAGGTAAACTAACACGCGCTAAATCTGTAAGCGCGCCTTAAAAATGGACCCGTTAAATCCTTCTCTGGCCCAAGCAGATGAATACTGACCAAGTGTCATCTAAGTTAATAATTGTAGTTTCTGTATGTTTGAGAGCAAACGCCAGCAGCCAGCCTACTGATATAGATGGGTTTAGTGCAGGGATTCTCATTCTAGTCCTCGGGATACACCTAGCCAGGCAGGTTTTCAAGACACCTGTAATGAATATGCATAAGATAAATTTGCATACAATGGGGTGGAGCATGCACATTTATCTCATGTGTATTCATTATGGGTATCCTGAAAACATGACTGGCCAGGTATGTCCCGAGGACTGGGGTTGGAGAACCATTGGTTTGGTGAGAGGAGTAAAAGCTAAAGTTAATCACACTGGGGCCCATTCAAAGCTTCGTAAGTAGATCCATGTTGGGCATTACACACCAGAGATTGCTGAATCAGAGGGTCCTATTAATGTGATGTGCAGTCAGATAATTCATCAGTGAAAGATGTGAACAGGCCCCATTACTCTTTAGCGCTACCGTTTAAGGTACATGCAGCCTGCCAATTCAACTGAAGTGGTTTAGCGGTCTCTTCCTCAGTTCAATGGTCCAGTAACCCCCATCATAGAAATTACCACAGACCATTCTGCAAATTTGAACAAAGATGGGACTTTCTATCAAAGGGATGACAGTGTCCAAATCCTGACAGAAACCAAATTAACCCTCTGAGCAATCTGTCCAGATCAGAGAGGAGCTAATGAGGAATGCAGGACTGCCTTCTGCCTGCCTTTAAATTTCTACAAAGAAACATGAGAGGATCCGTACCTCACAAAAGTCTTAAATGCAAAATGGCCATATTCTGGAAGAGTTCTAAACTAAACTTGGATTATGAAACTGAAACACAGAGAAGAAAATAACATAAAATACAGTTGTTCATACCAGTGCAGTAAAAAATTCATAGCAAGCATCATTCTTCAGATATTCCAGTCTGCTCTAGAAAATCTGACCAATTAAAGGGTTTTCGCTTGGTTTGGGGCTACTTGACAGAACCTGGTTTTGACGTTACCCATGTCCTGCAATGCATAAATACTTGAAATGAATTTAAAAGCTTATTATTTTTTTATCAATCTTTGATGACATTATAACAAGAAAATTATGATATATCACAACACCAAAGGTTTTATGTTTCTATTTATCTAAATGGGCAGCAGTAACTGATACCGTAATTAAATGAACACATAAATGCAGGAAAGTATACAGGGACAGCCAAAAAAAACCCCATAAGCTAGAACACATTATTTATAAATAAAGCTATTCAGCTCAAGTGGTGTCTATATACCCCACTTTGATTTTATTTTCAGTCGCAAATTCAATTATTTTAAATTCTTACGCCCTCTTTTACTAAGGTGCGCTAACCGATTAGTGCACGCTAAACCCTAACATGTTCAGGTGAGAGCTCCTTTTACAAAGGTGCGTTAGGGCCTTAATGCGCGGAATAGCGCACGCTAAAATGCCACGTGCACTAGCCGCTACCGCCTCCTCTTGAGCAGGCGGTAGTTTTTCAGGGAGCGCGTGCTATAATCCGGTGCGTGCGCTAAAAACGCTAGCGCTCCTTTGTAAAAGTCTATGGACGCGTTAATGTGTATCGCGCACTAATCGGTTAGCACACCTTAGTAAAAGAGGGGGTTAGTGGTCCTTTTTTACTAAAGCTTAGGGCTCCTTTTACAAAGGTGAGCTAGTGTTTTTAGCGCACGCTATAGCACGCGCTAGCCGAAAAACTACCACCTGCTCAAGGTAGTGGCTAATGCGCGCAGCATTTTAGCGCGTGCTATTCCGCGTGTTAAGGTCCTAGCACGCCTTCGTAAAAGGAGCCCTTAGTGTATGCTAAATGCTAAGAAGCTTATAGGTATAAAATGGGCTTCTTACCATTTAGCGCGTGCTAAGCTTTAGTAAAAAGGCCCCTTAATTAAAATGAGAATTGTCTTGATTTTAATTTTGGATCTTTTCCTCCCCCTCTACTACATAGCATATCTGTGGAGCTGTTACAGCCACACACAGAAGGGGATAAAAAATAACTCATGCCTGACAGGGATCAGGTGATAATGGACCATGCTAATCTCTCTTGAAAACAAGCACATCCATGGATAGAAATTAAATACTGAGCAACTACTGTGTGCTTTCCTTTTTCTCTTTGCAGAGTATTTTCTTGGCCTCTGCCACCCCCCCCCCCCCCCCCCCCACACACACACACACAAAATTTTGGTTGCTGAGACAAGATGAGGAGCATTGAGATGGGTGAGAAAAGTGAGATGATGCTTCTGAAAATACAAAGGTTGAAGAAATAAACTACTAGGAAGGAAATGCATCTCCTCATTTCAGATTATGGCCATGATTTTAATTTGTGCAACAGTCCTGTAGATAACTACGCCTAGTTAAAACCTCCATTTAAAAAAAAAAAAAGTCTGCAGCCGTAATTTAATGGTGAGAGGAAAAAAAATCTAATAGGGTTCTATTGGAATTCCTCCATTAACTTTTAATGGGCGGTTTCAAGTAGTTGGGATAGTAAACAGGAATAATTCACAAATGTAAAGCCAAAGCCTTAATTCTTGCAGGGTAGCAATCTCCCAAGTTTCTACCTGAGGCAATGGAGGGTTAAGTGACTTGCCCAAGGTCACAAGGGATCACAGCAGGTTCTGAAGCAAGCATCCCTGGTTTTCAGTCCATTGCTCCAACCATTATGCTATTCCTTCACTCCCCGGGGACCACTATATTAAAAAAGAAAAAGGCCAGCAGCCTACTGTGCAGACTGGAAGCCAACACACTCTGTGTCTGTCAGGCAGACTGTAGCACACATAACACACTATTGCCAACTAATGCTGCCAAGGGTTATGGTGGATTTTATGTAGCTGCCTTCTCTAGCCATTATGTAATGTAATTTATTTCTTATATACCGCTACATCCGTTAGGTTCTAAGCGGTTTGAAGAAAATATACATTAAGATTATAAATGAGAAGTAAGAAGGTACTTAAAAAATTCCCTTACTGTCCCGAAGGCTCACAATCTAACTAAAGTACCTGGAAATTAATAAAGAAGAGAAAATAAAGATGGTTGAAAAAAGAAAAATTCTATGTGAACTTATAGGATGGAAATTAAACTGACAGTGAAGAACTGTATGAAAAATACATATAGAATGCAGTTAGAGAGGGTAGGTTACAATGTGAAACCTCCCCTTTTTTTAAATATAAAATAGAATAAAATACTAACTGCCTGATATTCAGTCAATGGCAGTTAGCATTTCTTTTTAAAACATTGACTGTTGCCGGCTAGATTAGCCCCAGGAATCGGCACCGAGTATCTAGGGCTAATTCAATGGGCCCTGGCTGCCGGAACCTCTGCAGGAGCTACTCCCAGCACACTTAAATCACTTTGAATATCAGGGGCAAATATCCTATCATTTTTCTTAGGAGATTAAAGATTTTTTAAAAAAAACAACACTGGGGCAACACTAGGCATGCATTTTAGCAACATGAACTGAAAGAGCAGAATTCATTGGTGCTTGGAAGATAAATGTTGGAGTGTTATACAACCAGTAGAACTTAGAATCACGATAAAAGTATTTGTGCATACAAGGAGTGATTGAAAATAACGAGACTGCCTCTGTTTTCCTTTCCGAGATGTAGACATGGCAACACTGTGATGGTTCTTGTGAAACTGGTTGCACGCAGTAGTTTTGACCTGCGAACAGATAGCCTGGAGTTTTGTCAAGGCCCTGAGGCAGTGGCAATTTGCCACAAAACGATTGTCGGCCTGGCTGTGCTTCCTTGCTAATAGTGGTTTTTCCACAATAGTATTTATTTTGGGCTATTTTTATGCTTCCACCTGCCTTTACTTACTTTATGCAAAAGTTTTTTGCCTATGATGCCTGGGTGGAAGAGTGTGGGTACACCTCTCTGATAGTCTGAGGCTTTCTCTTTCGCTTAGTACAATCATTCTGGGCATATACTGGCTTGTTTTCAATGGAGTGATTTCTATTGTTTGTCTGATCATGTGATACTCATGCATCAACATTTCTGAACCTACAGTTGGACTGCTGTAGTTTTCATTGTTGGGTCACAGCAAGAGGAAGAACTTTATACGTTTCGTCATGACAGATAAGGAAGATGTGTCTGTGAGAATACACCAGAGGTGTGTGATTGAATTTTGTGTTAAACTTAGAAACAGACGTAATGAAATTCTTGAAATGTTGCAGCAAACATACGGTGGTGAAACAATTAGCTGTGCCTTGTACTCTCACAGACACACCTTCTTTATTTGTCATGATAAAACATACAGAGTTTTTCCTCTCGCTAAGATCCAACAATGAAGAGTACGGTAATCCAAATACAGGTTCAGAAATGTTAATGTATGAGCTTCACAAGAATCAGTACAGCACTGCCACGTCTACTTCTTGGAAAGAAAACCAGAGGCTGTCTCATTACTTTTTAATCAGCCCTCATACAAAGTCCCAGGGATTAAAAACTGATGCCTGATTTTACTAGACTGTGTCAGGGGAAATGAAACCAGTCTGATCATTTTGACCCAGGAAAGGAAATATTGTTTGCCAGTTGATGAAGTTTGTGGTTTTTACATCTACTAGTTTCATTGTCCATGACACAGCCTGCCTGTGTATGGCGAAACATGGCCATGTTGGACATCAGCTTTTAATCCCTGGAATTTTGTATGAACAAATAAAGACTTGATGGACAAGAAGGTGACGCGAATGGACGCATAGGAGAAAGTTCCACTTGGGCAGCGACACTGCCAGTAAAAACAGAATGGTGAAGCAGAAAGGGAAGCTGCGTTCTTACCCGGCTGAACCAGCTTCCTCCCTGATGTTGACACAGCGGACTTTGGAGGGCTTCCTCTTTCCTCAGGCGGAGAGAGAGAGAAGATTCGGAAGAAGGAGCATATCAAAGGGGACTTAGCTCTAAGCGCATCAGACACTATGCTAAGCCCAAATACCGCAAGTCTCCCTCTCAGCCAGGACGTGGATACTGGAAGTGTTGCCTGCCCTTGCACTGGAGCTGGGACACTGACTGCTGCCTCACACAGGGCGATGGAAGGCCCAACAGAGGAGCAATATGTCGGAGCTGAGGGAGAAAGGATCGAGGGTTTGATGGACCCATAAGCCCTTCTCGAGGACACCAAGGGCTCAGGAGTTGGAGACAAGATTACTCCCAGGCTGAAGAAGAGACCAGAGAAAATTACATTGGAGGAGGTATGGGACGATGTAAATGAGTTGGAGGCTGAATTGACTACTCATTTAGACAGTATGTTGCAAATTCCAGAACTTGCAAACTCTCATGTAAAGCAATGTGGGGACTTAGTTACTACGTTAGAAACCAGAGTCCAGAATGTGAAAGGAACTATTGAGAAAACACAAGCTACCCAGATGGCTTTGGTGAAAATAAATTTGAGTATATTACAGAAACTTGAAATGTTGGAGAATAATGAACGTAGATTGAATTTGAGGTTTTTAAATTTTCCTCAGTCTCCAATTTTGTCTTCTATGGAGATGCTAAAGAAATATCTAAAGGAAAATTTACAAATACCAGCTGAAACAATACCACCAATTGCCAAAGCCTATTATATTAACTCTGGAAGTCCAATAGAACATAAGAACATAAGAGTTGCCTCCGCTGAGGCAGACCATAGGTCCATCCCGCCCAGCGGTCCGCACCCGCGGCGGCCCATCAGGCCCATTGCCTGAGCAGTGGTCCCTGACTAATTTTATAGCTTATAAATATATGTTAAATACGTATTGTAGAATGTAGTTAATAGCAGGGAAACATTCAGGCCATATATACAAAAGGTGCTGACATAACATCAACTGTATGAAAAATCATAATAAAACGGAGAAAAATAAACCTCAATTGTGGGAGGTTGGGACTACACAAGTACCCAGCCCTCAACACATCATCACGGGTTTATAAAAAAACTCCGCATACATATAAATAAGTAGATAAATCACTCATTTCCATTCATACAGAGTCGTGTTTTTTTTCAAAAGTTTTTTTTTAAAATATAGTGACAGCTGTGAACAAGAAATTCCATGTGTTATTTGTGTCAAACACTGAAGACCAGAATCCCAAACTTAACTAAATTAATAGCGAGGGCCACAGCTCAGTTTCACTTATGTAAGTAGTTTTTGGAGGCATGGAGCACAAAATCTTAATTAAGGAAGGAATACACTCATCTGAAGGTGTGAAATTTCAAAAGAGGCTTTCAACTCCTAATCCCTGCTATTAACTACATTCTACAATATGTATTTAACATATATTTATTAATTATTACGATTGTACCTCAGAAAATTGCTAATTTTATAGCTTACCATTTAAATCTATCCCTATAATCTACCTCTATTCTTATCTATACCCTTCTATCCCTTTGTCCTCCAAGTACCTATCCAAAGCTTCTTTGAAGCCCTGTAGCATGCTCCTGCTTATCACATCCTCCGGCAGCGCATTCCATGTATCCACCACCCTCTGTGTGAAGAAGAACTTCCTGGCGTTTGTTCTAAACCTCTCCCCTTTCAGTTTCTCTGAGTGCCCCCTTGTACTTGTGGTCCCCCTTAATTTGAAAAATCTGTCCCTGTCTATTTTTTCTATACCTTTCATGATCTTGAAGGTTTCTATTATGTCTCCTCTAAGTCTCCGTTTTTCCAGGGAGAAGAGCCCCAGCTTTTTCAGTCTGTCAGTATATGAGAGATCCTCCATGCCCTTTATTAGTTTAGTTGCTCTTCTCTGGACTTTCTCAAGTACTGCCATGTCCTTCTTGAGGTACGGTGACCAGTACTGAACACAGTACTCCAGGTGCGGTCGCACCATTGCGCGATACAGTGGCAGAATGACTTCCTTCGTCCTGGTCGTGATACCCTTTTTAATGATACCCAACATTTTGTTTGCTTTCCTTGAGGCTGAGGCGCACTGCTCCAATGCCTTTAATGTTGTGTCCACCATTACTCCCAGGTCTCTTTCAAGAGCAGAAAGTGGGAGCCAGTTTTGATTTTACTGGTTTCCTGGAAGACTCTGTAGTGGCCAAAGCAACCCTTATTGCAACTTTTGTTTTGGAATACGATAGAAATTGAAGTCTTCATTTATATTTTCAATTTAAAGATGTGAAGTTTCTGGGTCATTCGGTCATGATTTTTCCTAACCTTTGTACAGCCACACAATTGAGAAGAAAGGCTTTCTTGGCTCTTAAATCCCAAGTGTGGGCTCTCAAAGGAACTTTTTCCTTCAATTTCCATGTAAATGTATTCTTAAGATTTCAGAGAAAAGTTATGTTTTTCTAGACCCAGAACATTTAAAGAATTTCCTGGAATCAAGACAAGCTCCAGATCCTATAGCTGTATCTACTGCTTTAGATGTATAATTTGATATGGAAGTAAAATGATGCTCTGCCTTAGTCCAATTAAGAATTTCCGTGTATAATTTCCTTAACCCCCAAAAGATTGCTTGTAAATCTTGTCTCCCGAGCTTTAGTTATTTCTTATTTATTTTGAGGTCATAATAGAAGCTTGCTGAGTCTTTAGTTGATTATATATTTCTGGAAATATTTTTATTGCAAGAATCTATTTTCTTGAACAAGTGTACGCTTGTAAATTGTGAAATCTGTATAAATTTTTTTTAAAAACCCCAAAACGAATAAAGACATTTATTATGATTCTAAGGTCTACGTCTTCATCTTCCTCCATATTGGATCTAGTAGACCGCTTGTCTTGCTGTTTTCTTATTATATAACTCCTCTCATCTTGGGTTCTGCATCCCCCTACCCTATATGTCATGTCTGTCTGCCCAAGTTAGATTGTAAGTTTTTCTGCGCAGGGACCGTCTGTAAATGTCAAAATGTACAACGCTGCTTACGCCTTTCAGTGCTAAATATGTGATAAGTAGTAGTAGTAATTATACAACCAGTTACATATGTGCTTTTTCTTCTAAGAGAATCAATTAGCATTTAAAAAAAAAACTGACGGAGGGAGTTTTTCTTCTCTGTTGTCATCAAAATGTATTTTAATTGTTACTACCCCTGATTTTCTACCAGACATTGAGCCACTTGACCAAATGTCACATTAAACAAGTCAATCTTTACCCTATTACTTCCATGGATGTGTCAATCTGATTGTCCCATTGATTTCCCTAGGAAAATCAGAGCCACAAATCTATGTAGCCATTGGAGGTGAATCTAGGATTGGATTAAACAGTTTCTTATAACATATACCCAGGTGGCAATCCCAAGTCCCTGCTATCTGGTGCTGAGGAGACAAAGGCAGTGGCCATGGCAACTAATAAAGCTCTGGTTTTCTGCTTTCTAACATACAGTACATAGCATGAAAATACCATCTCTGTGAATGCAATGGGGAAATACCAGTACCATCGCTGGGTGAGATAGGAACCCCACAGTTACAAAGGCAGATTTTAATTTTCCAAAGTGGGGGGAGGGGGGAAGCATAAAGGTAATGCATTTGATACACCGCTTTTCTGTGGTACAACTAAAGCAATTTACATATCATATACATGTACTTTCTCTGTCCCTGGTGGGCTCATAGTCTAAATTTTAAACTTGGGGCAAATTAGGGTTAAGTGACTTACCCAAGATCACAAGGAGCTGCAGTGGGAACTGAGGCCCAGATTCTCAAAACTTTAACGTCGTCGCTAAACTGTTTTCTGGCGGTGTAGCCTATACACACTTTAGCAGCAGATTATCAAAAAGGATTATCTCTGTCTTTAGCGAGGTTTCTAGCAGTCTCCAACACTGACATGCAAATGGGCTCATCAACACTGAAATGAGCCCTCCAGTGTATTCTTAAAAATGCCTAGCCATTTTCAAAAAGCGGCATAGGCTTTTGGTGACAAAAATAAGCAACTGATCCAGGAGTGTTGGTCAGTGTCAGAGACTGCTAGAAAGCCCTTATGTTGTGATGCAGTGGGAGAGACGCACATTCTCTCCGCTGCATCACAGCACCCCTTCCTTGCAGCAGCGGCAAACACAACACCCCCCTCCGAAACAGCTGTGACACTTCCCCTTGCAGCAAGAGAGATGCCCACTCTCTCCTGCTGCACTAAACTCCCCACCGTGACCCAACCCAACTGCCCCCCCTCCCCCAGCAGGAGAGATGCCCACTCTCTCCTCCTGCTGCACTAACTAAACTCCTCGCCGTGATACGACCACCCCCTGCAGCGGGAGAGATGCCAATTCTCCCCCGCTTTGAAGTGACTTCCCCGTCTCCGCCGTCCCCTCCCCCTTACCTCAACAGATGAGCTGGAAGGATATGGACACCCTCCTCCCAGCCGCTGCTACATCATCTAAAATGGGACTTCCCCACTCCGTTTTTGAGAATCCTGGCCTGAATTTGGTTCCCCTGACTCTTCACCCACTGTGCTATTAGGCTACTCCTCCACTCAAAGTAAAACTCCCAGCAAACCACAGTTCTATAGTTTTCTAAAGAGTACAAAACATTGATGATTGATAAAGCCATAGAATGCATGGACACCCATAAAAAAGGGAAAATCAAAACTATGCAATCATTGACTATGCTTCAGTTTCTTCTACTATATCAGCATGGGTGTTCAGTTTTCACACAGTAACACAGTAAATGACAGCAGATAAAGACCTGCCCAACAAGACAGCCACAACCACTACTCTGTTCAGGTTATAGTCATTAATGTTTAAATATTGGTGAGCATTTTGCCATCATGCGAACCACATATAGGCAGTTAAATCTGATGGAGTCTTGGCACAATATAATACTAACAGTATTTAACTTGCTATTTAAGATATCTTACCCTCCCTCTTGCACTGTACAGCCCCCTCACTTGCAGCATATGATGATAAAGTGATATACAATACTGGAGTTGTTGAAACTTCATCTGTCTTTTGTCATTTGCAAGATGCATACCACAGAAGTCTTTCCACAATAAAGCCTTCTATTTAGGCATTTCCTGTGTTCATCCCATGCATTTTTGATTACTTCACCATTTTTAACTTCAGGTCTCCTGGAAGGGCATTCTAGAAATCCATGACCCTCTCCTAAGTCTATCACTTTGAAACCTCAATTCACGTCCCCTAGTTCTCTTATTCCTATATGTCTGAAAGAGGTTTGTACGTATACCGATACCTTTCTTGAATGTCTACATCATATTTCCTCTCTCTCTACTTTCCTATAATGTAGACATGCTCAAGTCACTTTACATTTCATCACATTCAATTTTAATGGCCAAAATGTTGATATTCTTCTAATTTTTGACATTCTCCAGGGTATCCATTCTGTTGCAAATCTTGGTGTCATCCACAAAAAAGCAGATTTTTCTTCTAATCCTTCAGCAATGCCCCAGTACTGACCCTGAGACACTCCATTACTCACCATTCTATCCATTTACCACCACCCTCTGTTGTCTATCAGTCAGCCATTCCAGTTTATCATATGTAGAAAGAGAATAATATTACTGGGGACTCTATACTTACAAGTATGTGCCAATTTTACAATATATATATAGTATGTATGCATTTGCTGCCACCTACAAATCTACATATATATGTACACATAGGCATCGGAAGGGAAAAGGGCACAGGGGCCTTGGCCTTCCCAAAAATTGGCACCTACCCCCTCTTTTAGCTGCTCTAATTTTAAATTTTCCACATGGGGTGCTGGGAACGGAGGGAAAGAGAGATGCAGCCAGTGTGGGATGGAAAAGAAAAAAAAGAATTGTTGGACATAGGTGCATGGAGTGAGATGGAAAGAGAGATGGTATACATAGGGAAAGGAAGAGACAGAATAGTTGTACATGATAGTGGTGGAGAGGAGAGAAGGAGAAATGTTACACTGGGAGGGAGGAGAGTTGACTCAAAGAAGGAAGAGATGTTGGATTCTGGAGAAGGGTGATAGAAGGAGAGAGAGAGTTGTCAGACCACTGGAAGAAGCGAGAGATGCCAGACCAGGGAAGGGAAGGAGGGGAGAGAGAGATGCCAGACTGCAGGAAGGAGAGGAGAGAGAGATGCCAGATTGCAGGAAGGAAAGGAAAGAAAGAGAGAGATGTTAGACCATGGGAAGAGGGAGGGAACAAAAGAGAGATGCCGGTCCATGGGAAAGGAGAGAGATACCAGCCCATAGGAGGAGGAAGGGGGAAGACAGAGATGTCAGACCATGAGAGAGCGTGGAGATGGTGCATAGGGATGGAGGAGAAGGGGAGAGAGAAGTAGGAGATGGTGCATAGCAATGGGTGTGGCAGGGAAGAGAGATAGAAGAAATGCTTCTTATGGATAGATGTGAATAGGAGGTGAAGAAAGAGAGAGAAAATGGTACACGTGGATAGATAGGAAGACATGGAAAAGTAGATTTTGAGAAGAAAGCAGAAAAATGGAAGAAAGTTGAATGTTAAAAGTTAATACCAAAGATGGATGTAGGTATTTTCCAAAAAACATAGAGGATTTAAGTCCAAACAAATTACTTGGGATGTGGCTGCATGTGGCCGGTGCACGGTGTGTGCCTACACGGTTAGCACACAAGGTTTCATTCATCACGGTAGTGTTTATACACTACGAGGCACTTATGACTGCCTCACTACGGCAGCGATATATCTGATTTTTTGCCTCTGCCAGAAGATCTTTGTAAGCTGCACTCTAAGATCTGTATGGAGCCACATCCATGAACATCTCGGCAGAATCCGGAGGGAAGTTATGGAGGCTCCCTTATCACAACACTGTAAGGAATCATTTCATCAAGTGACAGATTTCAGATACTGTTTCATTGCCATGAGGAGGAGATCCTGTTAGAGTACTATGGATACAAGTGCAATGCTGGATTTATCATTTAAATTCTATGCTGGAGAAATAGAAACAAAGCAGCTTCACCAGGGATCAACCTCGGCCAGGACTAGCTTCCAGAGGGACCCATACAACTTATGATCCAGGCCTTGTTTGGCTGCCTTTACTGTGTTTGTTTGTTTACTTCTCAATAAAGATGTTTCAAACCAAAAAAAAAAATAATTCTATGCACCCTGATGGACTTAATAGAGAGGTGGAATGGTGTGCTTTTCTGTGATCAGCTTGTGCCAGTTTGGAATGATGCTGGGTTTTCTGCACTGGTTCATTTTACTTTTTTACTTTACTTTCTCTTTCACTTTACTTTTTCACCTGCAATTTTTTTCATTCATTTTTTTGCAACTAGTATTGGCAGTCTGTTTTCTACACCCTCAGGCAGAGCTGCAACTTCCCTTGTCTGCAACAGCCTCTTTAATCGTGTGAGTACTGATGCTAGATTTTCCCGGAATGTCTTTTTTCAAACTATGAGTGTCAAGAGTCAGAGGATTCAGATACCTGTGCCTGCTTGCCATGTTAATGCATTTTTATTTGTGTTCGAATGTTTTTTGTTAGATTTGTTTTAGTAGTTAAATCAGCATTCAATTTTCACAGCAAGTTTGATTCTTCACAGGCACCACATTTAAAGAAAAGAAAAATTAAATAGACTTTACATTCGGCTTCCTGACGTAGCTCTAGCGAAACACAGTCTGTGTTGGAGCCTAGATACACCAGTTCAGATAAGTGTTATTCCTTTCTTCTGAAGAGCTACATGGACAATTTAATCTGTAACAGAATCCTTAGTGCTGTGATTAAGAACCCGTAGTATCAGTGACTTCGTATCACTATATGGCACCCTATTGAAGCATCTATGAGCACACAAAAAATTTAAAAGTATTTTTTTAATGCTGCAACACTTACTATGCCTGATAATATAAAATTGTACTAATGGGTGAGGGATTTTGTTTTGGTTTACTAAAGATGGATGTAGAGCAGAAAGTGAAGAAGGAGAGAAAAACAGCAAATGGTAAGAAGGCCCTGGAAACACAGAGCACAGACAGAAGGAAGTGCAACCAGAGAATGGGAAAAAATATAAAAATAAAATCATTAGACAACAAAGGTAGGGGATATGATTTTATTTTCAATTTAGTGATTGAAATGTGTCAGTTGTGAGAATTTATATTTGCAATCTATCCCCCTCTTTTGTAAAGGTATGCTATGTTTTTTAGCATGCGCTAAATATTATCACGTGCTAAGCACGTGCTAAACGCTAACACATGCATGTTATCCTATGGACACGTTAGCGGTTAGCGCATGTGTTGATTCAGCCACATAAAATCTGCGCTAAAACGCTTAGCGTGTCTTTTTAAAAGAGGGCCTATATCTTGCACTGTACAGAAAGAAATTAATTGCTTTCTATTTCTCTGGTGTTACAATGCATGTAGAATCTGGCATCTTAGGGTTTCATTTGTGTATATTGGTTCTTTTACCTCCCCTTTTACAAAACCATAGCATGGTTTTTTTAGTGCCAGCTATAGCAGTAACAGCTCCCATGCTCATAGAATTCCTATGAGCTCTGGAGCTGTTACTGCCACAGCCGGCGCTAAAAATCACGCTACGGTTTTGTAACACAGGGAGGGAGGGGGAGGATTAGTTTGTGGTCCTGTGTTTGCTTTGGGGTTATATGTGTTTTGCATGTGTGACCAAGGCCAGGTGTTCTGGTAGGAATGAATGTTGAGAAGCATACAGTATAGTTTAATTTTGTGGTTAACCATTATGTATTGTTAATAAGATTATATTGTGATATATATATGAAAAATGAATGGAAACAATGGCATTACAATTAGTAGTATTATTATGGGGTGGGCTCTGGGGCGGAGCTTGGATGGGTTGTGGAGTAGAGCTTGGGCAGGGTCTGGGGCGGAGTTTTGGGCTCCCCAAACAAAAAAGTGTTCCGCTGCCTATGTATGCACGAGAGGAGCTAATGAAGGAGCCATGGCAATAACTGTGCAGTGCTTATTTTTGGAAGTGGAGGAGTAGCCTAATGGTTAATGCAGTGGGCTGAGAACCTGGGGAACTGGGTTTGATTTCCACTGCAGCGCCTTGTGACCCTGAGCAAATTCACTTAACCCTCCATTGTCCCAGGTACATAACTTAGGTTGTGAGCCCACTAGGTCTGCTCTGACAGTTGTGCTAGCACAGTGTCAATCAAATCTTTTTAGCTCTGGCACACTAAATTAAGCAAATGTTTTTCATGACACATTATAACTGAAATTATAAAGTTACAAAAACAACAAAAATTTAAATGTGAAAGTTATTTGTTTAAAGTTCTTTAAGCTATGTATGGATAATTGTAACATCGGTGAAACTAAAGTAGATAGAATAAAATTGCTAGTCAATGCAATGGATGGCTTGTTTTTGAGTGCAAATTAACTCAAAACACAGCTCAATAGCCGACAAGCAAAAATGCATTTCATCATCCACATCTGCAGTTCTCTTTTTTTTTATTTAATTTCTGTCAGAGCTGAAAATCCAAGTTCACAAAGATAAGAAGATCCAAATGATAGCAAAGCCTTGATTGCTTTGTTGCTCAAGTTAGGATAACTATTACATTAAAAATAAAGCTAAAATTACTTGCTGTTAGTTTTGAAAGACCAATCGGGTCAAAGAAGGATGCTTGTCTCGGCGGTTCTATCCTTACACACACACAAATGCTCATAACATTGACAGACTCTTTTGCATGTCATCTATTCTAGTGTATACTTATGAAGTAAAATTCTGGAATCTCTTGTGGCACACCCAGAATCTCTTCGGAGCATACCAACTCCTGTAAACCGTGCCGAGCTCTACTTCTGTGGAGATGATGCGGTATACAAACTTAAGGTTTAGTTTAGGAAAGGGTAAAGCGGTGATATGATAGAGGTCTATAAAATACTGAGTGGAGTAAAAAAAGTAGACATGAATCACTTGTTTACACTTTCTACAAATACTAGGACTAGGGAGTATGTGATGAAGCTACTAAGTAGTAAATTTAAAACAGATCCACACCTCAGGCAGGATCCCATAGGATCGATCTACAAGCCTCATCCAGTGAATGCTAAGAAGTGTTATTGGGACCATCAACTAGGTCAGGTCCAGGGACTGGATAACATGGGAATGACCCTTAGGTTCAACCAAGCTGTGCAGCCATTGCAAGCAAAGCAAGGAACTAGGCCAAGGATAGGAACAGCATATAGCACAACCTACCGAAAATACTGGATCTTTCCAGGGAACACCCAGCATCACTAGTTAATACTGGTGAGGAGATAGAGGAAAAAATGAGTTTTACCAATCTCCTTCTTCTGGTAGGAGGGTATAACAAACAATTGTGCAGAACATTGGAGCTAACGCTACAGAATGGGTTTTTTTACTACGAGGGATCTTCAAAAGGTTTCTGCACATTTATTTTAACACTATTTTCTCAAAAGCAAATTATATCACTTTTCCACATAATTACCCTGTTTTGCGATACATTTTTCCCAGCGTTCTACTAACATGCCCTCTTACCACTTCTCCCACCCCAATCATTTCCCACAAAAACATGAAAGTGCAGAAACTTTTTGAAGGACCCTCGTATTTTAAGGAATAAATGAGAAGGGCAGAAAAAGGAAAAAAACAAACAAAAAAGAAAAAACATAGAGAATGAAAACACATTAACCAAAACTTGTGAACTTATATCTAGAATTCAAACTATAATCAAATGAAGCACTATATAAAGCTGGACATGTGAAGCTTCATTTTGCATTGGACATTCAGGTGGTAATTAGGATGCTCAAGTCAAGGACAATCACAGTTCTTTGAGTATTTTACAGAAGGCTCTGCTGAATATAGAGCCTTTAGTAAAATATGTATAAGAACACCAAAATACACATGTATATTAGCTGGCACACACAGTGGAAGCATTAATTTCACAAACTTGCACATACTAAAAAGGAGCGGCATCATCTGGAGCTTTGCTGGCACTTATATCTAAAGTTGGAAATGTTACACTATATAAGTAAATAGCACTTCTTTTGTGTCATATTTTACAAAATTGTAATACAAATGTAGTTATTTAGGGACTCTGCCCCAAAACAATTAGAATGTGAAATTTTGGTGGGGTTTTATAGTATTAGCAATTTTTTTTTCACCACACACACAAACACACACTCCTCCCAATCAGAGGTCCACAATTTCTAAGAATATTCTATAAAATGGTGTATGTAATTCTAATGCGCGGATCTCATAAGGGGCAATAACTGATTTCTTTTCAGCAACATATATAGAATTTAGTCATATATATATATTTTTACATATATATATATATATATATGTATGTATGTATTTATTTATATGAAGACGCCCATTATATAGTAGAATCTCAGTTATCCGGCACTCATGGGGATTGGTGGATGCTGAATAATTGTTTTCCTGGTTGCTTGAGAATACTGTATTTGAAACCTTGTCTAACACAGATCTCAATTCCCCCCTCCATCCCACAGTGAAGAATAAGCATGGCAGCGGTCCTAATCCTCAAACTTCCCTTCCTCCCTCCAGCCCTGAAGCAGCAGAAGCAGGCTGCGGTCCTGAGCCACAAGCCCCCTTCCTCTCTCCCTTCCTTCCTTACGCAAAGCGGCAGCTGGTCAGCAAGAGGCAGCACTCAAAATAGGCTGCTCATGGCCAGCCCCAGCAGGGCCTTTCCTCTGACATGTGACAAGTTAGAAGAAAGGCCCTACCGGGGCTGACAGCGAGCAACCTGTTTTGAGTGCTGCCTCCTGATGACTGGCTGCTGCTTCAGGTAAGGAAGGAAGGAAGAGAGGGGGAGTTCATGGCTCAGGACTGCTACCTGCTTCTGCTGCTTTAGGGCTGGAGGGAGGGACTGGGGTTTGCGGCTCAGGACCTCAGGACCACTGCCACTTCTGCTGCTTCTGGGCTTGGGAGGAGGGGGTTGTGGCTCAGGACTGCTGCTGCTTCTACTGCTTCAGGGCTTGAGGGAAGGAGGGGGGTTCGCGGCTCAGGAACGCTGCCGCTGTTGCTTCAGGGGACTTTTTTCCCCCAGCGATTGTTTGAGAGTGCTGGTTGGTTGAATTCTGGTTAGCCGACATTCTACTATTTTTCTATAGGCATCTTTAGTGGTAAATGCACGCTAATGCATTTGCATGCACAAATGTGATTGTACATGCTCACACCTAGCGTTCTGATGAATTCCTCCCTTAAATGCTAACCTAACTAAAATGGCCCCAAAGATGGAAAAACTGCATGAAAATCTATCCAAAAGAGCAGCAAACACGTCATACAAACAGCCACAGTGGAGCTGCCCACTGGAGACTAAAGAATGAGGTTTACATTCAGGTGGTAACAAAGCTATTCAAAGCTGCAGCCAGGCTTTCACCAATGTGGCATGTAGAAACAGGAAGCATATACAAGAAAAGCATCTGAATGCTTTTTCCTAGCATAATGGTGATAATAGGATACCTGTCTGTTCATTTGATCACTCAAAAATTTTTAGACTCCTAACGAAAGGGTCTCCATATAAGCAACCTGCAAATTCATGTGGTTTGTTTACAGTACATCTGGGAAGTATTAATACTGAACTCCTTAAGAACAATCTTTCTCCAATGGTGTACACTCCACGCAATGTTTGTATTATAATTATTATATCCTTTTGGGGAAAAACAAATCAATTTCTATGGGACATTAGTGCGCAGTAAAAGCTGAGTAAAGCATAAAAGGGAAGCGGGAGGAAGGTACTCTTCTGTTCGTGTTGCATCTGCTCTTGGCCAGGAAATGTCACAAAACAGATGTTATTTCATAATCTGCCCCGAGCCACACCTTCCCTGGACTATCAAAAAGGGTGACACCATCATCTATCTAGCACATGAATGTATGATTTCTACATATACAGTATTCATATTCATGAACATTTCTGACTCCACATGCAACTTTCTCTAAGTGAGTCCCCTTATTCTCTAACTCAGGGGTGGGCAACACCGGTCCTCGAGGGCCGGAATCCAGTCGGGTTTTCAGGATTTCCCCAATGAATATGCATTGAAAGCAGTGCATGCAAATAGATCTCAGGCATATTCATTGGGGAAATCCTGAAAACCCAACTGGATTCCGGCCCTCGAGGACCGGAGTTGCCCACCCTTGCTATTCTGTCTTATCTAACTATATGTTCCACACTTATTTACACCTTATATACAGTAGAATCCCGAATAACCAGTACTCAAGCAATCAGCACTCTTACCCAACTGGCAAAGAAAACTCCAAATTGCCAGCAAAATAAAAAAAAGTCATCCCTCCAGTCCCCAAAGCGGGAGTGGTTCCAACAAGTCAACCCCCCCTCCCTCCTTCCAGCCCCAAAGCAGCAGTGGCAGCAGTCCTGATCCACCATCCCCCCACCCACTTACCCGAAGCAGCAATGGCAGCTGATCAGCAGAGGCAGCTCTGTAAACAGACTGCTTGCAGCCAGACCCTGCAGGGCCTTTCTTCTGGCACGTCACTTCCAACATGGCAGAGGAAAGGCTTTGCCAGGGCTGGCCATGAACAGCCTGTTTACAGCGCTGCCTCTGCTGACTGGTTGCAGCTTCGGGTAAGTGAGGGGGGATCTAGGAAGCTAGATCTGAATGGAGGGAAGGAGGGAGGGTAGACCTGGGGGGAGGGAATAGGAGAAGTTTGTTTGGGGGGAAGGTCCAGCAGGGTGAAGGGCAGGATGGATGCTGGACCCATAAATGGGGGGGGGGGGGGGGGGGAGAGAAAGTGAACAAGACCAGAAAGGAGAGTGGGAAGAGAGTAACAGATGCTTGTGATGGGGTGAGGGGATGATAGAGAGAGGAAGAAAAGGAGATGGGAAGGGAGACAAAACTATTTTTAGAGTAACTCTCAAGAAGCCATACACTACAGTTATCCAGAATCTACCAGTCACCATGGGTGCTGGATAACTAAGAGTATACTGTAGTGTAGTCAATTAAAATGTTTTATTTTGTATTGTATAACCACACAGAAAATATTCATATACAAATCAACATCAGAGATTGTATGTGATACGTTTCCAAATTAAAACGTAGAAAAGACCTCAGTGTTTCCCAGGACAACACCCGGGAAACTTTCTATGGCAAGTACTTAGTTGCCACAGAGAATACATCCTCGGTCTAAGAAAAACTCTGTTGTATGCAATAAAATTATCAAACTTTTTAAGAATGGATTTTCAAAAATAATAGGAAACAAGCACTTAAGTAAACACTTTATCCTCCGATACTGAAAAAATCACCGCAGTTCGCAGTTAAAGCCAAGTGCTATACGTTTGCCACACTCAGAGGAATGATTCAAATTTCCTTTTTAGATTTCCCGACAGGCCCTGTTTCACATTGTTGCTGTATCAGGGGAATATTTTAAACAAGGAGCTACCACTTCAAAGATTCTCCTTTCACTTACATTGTATGGGGAACCCTTCAAAACCCATCAAAAATCTACTGTACCCAACTGTATACCACAACAATAACCTTTATGCCTGCAGGTGTCACCTGTATGTAGGTTCAGTAGGCTTTTGATAGGGGGATGTCTTTGGGGAGGGGGTGGCAGGAGGAATCAGGCATTCCTCCTGCCGCTGACATTCGTGAGGGGGGGAGAACAGTGTCGCAAAGTGTGGCAGCCACGAAGTGCACGGATGTACAGCTGATGACTTCCAGCGGGCCAGCTTTATTGCAAGTTGTGAATTGTATGGTGGGCCAAATTCTACTACACCACGGGCCAGGGATCCCGCCCTCACCACTCCTTCTAAAATGCCCCTTTTAGCTCTGGTTGTTCAGCAGCACTGTGAAGGCCTAAGTCATTTTTAAATACGTCTAAAACCCTGTTCGATTATCGGCACTTGGACATTTTAGTCATAGTGCCGATTTAGGCTGGTTTTTAGACGTTTTTCTGTTTCGATTATGAGCCCCTAAGAGTCTTAGGAGTAATATTGGATGCTTCTCTGACTATGGATGGAACCACAAACAAAAGGATTATTTGGGACTGTAATATTTAAGACAGCTTCAGTCTGATTTCATTTTTCAAATGATCATTTTACATTTGTTGTCTCTGGTTTCTGCTTTCATCTTCTTTTCACTCTCTTCCTTCCAGCGTCTGCCCTCTCTGTCTCTTCAATCCAGCATCTGCCCCTTCCATCCACTGTCTGCCCTCTCCCCCTTCCATATGGTATCTATCTTCTTTCTATGCCCCTCTCCCCTTTCCATCCAGCCTGTGCCCCATCTCTCCTTTTTACATGATTCTTTCCAGCTTCACTGCTCTCTTCATTTTTATCTCTCCTACACCAGATCTAGCATCTTTGTCCCTCTCTATTTCTCTGCTGATCCCCCTTCCCATCTCTCTACTTTCTTATTCCTGTCTCTCCCCTTCCCATTCTCTAATATCCCTGCCAGCTGTTTCCTTCCTTTTCCCTTCCCTCCTCCCCCTATCCAACAGTAACTCTCTTCCCTTCCTTTTCCCTCCTTCCCTCCCAGCAGCATGTCTCCTTCTCCTTCCATCCAGGTCCAGTAGCATCTGTCCCTTTTTTCCCTTGTCCAGCATCTTCCCAGACTCCTTTCCCTGCTCCCCTTTCAGCAGCATCTCTCCTTCTCCTTCCCTCCAAGAACAGTAGCAGCTGTCCCTTTTTTTCCATTGTCCAGCAGCTTCTCAGACTCCTTTCCCTCCTCCCCTCCCAGCAGCATGTCTCCTTCTCCTTCCCTCCAGTTCCAGTAGCAGCTGTCCCTTTTTTCCTTGTCCAGCAGCTTCCCAGACTCATTTCCCTCCTCCCCTCCCAGCAGCATGTCTCATTCTCCTTCACTCCAGGTCCAGTAGCAGCTGTCCCTTTTTTTCCCTTGTCCAGCAGCTTCCCAGCCTCCTTTCCCTCCTCCCCTCCAGGTCCATTAGTAGCTGTCCCTTTTTTTTCCCTTGCCCAGCAGCTTCCCAGCCTCCAACATTGGCTTTCTCCCCTCCTTGCAGCTGTTAGTACTTACCAGTGCAGCGATTCAGGTAGGCACCTTGGGTCCTTTGATGGGTTGTGCCGCCTCTGAGGAAAGAGGAAGTTGCATTATCAGAGGTGGCTGCGACTCAGCAAAAACCCCAAGGCTACCTTCCTGAATAGCTATGCTGGTAAGTACAGCTGCTGGGAGGGGAGAAAGCCACTGTTGGAAGCTCTCCATGATCTCCCCGACCCTGCATGGACTTCAGCTCGTCGATCTTGCCAGCCCTGCGCAGACCGTCAGGAAATTGCAGATGTCGATCTTGCCGGCCCTGCGTGGACCGGCAGGAATTTTCTGCGGACCGGCATAAGTCCACAGACCGGCAGTTGAAGAACAGTGTTCTAGACTGGTCATCGACCAGTTATTGCAGAATACTGTTGTGCGTTTGATGTTTAGTACACAAAAATATGAGAGTTTCTCTTTTGATGTTGCTGTTATGAGTACATCGGTTACTAATTCAGACCTGATTTATTTTAAGGTGGCTCATATAACTTTTAATACATCACAAGTGGAATCCAGGGTATTTTTTATGCTCTTTAGTTCTTGAGACCAAATCCTCTAGGGATTGACGTGAAAATCTTTTTGAATTTTCTTCTACTAGAGGAGTCCATTACGGATGTGTTTTTGACTCTTCATTTCAAGCCATCGAGCTTTGAAATGAGCTGTTACTGAAAAATCACCAAGTCTCTTCTTATTTAAATTTTCCTCATACTCAGAAAACTTTTAATTCGGCAAAGCATTTTATGACTGATAAATAATCCTGTTTTTATGAATGTGATCTTTGCTTTGGATCTTCTAGAGTAGTGGTATTCAACCCAATTCTCAGGGACCACCTGGCCAGATCAGGTTTACAGGATATCCACAATGAATATGTATGAGAGAGAGTTGCACACTAAGAAGGCTGTACATGTAAATCTATATCATGCATATTCATTGTTGTGAGAGAGTCTATAGCAGGGGTGCCCAAAAGGTCCATAGACTCGCGTTGCCTTCGCATTCTACCTGCTTCCCGACGTGGTAAACAGAAGCGCCGGGCCGACCATCTCCCCCCCTCCCCCCCCCCCCCCGATGTCAATTCTGATGTCGTAGAGGAAGTTCCGGGCCAACCAATCGCTGCCTGGCTGGCCCGGAACTTCCTCTTCAATGTCAAAATTGATGTCATGGGGAAGGCTGGTCAGCCCGGAGCTTCTGTTTACCGCGTCGGGAAGCAGGGAGAGCTTACAACTCGGCGGCGGGCGGCTTTGGGGCCTGTTCCCCGATGGCAGCGACGGTGGCTTGGGGAGGGCAGGGAGAAAGAAAGACAAAGAAAGAAAGGCGGACAGGCAGGAGGACAGAAAGAAGGGAAACAGAAAGAACGAAAGGGGAGAAAGAAAGAAAGAAAGGGGTGCATAGAGAGAGAAAGACAGACATAAGAACATAAGAATTGCCGCTGCTGGGTCAGACCAGTGGTCCATCGTGCCCAGCAGTCCGCTCACACGGTGGCCCCCAGGTCAAAGACCAGTGCTCTAAATGAGTCCAGCCTCACCTGCGTACGTTCCAGTTTAGCAGGAACTTGTCCAACTTTGTCTTGAATTACTGGCTGAATTATTTCCTAATATTCAGTGCTGGGCCAAGTCCGGGCACTGGTACTGAGTACCGGTGGCTAAGTGTGAACATGCAGGCTGCCAGAGCTTATTCAGACCCAAATGCTGGAACTGCAAATTGCATAACTTTTTTTTTTTTTTTTTTACAAAACCCTATCCTGACACTACCACAGGCCTCTGGAACCCCCTCCCACCTCTCTGCAAAGTGTCATGTTCCCCTCCCAGATCAAACCCCTTCTCCCTACCCCGATGTCTAGACAGAAAGAAAGGGGGCAGGGAGACAGAAAGAAAGGGGGCAAGGAGAAAGAAAGGGGAAGGGCAGGGAGAGAGGAAGAAAAAGTTGTGGGAGGGAATGCGGTCTGGAGGAGAGGAAGCATATAGGAGACTGAAAGAAGGGAAGAAATATTGGATGCACAGTCAGAAGAAAGTGCAACCAGAGACTCATGAAATCACTAGACAACAAAGGTAGGAAAAATGATTTTATTTTAAATTTAGTGATCAATTTAGCAGATATACATTTTGAGAATGTATATCTGCTGGCTATATTTTGTACTATGGCCCCCTTTAACTAAACCACAATAGCGGTTTTTAGCTCAGGGAGCCTATGAGCGTCGAAAGCAGCACGGGGCATTCAGCCCATTTCCCTGCTCTAAAAACCGCTGTTGCGGTTTAGTAAAAAGGGAGGGAGTATATTTGTCTATTTTTGCATTGTTGTTACTGAGGTGACATTGCATAAAGTCATCTGCCTTGATCTCTTTGAATCCCCCGGAATATAAATGATAATTAATATTTTCTCTGCGTACAGTGTGCTTTGTGGTTGGTTTTTTTTTTTATTTTATTGTTTGTAGATCATTTTGGCTTGGTCATTTTAAAAGTAGCTCGCAAGCCCAAAAAAGTGTGGGCACCCCTGGTCTATAGGATGCTGCCACTTCCACTTAAGGATACCCACTCACAGTGTCGTAACCACCTTAAAGTACATAGTCTCGCCCAAGGGGGAAATGACACAGGAAGGGTGGAGTCAGGACAGCAGAAACTAGGAAGTATAACCTTAGGGCGCAGCAAGGTTAAGAAAGCCCAGAAGGAAACAGTAATTGCACTAGACCTCAGTAAAAATTTAACTTGGGACCTTGCCCTTTGGTACCTTTGACCCAGCTAGTCACAGGCCAGCCTCAGTGAACTGCTAATGATGTGATGGTGGCTCTGGAGAGCCAGACCAGAGTCCAGCCAGATATGTCACACGCTATGGCCCTGCAGGATCAGGCCACAGGAAGACACTTGTATATGAAAGGACTAGTTTTGTGCTCACTTTTCTTCCCATCTGTGTGAACAGGACCCCTACCTGACATCTTCAGTAAAATATTATTTTGTTCACCTTAATTATGTAGCTCCAGTTTATATTGATTGCTGAGCCCGCCCTCATACACATTACAATTGTGGATATCCAAAAGAACCTACTGGTCAGGTGATTCTAGAGCATATCCTAGTTGTTAATTGAAAATGTATGCAACTTAGAACCTTATTTTAGGGATTCAGCAGCAAATAAAGTGAAAGGAATAGAATATAGAAAAGCACTTACTATATGGCTAGACTATCAAGCTCTATTAGAAAAATCTTCTGAAGCGTTCAAAAATTAAGGACTCCTTTTACTAAGCTGCACTAACGGATTTGGCGCGCGCTACACTGCCCCGCATGCTACACGCTAATGTCTCCATAGAGCTAGCGTTAGTATTTTCTGCATAGCGCAGGGGTTACCGCACGCTAATCTTCAGCGCGCGCTAAAAACGCTAGCGCAGCTTAGTAAAAGGAGCCCTACTATATTTAGTCACAGCTTCAGGACAGTAACGTCCAACTGCAGCTGTCCTGAAGCTGTGACTATATATTAATGATAGAATAGAATATATGCATATGTACATGTGCACATATTTGTATGTGTATGTAGTACACTGGCATGACTGATCCTTTACTGGTTTATGAGGCAGTGAGATGAAGTAGAGATTCGGAGCCCCCTGGTTGCTAGCTTGGAGAGGGAGTACTCATGCAGCAGCCAAATTATGTACTTCCGACAAGAGCCTGGAGACAGACCAAGAGGGCAGCTTCAAAGGGGCGGCAGTGACAAGATGAAGGGCATCAGAAACCCTGGGGGAGGGGGGTTAATCTAATTTGAGTTGAGCTCCTTCCTTCTCCTGGGTCGCAGCAGCAAGGGGTATTTACTTCATACTTCGCGTCTGGTACACCGCATTTATTCTGAGACTGCCCCACATTCTGCAAGTGGAATATTTACTGTCTTGTGACTTGGGGTGGCTGATACTAGCTAGAGGCTTTCTTCATGCACAGATCTTTGGGATTTTTTCTTGTAGTACAAGTGGAGAGAGAGAAAGAGAGTAAACTTAAAGATATATATTTTTGTTAAAAACACTGAACTGTCTGCAAACAAGGAATCCTAATGCTTACTAAGGTCAGGTGATTATACTAACCACATGGTAACTATTTTTAGTGTGCAAAGGAAAGTGCTGCTTCTGTTCCTCCATGAGAGGCCACTAGCTTGACACAGATTCCTTGTGGCTTTTCTTCCTTGATGACTGACACTGGCGTCTGGTATTCTGCTTTTTCCTGACAGTACAGTATATTAACATGAGCACACCTTACGGAGGGGGGCTGCCGACTCTCAAGAAGTGCAGAATGTCAAAAACAAAAGTGTCTAATTTCAGCAATCCCACAACTGTGCAACCATAAGGAGGCCAAATTTATCATAGTGTATTACTGAGTGCTGCAAATGTCAGGAAAACCATTGTTTTTTAATCTTTTTTTTTTCCCTGAGAGTCTAAATGAGGTGATTTATGGTAGTTATCCATCTTGAGGGTCATCCATCAACTTTTAGTTGCTAGGCAATCAAACCAGCAGCTGTTTGCTTTGAATCAAGCTGAAAAGTTGTCAGTCATCACATGCAGGTATGACCTTTGTGGCAAAAAAGCATTAGCACGCATGCAGAATTAAAGCTACAGGGTCCCTTTTCAGAGAGGGAGAAAAGGGGAAGTGGTCAGTGGAGCTTGGCACCTTTTTTATCCTTTGATGAAACATAGCTTGGAGAAAATACCTGTTTTTGTCAGCTCATTCTCTCACATCAGGACACCTGCAACCCTGCACTAAAGAGCTAATAATGACTCATTTCCAGAAGTAAATTTCCAGCCAGGTAACTTCTTGAGATGCTGCGTTCTTACAAATTACTATAACAGTTCTCAAAGGTAAGTATTTTTCCAAGGTAGACTAGAGGTTCCCAACCTAGTTCTCAAGACACATCCAGCCAGTTAGGTTTCCAGGCTACCCACAATGAATATGGAACAAATAATATTGAAGTGGCATATTAAACGCTCACACTAATTGAAACATACTTTCATTGCTTCTCAAAAACAGTGCTCAGAGTTTACTTCATTGTCAGACCAGACATCGGGACAAGCCCGGGTGTTTGAATGGCTCTAACGTCACTCTTCAATCATTGCACTCGTATTATATTGTTAAAACACTTATCTGATGCCTGCGAAGATGGCAACTTGTTCTACATCTACTGTGAGTCCTACTTTGGACATTTTCTGAAAGATGTCCACAGTTGGAGGCGGAGAAATGGCCATTTTCGAAACCGGTAACACCACAAGATGTCAATTTTTTTTTTTTTTGTTCGCCATTTTCAACTACAAAACCATCCAAGTTCAAACATCCAAATCCAGACCATTTGGATGTGGGAGGGGCCAGCATTATAATGGACTGGGCACACAGACATGCCCAATAAGGCAATGGAACACCTTAGAGGGCACTGATGTGAACTTCATATAAATATTTCTTCAACGAAAATGCCACTAAACAATACTATAATAATAATAATAATAAATTATATACAACTATATTAGAACATGCTCAGAACCCCCAACGCACACCAGTCATCTGGACAAAAAATCATACCAACAGCTAAGTCTACCAATATGTAATTAAGGTTGACTACTGCCAAGATAAGTAAAAATATCAAATAAAAAATGTAATTTATAAAAAAAATTATTTAAATATAGATTTTGAGAACAACCAAAATGCAATTCTTTGAGCCGTGACCAGTGAGGATTTAACACATAATTCTCCCCATGAAAGACTGTATACATGGGATGGCAGAGTGGTGTTTCTGAGATCTTCAGCAAAGATAGCATGTAATGTGTACGAAGCAAGAAGACTTGAACTAAGGATATTTACCTTAGAGTTATTTGAATGAGTAAAAAATCATATCAATCATCCTGTGTAAAAATCCTTAAAAGTACTTTAAATATGCTCTAAATACTGGGAGAGTGTGAGGTGTCATAACTTAATTCCTCCAGTGGTCATCCGGTCAGTCTGGGTACATTTTTGGCACTTGGATGCTTTTAAAACAGGTCTAGCTCTGAACATCTAATTTCCGTCCAGGACACCTTGGGAAAGGGTTGATTATAAAGACATCCAAGTCTAAGTCCGTCCAAAGCCAGTTGAGGGCACGCCTTTAGTTTTGGACTCACAGTGGCTAAGACGCCTCGCAAGACATCCAGAAAGACGGTTTTGAAAATCGGCACTTGGATGTTTTGGCGAGAAAAACACCCAAGTGCTGATTTATGCCATTTTTGGTAGTCTTACTGTTTTGAAAATGCCCCTAATAGCAAAGTTGCAAGAGGACATTAAGAGATAGTAAAAAGTTGCAAGAGGACATTAAGAGATAGTAAAAAATTGCAAGAGGACATTAAGAGATAGGGAGACTGGGCTTCAAAACGGCAGAATGCATTTAATGTGAGCAAGTGCAAAATGATGTACGTGGGAAAGAGGACCTCAAACTATAGCTACTGTATAAGGACCTAGGTATCATCATTGATGATACATTAAAACCCTCTGCTCAGTGTGTAGTGGCAGCTAAGCAATTAGAATGTTAGGAATTATTAGGAAAGGAATGGAAAACGAAACTGAGAATGTTATAATGCCTTTGTATTGCTCCATGGTGCAACCAAACCTTGAATATTGCGTGCAATTCTGGGCACCATATCTTTAAAAAAAAAAAAAAGATATGGCAGAATTAGAAAAGGTATAGAGAGGGGTGATGAAAATGATAAATGAGATGGGACGACTTACCTATGAGAAAAGGCTAAATTAGCTAGGAGCTTGGAGAAAAGATGGTTCAAGGGAAATATGAAAGAAGTCTATGGAATGGGTAGATGTGAATTGCTTGCTTATTCTTTCCAGAAATACTAGGACAAGGGGGCATGCATTTTCAAATTTTTTTTTTCATTTTTATTACAACATTTTGTTATACTGCAATTCCAAACATGGTCAAAGCAGTGTACAGACTACAAGAGAAAAGAAAGGAACTCCATTAATTATTTAAAAGAATAGAATCAAACAACGAAGGACCACATTCACAACCTGAAATTAAAAACCAATTAAGTCTCCAATTGATTTAAAACAAACCGGAGAAAATGTTTCTTCACTCAATGTGTAGATAAACCTTGGAATTCGCTGCCAGAGTATGTGGTGAAAGCAGTTAGTTTAGCAAGATTTTAAAAAAACATTTGGACAATTTCCAAAAAGTCCAGACGTCGTTATTAAGATGGAATTGTGAAAATCCACTGCTTAGTTCTTGGATAATCAGCATAAAATCCATTTTACTCTTTTGGAATCTTGCCAGGTACTCCTAAATTGGCCACTGTTGGAAACTGGATACCGGACTTGAAGGACATTTGGTCTGTCCCAGTATGACAACATTTATGTTCTTATAAAAGTTTCACTGCAGGCACTCGGCAAGGTCTTTTCAAGTACACAAAAACGGGTAATTTTCAAAGTCATTTCTGCAAGTAAAAAAGTGCTGTTCCAAATTTCCCAGTAAAGGGATCATTATATGTGGCCTGAGAGTGGAACAGCATTTTATACACTTAAATAGGTGCTTAAAGAATTGCTTGAGGCTATATACACATAAACATAAGTGATGGCAACACATACCAACTACTTTTATGCAATATACAGTGTAGACGTACTCATGTATGCAGAATAAGAGTGGGGCTCGGATCGTGTGTAGGATAAACTACATGCCCAAATGTTGCAGTCCTTAATTTCTGCAACTGAGAATAAATGACTTCTTGTAATGACTGGGATTGCTATACAAATGATCACAAAAAAACTGGAAGAATTGCGATAGACTGAATCACATCTTTTGGTGGGAATCCCTATGCTTGTGTTATCGATACGAACGTATGAATTCAGAAATAAAGGGTTATGGTAAAAATTTTAATAAGATTTGGGGCCCTTTAGTAAATTTTGTAGCCACCAATTAATAGTCCAAGCCTTCCATTTTATTGAGTTTTACACACATCAGGATTGGGATGGAGGGAGGGATGGGGGGAAAGATGTTTATATTATTATTAGTAGTAGTAGTAGTAGTAGTAATAAGTGCTGTTATTTGGTGCCAATTGTATTTTTGTATTTTTGTATGTTATTAAAATGAATAAAGATTTTTTTTTTTAAAAAACACCCTTATGAATCTTCATTTTAAACAAAGTTTTAATGATTTTCCTGTTTCTTCTTCATGTTTTTGTACAAATTTGTGGGTTTTGCATGCAATGTATGCACACAAAAACCTTTTGTGCATGCAAATTGATTGCACAGGTTAATTTATATATATATATATATATATATATATATGAATGGTATTTACACACATGCACACAGTTTAGATTTTTAGGTGCTCATATGAACCAAATGCATGCTCAGGCATGCATATCCCTACTATAGAACTCTTCTATTTCTAATGTAATTCTAGCCCATTTTCTCTTATTCCTGTATATCTGTTTGTCTTAATTTGTTCTTGTACTGATTATTTGTATTTTAGGTAATTCCCGTTTGTTTGTTTGTTTTTTTTGGGGGGGTTATTAATGTACTCCGCCTAGAAATCTGAATTGGCGGAAAGACAAATTTAAAAAAAAACTAGGAAACTTGGATAAAGCTACGTATGTAGACATTACCTTTATAAACAGGTGCAACATATGCATCCTGAAAGTAGTTCTATAACGGATGGGGAGAGGGACCTTGGAGTGATAGTGTTTAAGGATCTGAAGGCGACAAAGCAGTGTGACAAGGTGGTAGCTGTAGCCCGGACGATGCTAGGCTGTATAGAGAGAGGCGTAACCAGCATATGGCCTATACAGTCTGCCCCATCCATGGCATATACTATCCCTTCCTTTCCCTTAGAGATCCCATGTACTTGGCCCAAGCTTTCTTGAATTCAGAAATACCAGACAGCCCTTCAGCAATATTGAATAAAAAATGTTAAAAAAAATAGGCCCATGAACCAAACCTTGCGCACACAACTTATAACATCCCTTTTCTTGGAGTGATTCCCACTGACCACTACCGTTTCTACCCTTCCACTCAACCAGTTCCTAACCCAGTTTGTGACTTTGGGGCCCATATCGAGGGCACTCAGTTTATTTAGATACCTGTGTGAAAAAGTATCAAATCATATAGCATAGTGCATTTAGATATCCCATGCTTTAATTCTAGCAATAAAAACCGAAGGGGACAAAAATACCTTTGAAATGTCATTTGAATGAACGTACTGTGCTTTATTTATTTATTTATTATTTATTTTAAAAGTTTCTACACTGCCAAAAATGTATACATACAAACATAAAAATACACACACACTAAAGCATGACTGGCCAAAATCGTCACACATAAAGCATAAAAAATGCTTTGCAATATTTGCAACAAATACTCATCTACCTTAAAAAATGTACTTTACAATATTTTCAACACACACTCATCTTCCTTAAGTTCAGGGAAAGTGAGACAGTTTTAGAGAAAAAAATATCATGTCATGTTAGAAATAAGCATCTTAAGCAGTTTTTTAAAGGTGGAACATTCCGCACATAATCGTATTTGACTGGATAACTTATTCCATAAAGACATACCAGCAATCATAAACATTTTCATTCCTGTAAATATTTCATTCCTTTAAACTTTGAATACTTCTCAGATTTATCAGGACTACAGCTACTAATGGTGTATATATTTGAGAAGTGATATCGACCTATTGTGATATTTGTAGTTGCCCAGATAGTAGCTTACTGAGGTTGTCAGCTGTAAATAAATAGATTCCAAGGAAAAAAAACTGCAAATTTCTCTACCCGAAAAAAACCCAACAATCTGCTCTTGAGATGAAATTAAAATTTCTCCAGTGGAAAGAACAGTTCAGAAATCAAAGAAAGATGGAACCCACCGTGCTGGCCTCAGCATCACCTGCTGCACTAAGCGTTACTTCCTGCTTCCCCTCGACCTAACTGACCATGATGCTCCTCCGCAAGCCTTTGCTCCTCAGCTGGATCTCTAGGAACTCTCTACTCCTCTGAGCTGAGTGATGACTCTAATGCCAGAGACAGTAATGTCCCGAATATGTTGCTGAGACCCTGCATTAAACAAAGCAATCCATCGTTCCAACCTCCGTCCTACAGGTAAATTCAACAGGGAAAAGATGAGTTCTCCCTTTCCTTTTCACAGGATTGTCCTAAGTCAGAATTGTGCACTGTGTGACACTACCCATAGGGCCCTGACCAGTGCACTGCACTGCGACCACCACAGGAGAGACAATGGGTGGGGAGCAATTTGGGCACTCCTATCTCGATCATGACAAGCCAATACAGTCTAACTGTGCTGTAATCACCAAACTCTGCCCCCAAGGTCAAGTTTGGCCCTTTTCTGTTTCAGAGGTTTATTTATATTATATTATACCAAACTAAAATGCTCAGTGAATCAACATTCAAAATAAATCGCATAGAATAAACGGTCACCTATCTAAAATTAAAAAAATACTGAAGAATAGATTTAGTGAGGGGGAACAATTGATTGTATTTGCTACATATTTGATGATTTGGGGAAATGTGCCCCAAATCTGCCAGTGGAAGATCCTCTCCCCCCAAAAAATGAGATGTTGGGTCTCTTTTATGAAGCCGTTTTGCGTGGGCTGCTGCCGTAATGGCCCGGAAGCCCATAGAGATTTAAAGGACTTCGGGGCTGTTACCGAGCGGCTTTGTAAAAGAGGGGGTTTGTATTTAAACTCTGGATCCAGACATGACAACTTTGAGGAGTCAGCATCAGATTTATTTATTTTCCGTGAAAAACAGTTTTCAAACTCATTGGACATTCACCAACTTTTTGTTTCTGAACTTTTTCTTTTTAAATTCTTTCATCCTTACTTATCTGGCAAACGCACACAGTATTAGACACACAACACTTTTCACTTTGGGGGTGCAAGGATTAGGGATCAAAAAGGGTGACCCACTGTGTTCTACATAATTAGATTCTGTGGTTTTTACATGCGCAATAAGTTTGCATTCATAAACAGATGTTCATAATTTTTCCAAGAGATATTTTTGTTCTTTTTTTTTTTTTTTGCTTCCCACTCAACATGTCCTTTTATCATCATCTTTTCAACGTATCATATTATCAACCAAAACAAATCTTCCAACTGTGTTCATTCAATTCATAGCGAGGTTTTTTGTTATTGTTTTCACTGTCTCAAAAATAAAACATGAAAAATCAAGTACTGTGTTCTGAAGATAACTGAACCACTTTCTCACTCATTGTGCATACATATGAGGGTGGTTTAAAAAGTTTGTTAAAAATGTAAGGGCTATACAGTTTACTCAGTTCGGTGAGTTTCCATTTTTTTCATATTGTAGGAAAAATAGCTTACAAAAAATCTGGAAACTTGCTGGACTAAGTTTATAGCCCTCGATGGAGAGACTACGTTGTTTAGCTTGCTTTTTTTACCAAATTTTTCAAACCAACCTCATACATGTGAATGGTGAACGCTGCAAACAGAGAAAAGAATCCTGGTTGTGTGCAATTGTTGGGTATTTAGAAGGGGGGAAGGGTACATGTATTTGTTATGAAATATAACTTGATTGAATTTAAATGCTGTTAAAGTGTAAAATGTCTGTATAATATGCTGCACTTATTTTAAGCTTTAAAATAAATATAGATATATATATTTAAAAAACAAACAAACCCTGAAACATTCATGTCAAATGCAGAACTCCTATTTTTATTTATGACAATGTAGTTATAACAAAATGTATGTGGGTGGGCCCAGGGCCGGATTAATCACTAGGCCAACTAGGCACGTGCCTAGGGCCCGAAACTGTGAGGGGGGCCTGGTGAAGGAGGGCGACTCACCTTGCAATTTTTCAAAGGGCAACGGGCCCCCCCCCATAGTAACGGCAACGGCCCACCCACGCAGTAACGGCAACGGACCGCCCGCCCGCAGCAATGGCAATGTGGCCGGATGTGTTATTGGAAGGTCCCACGATGACTGCTTCTGCTGGTCCAACCCCCTCCGACGTCACTTACTTGCTCTGGAAAAAGTGACGTCGGAGGGGGCTGGACCGGCAGAAGCAGTCATCGCTGGACTTTCCTGTAATACATTCGGCCGCTTTGCTGTTGCTGCTGTTGGTGCAGGCAGGCGGGCGGGCCCGTTGCTGTTAATGTGTGGGGGGGCCGTTGCTGCGGGGGGGGAGCCGTTGCCATTGCTGGGGGGCAATGCTGTTGATGCGGGGGAGAGGCGTTGCCCTGGGGGAGAGAGAAAAGAGGATGGAAGGGTGGTGGAGGGAGAGAAAGGGAGCAGGGTGGTATGGAAGGGTGGTGAGAAGGGTGGTATGGAAGGGTGGTGAGAAGGATGGTATGGAAGGGTGTTGGAGGAAGAGAAAGGGGGCAGGGTGGTATGGAAGGGTGGTGGAAGGAGAGAAAGGGGCTGATGGGAGAGATATAAAGGGAAGGATACTGGATGGAACTGGGTTGAAGGGAGAGAAAGGGGGCAGATGCTGATGGAAGTGGGAGGAAGGGAGAGAAGAGAGTGAAATGCCCAACCATGGGGATGTGGGAGAGGGAAGGAGAGGAGAGAGATGCCAGACCATTGGAAGAGGGAAGAGAAGATGATGGATGCCACACCAATGGGGGGGGGAAGAAGAGATGGAAGGGAGAGGTAGACAATTTCTGGAAGAGACACAGAAGGACA
This sequence comes from Geotrypetes seraphini, assembly GCF_902459505.1. Lineage (NCBI taxonomy): Eukaryota > Metazoa > Chordata > Amphibia > Gymnophiona > Dermophiidae > Geotrypetes > Geotrypetes seraphini. The sequence goes on along the minus strand of NC_047085.1, from coordinate 173,540,173 downwards.
GAAGATGAAAAGAAGAGAGTGACAAGAAGATGAGGAGAGCAGAAACCAGAGAAGACAGAGGTAGAAAAAAAAAATTATATTTATTTATTTTTTTGCTTTAGGGGACATCACTGTTGCTTTAGGGGACATCACTGTTTCTGTGGAGTTGCATTGTATGCAGAGTCCAGCTTCTTGGTGGTTTTATTTAACCTTTGTCTACGTATTTATATTTTATTCCCCCTTTTACAAAACTGTAGAGCATTTTTTAGCGCTGGCTGTGGCTAAAAATCATACTACAATTTTGTAAAAGGGGGAGAGGTTAGTTTGTGATTACATATTCCATACTAGGCAAAGGTGTTTTCTGTGTTCTGTTTGTATGAAAGACATGTTTTTTTTGTTAGCGTTGACTAGCCTTGTTTGGCGAAATGCATCAAGCATGGTTCTTGGGAGCACCTTGAATTAACCTGATTTGAATCTCCTTATTTTTCTGCCAATCTTCTTTTGTTTCATGTTAGATTCTTTGGTTGGCTTCTTGCCTTGTTGTTTCATTGCAAGTTAACATACATGGAGTGGAACGTGCTAGAGGAGTTACAGATTTGGTTGTTTATACATAGTAACATAGTAGATGACGGCAGATGAAGACCCAAATGGTCCATCCAGTCTGCCCAACCTGATTCAATTTAAATTTTTTAAAAAAATTTTCTTTTTAGCTATTTCTGGGCAAGAATCCAAAGCTCTACCGGTACTGTGCTTTGGTTCCAACTGCCGAAATCTCTGTCAAAACCTACTGCAGCCCATCTACACCTTCCCAGCCATTGAAGCCTTCTCCAGCCCATCTTCCCCCAAACTGCCATATACAGACCGTGCAAGTCTGCCCAGTACTGGCCTTAGTTCAATATTTAATATTATTTTATGATTCTAGATCCTCTGTGTTCATCCCATGCTTCTTTGAATATATGGGTTACAGTTGGTTGATGTAGAGTGAGGCAGTTGAGAGGCGTTGTAAACTTGGTTATTAATATAGACATATTTTGGATAGTATTACTGCTTTACAAATATTTGAACACTTTTATATATGCATGGAAAGGGTTCAGAGTTAGTCTTGGGTAAGTAGGTGTGAAGGGAAGGAAGGGGGGTTTGTTCAGAGATGTTTGGGGGTTGCATAGAAGAAAAACTGCACTGGTATGCTAATCTTTGTTTTGAATTAAAAAAAAAAAAAAAAGAAATACAAGGGGAAATAAAGAAGTAAATAAGAAAACAGATAAATGGGGCGGGACAGGGGTGAGGCATGGACAGGGTGGGGGCGGGACAGTGGCGGGGCATGGGCGGGATAGGGGTGAGGCATGGGTGGGGTAGGGGCGGGGCAGGGCTAGGGGGGCCCAGCGTACTTGGGTGCCTAGGGGCCCTCGAAGAATTAATCTTGCCCTGGGTGGGCCTATGGAATGAATTTATAGGACATGCTCCTTTAGACCACAGTGTGAAGGAATTTAACAAGGACATCAAGGTCAAAAATACTAATGAACAAAGGCTTTGGGATCTGAGCCATGGCTTCAGGCTAGAGAGTTGAATGTGGACAGAAATTTCACCCATCCTCGCCTATCCACACTGCAGTCTAACCCATACCCACATGTACATGCTAAGATCCATTCCATCGCCACCCATTCCTGAAATTAATTTCCCACTATCTTCACCCATACCCACAGAATTCATTACTATTAAAAAGGCGATATATAGGTCCCAATCCCTTTCCCCTTTATTTACATGCTTACAACCCTCCATTTCATCCTGACCCCAACAGCTTCCTGTGGTTTTTTTTTTGTTGGTATTCACCATTCAACTGATGAGAATTCCAAGCCTCAGTTTTGTGTTCCGGCTGCCTCACTCATTGCATTCCAAGCCTCATTCTGACATTGCCTAGCCTTTCAGGGCTTCTAGGATCAAACTGAACAACCTAAGTCTAAACTGCTAAAATGGCAGCGCACATGAAGAAAACAATCAAGGAAGGGATACCAGGGTAGCATAACCACTAGGTAGATTAAGCATTTACCTAGGGTGAAGCATGTAGAGGGGCATTAAATTGCAGCTTCAGAAAAAGCAAAGCAATAATTCCTGAATGCCACAGAATCTCAAAGAGCCATTAACGTGCATGTTTTCAAATAACACATTTAGGGGCCTATATAATAATACACATTAACACCCTAATTCTATATATGACACTCAAAATTGCATATGCAAATATGGGTGTGCACCCAATCTGCACGTGCCAATTAACTGACAAATAAGCCAATTAACAATCGATTATTGGCACCCAACTATCATCACCAGCGCTAATTGCCATTAATTTAAATTTGCGTGCATGTCTTTAACTGCCAGGATTTGCAAGTGATATGAAAAAGGGACATGGCCATGGGAGGGGCATAAGCGGATCAGGGGCATTCCTGGGAGATCTGCTCCTAATTTAGCTGCAAGTGTTTACACCAGGTTTTAGTTGGTATAAATTCTCTGGCCTAAAATTGGGCACAAATCCAAGCAGCAAACATTATTCTATAAATGACATCTACCTCTGACCGCCATTTATAGATTAGCATTTAGGGCCTGATTCTATAAATGGTGCTTAATTCCAATGTGCCATTGAGTGCGACTGTTAATCATCTGCTAGGTACTGTTTATAGAATCATGCTTAGCAGCGCATAAGTGGTGTTAGGTGCCGATTGCCATTAAATCCTGAGGCACACAGCCATTTAGGCCACAAAAACTGGGCCTAAATGAGTGCACATAAGTCAAGCCAGGCCCATAATATGCCCCAAATCCACCCACTAACCACGCTTACTTTCTGGTAGGCACCTCGGTGTAGATGCCTACCTCAATGTGGTATGTGTCTACCAAGTTAGGTACCTACCAGCTAATTAATTTTTAAATTGTTTTTTTAATGGCAATTTAAATTAATGGCACCAACTGAGCCGATTAAGAAAATTAAATTAGACACCTAGACCGGCTAAGCGCGCCAAACTAGGTGTCTAACTTCAGGCGCCATTTATAGAATCTGGGCCTTAGTGCTAATTTTTATCAGCACCCAAATTTGGGCACCATTCATACAACTGAGTCCTGCTTAACGCATGACACAAAGAGACTAATTCTATAGCAACACACCCACTATAAATGTTGGTTATTGTACCTAGTAGGTACCTACTTTTCCTTACAAAACACTAGCACAAATGTCCAAGAACACTTACACAATAAGGATTGATAAGGTCAGCAGTAAAAGCTTGGGCCTAGATGTTAGCGCACACTGTACATGAGTAGATTATAGAATGCTATCATTTGTATGTGTACCTATGCACTTACTACTCAGTTCTGGTCCTCGAAGTTCACAGGCAGGCCAAATTTTCTGGATATCCACAATGAATCTGATGAGAGAGATTTGCATATAGTGCCTCCTTGGATATCCTGAAAACCTAGCCTGCCTGTGGACCTCGAAGACCAAAAATTGAGTAGCTCTGGTGTATATTTTTTTGATTGTCGGTATTCTTTGTTTTTCACACACATAAATTACTACAACAACTAGTATTTAAGCCCATTACATTAACGGGTGCTAGAATCTATGTCTGTCTGTCTTTCTTTATTTCTGTCTCTCTCCCTCCCACTGTCTTTCTTTCTGTCTGTCTATCTCCCTGGCTAAGTACTAAGAACAGGGGTTGGAAGTGAAAGAGAACAGAAAAGATGTTTGGAGACAGGAGATGATGCAACATGATTAATTTACTTAGGCGTGTACTAATCGATTTAGTGTACGCTAAACGCTAATGCAGGGGTGTCCAATGTCGGTCCTCGAGGGCCGCAGTCCAGTCGGGTTTTCAGGATTTCCCCAATGAATATACATGAGGTCTATTTGCATGTACTGCTTTCATTGTATGCTAATAGATCTCATGCATATTCATTGGGGAAATCCTGAAAACCCGACTGGATTGCGGCCCTCGAGGACCGACATTGGACACCCCTGCGCTAATGTGTGCATGTTAGTGTTTAGCGTGCGCTAATTCGATTAGCGCGCGCTAATCGGTTACCACACCTTAGTAAAAGAGGGAGTTACTAATTCATGATTAATAATTAATGCAATAATCACAGAGTTAACTGGGCTTAACTTGCAGCCCTAGTTTTTATCTATGGTCTCTTTGTACTGTGCAATTTTTTTATTTTTTATTTTTTTATTTTTCTTATACAAATATTTGGTTTTCTTATTGTAATTATAGTTAGTTTTTTATGTTTTCATTGTAGCATTGTAATTTGTTTTTAGAGCTCCTTTTATGAAGGTGCGCTAGGGTTTTTAGTGCACGCACAAAATTACCATGTGCTATAGCGCACGGTAGCCGAAAATCTACCGCCTCCTAAAAAGGAGGCAGTAGTAGCTAGCGCGCTCGGGAATTTAACGCGCGCTATTGCGCGCATTAAGGCCCTAGCGTGCCTTTGTATGAGAAGCCCCTAATGTACACTCTTATTATACTTTGTTTTTATATTATGTAAAACCACTTTGAATTTTAATAAGGCAGTATATCAAATTTTTATATAAACCTGAAACCTGAATTCTATTGTAATCCGCTTTGATCTGAGTTCTAATAAAGCCAATATATCAAATAAAAACTAAACTAAACTAACATTTAAAAGTATGTTTTCCAATTATTCACTTTTACAACATCATTTTGGGAAGGGCTTCTGTTACAGTGATATCAATGATGGGGAAGGGGGAAGGGGGCTAGGGGCCACAGAAGTTAATTACAGGGGAGGGTTTATATACATAGAAACATACATAGAAATAGACAAGGTTGAAAGTTTTCTGAGAGTGCCTAATATTCTTGCACCATGCCTGATGACTACCAAGGTACACCTGAAAAACCTCAGTCCAAAATTCCCAGAGATGCCAAATTTCATCCATTGGGAGTGTGTCACACTCATTTGAGGGCTATCTTATTCTCACAATCTTTGATTCTCTGATTACATTCTGATCATTGCTTCGTGAGAAGCAAGCCTAAGAGAAAAGCCAAGTGGCCCAACCAAGAGGAAGAATTCAGCCCAAGAACCTGCAACTGCCTCTCTCTGACCCACCCCGTTTCCACGCACCTAAATGTAAATAAGCAATAAAAACATACCTCTTCACCTAACTTCCCTGCCCATGACCGATGGATTACAAAGAAATTTATATTGGTACTAGATTCCAGTATGTATCACGTTAGGAAAAAAAAGTGGTATTGAAACACAGAAAAGGCAAAAGTCTTCCTGGCAAGCCCCAAGGACAAAATTACCAGAACATCGTTACAATTAAATGGCTACGAATACCCAATCTCCAAAACCATAAAAATACTGGGAATCACACTAGACTCTCACCTAACCATGGCTGATCACACGAACTTAGTGGTGAAGAAATGCTTCTGTACACTGTGGAAACTCAGGACCATTAAAAAATACTTTGACGCTACATCCTTTAGACTACTGCTGCAGTCCCTGATCCTATCAAGTCTGAACTACTGCAATATCATTTATCTAGGCATCCCAAAGAAAACAGTACAAAGATTAAGAATAGTGCAAAACACAGCAGTTCGCTTGCTCTTCGGACTGAGGGAAAACGACCACATTAGCCCCTACTACAAAAGGTTACACTGGCTACCAATGGAGGCGCGAATACTGTTCAAGTTTGCCTGTAGAATTTGTTTCAAGCAGATCCGGGGACTAGCGTCTTCTTACCTAATATCACATTTCATATTACACAACCCCACACGACCAACCAGAAACCACAACATATTTACATATCCAACGATCACAGGCTGTAAATACAAATCCTTTCTCGACAGGTCTTTCATGTTCCAAGCAGGCAAACAGCAGTCCTGGCTGGGAAACTACATTGGCAAAGCCAGACTGACCTACGGCACATTCTGGAAAGCAATTAAAACCGTATTATTTGACAAATTCCTCACATAAACAAAAGCTTCACCACTTACCAAGTTATACTTTCCCACCCCAACCTCAATGTAATATGCTGTCCTTTTATCTTTTTCCTATGTAATAAATTGTACCCTCACTTCTTGCATTCTGTAATTTGCTGATTGTCCAGCCTTCTTCAATGTTGAACCGCCTAAAAGTCTTACGACTATGGTGGTATAGAAGAATAAAGTTATTATTATTATTATCTTTCCTAGTAACTATGGCAAATTTAACCTGTAACTGTACATCATATATATTGGTATTAGATCCTTAGTGTGTGTCTAGTTAGGATAAAAACTCGAATTGAAAAACTTATACTGTTAAGGATAGCTATGGCAAATTGTATCCTGTAACTTCTATATTATGTTTATTAGCATTAGACCCCTAGTATATATAGAATTAGGACACAATCTTGTATCATAAAATTGTACTGTAACTGTCATATTGTACCTGTTCAACTGTCAAATTGTACCTGTTAACTGTATTTTATGTATGTTAACCTGTAACCCGTTCTGAGCTCCTTGGGGGAAAATGGGATAGAAAACGAATTTAAAAAATTAATAAACCCATGTGCATTTTCAGCCACTGAACAAGAGGGCAATTTTCAGCACTGAGAATTTACTAGATTGCTTCCACTCTGTCTGTATTCTTTCAGAATCTTCCAAAATACAGTACTTCATTTATTTGGGAGAGGGGGGTTCATTTCCACCTACAGTTTTCTAGATGTATACCCCTGACACTTTGGGCCTCTTCTCTATCAAACTGCGCTAGCAGTTTTTAGTGCAGAGAGCCGCACTGAATGGCCTGCGCTGCTCCCGACACTCATAGGAACTCTATGAGCGTCAGGAACAGCGCGGGCCATTCAGCGCGGCTCACCGCGCTACAAACTGCTAGTGCAGTTTGATAGAAAAGGCCCGTTGTCTTGGAAAAAAAAAAAAGCTCACTCTTTGGTTTTCTATCTCACTATTTCTGGAGGTAAATCTCACTCCTTGGGATGTTCCACTCCTGGCATTTCTGAATTCCCTAACCTTCACTAGAGGAGCCCAAAGCAAAAGTAAACAGCCATTTCTGTCTGTGTTTCTGTGTTCATTAGTGTATTCTGTCTGAAAAGTGTTCCCTGCAGTAAGATTAGCAAAGGAGATGTGAACAGAAACCCATGTTATGATCCAACAAGGGAGTAGTGGGGGGGGGGGGCAGGAAAGTAGAACACGCCTTTTGCTATCAACAAAACTGAACTGGGGATTACTATGCTCTTGGGGGGAGGGGGGTAGTGCAAGCTGAGTACAGACACTGTAGTTGGACAAGAGCCAGCATGCAAGGCCTGCCTTAAAAATAAGAGAGTGCTGGTTATTGCCACAGACTGAAACGGTGAACAAGACAGTGCAGCGTGAAGTGCCCATCTCTGTCTGATGATTTTTTGGACCCACAGAATTTACCACATTCAGTCCTTTTTTTTCCACCCCCTTGGCCCCAAGAAATATGCAACTATACAGTTCAGTAATACCATTAAAGAAAAGCAGACATAACCCCAAGCATTGGCATAAAGAGACCATCCTTGTCTGTTACTTTCAAGCGTTTTATCCACATTAGCTTTAATTCAAAATATATCTGCAGAGAGGATAGATATCCAGTTTTCTACCGTCTGTAAATAAGAAAAGCAAGTATCTATAAAGTACATGCTCCAGGCTCAGCCTGAACTTTAATAACCAGCCTACTATGGAGGCCAAAACTGTGTACGCTGCCCCTTTAAATCTGAAAGGCTCATTTCCTTTCGGTAAGGAAAGTAAATCATGCTGGAGTGAGTTGCGCTTTGAGAAAGCATCCATCCATTAAAGTTCACGGATCCTTGTTTCCAGATTGTCCGTCCCCTGGCTGTGTCTCAAGTTACAGCCTTGTACAATCCAAGTCTAAATAATATTCACCGTGATAAATGGCACCATAACTCCGATATCCACAATCAATCTTTGCTTTAAAGATACATCCATCTTCAATAATGTTGATGGGGATTCTGTAAAATGGGAAACGTGACTGTTTTCCCGACCTCCTAACAGTGGGGGAAGGAAGCTGAGTGATGGCTGTCAGCCCACATCTGGCTGCAGAAATAAATTAGCCTGATGCAGACAAATGAAAAGGACCAGCCCTGACTAGAAAACAGCCACTCCTAAGCCAAGGCAAATTTATAAAGCTTCCTTTCGAGAAAGTTCCTGGATAAAGCTACAGTCCCTCAGCAGCTATTGCCTTTTCGGTCAGCATCTGACGCTTATGAATGAGCTCAGTGCTGGGAGAAGGATGCAAACCAGTTTAAGATGTGCAGCGGTGTAACAATAGCACGGTGACAATACATAGCAGGGTCATAGTGGAAGTCTCCTTTCAGCCAGTACTTTTTTGTATGCTGCCAAGATGTTCCCCTGTGTGTGGTGCTTCCATCAGCATCCTTGCTGTAGCATCAAGATATTAGATATTGGTGCAGACAGTCCTTGCCAGAACAATGAATGGTATCAGAGTAATGTGTGCTTAAAAAAACATGTACAATTATCAGTCTGATTCAATCCAATGGTACATCTGCTAGGGAGAGCAGTGATTTAAGTTTGCCCTATCTGGTTGTGTTTTTGGTTGTGGGGTTGTTGTTTTTTTTTTTGGGGGGGGGGGTTTGCTGTTGTTAAAGTCAACATATATAGAACACCCACACACCAGTGCTGTTGAACAGGACGATAGGCACTGTCCTGTAAATACTCAACCTTGTGCTATTATATCATACCACAAAATGGCTCTATGTCATGTAGCGTTGTACTAGTGTTTCCAGTGGAAGAACAAAAGGGGATTTTTTTTTTCTTCCTTTGCCTAGAAATAATCAAGCTCAACACTTGGAAGTCCGCAGCTCCAAACAAAAGGGGTCTTTTACTAAGGCACGCTAGACGATTTAGCACACCCAAACCGATTTAGCGCACGCTAAATGCTAAGGTGCCCATTATATTCTATGGGCACTTTAGCATTTAGCGCATGCTAATCTTTAGCGCGCGCTAAATTGATTAGCGCGTGGTAAATCAGTTAGCGCGCTAAATTGGCTAGCGCGCCTTAGTAAAAGAACCCCAAAGTCTCCAGTGGTTTCTCCAGAGAGAAGCATATACAGTGGTACCTCGGTTTATGAGTGCACCGGTTTGCGAGTGTTTTGCAAGACGAGCAAAACATTTGCAAAATCGGCACCTCAGAAACTGAACTTGCCTCGATTTGCAAGCGGCGCCCCTTGCGATCCGGCACCCCCCCCCCCCACCGCGATCTGAGATCTCCGAGAATCTCGGAGAGAGCGTGAACTCGCAGGCCTTGAGCAGGCAGATCTTTGGCCACCGGCAACAACATACAGGACATGCTGGTGCCGGTGGCCAGACGGAAGTAAGAAGCATGTTCGGGTGAGTCTGGGGGATTTCAGATCGCGGCGGGGGGTGCCGGATCGCAGCGGGGGGGGTGCCGGATCGCGGGGGGAAGGGTGCCAGATCGTGGGGGGAGGGTGCCGGATCACGCAGAGGGGGGCCTTCGGGAGGAGCAATGCCGGTTCTCGGGGGGGGGGGGGGGGTAAGAGCAGCGCCACTGGCCTCGGGGAGTGGGGGTGGGTGGAAACGTATCAAGCGAGTTTCCCTTAGTTCCTATGGGGAAACTCGCTTTGATATACGAGTATTTTGGTTTACGAGCATGCTTCTGGAACGAATTATGCTTGTAAACCAAGATACCACTGTAGAGGCAAAAGGGGAGCCAGTCAAAGTAACATTTTCACCCACCATGGTCCCCTCTATATTTAAAACGGGATATCAAAAGATATGATAAGAAAAAGTTGCAGGGATCTTCCATAGTAATTAAAAATAGGATCAAGACCAGTTTCTAGTACCCAGTAAAGCTACCATTAAATTATTTGACAGCATCACAAATCGTGCACTCAGCACTTGGTGCTCTACCCCTTGGTCCGGAAAACAAAGACACTACACAAGCGTTTTCAACTAGTGTGGAATTTATTAGGCCGCAGCCATAACAGCACTATTACATCACAACTGTCATCCATTGAGCAGAATAACCAATCAGGTATGACCACCACATGATCAGGTGCACAGCATATGCCTCTTCATCCTCTCCGAATCTGAGTTGCCGTAACAGCTTCCCCTGCTCGCTGGACCTATCCCGTTCAAGGATGTGTCCTCTCATCAGCAGTACGTTGCTGTGAAGATCAGGGCCTGGCCTCCCTGCCGTCCAAGCAAGGTGACATGCCCAATTTCCTAAGCAATGTAAAGGTGTATGTCGTTGACTCATATGCTGTGCTTACCCTCCTTTCCAGTCTGGCTGCGACAGAAGTAGAGGGTGGGCGGGAGGGAAGCCGCGTCCGCCTCATGTGAAGCCGGATCGAAAGGGGCGACCTCCCCTCCGCTCACCCTAATCTATCCTACCCCCCTTCCCCCCCCCCCCCTGCGCCTAGCCGATTGGCCCCCAAGGCTTCGGCCGATTTGTCATCGCTCCTCCCTAGGTGGTTCGGAGCTTGTTCTCAAATCGTGCACTCAGCACTTGGTGCTCTACCCCTTGGTCCGGAAAACAAAGACACTACACAAGCGTTTTCAACTAGTGTGGAATTTATTAGGCCGCAGCCATAACAGCACTATTACATCACAACTGTCATCCATTGAGCAGAATAACCAATCAGGTATGACCACCACATGATCAGGTGCACAGCATATGCCTCTTCATCCTCTCCGAATCTGAGTTGCCGTAACAGCTTCCCCTGCTCGCTGGACCTATCCCGTTCAAGGATGTGTCCTCTCATCAGCAGTACGTTGCTGTGAAGATCAGGGCCTGGCCTCCCTGCCGTCCAAGCAAGGTGACATGCCCAATTTCTTAAGCAATGTAAAGGTGTATGTCGTTGACTCATATGCTGTGCTTACCCTCCACTACCCGGGATAGCGAAACCTCGCTTATCGCGGGTTCCCCCCAAGTGCTGTAGCTGCGGCCTATATGCTACCCACTGCATGGGTATGCAAAGGTACTGATAACTTTTCGTACTGAATCGCCTCAGTGTAATGAAATATACTCAACCCACTGCACGGGTTTCATCAACTGATATTTGCAAAACTTCATCAACTGATATAACTTCATTGTCTCCGCTTACTCAAGTTATGTATGCAACCCACCATATATATATGGCCCTGTACTGATGAGCCTAGCCAATGTAGGAGCCTAGCAAATGTACCGAGGAGGACATGCTATGTACTGATAAGCCTAGCCAATGTAGAGCACATGCGATGTGCTGATAAGCGTTGCCAATGTACCGAGGAGCACATGCAATGTGCTGATAAGCATTGCCAATGTACCGAGGAGCACATGCAATGTGCTGATAAGCGTTGCCAATGTACCGGTGGCCGTGGAAGCCCCTGCTGTTAGAGCCGCTGATGTTGTATATTGCTGATATTGTGCTGCCGTAGAAGCTGCCGCTGCAGTTGAGGCCGTGGAAGCCTCTGCTGTAATAAGCCAATGTAGAGCATTTGCGATATGCTGATAAGCGTTGATAAGCGTTGCCACTGTACAGCGGAGCACATGCAATGTGCTGATGTACCGAGCATGCAATGTGCTGATAAGCGTTGCTGATGTACCAAGGAGCACATGCAATGTGCTGATAAGCGTTGCCAATGTACCGGTGGCCGTGGAAGCCCCTGCTGTTAGAGCCGCTGATGTTGTATTGCTGATATTGTGCTGCCGTAGAAGCTGGCGCTGCAGTTGCTGATATTGTGCTGCCGTAGAAGCTGCCGCTGCAGTTGAGGCCGTGGAAGCCTCTGCTGTAATAAGCCAATGTAGAGCATTTGCGATATGCTGATAAGCGTTGATAAGCGTTGCCACTGTACAGCGGAGCACATGCAATGTGCTGATGTACCGAGCATGCAATGTGCTGATAAGCGTTGCTGATGTACCAAGGAGCACATGCAATGTGCTGATAAGCGTTGCCAATGTACCGGTGGCCGTGGAAGCCCCTGCTGTTAGAGCCGCTGATGTTGTATTGCTGATATTGTGCTGCCGTAGAAGCTGGCGCTGCAGTTGAGGCCGTGGAAGCCTCTGCTGTTGTATATTGCTGATATTGTGCTGCCGTAGAAGCTGCCGCTGCAGTTGAGGCCGTGGAAGCCTCTGCTGTTGTATATTGCTGATATTGTGCTGCCGTAGAAGCTGCCGCTGCAGTTGAGGCCGTGGAAGCCTCTGCTGTTGTATATTGCTGATATTGTGCGTAGAAGCTGCCGCTGCAGTTGAGGCCGTGGAAGCCTCTGCTGTTGTATATTGCTGATATTGTGCTGCCGTAGAAGCTGCCGCTGCAGTTGAGGCCGTGGAAGCCTCTGCTGTAATAAGCCAATGTAGAGCATTTGCGATGTGCTGATAGGCGTTGCCAATGTACCGAGGAGCACATGCCATGTGCTGATAAGCGTTGCCACTGTACAGCGGAGCACATGCAATGTGCTGATGTACCGAGGAGCACGTGCAATGTGCTGATAAGCAGCGGAGCACATGCAATGTGCTGATGTACCGAGGAGCACGTGCAATGTGCTGATAAGCGTTGCCAATGTACCAAGGAGCACATGCCATGTGCTGATAAGCATTGCTACTGTACAGAGGAGCACATGCAATGTGCTGATGTACCGAGGAGCACATGCAATGTGCTGATAAGCGTTGCCGATGTACCGCGGAGCACATGCAATGTGCTGATAAGCGTTGCCAATGTACCGAGGAGCACATGCCATGTGCTGATAAATGTGCTGATGTACCGAGGAGCACATGCAATGTGCTGATAAGCGTTGCCAATGTACCGAGGAGCACATGCAATGTGCTGATAAGCCTAGCCAATGTACCGAGGAGCACATGCAATGTGCTGATAAGCCTAGCCAATGTACAGAGGAGCGTATCCAATGCACAGAGGAGCCTATTCGATGTACTGATAAGCCTAGCACATGCAATGCGCTGATAAGCCTAGCCAATGTACAGAGGAGCGTATCCAATGTACTGATAAGCCTAGCCAATGTACAGAGGAGTATATCTAGTGTACCGATACAGAGGAGCACATCCCATGTACTGATAAGCTTAGCCAATGTACAGAGGAGCACCTGCAATGCGCTGATAAGCCTAGGCAATGTACAGAGGAGCATATCCAATGTACCGATACAGAGGAGCACCTCCAATGTACTGATAAGCTTAGCCAATGTACAGAGGAGCATATCCAATGTACTGATAGAGGAGCATATACCGAGGAGTATATCCAATGTACTGATACCGAGGAGCACATGCAATGTGGCCTAGCCAATGTACAGAGGAGGATATCCAATGTACTGATAGAGGAGCATATCCAATGTACTGATAAGCCTAGCCAATGTACGGGGGAGCGTATCCAATGTGCTGCCTACCTAATGTACAGGGGAGCCTAGCAAATGTACAGAGGAGTATATCTAATGTACTGATGAGCCTAGCGATGTACAGAGGATCCAGAGTACAATGTACTGATAAGCCTAGCCAATGTACCGAGGAGCATATCCCCTGTACTGATAAGCCTAGCCAATGTACCGAGGAGCATATCCCATGTACTGATGAGCCTAGCCAATGTACAGAGGAGCATACCCGATGTCCTGATACAGAGGAGCATATCCAATGTACTGACGAACCTAGCCAATGTACAGAGGAGCATATCCAATGTACTGATGAACCTAGAGGAGCATATCCCATATACTGATGAACTTAGACGATGTATAGAGGAGCATTCAATGTACGGATAAGTCTAGCAGCCTATCCAATGTACTGATAAGCCTAGGCAATGTACCGATGAGCATGTACTGATATCCCCTGTACTGATAAGCTTCGCCAATGCACAAGGGAGCATAACCAATGTACTGATGAGCCTAGCGATGTACAGGGGAGCATATCAGAGGAGCATATCCAATGTACTGATGAGCCTAGCTATGCACAGAGAATTACCGAGGAGCGTATCCAATGTACTGATGAGCCTAGCAATGCACAGAGGCTCCAATGTAAAATATCTGGATCAGTGTGTAGATATCAAACTATGCTGTTGAGGTAACGTAAACCTTCTTAATGAAGGTCTTATGTAAGTCGTTAAATGGATAAAGCGATAGTAGGCCCTTTAAGGTAAATTAAAATGATTTGTGAATTTATATTAATTTATTGTTGTGTTGTACACCCCAATGTAAGGGCCGATAAAGCCATGTCCCTTCATGTATCGGACTTACCTCCCAGATGCTGATTATCGCATTGCCGCTGCTTGTACAGGATTCCAGAGGTCAGCTGATGTGGTCTCTGTGCTCTCGAATGAAGCCAGTGTTGTACAGTAGTATACATCGGATCCATGAATCGAAGTCTAAGGGCAGGACCTGTGAATCGAAGTTCCCGCCGAGTGGATGCTGCCCCAATCTCGGGAGATCCTATCCTAGGCTAAGCAATTGGACTATCTCATTTGCCCTCTAGCTTAGTGGGGTTAAAATTGCGGGCGGTGCTGAGCTCCAGCTGAGATGTGCGGCCGTAGAAGCCGCGGTGGTAGCGCCTCTTTGGTGCTGGTGGCTTCTTCGGCACGGCGGCATGGATCGTGACTTGTGCTGTCGAGAAATACTTATAGAATGATACAGTAAGTACCGGCATAAGGAGAGTGGAACATGATTGTATATCAGCATGTCATGTCAAAGGAAAACAGAGCGGCCTCCAACTAGTGTCTTCCTTGTTTTATGAGGTAAAGTTATATAGCAGAAATTAATAAGGAAAAAACAGTACATTTGTAGGTTGTCGGCAGTCAAATCCAGTTGCCACAGCTATTCCCTATTGCAAGTTCTAGTTAAATTCTCGGAAATAAGAAATTTATCACTAAAGATAATTCCCGGAAATAAGAAATTTATAGTTAAAGAAAATTCATTGAATGAAGAAATGTGATGAGTCCAGTGTCATCGCTGTCTCATTAATTGGAATAACTGGAAAGATAAATGCTTTTAATATTTCTCATCCCAAGGATAAGAATTATCGGATCATTAAAATTAGCTGATTGGATAGATGGGAAGACTCGAAATAACCCGTGAAGCATAACTTCCTCATCTAGCACAGCCCTGAAGGCAAGGTCTTATATTTTGCCCAGCACATTGCAGCCGAGAAGTAGACTCAGGTAGCAATAAGGAAAGCACAGAATGCAGAGAATTACACTCAGATAGCAATAGGGGAATCCGAATGCAGGGAATTGTCAAGATAATTAAATTTGTCGATCCCTCCCTGCAGAAACCGCAGCGATGGCCGTGCCGAGACATGTGGCCGTGGCTGGCAGCCTCCCGGGTGCCCGGAGCGGTCACCCGCCATCTGCCTCGTCGGACCCAGGTAGAAATGCAAATGCACTTTTCTATAGTTAAAAGAAAATTAGGACAAGTTCCTGGAGGAACAGCTCATGGCTGCCACTGAGACCCTGGGCGGGTGCCCAAAGCGGTCAACCGTCATCTGCCTCGTCGGACACAGGTAGATTCCTGGTGTTACGTCCAGACTGAGTCAATATCCAATGGTGCATTTCCACAGGTTTTACTCCCTCTGTCCAAAGAAAAGCGCACTACTGTACGCTGTTCTTCGATGGTGTAATCTTGCAAAGGAGCGCCTATGTTTCTGACCTCGCGGCTGCCACATGACTAAACTCCGAGTGCTACACCGAGCGTGGATAAACAATCCGACGGGCAACGTGCGAGTACATATGTTCCGGTTCTTGCGTAATTTAACAATTGCCTTTAATTTTTGATTCGCCCTCGTATTAGTTTGTAGGAAGTAATCAGGGTAAGGATGAACTGAAATTAGTTCAATTGAAGCTCTGTCCCTTTCTGAGGAAGTTTCAAGCCACACGGTGGCTGTAACAGTTTCAGTTTAATAACATTAGTCATGTTTGGGTTAATTAGCATTTTTGTTAAATCTGATTAATGATTAGATTATACGTTCTTTATTTGGGGTAATTAAGACACTGGAGCTCTGTTAAGAAGTATGATTCCTGCATAGTTTATACTGAAGAAGAGAACACAGAAAGAGAAATGAAGAAAATTAAACATTTGAACATAGAAACATTATTTTTCTCCTAATTCTGTTCAGTTCATCATGGAGAAAATTTTTTTTTTTTTTTTGAAAATGGTACTATGCTATAATCAGCACGAGTAACTAAGAAATACTGATGCACCAAATAAAAGGACCCCTCTTCCAATTGCTTTTAAGCTCCGAACCACACCCGATCCGCAATGGGCCCCCGTCGGGCCATACCGCCGCGTACAACGCCCCAGCCATGGGCCCAGGGCACGGACAGCAACCGTTAGCGGCCGGCCGTAGTCGGGATGCCACGCGGCCCAGTGCGGCCGCAGGCTGCCATGATGCCTGGTT
The DNA here is from genome assembly GCF_902459505.1 of Geotrypetes seraphini. Lineage (NCBI taxonomy): Eukaryota > Metazoa > Chordata > Amphibia > Gymnophiona > Dermophiidae > Geotrypetes > Geotrypetes seraphini. Next base: position 173,523,823 of record NC_047085.1, on the reverse strand, counting down.
CGGGGTGGGAGCATGGCAGCTGGGAGGCAGCGACCCCAATCCCCTTCCCCCACCGCCGGAGTGCTTAGGGAGGGGAAGGACGCTGCTGCAATGGGCCCCGCGTGGCAGGAGACCCCTATCCCCCCTTTCCCCACCGCCGGATTGTTCAGGGAGGGGAAGGAAGATAGCCACGCATCGCGGGAGGGATGGCGCCAGGGACCGCCGCCTCGCCGCAGCAGGAGATGGGCCGCGCAGCTAAAACCGGCCGCGTCGGGACGAGCAGTTGGCTGCCGCTCCCGGCGCCCCCGGCAACAGAGGCAAATCCCCCCCTCGCGGCACAGACGGGCCCGCAACGCTGCCCGTGCAGCAGCCCCCAGCGCTCACACCCGCAGGTCCCCTCACAGCGCCCGGGCCGCTGGGACCCCGAAGCCGCGGCCGTCCCCCCGCCCACCGCAAGGCACAGAGCCAGAGAGGGCAACAAACGAGGTGAGGAACCCAATGCCTTATTTTTTTTTTTTTTTTTTTTTTTTTTTTTTGAGAGTGAGCGGGAAGGAAGTCGCGTCCGCCCCGTGCGCGCACCCGGACGGAGAGAGCGCACGCAGCAAGAGAGGACACTCGGCGAAAAGGAGCCGCAGACGGGAGCTCCCGGCCACGCGCCCAGGCCGCCCGTGCAGCGGCCCATCCCCGCCGAGGCCCCCAGCGCCCCCACCCGCCGGTCCACTGGCAACGCCTGGGCCGTCGGGGCCACCAAGACACGGCCGCACTCCGCCCACTCCAATGCACAGAGCCAGAGAGAGAACCTCCCTCCGTGGCGACCAGCCACCCAAATCCCTGCAAGCGAAGACGACGGCAAAGCCCGTTGCTGCCGGCCTGTGCAGTCGAGGGTGAGCGGGAGGGAAGCCGCGTCCGCCTCATGTGAAGCCGGATCGAAAGGGGCGACCTCCCCTCCGCTCACCCTAATCTATCCTACCCCCCTTCCCCCCCCCCCCTGCGCCTAGCCGATTGGCCCCCAAGGCTTCGGCCGATTTGTCATCGCTCCTCCCTAGGTGGTTCGGAGCTTGTTCTTTCAACTAGTTCTTTTACACTGAAACAGGACTGAAGTCTCAAGTCTATAGTGGATGGCACAGAACCTCGATGCAAATACATACTCGTGTGTGCACAATTCCCTCCAAATTGGAGCTAGGATATTTGTCCTACAACTCATCTCAGTTACAATAGCATCTTCCACTGCAATGTTTTGTGAAGAACAAGACACTGCATACTCAGCCACACACACACAGAAAATGGCCAGAGTAATGGCCATTATAAAATAGTGACCTACATACGATAAACAATGGCATGCAGACAAAATCTCAACAAGGAAATCCTACAGTGCAAATGCTGAAGAAAAACAGAACATTTCTGCCTATGTTAAGCAACGTGTAAAGATAAAATAAATGGAGATGCCTAAGAATGACATTCTGATTTGTAAAATCAGAAAACGAAATAGTTTTCTTACTATCTTTGTAGTATATGCATTTTGTTTTTTGGGTTGGTTCTGATCTCTAAATCTCTTCAATGTGCTTTCTTGATTGAAGGATGGTAATTCAAATTTTCATTCATAAATATTTGTTTCCCAAGATCTCCTTCCCATTTTCTATTTATTCTTTCTTCACTTATATCTGTGTCTGATAATGATTTTTCCATTTCAGATTTTCTTTCCACTTCTCTCTCTTCTACCTCCCTATCCACTCACATCAATGTAACTCTTTCTACCCTTCCTAACGTTCACTTTCTTAACTACTTTCCATCTCCTACTCCCTCTTTGCTCTTACTCAAGTCTTCTACTCTTTCACACCTTTCGGTTCCCCATTTCCAAACTTTATATTCATCCTATTACCCTGTTCCTCTGCCTCTCATCCTCAGATTCTACATAACTTGCTCCTTCATTGACCTCCAGTTCCTTTTTTTTTCCTGTATTTTGCCCTCTACCCAGCTCTGTCACCACCACCCTGGCCCCATTGGCCCCATATCTGCCCACCCATTCTTTCAGAGACCTATCGCTTGGCTGGCTATCCCTTCACTTCCACCCCTATACACTGCCTCTCTTCCTACCTCCATTCCTTCAGGTAATCCATCTCTCAATCCTGCACACCACAGTCTTCTTCTCTTACCACCTTCTAACTCATATCTCTAACCCATCTAACATACCCCCATTCAAATCCATTCAACTGCCAGTCCTCCCTAATCTCAGCTCAGCCTCTGCATCCTCAGTCTCTCCTCTTCCCCAAATCCGTATTCTGTTCCTACACCTAGCTAAGTCCCCACTTTCTTACCCATTACCAACTATGCTTTCCTCTTCTTCACTAAATTGGGAATCCCAGATTTCTTGAACCCATTCATCTCCCAATCCGATTCTCTCCCCAGCCTCCAAGTCCCTGCTCTTTCCCAGTTTCCAGCCTCTAATTTCTGAGTCCTATTGTTTCTGCTCTCCCAATTCCTCCCCTGAACCACTTTCTGTTTCCTTACTCTCCAGTCCCCATTCTCTCTGAAATCTCCAATCACCATTCTGTCTCCCTCTCCCTTCTTAGCTCCTCCCACTTCTTGGGCTGGCATCCCTAAACTATCAGGCTATTGCTCCTACTGCTGGTATGAATACTTTCTCTCTCTTCTCCCTTCTCCTACAGGCTGTGCAATAAAATCATATGTCATAAGATCCGCAGGAAGCTCTATATCCTGGAGTGAAAAATCAACTATTTTACCTGTGCAATTTTGTTCAATTAAAATAAATGATGTCTGAACCATGCAGGGCTTTGTACGTACACTGCATGCCCTGGTTAAAATGGCATATGTTTCCAACGCACATGCTACAGAAAAGGAAAGAAGTGTTTACACCGGCAGCTAGAGTAAGAGCTTGATGGGTTAGAGGTGGCAATCCAAGGCTTGGGTTGTGGAGGAGCGCACATCATTTTTTTTTCTTCGGGGGGGGGGGGAGGGGATGCTTTCTTATTACAACCTCTACTTTCCTAAACACCCATAACCATCTTCTCTTTCTCCTTATCCTTACCTAGATGTTTTTACCTTGATTGTCTCTCTATCCTATAATGAATGTAGTTCCTCCCCATCTGCCCTTCATGTTACAGTATATTTGGTTAGTTCAAATTGGAATTATGTATACAGTATGTGGTTTTAAAAATGGTATAGTTTTTATTTCTGTATTTCGCCTAGAAATTTCTGATAGGCAACTATATCAAATTTTAATAAAACTTGAAACTTAAGAGAGTTTTTAATCCCTTGCCACTCCATAGCAATAGCCCTTAACCCTTTCAGGACCAAGGGACATATTTGTCCCATAACTTTAAAATCCTATAAATTTTGATTGGGATAGTCTACAGTTCTAAATTTGATATGTACGGATTCCATATGATACTGCCTTTATGTAAACAAACTGGTTCCGACATTCATTCATTAGCGTCGTTGCCAGATTGACGAGAAGATTCACTTGCCACACTGTCCATAAGCCAGAAGTTTGATTTTTTTTTAAAAAAAATAATGATATTTCACAAAAAAAATCAATTTTTTGGCATCTGCAAGCCCTTTTTACCATAAAAATGTCGTCAAAACCACAAAAATTGGCCTACGATCCTTATGGTCCTGAAAGGGTTAAGCTTCCCTCCCTGCCTGAAGAATCCTCCAATCTGCAGACAGCTGCGAAATAGAGCTATTGGCAAATCAGTTCACAAATTGCCTATATAAACTTTACTGCTTCTTCCCTCCCCTGAAAACAAACAAACAACCCCCCCCTAAAAAAAACCCAACATAAATTGTTAGCTGTGGTTTGATCTGTGATGAACATTTGCAAATCTCATTCCTTGTTAACTATCTTTTAACAGTTCTTGATGGATGAAAAAGCAACCAATTATCATTTTATTGGGTCTCAATATGAGATGTGCCGTAATAGTTTGACCAATAGTCCCTCAAGCCTATCATTCTCTCTTCAGTACTGGCTAATTCAGCTCAAAAGTACTTAGCAGGATCCTGAATAGATAGATGCATTCCTTACCTTTCATACCCAGGGATGACTTTGCCATATCTACTTGGGTTTAAGCACTGGGTTGTTATTTATTCATTGTTTTGACATTTTTCAATCTCTCTTCAGTTTTTTATAGTCTTTATGTATCACAAATCATTTGATAATTCATTCATAAGGTATGATTTTATATATTCATTTATGACTTACAATATGGTTTAATTTTTTTGTCATATATTGTTTTAGATAATTGTTCATTGTATACAAGTACATTGTTGATATAATTTGTTTTATTACTAATCACACACTTGTTATTACTAATCATATGGAGCAACATATTAAAAAAAATATGTCTAAGTCCATTTTGGGCTTATGGCATTAGTCGCCCAAAGGCAGTAGCTTCCAAAGTCCATTCTCTAAAAATGTCCAAAATATTTTTTCAAGAATTGTCTAATCAGACGCCCAGCCATTTGATCATCCAGACCGACAAGTTGTATATCTTTATACCACATTCTCGTCCAAAAAATCATCCATGTCCAAAAAACCTAGAAAAAGACCTTTTGGATGTGGGAGGGATCAGCAAAGTAATGGACTGGCCACAGAGTAGTGGAGCACCTTACAAAGCATTAAATTAGTGATTTTTATTGTGCCATTACCTTGCAGTTCAAGGCGGATTACAGAAGAGGATTTCTGGACATGTCCAGAGGTGTTACAGAGTAGAACGGGTTGCTTCAGAGGACTGAAATGTTTCATACGGTGTTATTTAGTCTTCATGGATTTCTTGAATAGCGGGGGTTTTATTTCTTTTCTGAAAGTTTTGTAGTCTGGGGTCATGATTAGTAGATTACTATCATTTTAGTTATATATCGTCATCTTTTTTTGTGAGCCCTGGTCGTGGGGTGTCTGACCCCAAAGAGCTGGCCAGAGCATGTGGGGCCAGGGGTATAATTATTGAATTAACCTCTGTGAGAGCAATTCTATAAAGGGGTGCCTTTTTCAGGCACCAGAAGCACAAAAATTTGGGGGTCTATTCTATTAAGAATACTAACGTAAGTCAAATACTCATGGATGTTTTTACACATGAACACTTGTGCCAACCATAGAGCTGGTGTAAATGAGCGCACCTAAATTTGCTAATTATGCACATAAATCACAGTGTTCCACTGCTGTGAACTTCACAAAAAGGGTGCCACATAAACATCTAACCACAACTCCTTTGCAGGTCATGGTGAGCCCCCCAAAACCTACTATGCCCACCTGTCTACCACTCGGGGGTTTGGGTGGATGCACATGTTCTACCATGAATGCAATGGTTAGAGTAGCTTATTGGCCTGGGTCCTCCTCTATATGGTTCACTAGCCCACCCATCCCCACCCCCACCCACCCCAGACTACTTAAGCCACCTCTGTGCAGCTCTACTAGGCATTCCTATGCCAGGTGCTGATGTTCTGGAGGCAGGTATGTATGATTTTATTCTGAATTTTATGGCAGTGTGTGTGGGGAGGGGAGTCAGTGATCACTGGGGGAGTGTGTGGGGTTCTGTACTTTGTGTCTGAAGTGGTTATCTGGTCACTTTGGATACTTTCTGGGCACTTAGACCTGCTTTTAGATCGCCTAAGTCACAATGTATAAGTTCAGCCTAGGCAGTCTCGTTAAACTTTTGATTATCGTTGTGGGATGACTAAGTCTAGGTCAGCCCACATCCCATTCACCTCCTCACTCTGGGAGTACAGTTGCAGTCAAAAGGCCCAATATGCCTCTAGATACATCTAAAACCCGTTTCGATTATCGGCACTTGGATGACCTGACTGTTAGGGTGTCCAAATGCCGATTTAGACGGGTTTTTAGATGTATTTTCGTTTCAATTATGAACCTCCTAGTGTTTATTTTTAGATGTTATTTTATTTGTACATTGTTTTTATATTTTCTCTGTCATAAACTCTAGGACTCCTGAGGCAGGCCTTCTAGTTGAAACATGGCCATTGTCGAGTCAGGTGAATGTGTGTTCTATATGTTTGCTATTAAAGTTCCTTTGGCTTGAAGACCTGAACTTCTCTGCTCTCTCACTTGGACCTTAAGCAAATTTATTCCATAAACTTGTCTAAACCCTTTTTAATCCCAGTTATGCTAAGAGACTTGATCACATCCTTCAGCAACAAATTCTACAATTTAACTGAATGATGACTTAAAAAGTGCTTTCTTAAATTTAGATTAAAATGTACTACCCCTTAGTTTCGCAGAGTATCAACTAGTCCAGGTACTGTTTGAAAGAGTGAACAGCTGATTTCATTTAACTGTATCACCCCACTCAGGAATTTATAAACTTCCATCATATCTCTTCCCAAGCTGAAGAGGCCTAGTTTAGCCTTTCTTTGGAGGATCCTTTTGGTTTGCCATTCTAGTCCTGATATACGATAGGGTGCTGAAAAATTCTCAGCTCACCCAACCAACTTCCTAAATGTTATTTTGCCTTTGTAGTTGAAAAAACTGTTATCTTATTTCATTACATACCAATCTGTGTTTTGGCATTATTTCAAGTCATTGATTAAAACGTATCCACATCATTCTCTTCTTGATTGGACTGAGCTTTTCAGCACCCCCTTGTATATCTATCAGTAGATAGATAGATAGATAGATAGATAGATAGATAGATAGATAGATAGATAGATAGATAGATAGATAGATAGATCTACACACACAGAGATTCTGTGTAAGTTGACCAAAGTTAGGCACTCAGTTTTGGGCACAGATCACAGACCTGCATGCAAACTAATTGGCTAAATTGGTATTAACAAGCACTGAATTGGCAGTAAATATGAGTTACACACAGATTTTCCCTCTACCCTATGCTACAATATAAGCACTTACATTTCATAACACACAGCACTAAATAGAGCGTGGCCATGGGAAGGGTGTTCCCAGAATTTAGGCATGATGTTATAGCATTACCATGCCTGTCATTAGCTGGTTGCAAGCATTTACACCCACTGGCAGGCACAAATCCTCACGCCCAAAGTTAGGTGGATTATGCATGCTAAGTTATTATTCTATAAAGCCCGTTCCATGCAGAGCATCCTTAAAAAATACTAGCTTACTGTGGATCAGTATGATGCCTTTGGGAGCCATTTATTGAATCTACCTCATAGTGACAGTTGAATGGAAGAGGAACTGTAGCTGACTGGATTCAGCCCATCAGTGGTCCTATGATTAGAATGACTGCTGACGGCAGTGGCATGCAGTCAGGGCCTTCAGGCGATTCGCCCCACCCCCTAAAGGCCCTGAGGGCACTCCTGGGAATTTTATTGGTTCAGCAGGCAACAGGCATCTGCTGCTCAGCCAATCAAGTTCAGATTAGCACTGTCAGGGCCTTCAGGGGGTTTAGAGAATCCCCAGCCCAAGAGCCCTGCTTTTTAAAAAAAAAAAAAAAAACTTTTTGTTTGATGCAGTTTGGTTGAACTGGCTGCCTACTCAACAAATCAAACTGCATCAAGCAAAAAGTAAACAAAAAATAAAAGAGCAAGGCTGAATCCCCTGAAAGCCTTGGGATATGGAGTACTTACTCTTGGGTCTAATAGAACCGAGGTGGTAGTATTGGAGGAAATTTTGAAAAAAATACCCTTGTCTCTACGTTTAGACAGTATTGGAAGGTTTTCAGTTTCTTCAAGACAAAGTTAACAGAAGTACTACTGTGAATTCTGAGGGTAATGGGGCCTGATAGAACAAGAAGTGGTTGAGGTGAAAGACTCTAGTGCTGCTTTGATACAAAGAACCGCTTCACCAAGAGGTGGAGGTTTTGGAAAACCAAAGTAGCTGCTGCAATTTAAGTTTTCTGAATTCTCCATGATCAGGTTTCCTGATTTCAAGGGATAACGATGAAAAAATATTTAGTGGAGCTCCTGCTAATGTCTAAGAGTTGCTATGCCTCCTATTTCTCATGCCTATTATGTTCATTTTAGGAGGCAAGAAATGGCTGAGGTGGAAAAAAAGAAATATTTTGGTGTGTAATCTTAATCTTACAGGGTCTACTGAAAGTTCACAAATGGCTGTAATAAATAAAACCACACTTCTAATCACCTTAACCTGGAGCCTGATCACAGTTTTTGCAATTATATTTCAAATTCAAAAATATGCTATTTGGGGGGGGAGGGGGCAGAATGTTTTTGTTTTGCTGGATTTCTCCAAGGTCAGCCATCTACCAGTTTTTTCCACTACTGCACACTAAACCCCTCCTTTCCCAAGCCTCACTAGCGTTTTAAACATCGGCCGCCGTAGTAATAGCTCCAATGCTCATAGAATTCCTATGAGCGTGGTAGTTGTTACCTTAGTGGCCGGCGCTAAAACACTAGAGCTGCTTTGTAAAGGAGGGGGTAAGCTATGGATTTCAGCATACTAGTTACTATTAATTATTTCTATAGTGCATTTTACACAACCATGTTAAGACTTAACTTGAGCTTATAATAACTCCAAGATCTCTATCCCTGGTGGTATAGGGATTCACAAATTCAAATCGATTCACCAATTCACTTTGGCGAATCGATTCAAATTGATTTGTTTTCTTTAAAAAATTGGACTTAACGATTCAGTGAGTCCTGAGTCTCCTGAAATACATCCAGCTCTCCTAAAACAGCAGCAGCAGTGGCAGTGGCAGGCAGTGAACAGGCTGCTCCTGACCTGTCCTCTGCCACATCACTGATGATGTGGCAGAGGAAAGCTCTGGCAGGCAGGCCTTGAGCAGTGTGTTCACCGCTGCTGCTGCTGCTTTAGGAGGCCTGAAAGTTCAGGTCTCATGGTGAGGGGGGGAGTCAATTGGGAAGTGCTGCACAGGGGAATAGGAGGGAGGGATGGAAAGCTGCTGCATGTGGGGGGAGAGATGATAAAGAAAAAATTGTTGGACATGGGATAAAGGAGTTGAAGGGAGAGATGCAACAAAGAGGTGGAAAGGAGTGAGAGGGAGAAATCTTGCATATGGTGGAGGGGAGGGAGACATGCATGGAGAAGAGAGAGAGAGAAATGTTGGACATAGGGTGGAGGGCAGAGAGAGATGATGCATGGAGAGCGAGAAAGAAATGTTGCACGTGATAATGGAGGGAAGATGCTGCATGGAGGGGAACAGAGAGGTTTCACCCAAGGGGAGAGAGAGAGAGAGAGAGAGAGAGATGGTAGACAGTAGAAAAGAAACAGAAATGTTGGATATGGCTGTGGAAGGGAAGGTACAGAGATAGAAGATAGATGGTAAGCACGGAGAAAGAAGAAAATGTCAAATGGGCAGGAGATCCTGGCAAGTGAGTTGACAGAAGACAAACATAAACCAGAGCCTGGGACCAAAAAATAAGAATAGCCTTACTGGGTCAGACCAATAGTCCATCAAGCCCGGTAGCTCATTCTCATAGTGGCCAATCCAGGTTACTAGTACAAGGCCAAAACCCTCCATGCTACCGATCCAGGGCAAGCAGTGGCTTCCTCCATGTCTTTCTCAATAACAGACTATGGACTTTTCCAAACCCTTCATAAAACTAGCTATGCTATCCATGCTTACCACAACCTCTGGCAATGCATTCCAGAACTTAACTATTCTCTGAGTGAAAAAAAAATTCCTCCTATTGGCTTTAAAAAGTATTCCCTGTAACTTCATCAAGTGTCCCCTAGTTTTTGTAATTTTTGACGGAGTGAAAAATCGATCCACTTATACCCGTTCTACTCCACTCAGGATTTTATAGACTTCAATCATATCTCCCCTCAGCCATCTCTTTTCCAAGCTGAATAATAAAATGACCAGACAAAAAAAGTAGAAAAAATAATTTTATTTTCTGTTTTGTGATTACAATATGTCAAATTTGAAATGTGTATCCTGCCTGGGCCAATGTTAGACAGCAAGTGTGAGCTAGGACCTAACAGCGAGAGGAAAAGTCTTTGTTGTTTTGTTTACACCAAAGCACCAACGTGGCGGTTGGAGAGGGCAAAGGAGGATGGGATGGGTGAAGAGGCTACAAAAATAAACCCATCAGGCCATTTGAAAAAAATGTCCCGTTTGGGCAGGAAAAGTGAATCGAATCGAATTGAATTTTTTTAACCCCACATTGGTACTTATAGTTTGGATTATTTTCCTTATGTGCATCACTTTGAACCTTCCCACATTAAATTTCACCTGCCAAGTAGATGCCCAGCTTCCTGATCTCAACAGGTCTTCCTGCAAATCCTCACAATCTACCCATGATTTAACAACTGAATTAATTTTTGTCATCTGCTAATGCAGATTTAGTTGACTCCTTTCTCAGATGTCCAAGCTGAGTTACATTCAGGTACATTTGTTGCTCTCTTCTCCAGATAGTCAGTGACCTCAGTTTGGAATTCTGGGATACTCTACCATTTACCTTTCACCCTTGATGAAATTGAACATTCAGTCTCACTCTCCACTTCCTATCTTTTAACCAGTTCCCAAACCACAACAGGTCTTGTATCAATCTGCTTGTTCTGAAGACAATAAGGTATAACCAAGAGCAGTTCACCAAAGGATGATTGACTTGACATCATTTCCTCCTTCCTGTTTTATAAATAATCCACTGTAAAATATAGACCTCCACCATTCTAATTATGTTCAATCATCATAACTGTCACCACCTATTGGGGTAGGAAAAGTCTCAGAAGGGAACTTCTCACATAGTGCTCTATAGCAGTGCTTCCCAACCCTGTCCTGGTGGCCCACCAGGCCAATCGGGTTTTCAGGATAGCCCTAATGAATATGCATGAAGCAGATTTGCATGCCTGTCACTTCCATTATATGCAAATCTTTCTCATGCAAATTCATTAGGGCTAGCTTGAAAACTTGATTGGCCTGGTGATCCTCCAGGACAGGGTTGGGAACCACTGCTCTATAGCATTCATCCACTTCCCAACTTACAATCATCAACATAAAAACCTTTCTGATAAATAAATAGATATTTTAAATCTTCAAATTCCTATCTTCACAGCACAATATGTTAAATTATTAAATTATCCAAAAGTTCAAGCAAGCATTAATTTCTAGAATATTCTTCTCTGTTCAAAAACATATCTTTACATCACAGTTCATACTTGGATATCCCTAACTTCTTCATATTGCAGTTCAAACTTTGATACCCCCAAAATGTAAAAAAAAATAACCCCAAACAATTCAACTTATCTTGAATGGTAGTTTGTTAAAAGAAGTAAGACAGCATCCCAGCTTCATACAACCACACCAAATCAATTGTTCCACGCTTTAATTGCTCTGATGTTGACAGCATTTTGTGGTAGTTCAAACCCAGCATCAGGGAGAATATTTTCTACAAAGTTGCTTCTTCCTTATTAGCCACTCACATTCAACCTTCAGCATAGCTTGACTCTTTCCTATTACGCTAAACTACTACCACAAGCCTTAGCAGAATGTCATGTATTATAAGCAGTGCTTCCCAAACTTGTTTCTAATATGATTCCATTTCACCACTTAAAAAGTCACAAGAGCCCAGATGATGAAGAAAACGTGTTGCCATCTTGTTTTAGATAAGTGGCAGGAGGAGGAAATTGATAATAGAAGGGAAGAGACAAATGGTCTAATATTTTCCATCTACTCCCACCACTTACCCAAAGCATGATGGCGACTGTAGCAGCAGCATTTGGCCTGGGACCTTGTGTGCCAATGTGCACTTAAAGACCCCAGTACTGGGCTTGGGTTTCCAGTCTAAGAGGAGGAGGAAGGAGCAGGACCTGTGAATGTTGACTGACTCACATACTCCATACTACTGCCACTACTGAAGCACAACCTACAGTAGAGGTCCAGAGGGAGGGGTAACAGCTCTCTTCTGGGATCCCATCCACTGATAATGTGATCTTATTTGGGGTTCTGATCCACAGTTTGACGATCACTGGCAACAAGGCAGAACATAAAGATGGAAATCATGGTGCAACTCCTGGCCAACATGGAAAGAAATCAGGGTCTTTATCTGATGTCATAGATTATGTTACTGTGGGCTAATTTTCAAAAATGAAAAATGTCTAACAATGGCACAAAGGGGCAGATGGACATTCTTCTCAACAAACCCTTCCAATTTGCTATTTTTGAAACCCATTTTCTAGACAGATTTCTATGGTGGTTATCTGCAATGCCTCTAAATCTGAAGGGGGAATGTTGGAGGTGTGGTATGACTAGGGCAGGCTTATGATTTGGACAAACATTTTAGAAAACATCTAGGGCACAGTTTGGACGTTTGGGGCTAGACCTGTTTCAAGAATAAGTGCCAAAAAGGTACTCAAACTAACCAGATGACCTCTGGAGCAATTTTCCTCTAATTTTTCATAGGCTGTGTGCGCAAAAAATTTCATCTATGCGCATTTTAAAGAAAAACTAAATTTGTGTGCGCTATAAAAATGATTGCCAGGTGGGTCGGAGTTCAGTTATGGGCATTTATGGGCAGGTCTTTGAGTTTAGTCTGAATTAACGAAAACACAATGTAATTTTAGTTACACTTTATGTAACATAAAGTCTCATTTCAATAAGCATAAATTATGTTTCATTGAAATGTTTCATTGAGCACTACCTATAAATAAGGTATCATTGTACTTTATACTTAAAATTTAGAAAATAACAGCAATTTAGTTTTCAAAGTTTTTCCCTGCGATCTTTCATATTTATCCTGTCCGAATAAATTCTGTCAAGATCTGTTGAGTCTCCATCTTGAAGGTGACTCTTAACACGCATCAGCATTTCCAAATGCTCTAAATTTAAACGATTCCTTTGTTTAGTCTTCAAATTGTTCATTAGACTAAAACCACGCTCACAATCTGAACTAGATGCTAAGAATGTGGCACCAATGTCCATCAATTTTGCTAAATCTGCAAAGTGATCATTCTGAAATGCAAATTTCGTCATATCTGGAAAGCTGTTTATCAGATTGCTTTTGATTTTTTTCTGCAACAAGGAATTTAAAGTCATTGTATTGCTGAATAATAACACTTTTCTCCAGAAGAAATTGTTTATACTTTAAACAAAGAGATCTGATATGTCCATTTCCAAAGTCAAAGTCGCATTGTGATATTGCTGTACAGTCAAAAGCAGACCATTCCTCAACTTCATTTTCAGGAAATCTTTCACCCAGATGCAAACATAGGATGTTGATGAAGGTTAATATGCAATTAGTAACCAATGAAACTTTTTCTCCAGACCTCATCCTGTTGTCAAGAAGACTGTTGACTTTATCACTCCACTTGACCTTGTCGCCTAAGTATTGCATTTGAAGTTTGTTCAATTTATCCTGTGCAAGATGATAAGTTTCCAATGGTGTCAAACCACGTTTTTGAAATGCCATGGTTAAGGAAGCCAGTTCTGATAAGTCATCATTCAAAACTTCAAGTGTAATATGAAATTGTTCACTATTCAGCTTCTTATAACAGTACTTTGCAATAGGATCATTATTTTTGTCTTCTTCAAAATATTTTAACAGGGGATCATAATTTCGAATAATTGCTTTAAGTGCAAAGTGTCTAGATAACCAGCGCACTTCATTCAGAGGTCTGAAATCAATTGATTCACATTCAGATGATTCTGCTATTTCTTGAAATTTGCATCGTTTAGTAGAAGACCGACAGAACACCGTGTACACAGTTCTCATTACAGTTTCTACTTCTTTCATCAATTTTACTTCTTTCCATGAATCAGAAAGTCCCAAATCTTCTCGATGTGCAACACAATGTTGCTGCACTAAATGTGGAATGTCTTTTCTCAGCTGTGCTGCAACACCATCTATTTTGCCCAACATAACAGAGGCACCATCAGAGGTGAACATAACCATTTTATTCAGGTCAAGTTCATGTTTCCTATAGAATTCCCTAATTGCTGTTACTATTGATGTTACTATTGATGCCTCCAATTGTAGCATCCCACCAAATGATGTCCTATACTCATTTGAATTGACTGGCCGATACTTAAAGTAGAGTATTAAGTATTTGTTGACAGAAATGTCTGTGCTTTAATCAACAGTTAACGTATGATACGTTGCTAATTTAATGTCTGCCATACGATCAACTTGCATGATGCCATTGATAATTCCAAAAAATTCAAACGCATAGTTTTTGCTTCTCCAGCTAACATACTTCGCCATGTGCTCATTGATATCTTGAACAGAGAGCAATGAGATATTCCATCTTAATGGCCAGCAAAACACTGTCAACAAGAACCTTAATTTCATCAGGACTGGAATGCTTCCGTTCATTACTAATTTGCCTGTTTTCTTTTTTGGTTGGGCTTTCAAGCAACATGTTAACCAGTTACCCTCTTAAATTTGGATTTTTACTTCTGAGTTTCCTAATACTGTCGGTATGAGATTTACTTGATAGATGGCGTTTCAGAAAGTCCAGTTTCCAAACATCATCCCATATTTTTCCAGTAGAGAATTTTCCAGTTGCTTTGGCATCTTGACAATAACAACACACAATCCATCATCTTCGTCTTAGGTAAATATTTCACACAGTCGAAAACGCATTGTATTTTGAGATTCCGGTATTTCCGTTTCAACAATTTCTTCAAGCCATTCAGACCTAAAAGCTGTTGCAGCTCTCTTGCGTATTACACTTTTCACCATTCGCTGTTTAGACATTTTAAGAGTTATATCTGGTGGCAATTTAATAAACAAATACAGTTATACAACTGCAGTACCACGCTGCACACTACAATTCCACGAAATAAACAATATGGCGGAACTTCAGGACGTCAAAGAATCGGAAGTGTTTCATATCCTATGGGTCATAGGCTATGGCCCTATGGGGCACGTGACATGTCAAGTTCAATTGCCAAAGATAACGGAATCACTTGAATGACTTAAAATTTATATTATAGCGCTTCAATAAATGTGATAAATGGGAAATCGGAACAACTGGTCTTCTGCAACATTTCATTTTAGCAGTGAAAATCATTTTAGGCAAAAATTTATTTTTTTGTGCGCGCTATTTTAATTTGTGTGCGCGGGTTCAGCAAGTTGTGTGCACACACACAAGCGCACAGCTTAGAGGGAACAGTGCTTTGGGATGAAGGCATGACTCCTCCACATATTCCCCCAGCGGTCACTGACCCCCTCCCACCCACCCCCACTCCCCCATCCCCAAATATGTTAATGAAACAGTACCTACTTGCCTCTATGATGGCTTCAAATGTTAAGGGCAGTCCTAGTAGAACAGCAAGTAGGTTCCTAGAGTAGCCTAGTGATTATTTTAGTCAACCACAGAGATAGGGACCCAGACCCATATCATACTCCAACTACTACACTTATGATGGGCTATGTGAGCCTTCCAAAATCCACCCAAATCCCACTGTACCTACATATAGGTGTATAGTGTATTTGTATAGTGTAATTGGGGCCAGTAGGTTTTGGAGAGCTCCCTATACACTAAAAAGGGGGTTATGGTGAGATGTGCACCTGGGCCTTTTTATACGTATGATGTTTACTGCATTGCCCCCTAAGTTACCCCACTGATCTGCTGGGATGTTTGCGTGGCCAGTCTACTAAAAATGCTGGCCCCTCTCCTACATCCCAATGGCTTGTTTTGTGCATTCTTCTTTTGATTGTGTGTGGGGGGTTTTTTTTGGGGGGGGTTGGGGGGGTTGAAAATGGATCATAAAGATAGGTTCACTGAAGACAAGAACATCCAAGAAATGGCCATTTTCAAAACAAAAAGATAGAAATTTTTCTGTTTTGAAAATGGTCATATTTGCTACTGGAATTTTGTGTGTGTTCTGTAAAATGGTCAAACTCGTATTTTGACGTCATATCGGGGAAAAAAAACCTCTAAGCCTTGCATTTTTTTCTTCCAGTTCTTTCTTTTTAAACTAAACCCATCCAAAGGCAGAGAGCAGGTGAGCACCTGTAGAGCTGAAAGATGCTCCCAAAAGTGTGTGGAAGTGAGTTTGGAATAGGGCATGAGGGAAGGTACATTTTTACTACATTGCTACTCCAAGACTGGCAGAAACATGTTTAAAAGCCAGGTGCCCAGACCCAGAGCAACAGTAAACACAAATACCATCAGATGTTACAGTTATGACACTATATTCAAGTGATTCATCAAATCCAAGGGTTGCTGAGAGGAAAGCAGACAGATTGTGCCCTCCACCCCCCCCCCCTTCCCATTGTTTTGTTGTTTTTTTTTCTACCTGGTCATTAGCCAGTGAGTAATTCTGGTGTCATCCTGCATAAAATTCATTTTGACTATATCTGCCACCTATGAAGTACATAAAAGCTGTGCTACTGAAATCTTTTATCACCTTTCTTGTTTATGTTTTTGACCTTGGTCCACCTACAAGAGGGGAATCTGGCACTCCTAGTGCTTAACAGAAACTGAAATAAAATACAGTAGAATAAAAATTACAAGAGGATAAAAAGAAATCAGCTTTAACACAGGGGGTATGACTCTGAGAGCTCATATACAGTGTTATTTGGGTTCCAGCCTTCATCATTATCAAGGCTGTGGTGAGGGTTAATTCTGGTGAGGGTTGAAGGACTCTCAGTAAGGCTGTGAAGACAGAAACATCACAGGCTTTCCTGGCAAGAGGCTCTGAGGAGGGTAGGAGGGGACTGCAAAATGAACTCTCTCAGGCTTTGTTGTGTATGTTTCCCAAGGCCTGGCCTGGCCCCTTTGATAAATGACACATGCCATTCTGTCAGAGGCTGACATTGCAGCTGGGAGGCCTGCTGATGTATGGCTCCGCTGAAAAGGAAATCAACTTTTTTGGCACCAAGCAGGACTGTGCCCCTCTGTAAGGATTTTGTTTCGGGGGGAAAAAAAAAAAGTAAAAGATAGGATTTTTTTTTTTTAAGTTGAAAAACAAGATTGAGCGACAGCTAACACTTAACATAAATTAACTGGGTAATGGTGAAATGTGCTAGCTTGTGATAAATAAAAGCTACATTAGTCAATTATTAATCACGTTCCAACTTGTAGCCAAAGCCAATGACTTAAATCTGAGGCCTGAGCTGCCTTACAAAACAGATAAGACAGTGTTTGATAGATGTCCCGCATAGTGTGTAATCAAGAAAGAATCAAAGGCTTACTGGTGTAATGAGTAAAGGGTGTGCAGAAGATTCTTGAAACAGAGACTAGGTGCAGTGCAGATCTGGACTGACCATACTCTTTTCGAAGTACGAAACACAATATTTTTTGAAAGTTTGCATTTCAGAATTCTACATGATCTCTATGTATTAAACACATATTAGTATATCTACTTTACAGGGATATTTGCCAAATTGCCCTTACATTTTTCCCTTGCTGCTTGTATGTTTAATTATTTTAATCTGATCACTATTAAATGCATTCTCACAGAAACATCAAGTGTTTCTAATGTGATCATTTTTGTCTGGATTACAATTTAAGCATTTTACTCAATCAAGTGGTGTAGGATATAAGCTTCAGGAAAGGAAGTGCAGACAAGAAAAAAATATTCAAATGGTACCTATTTTTTACTCAGTCAGGTTATCATGACAACATATAGAAATTCAGCTCCAAAAACTGCCAGTCATCCACAGCTGGAGGTCAGGCTCCCTGATTTCAGGGGGCAGCAGAAGGCAAGTCTACAAGGCCAATGCACCTCATCTGGTACAGAACAGCTGCTGTTAAACATCTGTCCACTGACTACCGCCTGCAAAACAAGGACCTGTCACACTAAGCGCTGCTTCACAATCCAGGTCAGCAGCAGGACCTCAGTAATTTGTCTCTGAACTGGTGAGGTTTCCAAGGGCTCAATAATTTGCTATCCCCAGAAATTTGACCTCCTTCCTGATTTTGTCAAGGCCAAACCATCACAATCTCAAATGAAATCATGGGAGAGGGAGAAGGCAGCAAGGTAAACTCTAAAATACAAAGATAAAAAGTCCTCTTTTTCAGGTAGGAAAAGTGTGGGTGTAAGCAGGAGGGAGGTGGAGGGAAGAGAGAGTTTTGCCAAACTGTTTCCTCCTGCTCCTTTTCCTTTAAACTCCATCACATCCTGTCCCACCTGCGGGTGCAGTGCCAAGAGTCTTGACTGCAAGTACCCAGGAATTTCTCCTCTCTTTTTTAATTCCTTTCACTCCCTCCTGTGGAGTTCATTGCACAGTCCTCAGATGAGCAGACTACAGCTCACTCCAGAATTCCTCTCCTCTAGGAGGGCTGTGAATGGGCCCTCTGCAGCCTCTCCAGTTCCAGCGATCATGAGGAGCAAGAGCTGGGCTCGATATAATCAAATGCAGGTTTTCCACACCATGCTGCTGCTGGATCATCAGCCTGGCCCCCCTCATGTATTTTGAAAATGTTATAATGCCCTCCTAAAGTCCAGTCAGTTTCAATGAGTCTTAAACTCCCATGATGCACTACCAGTGATGATGTCATACTATAGTATAGAGCACAGTTCTTCAACCGCCGATCCACGGACCGGTGGTGGTCCGCAAAAAAATCTTGCCGGTCTGCAAAGGATTCGGGTCCCCGCCGCAGCAAAAGGTGCCGGCGTCAGCTGACATGCAACTTCCTGTTGCCGTCGCTATGCCGGCACTCCTGCCTTCTACCACCGACTCCTGCCGCGTATGTCTCCGCACCCCCAGACAAGCAGCGGCAGCTCTGTGTGCTTTTAACTTTGGCACACAGCTGCCCCTAAGCAGTATTTTAACGCGGTTTCATGAGGCAGCCTTGGGGCCTTTGGTAGGCCGGCCCACATCGCATCATCGAAGCGGGCCAGCCTACCAAAGGCCCTGAGGCTGCCTCATGAAACCGCGGCTAAAATACTGCTTAGGGGCAGTTGTGTGCCGAAGTTAAAAGCACACAGAGCTGCCGCTAGCCTACATAAAGGAAACATTTGCTGGAGAGGGAAGGAGGGAAGGGAGAAGGGGTACTCCTGGACAAGTGAGGGGAAGGGGATACTGCTGACAGGGGAGAAGGGGAAGGGAAGGGATGAGAGTTACTGTTGGATAAGGGAAGGAAGAAAGGGAGAAGGTACTGCTGGACAGGGGAGGAGGAACATTTGAAGGAAACAGCTAGCAGGGAGATTAGAGGAGGGGAAGGAGTCAGGATGGAATGGAGAGATCAGATGAGGGAAAGGGAAGAGACAGAGGAATGGCAAAGTAGAGAGAGATTAATGCTGGGAAGGGGGGGTCAGATGAAAAATAAGGAAAGAGGGACAAAGATGCTAGATCTGGTGTAGAAGAGAGGGGCATAGAAAGAACGCAGATAACATATGGGAGGGGGAGGGGTAGAGGCAGATGCTGGATTGAAGAGACAGAGTGCAGACGCTGGATGGAAGAGAGTGAAAAGACGATGAAAGCAGAAACCAGAGATGATAAAAGGTATAAATAATTTTATTTCTATCTTGTGATTAGAATACATCAGATTTAAAATATGTATCCTGCTAGAGCTGATGTTAGACATAACTGGGGAGTGCAAAGCCCAGGCAGTGCGTCTTTAGCTTCTAGCTGGCTTAGGGCTCTCTCTGACCAGGAGACAGTTGCCCTAGTTGCACTCCCTCTAACACCATTCCTGCCATGTGTGACTGTGGTATTCTGTTAGCATGATATTTGTGTAGCATTCTGTAATAATTTGGCTTATTCAGTTTTCTTGATAGTAGAGGGGATATATGTGAAGGGAAGACAGGGATTTTGTTGATCCTTGCTCTGCATTATTTGTATTTATAAAATGACAATTGTGCAGAATATTGTTTCTTTTAATACTTTAATAAAATAAGTTCAATATAAAATCATAACTATTTGAGGCTTGTGCGGATGGGATCAGATGGTTAACGGGACCGAGCTCACGGGGCCATGGCGGCAATGGGGTTTTTAAAAATTTCAGTTTTATTAGTTTGCCGGTCCACTAAATAATTATTTTATTTCCGCCGGTCCATAGGTGTAAAAAGGTTGAAGAACACTGGTATAGAGTACAACATTAGGAACAGAAAAAAAAACACTAGAATGGAAATTACTTGTGCCCAGTAACTGAGACATAAAAGTGTGAAGTCTTGGAAATGGATGGCTACATATGCCTGCTAGGAAGGAATCTTTTGCCTCCATGACAGCAACTTCCCTCTAAACCAGGGATCTCAAAGTCCCTCCTTGAGTGCCGCAATCCAGTCGGGTTTTCAGGATTTCCCCAATGAATATGCATTGAAAGTAGTGCATGCACATAGATCTCATGCATATTCATTGGGGAAATCCTGAAAACCTGACTGGATTGCGGCCCTCAAGGAGGGACTTTGAGACCCCTGCTCTAAATCCTCAGCACAGACCTACCATCTTCAGTCAGGAAACACTTTCAACAGAATAATGTTGAACTTAAATGCGAAAAAGCAGCGAGATTCCCTATAACACAACTTTAAAATGGTTGTAAACTGAAAGGCTTTAAAAAGAAAAGAAAATCAAATTGCATTCTGCGCACTTGAGAATATCTTGGTAGCAAAATATATTATGATACCATTCGTTAATAAAATGAAGGAAATATAAAAGGAGGAGACACACAAATACACAATGCAAAATGGTGGGAATAATGCAAATCTTCTTGCACTGCCGATTTCAGGGGAATAGGGAAACTAATTACCTGAATGGGTACCTTTTTTAGCTACAAGTTGCCTTTTTTGTGGTACAACCAAAGCAGTTTAATATACAGGTACTTTCTCTCTGTCCCTAGTCGGCTCCCAATCTAAGGGCCCCCTTTTACAAAGCTGCGGTAGTGATGCTGCTGTGGTAAATGCACCGAAGCCCATTCAATTTCTATGAGCTTTGGCGCATTTACCAAAGCAGCATTGCTACCACGGCTTTGTAGAAGGGGACCCTATGTTTTTGTATCTGGGCCAATGGAGGGTTAAGAGACTTGCTCAGAATTACAAGGAACCACAGTGGGAATGGAATCCGGCTCCCCTGCCGTAGGGAGACTAAACTCTGATCTAAAAGATTGAATTTAAATCACTTAATGGAACCCCACACCCATCCTTGAAAGAAAATGTTGAATTGAATTAACAAATGCAACATTTACTAATGTGTTAATCCCTGCTATCCTGACAAAAAAGTCTATCAAGATTTACTTAAAGGTTGCTCCTATTCTGAACTTACTGGAAACTCTTCAGAAAGCAGAACTGTAAGGGCTTTTCCCTGTAGGTATAAAAATAATGCATCCACAGGTTAATGCTATAAAGCCCATTTCATCTGCACAGCAGAAATATTTTGTCAAATAACATCAAAAGTTCACTCCTGTCCAATACAGATAGGACTAGAGTCAATAAAAGAAGCTCAAAAATCAGTAATCCAACTTACAGGAAACCTTCCGTTGTGCTCCTTGTGACCCTGGGCAAGTCACTGAATCCTCCACTTCCCCGGGTACATAATAAGCACCTGTATATATGTAAACTACTTTGAATGAATAACCACAAAAAGGCATTATACAAGTACCGTTCCCTTTCCCCTTTTTATAAGTTGGAGTATTGATAACCATTGCCCTAATATTTTTGTGAAGTGTATATACTCTCAAAAATCAGTGCCAAAACTTACACCTATTGAAACCAAGTGTAATCCCCCCTAGGGAATGAGTGAGCAGAGTATATGGGTGAGATTCCCCAGAGGATTACTGAATTTTATGTAACGCCCCCTTCAAGGCGGCTCTGGGTCGGGGCCCAACCTGGCTGAAGTCCCTCGAAGGCAGTCTCCGTCGATCCCTCACTTGATTAGCGCTCAGTCCCTTCACAGAAAATGTGCACCAGGCGGATGATAGCCTGGAAGTCCCAGCTGAGGCTTTACCCTCTCTCTACTGCAATGTTGGGACTTTAGTGTTAGCGTTATATTTTTCAGCGCCCAATTTTAGCACACATCCCCAGTATACTATAACACTACGCACAAATTTTAGTAATGTCCCTGATCCACCCAAATACCTCCCATGGCCACACCCATTCTGAGTTGCGCACAATGGGATTTGGGTGCACATTGCTATGGAATAGCACATAGCAAGATGTGCATGGAAATCCAAAATGGCGCCAATTAGCACCCAATAATTGGTACTAAGGCCCTGATTCTATAAATCATGCCCTAGTTAGGTGCTGCTTGGTGCTGTAATTAAGGCCAACTAGCAACACTTAACAAAAATCCATGCTAACCTAAATTAAATCAATTAGCTTTTTTATATAGATTTCAACCCAGCCTGCTGATTAACCGTTCCCCTTAACTGTATCCATGACATCCTGTTTCTCTGTCTTGCCTGTTTAGATTGTAAGCTCTTTTGAGCAGGGTCTGTTTTCTTACTCTTTGTGACTCTGTGCAGCGCTGCGTGCGTCTGGTAGCGCTATAGAAATAATTAATAGTAGTAGAAGTAGTAGCTTAAATGGAATGGTAACTGACCATGCCATTGAAGTTAATTGAATAATTAATTTAAAAAAATTAAATTTAAAAATTAGGCTCAGAATTCCATGTGGTGCCTAGTGATGCCCAAAGTCCAGGCGCCTTCCAATGCCTAACGATGCTTACCTGAAAAGTAGGAGTGGTTAGGGGCAGAGAATAAGCATGGTTCACTTAGGCATCACTAGACATCTGAGTTAGGCATCAGTAAATTAGACCTGGTAAAGCCTGGGTGCCTACTTCCAGGATGCCTAGTGGTTGACAATGTAAGCGTTGTTTATGGAATCAACTTTTACCCCCTAACAAATATCAACCGAGTATCCTTGCCCAAGATCCGCCCCAGGCATGCCCAAACTCCGCCCTAGACCCCACCCCCATAATAATAGTTACTAATTGTAATGCAATTTCTTCCATCCATTTTTCATATACGCACAATATAATCTTATTAATACATAATGGTAACCACAAAATTTAAAAAAAACATAAAGCACACTGTACGTTGGGGTCATCCCTCTGCTGCATCATTAGTAATGTCATCAGTGATGTAGCAGAGGGAAAACCCCAGCGGGCAGGCCAGCAGCAGCCTGTTTACCGCTGCTACTTTAGGTTGGACTCAGAGGCAAGCCAAATCAGCATCGAATCGGGGGCGGGGCAGAAGAGGTAGCAAATCATCATTGAATCTCGTCGTGATATTAGCAGAAAGTCCCAACCGCTTCCTGCCACTGACTGGGAGGGGAAATGGATCCATTTAATTGAAACGAGCAGCGCTACCACGTACCTACAAGCAGCCCGCCTGTATTAAGAAACACTGCTGTAAGGTACTCCACTGCTCTGTTGCCATGTCTGGGTGGCCAATCTATCACAATGCTGGCCCCTCCCATGTCCAAAAGGTCTTGTTCTGAGCGTTTGAGACTTGGATGAAATTTTGGTCGAGAATGTGGTATAAAGATAGATGACCAGGCAATCTGGACGGACAATAGCCTGGACGTCCAGATAGATGATTCTCGGGGAAAAAAATATTTTAGACGCATTTTTCAAGAATGGACATTTTCCCGCTGCCGACTTTGGGCATCTAGTGCCATACATTTGAATCGGACTTAGACGTATCTTTTGATTATGCCCCTCTCAGCGGTTTGCATGATTCAGAAATTGTGCAGTTGAGACTTATGTGTTTCATAAAATTTCAGTAATGTTTTTCCCTGTGTTGTGGGCGCAAGGATCTACTAACTTACTGAATTCTCAAAGTATTTGTCAAATCCAAACTTCAGGTATTTGCAAGCATGCCTGCTCCTAGAGGATTTCCACAGAAGCAGAGAAGTCATTTGTGTAGAGAATACATACATAAGAAAAACAGCTTGAGGTGGACTGCTCAAAAAATACTTTAAAGGACAACAAATCACATCAGTTCTAGGATTAAAGAAGGAAAAAAAAGCCCATTTATCAAAAGTTGAAATGATATCATATTTGTTTAAAACAAATAAGGGAAAAAATGTACATCACCTTCTTCCCATGTTCTGAATTTTGGAAGGTCACAAAACAATCAACTGAGACTGAATCAAGCCTTTTAAAGACCTAATTCAGACTAAGATCTGTAGGCTTTTCTGAAGACTACAAATAACGGATGGAATTTTACAAGAATTAGGTGCCATTAACACCTGGATCTGAAAAGGTCCGGTTGGCCCCAACCCTACCCCTTAAATTCTTAAGTCCCTCTTCCCCCCTCTCCTTCTTCACCTCTACATCATGATGACATATTCATCAATTAACAATGAACATGCTATAATCAAAACGCAGACATTTTCTGTTGGGAAAAGCCAGGCCGCAGCTCTGTTTTTTTGGAAACCAAAATTGCAAACATTAACAGCAGAATAATAATTCCTGAGCTACAACATATGTGCCATAAGAAACCAAATTATAGCCCCCTAAACCCGCAATGTCAGCTAGGGCCTGATGAGTGGCATGGATTCCATGTCCCATTTCCGGGGCACCCGACCCAATGGCATCCACTCTCAAAGTTTACTGACAGCCAGCTGCTCATCATCGGATAAGCCCAGTAACCAGTAGCTTGGGATCTCTGTCACTGCAACATCCCAAGCCCCTTGTTGACATAATCCTAGTTTACCAATAAGGGGTGGGGGTGGAGGGAAGCCATCTCTGAGGAACAGGAACAAATACTAAGCCTTGGAAGTTCCAGCTCTTACATTCCCCTCCCAGGACTCTTAGCCCTTAATCCCTCAACTAATCATTTGAAAATTCCATGGCAGGAAGCTGGTCCTCCCGCTTATGCACCTGCCTATACTACCTGCCCAATTTTCCAGCTACTAAGCAACACCAGCCTACCAACTCGCTCCCCTCCCCCTCCTCACTAGAAGGTCTTAACAGGCGACCAAAACAGGCCTTCCAGCCCCGTATTACAGTCCCCCATCAAGACAAGCTCTCGAGGTTCGATTTACATCCTCAAAAAATGATTTACATGTAAGCAACAATGTTTAAAAAGACACTACTTACATATGTATACTCACAGATTTTGAGGGAACACGCTATAGTTGTGATTTGGGCAGGGCTTCAAAGTATTTGTGTATTCCCAATTTTACAAAGGAAATACATGTACAGTTCAAAAACAGTCAGCGTCACATTTCTACTTGCTATGAGTCACACATACAGTAACTGTCAGCTAACTGTTTGGACCTCAGCTTTGGGTCCCTGATTAAGGGGAAAGGGGGAAATAAAACCTCATCTCCAGTGTAAAAAAAAAAAAAAAACACCAGAGAAAGCAAAAAATAAGTGTTGAAACAGGGCTCTTTGGCTCCATCAGGATTTGCAGTTTTGCAAAATCCACCATCTGCATGTGTGTTTGTGTTTATATTATTCAAACACTTCATATACCGCTTAACAAAAGATGAAAGCAATTTACAATAAAAACAATTTTTCAAATAATATAAAGACAGACAGGAAGTCTGTCGACCATCTAGACAGCATTAAATCCAAACATCCCATTCAGACATTTTCTGTAAGAAAATCAGCTCCCATCAATGAAGATGAAAAGCTAATTTAAAAAATAGCTTTATGTTGCCTTTTAAAGTCCTTCAAACATTCCTTATAAGAAAAATCAACAGGCAATCTATTCCAAAGTACTGGTACTGAACAAAAAAATGCACAGCCCCAAGTATATGCCAAAAGAGCTAAGGACACATGAGGCATCATCATTCAACTGTGTGGTGAAACATAGACAGCAAAATCTGTATTTTACACATGTATGTGCTGCTACCGTAAAAGCTTGACTCTTCTCCCAAGCTTTTAATGGAAGAAGAAACTAACTAGCACGTGACACATGCAAGCACTGATATAATTTTCATACACTGGGGCAATGGAGGATTGAGTGACTTGCCCAGGGTCACAAGGAGCAGTGCAGGATTTGAACCCACTACCTCCGGGTGCTGAGGCTGTGGCTCTAACCAAGAGGCCACTTCCTTCTATGCTGTACCATTAAGACATTTTAATGTGCATTGTGTTGATATTGTAATAAAGCACATTATGCATTAATGTGTACTGTTATGAGAATATTTTAATACTGTAATTATTTCTTGTCTATGTCTAGCTTATTCTTGCTGTACACCACCTTGAGCGAACTTCTTCAAAAGGCAGAAAATAAATTCTAATAAATAAAATACTTACCATATGTGTACAAAGCTTTGAGTGATGCCACTCTTTTGTTTTAAGCAGTTTTTTTCTTTTTTTTTTTTGGGGGGGGGGGTTGTAAAATGTCTGTTCTCACTCTACGGGCTCCTTTTACAAAGGTGCACTAGGGTCTTAACACGCAGAATAGCACGCGCTAAATTGCTGCGTGCGCTAGCCGCTACTGCCTCCTTATAAGCAGGCGGTAATAATTTTGCTAGTAGGCGCTATAGCGCACAGTAATTTTGTGTGTGCGCTAAAACCGCTAGCACACCTTAGTAAAAGGAGCCCTACATGTCATCAAAAAGATGTTTGTTTTACTTTTTACAAAAGGCTCTTTCCACTCCTTTTATTTATTGGGGAGGGAGGGGAACAACCTTGCAAATGTTGTGCATCTCATCTTGGACATCTCTTTTAAAACTTAGACAACCTTTACAAAATCTGGCTTTCAATGTCCTCCATTATTAATACTGTTACTGGGCAGACTTGCACGGTTTGTGTCTGTATATGGCCGTTTGGTGGAGGATGGGCAGGGGAGGGCGTCAATGGCTAGGAGGGTGTAAATGGGCTGGAGTAAGTCTTAACAGAGATTTCGGCAGTTGGAACCCAAGCACAGTACCGGGTAAAGCTTTGGATTCTTGCCCAGAAATAGCTAAGAAGAAAAAATTAAAAAAAAAAAAAAAATTTAAATTGAATCAGGTTGGGCAGACTGGATGGACCATTCGGGTCTTTATCTGCCGTCATCTACTATGTTACTATGTAT
Organism: Geotrypetes seraphini; assembly: GCF_902459505.1. NCBI lineage: Eukaryota > Metazoa > Chordata > Amphibia > Gymnophiona > Dermophiidae > Geotrypetes > Geotrypetes seraphini. Next base: position 173,497,062 of record NC_047085.1, on the reverse strand, counting down.
GTTACTATCTGGAACAGGCAATTACTAAAGGCCCAAAGACAAGGCAGCACAAATACATTCTAGAAAAGCTGTGCAGGGAACCCTTAGGGCTATTTTGTTATTACAGACCTTTTGCAAACGGTATGACGATTAATTCACCGAGGACATTATGTCATACGCTTATTTATAGTGAAAATCCCTTTAATATGGGCCCTTCTCAGGCCATGAAGCTCTTACCTGACCAATACTGTTTATGGGCTTTCAGGGAATTTTGTCTATTAAAACTTTTAAAAAGGGCAGAAAGACATTTCAACATCATCACCACCAACAGCTGTGCAAGCAGTCAGGAACCCTGGCACTGTATATTCTTTGTGTGGTGCTGGCATCAGATGTAGGAGGCATAGATTCTGGCTGAGAACACACTGTAACTGTTCATACTTGCATGCAGCAGCCATTCTTTCTGACGCTATCTTGGTTTGTGTAAGGCAAGTGGCATGTGAAGGCCTTGAGGTTCTGACTACAATCTGTGTGAATCATGCTCCTGCCTCACCTCCCTCACTTTGGGCAACATCCTCATATCCAGGCACTGGTACTAAGGTTTGAAGGGGGGAAAAAACAACAATAGGCGGAATGTATTTCCCTCCCTTCATGGTCTATTTTCAACATTCTCTGTGCAAGGCAACACAGCTTACATATGTGCTGACAGAAAAACACCCAGATGGTGCTGCTTTCTGCTTACATCAGCTATTGCAGGTGGAGGGCAAAGTCCTGAGGAAGCATCTCAGATAACATCCCTGGGCACAGCTCTGTGTACACTGAATTACTCTGGAATCTCCTTGGGGAGATGATGTTTTGTTAAACCTCCCCAATTCCAATCCAAAAACGAACCAACGCGTGTGACAGAGAGGCATTCTAGTTTCACTGTCAGAAGCCATCTATTCTAGACAATGATGAAGAACCTTACCAAAATTTATTGCAGGCTTCTGAAAAGAAAAACTCTTCCCAGATGAGAGAGAACAGATATGGAGAAGAAACTGCATCATCAGATTTATATATAATAACAAGATACAAATAGCTATGAGCAGATTCATGCTTTTTTTTTTTGTCTTACTTTTCAATGAAATATTTGCAAAACAGAAAAGTCTAGACTGAACTGAGCTCTTCAGAGTCCTGTACAGTGAGTGGCAAAGAGGCTGGATAGGTGGCACAGGAAGTCAAATCTGTAACAACAAAACAGACAGATACGCAGAGGAACTGGAGTTTGAAACTTCTGCCTTCCTCTTGATGAAATCCCATTATTCTTCATCCTCTCCCTCCCCCGAGAACTCAGACTGGGCTCAGAACGTTCCAGTGTTGCCAAGGTCTCCCCATAAAAGGTTTTCTACTTTTACTTTATGACCTGTCCTTGATTTGACACTTCCGCTCATCAAAAAGGGATTTATAAAATAATCCTGAAGGTGAGGAACAGACATCTGTCAGGGACTAGCTGGGTTTCACTCTGCGAAATTTAAGAAGGGATAGAAATCCTGCTAAGCTCTCTCTGTAGTCACCCATAAGCATCCAAGGTAATAATTAAAGCAGACACGACATCAGAAAATGCATGTAGTCTTCTGTAGGACAAAGTCATTCGGACTGTGTAAAGCACCTATTTAGAACCTATTAAAGTGCTAGGTTGACACTGCCTATCATCAAAAACTCAGGGTGCTTTGTAGGGGGGGGGGGGTTCTAACCTACCAAAAAAAATACAAGTTTAAACTAAAGTCTTTCAAACCTTCCCATCTGTGGTTACATGAACTACAGATGACCCCACATGATTTGCACTCTGCTCAGAATCCCTTAGAAAGCACAGGAAAAAGTACCATTAAGAATGACTGATGACTGCCAGTCATGCTTGACCTCACCCAAGCTTTGGTCTCTGCCTCAGTAATAAGCTGTCCTTTATTAGCACCAACACTCCATAAAAGGGGTGTGTTTAGTCACAGGATAGTGGCCTTCTAATGCTCATTGCTTCTCCCTGAAAGATTGATTAGGGCTCATTTTTACTGCTTCCACAGTAGATACAGTGACAGTGCTATAGAGCTAGCTCCAGAGGCTGCTGAAAGACTGAGAGGGAAGAGGAAGAAAGGATTCAGAATTTATGCCAAAAAAAAATAATTCCACAGATATATATGTACCAAACGCTTGGCATGCTCAGTGCTCGGACAGGTAAAAATAAGCATTAAAAAGGGTACAGGCCCTTGATAAGGTGGCCGGGGTTGGGAGGGAGGCATTTATAGTCTTGCTTCCTGGGCTGCATCTTTACACGTGTTCTTTGGTGGCAATCCAGGGAGAGCAAGTTAAAGAGAAGAGATTTACTGCAAATCTCAATTCCCACCTGATGCTGTTGCCTTAATGCTTCTCAATGGCAAAAGATTAGCTGGTGTTGAAGAACTTAAAAAAACAAACAAAAAAAAGGTCTGGAGCAATCCTAGTGGCTTGCCCTCTATGTCATGAAGCAGTAACCGAGAGGGGCAAGCAGGTACAGTGGTACCTTGGTTTAAGAGCATAATTCGTTCCAGAAGCATGCTTGTAATCCAAAGCACTCGCATATCAAAGTAAATTTCCCCATACGACATAATGGAAATTCAGACGATTAGTTCCAGAACCCAAAAGGTTTGCTATAAGGAAATGGGAGGAAGTGGGGAGGGGTGGCCTGCCTGGATGATGCCCGGGTGCCGCAGCCTCGTCCGCAGGGTGACTTCCTTCAGCAGTTTGTAGGTGGCCAGGTGCTGGCAACCCCGTATAGCTGCAGGCAGCGCCGCATGACACTGCCCTCCCGATGGATGCGCTTCAGGGCGATGCCTCTGCTGTCCGCCAACCTCCCTTTCCACACCACTTTGGAGAACCCCGAGCCCACGTAACTGAGCGCCATCCCGCTAAACGATCACATATGTGCGCGTTACATATAAACACACACAATGTCAATGAGAAGGGCACAGAACACTCATCGACGTTGTGCGTGCTTATACGCGTTCATTTATCGAGACAACGCTCGTTTTGCAAGTTAAAATTTGTCGGACTATTTTGCTCGTCTTGTAAAACACTCACAAACCAAGGTTTGATTGTACTCTAACATCACCCAAAGGTTTTTGGCAAAATCTAGGAGTTCTTTCAGGCAGTTTGCTGGAGATTGTTCAATTAACAATGGCAACAAGAACAGTTAAGAATCCACACTTATATCAGATTGCCCTTGGTCCAAAGTAGGTATCCAATGTGTATGGCAGTTTCAAAGGAAAGAACAGGGGGGAGAGGGAGTAAGATGTAGCTGGGGACAACAGAAAAACATTGCAGGCTCACAGAATGTGCAAGCCCTTTAGGCCCTATTCCATATATGGCGCCTAAGAATTAAGCGCCGACTAGTATGGCGCTAAGCGTGATTCTATAAAAGTTAGGCATACTTTGTAGAATCATGCTTAGCGTCACTAGGCATCCTTTAAGGCGCACTGTATTTAGGCCAGGGTTTTCTTGATCTAAACGGGTATTCACAAAGCAAACCGATCATGTACTGATCGGTTTGCGACCTCTTAGCAACCCCGGCCCGATTCACTTACCTCTCTGCCGACCATCCTCCGATCCACGCATACAAATGAGGGCAACGGCATGCAAAGTAGGCAGGGACGCAATTCACTAAACAAAACCCTGCAACACCGACTGGGCTGGCCGATCAAAAAAAGCGACTGCTGAGGACCAGTCGCTGAAGCCCTTTCCGGCTGCCCTGCCTTCTGCTGCCCTGCTCTCTGCCCTGTCAGCCCCTATCCTGCAACCCCGAACGCGCCTGCCTGCCTGCCCTGAACACGCTGCCTGTCTTCCAGCCCCAAATACACTGCCTGCCTGCCTGCCCCAAACACGTTGCCTGCCTGCCCCGAACACGCTGTCTGCCTGCCTCCCTTCCCTGCACTGCAAGCCCGTGGTTTTAACCCATGAACTTAAGCGGGTTAAAACCACAGGCTCCAAAAAAATTGATCACCTATTTTTTTTTATTTTTTAAATCTATGCTGACCCTGAGGTCCAGCGTATATGCAGACCATCTACAGATGGTCTGCGAATGCACGGGGATCGCTATCATGCAATCCGGGAAGGCAGATGGGGACGTTCCTCAGATCGTCTCCATCTGCATATTGGGGCTTCGTGAATTCATCGGACCTGCCCGGATCGTTCGTGAATCTAGCCCTAAGTTAGGTGCCTAAGTCCAAAACAAACGCCTACATACAAAACATGCCCACGATCCACCCCATAATCACACCTTCTTTGTCGTAGGCACCCAACATCCAATTAAGAGCATTTTACATCAATTACAAGGTGATAATTGTTAATTATTGGTGCCAATTAAGTTAATTAAACAATTAATTTAGGCACCTAGGCATGCTGATGAAGGTGCCCAATTTTAGGCAGCGTTTATAAAATTTCCCTGTTTGTGTTCAACATGTGAGCAAAGAAACATGCATCCTCCCTCCTCACCTTCTTTCATGTACAGCTGAACTTAAAGCACTCATTACTGATGTATCAGAAGCACAGAAGGGGTTAAAGAAAAGGCAATGAGCACACGGCGATTCTAGCCAATAAATAAAGGGCAGGCAAAAAAAGAAAGCAGGATCAGAACGGAAATCAGTGCATGTATTATGTGCCCCCACGGAATGCAAAATACTATTCGTATAATCTTGTTTCCCCAAAAATAATCCCTAGCAAGATTTTTGGGGTAGTTCTTAATATAAGCCCTACCTCAAAAATAAGCCCTAGTACCGGGATTCGTCAGCAATTTCCGTTCCCTCCTATCTCTTGTGCAGCAGAACCCTTGAGAGAGCATCGCCCCCCCCCCCCCCCCACCGAGCAGCGGAACCCCCATCCGCCCCTCCCTCCCATCCAAACCCTGCCGACCGCGACGAGCCCTATATACCTCCCTAAGCAGTGTCAGGCTGGCAGCACTCTAAACAGGCTGCTTCGGCCTTGTCCACCCGTGAATTCACATGCGGACAAGGCCGAAGCAGCCTGTTTGGAGTGCTGCCAGCCCGATGCTGCTTAGGGAGGTATGTAGGGCTCGCTCGCGGTCGGTGGGGTTTGGGTGGGAGGGAAGGATGGAGGTTCGGCTGCGCGGGGGGGTGTGCGGGTGATCACTCAAGGGTTCTGCTGCACAAGGGATGGGAGGGAGAGAAGGGAAGCTGGGCAAGGGTCCTGCTGCACGAGGGATGGGAGGGAGGGGAAGAAAGATGCTGCACATGTGTGGGAGAGAAAGAAAAGAGGAAGAATTGGGGTGAAGGAGAGGAAGGAAGAGATGATAATGTGCATACCCCGAAAATAAGACCTAGTGCGTTTTTGGGGCCTAAAATTAATATGACACTGTCTTATTTTCGGGGAAACACAGTAAAAGACTGGCCACATAGACATCCTGAAAGAACAATGGAACACCTTAGAGGGCACTGCTGTGAACTTCATATAAAGGGTACCACATGTATATCTCACCATAATCCCCTTATAATTTATGGTGAACCCCCAACCCCCCTCCCCCCAAAAAAAAACATATACCCTCCTTTGTACCACTCCAATAGTACTTATGGCTACAGATGGCACCTATATTACATTACATTACATTAGTGATTTCTATTCCGCCATTACCTTGCGGTTCAAGGTGGATTACATTATTACAGTTTACAGTATTACATATTACATATGAGTTATTAGGTCAATTGGAGATACATAAGAAGTATTCTGGAAATTTACTAAGATGGTAAGGATCAGGGAGTGTTGCAGGTGGTGCGCATTTGGTTGTGTTAGTTTAGTTTAATGTATTTTTTGAATAGTAGGGTTTTTGTTTCTTTTTTGAAGGTTTTGAAGTCTGTGGTTGTGATTAGTAGGTTGGAGAGTTGGTGGTCCAGTTTTGCAGCTCAAGTAGCTAGGAGGTTGTCATATAGTTTCTTTCATTTGACGTTTTTTGTCGGCAGGTACGTGAATGGTGTGTGGGTTCTCTTGTATCTAGTTGAGGAGGATTAATTTAGTCGATTATTCCAGTATTCTGGGCTGTCTCCGTTTATGGCTTTAAATAGTAGGCAGTAGAATTTGAAGAGTACTCTCGCTTGAACTGGGAACCAGTGTGTTTCGAGGTAAGCCTCTGTGATATGGTCATATTTCTTCAGTGAGTAGATAATCTTAGGGCTGTGTTTTGTATTGTTTGAAGCTGTTTTATCATGTTTGCTGGGCATGTGAGATACAGTATGTTGCAGTAGTCTATTAGTCCTAGGACTAGGGATTGTACCACGAGTTGAAATTGTTTTCTGTCGAAGAATTTTTAAACTTGCCTTAGGTTTCTCATAATTGCAAATTATTTTTTTATTGTTTTGTTGATTTGTGGCTGCATGGTACAGCGTCTGTCTATCAGCACTCCCAGGAGTTTTAAAGTGGGTTGAATGGGGTATGAGATAGAGTTGATGACTAGGTTTGTTATGGTTGTGGTTTTGCTGTTTTCTAGTAGAATGAAGTTTGTTTTGTCAGGATTTAGTTTTAGTTTGTGTTCTTTTATCCATGTTGCTATTATTTCGAGTGTTCTGTGTATTGTGTCTGCCATGGAGGGTATTGGTTGGTCAAAAGGAAGGAGGATGGTTATGTCGTCTGCATAGCTGTAAGAGGTTAAGTTTAGTTTATCTAGGTGGAAGCTGAGGGAGGCAATGTATAGGTTAAATAGCGTGGGTGATAGAGGTGATCCTTGGGATACTCCGCACGGGTTGGACCATGGTTCTGATTTTTCATTGTTTGTTTTGACTCTGTAGATTCTGGATTGTAGAAATCCATTAAACCATGATAGTACCTTGCCGGTGATTTCTATGGAGTCTAGTATTTGTAGAAGGATGTCATGGTCCACCAGATCAAAAGCTGCGGAGAGATCTAATTGAATAATCAGCATTTTTTTGCCTATGGAGCGGTGTTGTCTAGCGGTGTCCATGAGAGAACCTAGGAGGGTCTCTGTGCTGTAGTTGGTTCTGAATCCGGACTGTGTAGGGTGGAGTAAGTTGTGGTTTTCTAGGTATAAGGTTAGGACTTTGGCTACGAGGCCTTCCATTAGCTTGACAGAGCGGTATTGAGGCTATGGGTCTGTAGTTGGACAGTTGGTCTATTGCTCTTTTGGGGTCTTTTAGGATTGGGGTGATGATGATTTCGCTGAGGTCTTGTGGAAAAAGGCCATCTGTGAGTAGAGTCTGGATCCATTGTAAAATCTAGGTGCAAAATAGCATACTGGCGGATTTCAATAGGTATGGGGGCAATGGTTGAGGTTGCAGGCTGCATGGCTGTATTTGTTATAGAGTTTGTTGAGGTCTGCTCATTGTATCTGTGAGAAGTAGGACCATGTTCTGTCTGCTGCAACTGATTTTTTCTCTGTGGGGGGTGTTGTGATCTCATGCAGGTGCATAGGTGTTTCTTTGAAGGTGGACCTGATGTTTGCGATTTTGTTTTTGAAATATGTCGCTAAGAGAGGGGCTGATGGTGGGGGGGGTGTTATCATTGGTCAGGTAGGGTTTGGTGTCTGTGAGACTTTTTAGTAATTGGAATAGTTTTTTGTGTCTTGGGATTTTTCTCCTATTTGCTTTGTGTAGTATGTCTTTCTTTTTTTTTCAGATCTTGTTTGTATTTTTGGTTCAGTTTTCTCCATGCTGTTTTTGTGGTATCTTGATTGCTTTTTCTCCATTTTCGTTCTAGTTGTCTGCATTATCTTTTGAGTAGGAGTAGTTTGTTATCGAACCATTTGTCTGATTTTCTCTGGTTTTGGTTTGTTCAGGGGCTAGCTCATCTAGGGTAGATTTGCTTAGGTGGTTCCATTGTAAGATCAGTTTTTTGGGGTTATAGTCTTGAGTTATGGTGTCTATTCTTGTCCAGAATTTGGTGGGTCAATGTGTTCGCATGAAATGTAGGTTATTTTTTGTGTGATTGGTTTGCTTTTGTTTTTGGTCCAGTTGATGCTGAAGGAGTTTGGGGGGGTTGAATCAGGCACTGGAGGGAGGGAAGGAGGTAGGCAGGCAGGCTGGCTTCGGGGGAGGGACAAAGGCAAGGGAAGACATAGGAAGGAGGCACTGGGGACACTATGGACAAGAGAAGGAGGCACTGGGGGCACTAGGGACACAGGACAGGCACTGGGGCACTAGGGACATGGGAAGGAGGCACTGGGGGCACTAGGGACACAGGACAGGCATGGGGCACTAGGGACATGGGAAGGAGGCATTGGGGGCACTAGGGACACAGGACAGAGGTTATTTTTTGTGTGATTGGTTTGCTTTTGTTTTTGGTCCAGTTGATGCTGAAGGAGTTTGGGGGGGTTGAATCAGGCACTAGAGGGAGGGAAGGAGGTAGGCAGGCAGGCTGGCTTCAGGGGAGGGACAAAGGCAAGGGAAGACATAGGAAGGAGGCACTGGGGGCACTATGGACATGGGAAGGAGGCACTGAGGGCACTAGGGACACAGGACAGGCACTGGGGGCACTAGGGACAAAGGAAGGAGGCACTGGAGCACTATGGACATGGAAGGAGACACTGGGGGCACTAAGGACACTGAACAGAGACACTGGGGGCACTAAGGACACAGGACAGAGGCACTGGGGGCACTAGGGACACAGGACAGGCACTGGGGGCACTATGGACATGGGAAGGAGGCACTGAGGCACTATGGACATGGGAAGGAGGCACTGGGGGCACTAAGGACATAGGAAGGAAGGAGGGAAGGAATAGAAAGGGACAATTGTTGGGCCTGAGTACAGAAAGAAAGAAATGAAAGAAAGGATACACAGTCAGAAGGAAACACAACCAGAGACTCATGAAATCACCAGACAGCAAAGGTAGGAAAAATGATTTTATTTTTAATTTAGTAATCAAAACGTGTCAGTTTTGAGAATTTATATCTGCTGTCTGTATTTTGCACTATATTTATCTATTTTTCTATAGTTACTGAGGTGACATTGTATATTTTAAAGTCATTTGCCTTGACATCTTTGAAACCCCCCAAATATAAATGATAATTAACATTTTCTCTGCCTATAGTGTGCTTTGTAGGTTTTTTTAATTTTAAGGTTACCATTAAGAATTAATATGAAGATATTATGTGTACATGAAAAATGAATGGAAGAAATTGGGGGCAGGGCTAGGGCAGGGTTGGGGGGGGCTAGGGTGGGATTGGGGCGGGGCTAGGGCGGGATTGGGGTGGGACTGACAATTAATAGATGTTCCCTTTTGATGAAAAAAATAAATGGTCACCTTACTCTTACCCCCTCTTTTACGAAACTGCGATAGCCGTTTCTAGCACGGGGAACTCAATGAGTGTTGGGAGCAGCGTGGGCCATTCAGCGTGGCCTTAGTCCTTGTTGGAGGTTATCTTCCAAACTAGCCAAATTTTGAACTTAAAAACAAAATAGATTTGGAAGAGCTGCTTTTGGTTGTAAGTTTAAGCTATATTTTGCTTTGTATGGCTGTAAAACAACTCTAATACAAGAGCAGCAGAACAGCATTTTGGGGCCAAACAAACCAATCCACATCCCCACCTCAAGATCTTCGGTTGCTAATGCTGTGTTGGGCAAAATTTTGATTAGCCTATGCCAGTGGATCCCGACCCAAACCTGTCCTGGGGGAGCTCCAGCCAGTCAATTTTCCAGGATATCCATAATGAATATTCATGTGAGATTTGCATGCAACAGATATCCTGAAAACTTGACTGGCTGGGCTTCCTACAGGATATGTTTGGAGACCACTGACCTATGCTCTGATATAAAGGAGTGTTTTTGGTACAAGGCCACTTTTATTATGCATTCTGTTCTCTGCTGTTTATCTAATTGAAGAGTAATGCCCTGATTCTGCAAAATGTGTCTAACATTAGATGCCGTTTAGGCTATCATATCACAGGGCAGTTAGAGACACCTTCCTGTTAACTGCTATAGCTCAATAAGTAACAGCCCTGTGCAACTTTTCCACAGGTCATAAGTTCAAATTCCAACAGCTCCCCAGTACATATTTTAATTGTGGCATTCTACCTTGCAGGTGCACCTTGATGATCTCACAATGAGGTCACCATTGTGCACCTGCAAACCTCCATTTGCAATGAAGTAGAAGCCATGCTAAGGTCTGTATCTGGTGTTTTTTTTTTTCTATTCTTAAGCTTTTGCAAATGAAGTTATGCATGCAATCTATATATTTGTGTCATGTGCTTTCTTTGCTTTAAAGAATGAGCTGATTGGAGCACTGTTTAGTCAGAAAAAAAGGGTAGCTTTTTAGCAAGAAAACTAAAGCTATTTTTTTATGTGCTGTGCTTCAATTAATGGATCTTTTCCTCTAATTAGCAAATAGCATTGCTGTTTGTCCATAAAAATAAGTTTTGCATGCAATATATCTGTTTTGATGTATCCTGATTATGTGTGCCTTATTAAATATATTTTGAGCTTAATAAAGCAAAATTAAAAACCCAGAGAGCCTGTGCCTAAGTTGCAGAAGAACATCCAAAGAATGCCTAAGTTCCGTCCACAGAACTCAGATGTATTTGAAGTCCAAACTAAGCTCAAAAGTAGATCTGGTTTTCATTCGCCTACAATATAGGCATGATATGGACACCCTAGGTCACTCAGTATTATGTAAATGAATCAAAGGACGCCCAAATTGAGTCATTGCCCAAACCATGCTCATTCTACGCCCATGCCTATTGAGTTAGGCGTGAGTTTTAAACATGGGCATCCATGAAATTGTAGCTGCATCTACAAGTGGCATCTACGTCCTTTGGACGCCTAAGTACCAATTATCGCTTGTTAAGACCCTTAATTGGCTCATTAACTACTTAAATTGAACGCCTAACTTTAGGCATGACTTAGGCACCCTTTATAGAATCAGGGCCTAAATGTCTACCTATACACATTCTTATGCATATGGATTAAGGAAAATAAATTCTCAGAATGATGCATTGGAATTTTCAAAAAGAATTGCAAAGGGCATTCTCCTGCTAAGATGAAGCCGCACTCGTCCTTGTCCTAGTGTCCATTTGCTGTTCTGGCTGAGTTTCCTCCCTGCCATGGTGGCAGCTGAAAGACCAGCGAGGTGCCACTGACAGTGAATGAATGAAAAGGTAACATGCTTCTCTCATGCACATTACCAGAGCTGTATGCCCACAAAAATAAAAAAAAAATGCTAAAAAGAATAACTGCCCTGACCAAAGACAGATTTCAGGCACTATCCAATGGAATTTCCCTCAAGTCCAAGTTTTTTTTTAATAAATATATGCACAATGAATTTTTATTTGTTTAAGTATTTATATACCACTTATTGCCTAAATGGTTTAAATACTCAAGCATTTTTCCCTCTCTATCCCGGTGGGCTCACAATCTACCTAATGTACCTGGAGCAATGGGGGGGGGGGGATTAAGTGACTTGTCCAGAATCACAAGGAGCAGCATGGTTTGAACCCACAACGTCAGAGTGCTGAGACTAGCTCTAACCACTGTGACACACACTTGCAGCTACATGATACTGCCTGATATTCTCAAGTGGGTTTAACATCTCGCGCAACCCCTCCTCTCAGGATGTCCTGGCAGACACTCGTCCCTCTGTGCAGCAACTGGCTAGCTGGATATCCTTGTAACATTTGGCTATGTTGCATAAATTCCACGATGCACAACAACCGATCCAAATGAGTATTATGCATGTTTATTTATTTATTTTATTTATTTAAAAATGTCTTATATACCGCACATTTACAAATCTGAGCAGTTTACTACATACATAAAACAACTGATACATACACCCTCTTTTACAAAGGTGTGCTATGCTTTTTAACGCACGCTAAAGACACGCTATATGCTAATGGGTGCATGTTATCATATGGATATGTTAGCGGTTGGCGCATGTGTTGATTCGGCGCATGCTAAATCCGCGCTAAAACGCATAGCGCATCTTTGTAAATACAGGCAGTCCCCAAGTTACAGACGCCCGACTTAAGTACGACGAATACTTAAGAACACAGATGCAGCTTCATTTGATTTCACTGAGCAGTATTTCCAGTGGCATAGATTCCTATAATTCTCTTGTAGCAGATTCAGGAATGACGCATGGCCACATTAAGAACAGTGTGTGGTTGTGCATGTTGTACCTTAGAGGAAATACTGGTAGGGACAATTGGCCCTTGTCAGCTGGGAGCAGAGGTACACAGCAAGATTCTTACAATCTACAAGTTCTGAGTTACATACAAATCTGGCTTAAGAACAGCTTTAAAAACATAACTCGTTTTTAACCTGGGGACTGTCTGTACTCAAGACCTAAATAATAGCTAAAATTTCTGTCCTGCCTTCGACGATGAAAAAGCCAAAATACCAGTATGTGCATGGATGACAACTAGCAAAGAAAGTATGATTATTACTTCCCACATTGCTCCTGGGACAAATACACTTTCTTTTATAAAGAAAGGGAGGGATGCAACTTGTTCTCAATATGCGTAGGCCTGTGCAGTTACTACTCCCCCAAATGCTGCAGTTTATTACATTGCAACAAACTGCAATTATCGAGAAGCAGACTTGTCTGCATGCCACCTTGCTTTCTCCAGCTTCATTTACCTTATCAACAGACTCCTCTAATTCTGCTGTAGAGATCCTCGTGGGAGACAGCAGTCGGCAGCAGTGCACTTACCGTATATACTCGAATATAAACCGGGATTTTGGTGCCAAAAAATTGGACCAAAAATGAGGGTCCTGGTTTATATTCAGGCCAGCATCAAGCGCACACCCGCCCCCCTCCCAGACTTATTGCAAGCCTCCGCCAGACCCCCTCCCTGCCCTGTCCATCTTACCTCCTCTGCCGCTGGAATCAATGCACCACCAGGGATTCCAGCGGCAGAGGATGAACGGATGGACAGGGCAGGGAGTGGGGACAGTGTGGAGAGCCTGGGAAGGAGGGAGGGAGGGAAGGAGGCTGGGTACAATGCCTGACAGAGGAGGGAGGGAAGAGGGCTGGGTGCAGTGCATGGCAGGGAGGGGGTTGGGTGCAGACCCTGACAGGGGATGGAGGGAAGGATGCTGGGTTGAGATCCTGGCAGGGCAGGGCACTTGATTATTAAGCTGCCCAACTTATATTTGAGTCAACCATTTTTTCTCCTTTTTTGGGACTTAGATTTGAATCAACTTATATTCGAGTATATACAGTACCCAGCCATTTTTGAAACCAATACAGGTCACCAAACCTTAGGCACCAACGGTGCACACAAGTTACAAAATACTTAGCAATTCCCTGCAAAACTGTTGCATTATACGCTAAATTCTAAATTCTGTGTATGACACCATACTCTGTGCATGAAAATTGGTGCACAGACGATTTGGGTGCGCAACTTGTTAAACAAGACCAATCAACACCAATACTTGACAATTAACACCTACTGTACTGACGATAATTGACACTAGGTAGACATTATACGCAAAACTTGGTAGGCACACTCTATAAAGTGATGTGCATCACTTCTAGTGCATGAATCTCAAAAGGGGGCGTGGCCAGTGGAGGAGCATGGATGGATCATGGGTGTTCCTAAAGGTTAGGTGAACTGTTTATAGAATACGCCCAATCCATGCATAACTTAGGTTCAGGCATTTAGGTATGGTTTTTCTTGGCCTAAATGGGTGTGCTTAAATGTTATGCCTCATAGGGCCACTAAGCACAATCTATATATATAAAATCGGAGGTATGTATGTGTGTATGTGTATGTGTGTATGTGCCGCGATCACGCAAAAACGGCTTGACCGATTTGAACGAAACTTGGTATGCAAATCCCTCACTACCTGGGATGATATGTTCTGGGGGTCTCGCGGCCCACCTGCACACGTGGGCGGAGCTACAAACAGAAAATCAGATTTCACCCATTCAAGTCAATGGAAAAAATGTAAAAAGCTGTGGGACCGATTTGAACGCAACTTGATATGCAGATCCCTCACTACCTGGGGTGATATGTTCTGGGGGTCTCGTGGCCCACCTGCATACGTGGGCGGAGCTACAAACAGAAAATCAGATTTCACCCATTCATGTCAATGGAAAAAATGTAAAGAGCTGCCATTCTCACAGTAATTCAAAAACAGCTTGACCGATTTGACCGAAACTTGGTATGCAGATCCCTCACTACCTGGGGTGATATGTTCTGGGGGTCTCGCAGCCCACCTGCACACGTGGGCAGAGCTACAAACAGAAAATCAGATTTCACCCATTCATGTCAATGGAAAAAATGTAAAAAGCTGCCATTCTCACAGTAATTCCAACTACCTGGGGTGATATGTTATGGGGGTCTCGCGGCCCACCTGCACACATGGGCGGAGCTACAAACAGAACATCAGATTTCACCCATTCATGTCAATGGAAAAAAAGTAAAATGCTGCCATTCTCACAGTAATTCAAAAACGGCTTGACCGATTTGAACGAAACTTGGTATGCAGATCCCTCACTACCTGGGGTGATATGTTCTGGGGGTCTCGCGGCCCACCTGCACATGTGGGCGGAGCTACAAACAGAAAATCAGATTTCACCCATTCATGTCAATGGAAAAAATGTAAACAGCTGCCATTCTCACAGTAAATCTAAAACGGCTTGACCGATTTGAACGAAACTTGGTATGCAGATCCCTCACTAACTGGGGTGATATGTTCTGGGGGTCTCTTCACCCAAGAATTTATATGTTCTTGCTCCTGGAGGTGAAACTAAAAATGTTGTTTATAATCAAGTTTTGTGTTAGTTGTATTGTATTCATTTTGTCAAATATTTCACATTATAATTTGAATATTGTACTTTTTATAAAGCTGTAAAAAAATAATTTCATTCACCACTATAAAGTATCTTTATTTGAATCCATTTACAGTGTTATTGCTATAATTAAATACCCGTGCAATGCCGGGGCATCAGCTAGTTCTATATATAGCAGGAACCTTTTATAGAATCGCGCTCTGCACCGTGCTGATTTGTACTGATTTTCTTAGGCACCATATATAGAATTTGGGCCTAACAGGGCACTAAGTGGTAGTCTATAACTTTAATGTGTAACTTGTTTTGACATGTAAATGCAAAGGGACATGCCCAGGGGAAAGGCAAGGGGCACACCCCACGTTTGTGTGCGTAACTTGCAGAATACACTAAATTATGTACGAAAGTGCTGCACTTAGGCAACGTATTTACACTTGCTACTGACATGGTTTAAGTGGGCGCACCTAAAGTGTTGGCTTCCAAAGCTGATTTAGGCTAGTATTCCACAACAGTCTGGGCGCCCAGATACTGTTATAGAATTAGGACTTAGTGCGCTCCATCTTGGCGCTCTTTATAGAATTGTGCCCCCTCCCGAGTTCTATTTGTGCAAATACTACTGAATGCACATCAATCACCCTTAAGATGGACACACTGACTGACCCTCTCAACAGGGATGGACAACCTCTAGTCCATGTGGGTTTTTTTCAGCTACTCTTAATGAATATGGATAATATAGCTGATATGCAAACAACTGCAAGCACAAATTTCATGTGTACTCTACACTGATAGCCTGAAATCCCCAGGGGACTGGAATAGAGAGTTGCACGGGGACAGAAATCCCACCCATCCCCGCCCGTCCCCGCCAGGATCTTCTCCGTCCCCACCCGTCCCCGCCAGGATCCTCTCCATCCCCACCCATCCCCGTCAGGATCCTCTCCGTCCCCACCCATCCCTGCAAGGAATTACCTCCATCCCTGCCCGTCCCCATAAAAAGCAGCAATTACTTCTGACAGGATCATCAATTCCACAGTTTCTTTTGTGTTTGCGCTGCTGTTTTCCTTGTGGAATCTCTTTGGTGGAACCCTTTTTTTGTTTTCTATTCAGGTAATTAACTTATAAACCCCCTCTTTTACTAAGGCTGAAGTGTCCATTATATTATATGGACGAACCCTGCTTCCAAAGCCTTCCATCCCTGTGGGAGTCCCGTTGGCCAGAGGGGGGTCCCCGTGGGAGTCCCGTGGGCCAGAGGGGAGTCCTCGTGGGAGTCCCATGGGTTAGGGGGGATTCCCGCGATCCACGTTCCCATGCAGACCTCTAGACTGGAATCCACAGGAACCACACAATTTGTGTACTGTATTTCTGCTTCCCACCCCAAAGTATAAATCCACAATGTCTGTTTCTCCAAAACTAGGGTTACCATATGGCTCCAAACAAATGAGGTCGGATTGAGACATACAGGTTTTATTTCCATTGAAAGCAATGGATGTGAACCCGGATGTCTCAATCCATCCTTTTTTTCTGGAGCCATATGGTAACCCTATCCAAAACACAGATTTGACTATCAGAGTGCACAGAAAAAGGAAAGAATAAAAGTGCTTAGGGCTACAGTGACGTGGAATGTGAAAGAAAAGAAAAAAGCTAATGGGTGAAATGAGAGATCAAAGCAAACAAATGAAACATGTGATCAGCAGGCCTGTTCCAAGAAACATTAAGGGAAGAAGTAGAACATCAATGTTCTTTTCCACTGTCTCATTATTATTATGATTCTATCACTAGATAATGGGTGGATGTAAGGGTAGGGTCTGCCTCTGTCTTTTTGTACCTCTATGTATCTGTGTGTTTCCATACAGCACACACTGGATGAAAGGGTGCCCTAGGCAAGGGTTATATTCAGCACCACCCCCTCCCTTGTTTGCAGATGTGAAGAGTGATTCAAAGAACACTGCAGTTCTTCCTCACCCCCTCCAGCTTGAAACTTTGAGTGGTAGCCCTCTTACCAACCCACTGCCATAGCTGGGGGGGTTATGTGTAAAAGGAAGGTTATGTGTGTGTGTGTCTCAGGGAGGTAGAGTGGACTTAGTGTGTGTGCGGTGTGGTGTGTGAAAGCAAAGATCTCTGAACTTAGACAACTGTAAAAGCAGCAGATGTTTGTTTAAAACTGCTGGGCCTGTGAAAATGTGTCTATCTATAGTTTACCAGCTTTGGAAACTTTGGGAGGGAGAAAAAAACAACTTCTTTTAACCAATACGGAGCCTGAATCAGTACACAGGTTTCCTCCCAAGCCTCTGCCACTCATTATCTAACTTTGACCTGAATCTGACTGGACAATAAAGGATAATTTCTGACTTATCCATTTAGTACCAGTAAGCTCAGATATAGTCCATAGATAGATTGTGAGCTCGCTGGGACAGACAGGGAAAAATATTTGAGTACCTGAATAAATTCATGTTATCCATTCTGAGCTCTCCTGGAAGAACGGTATAGAAAACTGAATAAATAAATAAATAAGCTGGACATCTGCATACAAAAACAATAAGCTTGGAAAAATGTATTGGGAGGGCCTAAAAGTGAAACATGAGGGCTCTACCCTAAAATCATTCCACCCTAAAATGTTTCTCTGACTTGGTACTGTCTACCTGAGTCATTGTTACACTTCATCCTTTCTGCATGCTATCTCTATGAGCTCCATTTTCAGCTGTGCCCATTCAAGGTCCCACGGATTGAGTTAAGATAGCTATAAGTTTGGGGTCATAACTGTTTACTGCCAGCAGTCTTGCCAGCTGCCAAGTCCTCTTCCACAGCTCGACTAGAGACCTGATCTCTGAAAGGTTGACCTGACTCAGAGAAATCCTAAGTTGCATAAGACTACGAGTTATTTTTTTTATTATTATTATTCCTTTTCCTTTAGCTTTGAAGTTAGTTAGAGATTCATTCAATGTGCCATAAAATGCAAGTCTGAGAATGGCATAATAAGATTATAATCTGTTCCTAAAAAAAAATCTCTGCTCATGTGAAATTGAAACCTCACTGTATATGTAAGCCACTGTGCTATTTAGCCAAAATAAACATTTTGTGAACTGTACAAACTTTCAGGTTGTCATTATCAAATAATTCAGATTAGTAAGTGGACAAAGCTGGCACTTTCTTTCTTGCTATTGGTCTTACACTGTATGTTGTGCGTGCCTACATACATAAGACACGAAGGTTGTTCATGCATAATTATGTGTATCCATAGGCATGAGAGAAAGGTTGCACATTCCCCTACCTACATGAAAGGAAGCCCACATGTGAGCCTGAGCGAGACAGAGTTTCTGAGTGTGAGTGTGTACATCAGAGAGGGAGGCTGTGTGTGTTGCTGTGCCTGTATAAATGAGAGAGGAAGGATATGTAGGCATATTTGTAATTCTGTAATTCCCTCACCTGAGCACCATGTAAAGATGCATCTTCTTTTCCAGTTTGTCTGTCTTGGCTAGATTGTAAGCTCATTTGAGCAGGGACTGTCTTCTATGCTTTGATGTACAACACTGTGTATGTCTAGTAGCACTATAGAAAGGATAAGTAATACAGTATACCCCCTCAGTCGTTCGCGGTTTTTCCTCCGCAAAGGTTTGGAAGCACAGTAGCCAATCAGGTTTGAAATGGTTTAGCGGGAGATTTGAAAGTAGCCAATCAGAGATGCATTCCAGCATTCCTGCAATAGAAGCTATCTCGAGTGTTTTGCTGAGTGTTTAAAGCCCTAAGATGCCACCCAAACGCCCTGCACCTTCTAAGGCTTCTGGCAATTAACCTAAGCACCAGAAGAATTTTAAGACACTCCAGGATAAGGTTGAACTACTGCATTTGCTCCGGGAACAAAAAGGTTATGCTGCAGTAGTGTGCCATTATGGCATCAATGAAAGCATCGTACGCTACATAAAGAAGAATGAGGCAGTGATCAGGAGTACCGTATCAGTACATTTTTGTGATACTGCCAAGAAAGTAACAACTGTAAGAAATAAGAATATCGTCAGGATGGAATCTGCCTTGGCATTGTGGATCACTGACTGCAGGAAGAAGAATATTACCTTGGATGGTAACATCATCAGTGAGAAAGCACGGAAACTGTACCAGCAGTTTGCTACAGGAGACAATGTAGAAGGTGCCAAAGAACCACAACCAGGACCATCAACAACACCGGAGCCTGAAGATTTTCAAGCCAGTAAGGGATGGTTTGATCATTTTCAAAAACGATTCAATATTAAAAATATTTCTCTACATGGAGAGGCAGTATCTGCAGAAGCCGCAGAAAAATACCCCATGACCTTCAGGCACATCATAGAGGAGAAGGGATACAAGCCCGAACAAGTTTTCAACATGGATGAGACTAGCTTGTTCTGGAAGAAGATGCCATCCAGAACTTACATCATGATGGACGAAGCCAAAGCTCCAGGGTTTAAGGCACAGACGCTCATTATGTGTGCCAATGCTGCTGGTTACATAATGAAACCAGGACTCATCTACAAATCAGCGAACCCTAGGGCCCTCAAAAACAAAAATAAAAAGCTGCTGCCTGTCCACTGGATGCACAACCCTAAGGCCTGGATTACCAAAATCCTAACTTCAAATTGGTTTCACCAGTGCTTCATCCCTCAAGCCTAGGATTATCTTTTCGACTTAGGCATGGACTTCCAGGTGTTGCTCATTATTTATTTTTATTTTATTTATTCAATTTTCTATACCATTTTCCCAGGGGAGCTCAGAACGGTTTACATTAATTTATTCAGGTACTCAAGCATTTTTCCCTGTCTGTCCCGGTGGGCTCATGGATAATGTTGGCAGCCACCCATTGGATTTGTATTACGAGGGAGTCCAGATTGAGTTCCTCCTTGCCAACACCACCTCCCTCATCCAACCTATGGACCAAGGCATGATCCGTGCCTTCAATGCTCTTTATACCTGGAATTCTCTCCAACACCTTGTGGATGCAATGGACACAGACAAGAATTTTAAATTAAAGGATTACTGGCATAACTTCACGATCGCAACGTGCCTGTCAGTCATCCAAGCTGCTCTTAAGGAGATGAAAAAGGAAACCCTCAACGCATGTGGGAAGAAGCTGTGGCCAGAGTGTGTCCATGACTACAAGGGCTTCTCACCTGAAGAAATTCAGCATGAGGCTGTCGACAAGGCCACGGGACTGTCAAAGATACTTGGTGGCAAAGGTTTTGATGACATCACTCAAGATGAGGTCAACAATCTCATCGATGCCCACTCTGAACCACTGATGGATGAGGATTTGTTGGAGTTAACGAAGTCTGCCAGCGAAGAGGAGGAGGAAGCGACATATCCAAAGCAAAAGGAAGGAGGAAGAGCAGGGTCTGACATTGGAACGTCTGTCCAAGATTATTAGGACAGCAAAGGAGTTGCAAGGGATGACTGAAGCATGGGATCACTATATGGCTTGGGCTCTCAAAGTTAATAATGGCATCGATGCTGCCATTCAGACATATAAAACCCTCCTTGTCACCATGAAGAAATGAAAGCAACTTCCCATCACAATGTTCCTCAAACCTATCAAGAAAAGCCAGCACAAACCCCACCAGAAGACTCGTCAGAAGATATGACTCTTCCTGAAGTGCCTGAAGAAGAGGCGCCACCCGAGGAGCTGTAAATCCTCTGCTTTGCTGTGCATACCTTCATCGTACTTCACTTCAATCAATATTATTCATTATTGGTGAATATATGTACATTTTACTTTATTTTAAATTGTTTTGGGGGCATAATTAGGGTTTAAACTATGAAAATAGGCATTTTTTTTTTTTTACCCACATCCAATATTCGTGCTTTTTTACAATTCGCGGACACTCTAAGAACATAACCCCTGTGAATTTGGGGGGGGTCGACTGTAGTAGCAGTATATTTGATTGTACAATTCAGGGCTCCAATGCACTTCCATGACAGTCCCAGTATTCACTGCTGCATACATCTCTGCTTTACCACTGAAGCCTGACCCTGCCACTCGCACTACAAAGCTGCATCTCTGCAGCCAATATGTATGACTTCAGGGCAGCCTGTCCCCGCCATGGTTACTAGGGCTGACTACAGGTTCTGACCCTAGCTGACGATGAAAAGACCAGCATTTCTATGTAATAATACCAAAACTCTGGAATATTTTTCCCAAGGAAGCCAGATTACAAGATGACTACTTGACCTTCAGAAAGCAGATCAAAACCTAGCTGCTCCTGCACTCATTTCAGCAGGTAAACAGATGAGTACAGAAATAAGGTATAATGTAGCAATCAGATGTGATGCAAAGTCCTGGAGTATATGGGTCAGGCAGTTAGAGCAATATAATTAGGATTCAGCTGATTAAGAGGCTCATTTTCAAAGCACTTAGACACATAAAGTACCAAAGGTTAGTTACTATGGTACTTTGTGTGTCTAAGTGCTTTGAAAATGAGTACCAAAACATCCATGTGGCAAAAAAATTAAACCCCAGAAAACACCATTTACCCTACTACTCTCTCACCCGCCCTGGCTTGGCTTCCATCCTCAGCTCAGTTTGCTGCCTTTTCATTGCCGACAGCCCCAATGTGACACAAGGGGAAAAGGAATGGAATTTGATATACCATCTGATTTTAACCACAAAAAAAATCACGTGACAAGAAAAAGGTAGGACCTATGATGCAAGTTTCTATTACTGGTATGTGTTTCTGGAGAATGATATGTTTATACTTTATATGAAATATATCTGGATTACATTCCTCTCAGTAAATGGCCACAAATCTTTAGGTAGCGGTCTAATATAGTAATGTGTGTGGTGTGTGTATGTGTGTTGTGGTGTGTGTGGTGTGGTATGTGTGTGGGGGGGGGGGAAGTGGGGGGTGGGGACTCCATCTCTGTAAATAATACCATTATCGATCCAGTCTCCTCTGCTCGCAACCTTGGAGTCGTCTTTGACTCCAACCTCTCATTTTCTACGCATATCAAATAGACTACTAAAGCCTTCTATCTGTACAACACTGCCAAAATTCGCACCATCCTCTCTGAGCACACTACCCGGACACTTGTTCACACTCTCATAACCTCATTCTTAGACTACTGCAATTTACTTCTGAACCACTTCACCACCACCACCACCACCACCACCCCACCCCCCTGCAACTTATCTTCTGCCAAATCGCTACACTCACTTTACCCCTCTCCTCAAATCACTTCACTGGCTCCCTATCTGCCTCCGCATACAGTTCAAACCCCTATTACTAATCTACAAGTATGTTCATGCCGCAGCCCTTCAGTATCTCTCCACTATTATCTCTCCTTGTACGCCCACCCCCCTTCCTCGAGAACTCCGTTCCTCAGATAAGCTGCTTTTATCTGTATCCTTCTTCTCCACTGCCAATTCCAGACTTCTAGCTGCCCTGTATGTCTGGAATAAACAACCTGACTTTGTCCATCATGCCCCTTCCCTTACCTTGTTTAAAGGTGTTGGGGGTCTGTCAACTGAGTCATCACTGAAACCATCATTATTTTAGAATAATTCAGGTTGTAGGGGTAGAGCTCTAATGACATCAAGCCAAAAATGCTGTAACCAAAAGAAATACGCTAAAATGTCCCAAACTTTCAAACACTAACTTCCATCAAACTTACATCATTTTTTAATTACTAATAAATAAAAACATATTGTTTCCCACAGAAAGGGAACTGAATGCCTGAATGTTGTTCCAGAATATATGGTCAAAATAGTAACAGTCTTTAAGAGAGGGGTGGGGGGCATGGCATAAGCAGAGAGGATTTTTATTCACCAAAAAAGAGAAGAGACAGCAGAAGCAGAACCAAGTGGCCCCTGCTGGAATGAGTGTTGAAGCCGCTAGAATAAAGAAGTGGAAATGCCAGGTCTACCTGGCAGCCTGCTGCGATAGAGTCAAGCACCAGGTGGGTCTCTCCAGCATACTGCAAGCACAGTAATTAACTAGAAGTCCTATCAAAAGCTGGTTTGTCTGGTCCAAATTCAGTCCTCGGATAAGTAATGGCACTGAACATACATGCACACTGATATACATGTATACTGATATAACATTAAGATTTTTTTAAAGAAAACATTAGTAATAACAGAATAAACAGAAGTATTGAAAAAAAAGAAAAAAGTATCTAAAGGGTTTTTCAGCCTGTGACTGAATGAGTTGGGTGAATATATCACCTTCTGGGTTAATGGCTCAAAACTCTGAGGCATGTTTCCCTTAAATAATAGTGAAATAGTGAAAATAAGAAGGAAAGATAACTAAAAAAAGGGGGAATTACTGCAAATATAAGAATACCTGTTAAGGAGATTGATAAATATACTGGATTGTATGAATCCGATTATTACACTGACTGAACATACATGGAAATTGCTTACGACCAGAAACTATGGGTCAGATTCTGTATAAGGTACCAAAAGTTAGGTACTAGGAAGATCTACCCGACCCTTATAAAAATACTAGCTTAGAATTGTGTTTCCTAAGTCGGTCCTGGAGTATCCCCTTGCCAGTCAGGTTTTCAGGATATCCACAATGAATGTGCAGGAACCTGATTTACGTTACATGTAAACTTCGTTCATGTACTGTATATTCATCCTGAAAACCTGACTAGCAGGTGGGTACTCCAGGACTGACTTGGGAAACACTGGCATAGAGCACAGGTCACACCTAACTTTGGGTACCATGCTTATACCTGATTCCATCAAGTGTAGGGCACGAATATGGCACCTAACTTTAGGGAATGCTTATGACCAGATCCCCTTTTGGATTGCACGCATGAAAAGTTAAGCACCATGTTACAGAATAACGTGCAGAGGAGATCCATGTGTAAATCCAATTAAATGTTTCTTCACACAAATTAAGTATCTAATTGGTGCTTGTCACCCATTAACACACTGAATTGTGCGTGGATACTTGGCGCCTAACCTTGGGCAACTTATACAGAATCCGGGGTATACATATAGTGGTATTTATCCAGAATGTGAGTGCTTTTATAAAAGCCCTTTTTGCATATATGTCAGTATACATGTATAAAACACCAGAAATTAAATTACCCATGTGTAAAAGTATGCATGCATGTTTACATGATTTGAGTGTAGATAATATTCACAGATGGAGACACGATTTTACATACAATAGAGATGTATACATTTACTCATTCCTCCAAGCAGCTATGTACACAGGTTCATTTTACCCATTATACTAGTATTTTATAGAGATATTGATGTCTGTGCATCTTTACGACAAGGGCTAAAAACAGGCACCTATTTGGCCTCTCTACTTGGGAAACTTGTTATAAAATTACCGCTCTATACATTGGTACATCCTCAGGAATAAAGCTTTAAAAAAAAACTCAGAACCTATAAGGTTATCAGAATAATTTTGTTTAATCGTATGGTATTTAAAAAAAAAAAAAACAAAAAACACCCTGCTCATCAAAATATCAGTTTGAGCAATGCGGCATAAATCTCCTCCCTGTCTTCCATTACCTCAGAGGTCTTCTGCTGGCATAACTAGTCACACATTCAAAAGGCTCTGGACCTGTTTCATTGATGGGTAAATCATATACATTGTTAAATAGGGGGCCAAAGGATTTGCATCCTCAATAAGAGAAAACCCAAAAACAAATGCAGTGCTTAGCTAGATAAAGAAATCTTAAAGTCCCACTGCATTTTTGGTAGCATTTTACCCAGCAATCCAGGGTTGCGATTCCACCTCTGAACAACTTTACTTCACTGCAAATTCAGAGAGAAAAATCAAAATAAAACTGTCACCTTAGGCAAATAACCAAATGTACCTCTTCAGGGCAATAATGTCATATATAATATTATGAGGGGGAGGGAAATGAACTGCATTTCTAGAAAACAGAAATTAAATGATTATGCCGACGATGCTGTAATAGCCCAGAACTGCTTCCACAATCCGAATAGACAAACACAGTTTGTGAACAGAAATAAAGGCCTATCCTGGGCTTTCCTCCTTACACAAAACTGCCAACTGATTTTGCATACAAACACCTAACTTTTATTTTGGGGGAGAGGGAGGGAATTTGGTGGGCTTTAAAGTTCCAGGCTTTTCACATTTGCGTAGGTAGTGAAGACAGT